>NC_142313.1:44689096-45419462 GCF_054855325.1 Carica papaya | reverse complement strand
TCATGCTGTTGAACTACGTTCCCTGAAATTCAAAAGCTAAACTGTTGCGTCGAAAAGGAAGAATTATAAACAGAAAACAAAAACACACACACACAGGCAGATATATCAAGTATGTAAACATCTAAGTACATAGAACCTGTGTATATACGCATTTGAACAGTATGACAAAAGGGCAAAGAAATATAAGGGCCAGAAAATTTATTGTTAAGTTGAAAAGCATGAATACCAAGAGCCATTGGCCAATCGTTACTTCTCCTCATCTTAGATTGACGGGTGAGCTTAAGGTCTGGAATTTTATTCCCCTGATTACCACAGGAGCTCTAGCTCCTCAGCGCCAAAAAGAAAGCATTAAAACAAATCCAAGAGGAGCGTAAAGAAAAAAGAGATCAGTCTAATTGTTTACACTATAGTAGGTTGACTTGATACATAGAACCATTTGCAAAAGGTGGTTTATCATCATGCAATGGACAGTTGGACCAAAAGAGATTCTACTGAACCATAATTAAAATAATAGTTATTAATTTTTCTGGGCCGGATATTACATATACAATGGACAGTTGGACAAAAAAAGATTCTACTGATCGGAAGAAGCTATCTTTGCAAGTTGTTTGATATCCTGAAACTCTGTGGTGTAGTAACGAAGAAGTAGAGAATACATTGTTCAATAACTCAGTTTTGCCTTAACACAGTAAGTACAGTATCTATAAATTTTAGTGTACTGTCTCAAATTTGTAGCTATTTTACAGTTTATTTGTATCAAATTATATATAAAGGAACACACATATATGCACACAAAGAATAATTGCTCATAATAAACATCAAAATTCTGACAAGCATTGTTCCTAAACAAAAATCAAACAACATATATCATTTAGAAATTTATTCAATTTCGTCAAGGTGGGAAGTCCTGTGAGTGTATTTAAATCACTGGGTTTGTTTAATTTATTGTAATGCGATCAATATTAGCAATCAGCTGAATCAAAGTTAATGCCTAAGAAGGAATCAAAGAAAATTCTCTGAATAGTCAGTCTGCTTGCCTAAAATAGATTGTTCTGGATACTGCAAAATCTCAATTAGTCCAACAATCTAAAAAGTATGATGCAAAGTGTTGTCAATTAAAAAAGCATAATGTTTGACAGTAGGGTAAAAAATATACTGGAGATGTTTTCTAGTGTTTGCAAAATCATCCCAATCTTGTTTCCCACTTTTTATTTGATGAAATTAGAAGATGATATAATACATTAGAAAACATGCAAGCTGCCAACGGAAGACAGTTGTGTCCTGAGAAGATCTTTATAATTTCATATGACTACTTTCTAGATTCTTCCAACATGTCTTAACAGATAGTACTCAGGAAAAGGCAAGTCAAAACAGATTAAACATTTACTATACTTTTGTAGATACTATATCTTTGAAGCATCTGAAACTGTCGAAGCATCCATGATTAATCGAGATTCTGGATAAAGATCAAACTGAGAAGAACTCAACAAAATGTTCCAAGATCTGCGTTTGAGCAACAAAATCCAAATAGCTTTCAACTGTAGCTCTGATACCATAGTAGATTTTGTAATAAGCTGATGAAATCTGATTCAAGAAGAAGAAAAATTTAGAGTGAAAACTTGCAAGGAAGTCGATACAGAGAGAGATGAGAGAAAAATCTAGAATGAGAATTTTGGGGAAAAAGTCATCTATTATTAACTGCAGTCAGATGGTATTCATACATGCGGTAAAACCCGTGTTTAAGTTTCAGCTAATTACAAACAAGACCCTGCACTTTTACGTAATTACATTTGTAATCCTATATTTACAGGTAACAATTAACTCTAATAGTAACCACCAATCAGACTGCAGTTAGTGAATCCTAAAGTTAAAAAATATTGATTCTTGTCAAAGTACGTCTTCAGCAGAAGCTCATGGATTCTAGCACTCCATAACACCACAACTGAGATGAGTCATATGAAAAATGAAATGATGAATGTGTCTTAAATATTTGAAACCGTGACTTCTTTATCAGATTTTCAGGTTATGGCACCTTACTTGATTTTGGATTACACCAAGCAATAAATAAAAGAACCACCATGTACTAATAGTTCACATTAACAAACCAAAAAACTCCATCGGTGGAAAGAAGATGATTTATTCGGATTAACATGAAAAGCCAAGTACATTGCATTGCCAGAATCAGGGACAACAGCTAGAAATCACACCAGAGAAAGCATAAATTCCAGGTTTTATAACCCAATTCCAGATTCCCTTGAAATGATGCTTCTTTCCTTTTCCCTTCGACACTCAAATCAACCAAGCTAGTTTCTGCAATGCCTTTCTACAAATTCCAACCAACATACCGCTTTCATTAGGGACTAATATCTGATGTAAGGTATTGACAACTGATATTATTACTATACTGCTCTTTATTTAATTATAAAATTACTATAACTCAATAATTCATTCACATAGCCAAAATTATTAATGAACTGACAATTGATATTATTAAAAGGTGAACAAAGTAAGTTGTCGAACCAAGAAACCTTTCTATTTAAAATATGTAATTTTCTTACACCCTATACAAAAATGCAACTGCTACTTATATATCTCAAAGAAGAAGGTCGAAGAAAAAAAATAAAAAAAACACCAAAAATGGATAACAAAAATAACAAAACAGTTGACTGTTATAATAGGAAATACAGCTGGCATAGCACACTCCATTATGCATGCTGTTACAACAGAAAATGCAGCAGGTGAATATCTTAATTCTCTACATCGCCCCCTCAAGGTGGAGATTGATGGAAATCAACCAATTCGAACTTGGACAAGAGAAAATCAAACTGAAGAAATGAGAGGCTCTTAGTGAAAATATTTGCTAGTTGCTGCTTACTAGGAACAAACTGAGGTTGAATGAAACCTTCATTCAAATGATGACGGACCAGATGACGATCAATTTCGAGGTATTTGGTGCGTTCATGGAACACTGGATTGACAGTAATATGAAGGGCAACATTGTTGTCACAATACAAGGAAATTGGCAGAGAAACATTAATACCAAAATCATGTAATAAGTAGGAAAGCCATTTTAACTCACAAACAGTGGAGGCCATGCTTCTATATTCAGCTTCTGCTGAAGAACGTGAGACAGTAGTTTGTTTTTTTGTTTTCCATAAAACTAAGGAAAAGTCTAGAAAAATACAGTAGCCTGTGAGAGATTTTCTAGAATCCTGACATGCAGCCCAGTCTGCATCACAATATGCTCTTAAATTGAGATCATTTTGAGAGGACAGAAACAATCCTTTAGAGGAACAGGCTTTGAGATATCGTAAAAGATGAACTGCTGCATCCTAGTGTACTTGACATGGAGAGTTAACATATTGACTTAATTGTTGAATGGCATATATGAGGTCTGGTCTTGTGATATCGAGATAAAGCAACCGCCTTATTAATCTCCTGTATTTGTCAGGTTCAAAAAATAAACCACCTGCATCTGTTTATAATATTTGTCCCTTTTGCAATAGAGTCTTGACTGGTTTACTGCCAAGTAAACCAATATCTTGAAGAATATCAAGGATATACTTGCGCTGATTCAAGTACAGCCCTTCAGAAGATCTAGCAATCTCAATTCCTAGAAAATAATGTGCTGGTTCTAGATCCTTAATAGTAAATTTGTCATCAAGGAAAACCTTCACAGTATTGATCTCAACTTCATCACTTTCTGTAACTAATACATCATCAACATAAATAAATAGTGCAAGAAAACAACCTCCATTTCTCCTAGTAAATAAACAATGGTCATGTTCTGATTGTTTGAAACCAAACTGCTGCAATTGATAACAAAATTCATAGTTCCACTCTCGCGACGCTTGTTTCAATCCGTATAAGGACTTCACTAATCTACATACTTGCCCATTTGTATCCTTAGTATTATCCCTCAGGTTGCTACATATATACTTCTTCATGCAGTGTCCCATGAAGAAAAGCATTGTTGATGTCTAAATGATGAAGAGGCCAACCATATGCACTCGCCAATGCTAAGAATACTCTGACTGTTACTGTTTTTGCAACAGGAGAAAATGAGTCATAATAATCTATCCCAACAATTTGATTGTAGCGTTTGACAACTAACTTTGCCTTAAATCTGTCAACAGTGCCATCTGCTAAGTACTTCACCTTGTATACCCATTTGCAGCCTATTGCCCTCTTCCCTTTAGGCAATTCAGTTAAAACCCAAGTCTAGTACCTTTCAAGTGCTGCTAACTCATCTTGCATAGCCTTCACCCACCTTGCATCAGTGAAAGCCTGTCTATAAGAACTTGGTTCTGTAACTGCAGAAACATTAGCCATACATGATATGTAGTGATCATGAAACATTGGTGAAGGATGATAGGGAAAAATGTTAATCGGGTATGATGATCCGACAGGAACTACTACTGAAGTACTGACCTTAGCACATGGTGAAGGTGATTGGACAATATTACACACGAAATCAGTGAGCCATGTGGGTTTACTTTTAGCTCTAGTGCTTCTTCTAGGTTGATTGGGTACTGGTATATCGAAATAATCAATAAGATATTCTACTATGGTGGTAGTAGGAGAACTAGGTGGAGAAGAATCAGACTCAAGGATATAAGGTGTAGCAGATGTAGCAGATGGTGATGGTTGGTATGAAAAAATATTTTCATAAACGACAATCTCTCTGGAGATCAAGACCTGTAGCACACTCCATTATGCATGCTGTAACAACAGAAAATGCAGCAGGTGAATATCTTAATTCTCTACAAAAGGCAACTCTCAAGTCTTCACCAGGCTCATAAAACTCAGAGCCTTGACTAGGATAATCGGTTCGTTGTAGTTAATTGCAATAACCGTAGGCATTACCTTCAATAAAAAGCCATTTCCATCTTGGATTTTAAACAAAACTTCCTTTCCTGAGCCTTCCTCGACTCGTGAATTTTTTTTATAAAAAAGTTATGCGATGGACTCACTTCGTGCATAGACATTTGCAATTCATTTTTCGTTATAACTGTTTATTTTCACCGTCTCAGATTCAAAACTTGAAGACATAAACGAAAATGTAGCTTCAACAATTCAAACAACCAAACAGAAAATTCACCGGGCGAAAAAATGAAGACACCACTAAAATCGTTTCAAATCAACCTTCATGCATTTTACCAAAGGAAGTTCAAAATCTAACAGAAACAAGGAAAACGAAGCAAGTAAATGTAGAAAAATAAACAGATAACGATAGATGAGAGGAGAATTTTGTACCTCGCGTGTTTTGCTCGTTCAATCGCAGGCAAGTTATCGGCAAGGAGAGGCCACAGGACAGGAGGGGCTCAATTCAATGTTGTGTTTAAGCAGAGAGTAGGGAAGTCCTGCCAGCACTTTTGACTCAAATCAGCATTAAAAGTACGAAAGTACCCTTCTTACCGTATTCATTTTTATTTTTGTTTAAAAGAAAAAGGAAATTAGTACAAATTATATGCTTAAATCATTATGAGTTTATCCATCATTTCATTCTCTGTATTTGGTTTTAATTTGCTACGAATAAAATCATTAAATTGTCATAATTACGATGTAAAATACAAATAATAAAATATAAATATTTATTTAAATAAATAAATATATATAATATTATGAGCTGTAATTATATAATTAATCTTATGTTTAAAAGTGCTATAATTATATAATTAATAAATATTTAAAGTAATTACTAGTGAATATAAATTATCACGTACTAAAATATCTTCTTTATAATAATTAATTAACAAAAATACCTTTTTACGAAATTTTGTTTTTGGAAATTTAAAAGTTTTTAATTATTTTCTGTTTAATTTTAATTAATTTACAGTAAATTTTCACTACTTAAATTAAATATTATATATACGCGGATGGAAAAATAGGGAGGAGGTGAATTCAAACAAGGCAGGTAGTGTTTGTGTGTTGTCCTTACTGTCAGCGTATCAAAATCTCCGCAGAGAAGAAAATACCCGCCGTGGACTTTCCGGTAATATAGCTTTCCGGGTGATCAGCTCCCTTTCTTCTCCCCTTTGAAATCCAATCAGCACGCATATTGATACTAATCGTACACAGGCATCGATATATACGCAGAGAGAGCGGGAGGGGAGCCATGGCTATTCTGTATGCGTTGGTGGCGCGAGGGACGGTGGTCCTTGCGGAGTTCAGTGCAGTCACCGGGAACACGGGGGCAGTGGCTCGCCGGATTCTCGAGAAGCTTCCGTCGGAAGGGGACTCCAGGCTCTGCTTCTCCCAGGATCGCTACATCTTCCACATCCTCAGATCCGATGGCCTGTCATTCCTCTGCATGTCAAACGACACATTCGGCAGTGCGTTTCTTTCTTCTCCACCCTCTCCGCTCAGTTCATTTGTGCTTTTCCTTTCCATCATCTTATAGCAATTCACCTTATTCTAGGATTTCATTTTGTTTTCTGCTTGTTCTGTTTTTTTATTTCCCATTTTTTGGGTTTTAACTCATGGCGAGTCACCGGATTTCGCAGTTGAAGTGCTTGAAACTAGTGAATTTAATATAGACTTGATGGTTACTAATAATTTCTTTCTCTTTGATGTGGTTGATGATAGGTAGCTTTCGCTGTTCAATTGTAAATCTAATATTTGCTGTCTTGAGTTTCGCCCGTCTCTCTATATGGGAAAAGCAGAAACTTTGGTTTTTTGTTGGTTTACTGTGTACTTATGTGCTTTCTCTGGCATTAGGTGGCAACTTTGGTTTTCTGATCTTGCACTATATCAACAATGTTCAGAAGAATTCTTTCCTGTGCCTTTAAATTTTATTACCGGTGTGAGATTAAAAGAACAAGAACTCACCAGGGGACTCGTTAGAATGATGAAATCAGATGGCTGTGTTATTCTCTTTAAGAGTTTTTTCTAGGTATGGTAATAGGTCAAGCTGAAGTGCTTGAAGAATTGTGTGCCAAGTAAGCTGTGACAGGAGTTAGGATGAAAACTTGAGATAAAGAACTGTAAATTTTATGTAATGATTACTTCGTTTTACTTTAAGACTGTGTTTTAGTTGTAAATTCTGCTGATTTGTTTATGGATCTATCTGGCAAAGAATTGGATTAAAAAAAGAACAAAACTATTTCTTCTAAAATTTGATCGGAAATCATATCTGGCAAAGAATTTATGAAGACAAAGACAATTCTGGAAATTATAGCTGTACTAAGAATGTGCGGAAATCCTAATTTTTTATTGTTTTCTTGTTTAGGTATCTAGGTTATTTAGGCACTCTATGGATACCTATGTGATTTTACTCGAATTGCTTACGAATACGATACTAATAATCTCTTGTTGATCGAGTGTTTTAACAACATTATTATTGATTTGTATTCCTCATTTTATATAATTGTCGATTTGGGTTTTGTCTTTTTCTACCTTTCTTAAACCTATTTCACTGATGCTACATCAGTTTGCAGTAAGGCTCATGAATTTTGTTGGACTTTCTTTGGACAGCTTTTTTCTGTTGGTTATTGCTTATTTTTCTCTATCTTTTTTATTGTTTGGAATATATCATATCCTCTATTGATGCATTTGTTTCTCTTCTCTTTCTAATAATATTGCTTTTCTTTTTGTAAACCAAAAAAAAGACATAAGGCTAAGTTTTTTATTAGCATCCTTAACTAGTGATGGAGCCACAATTTTTTTTGAAGGGGGCCAAAGTGTGTTTACCTCATAATTTGACTCTAAGCAGATTTGAGGATGCATGTCAATTCCAATTTTTTTTTTTTACTTTGACCACCATATAATATTTTGTGGTTTATAGTTGCAAAGAAAAGAGCAATATGGTACAAGTCGACTGTGAATGAATAACTTTTGTATTTACTGATTTTGATTCCATCTCTTCATTAATGTGCTCAGCCATCAGACTTTCTTTGGGATACATCAGTTTTTGTGGCTTCTTTGTGAGCTTGGTGCATGCCTTTTTTGGGGAATCTTTGTGCACCATGCAGAGGAAATTTTGCTGTTCTTTTTGTATTGATGTTCCTTATCCTATTTCTTTATGTTTTTCTTTTTTCTGTTTTCACTTGTTTTAAGAGGACACCTTATCCTCTACCATTACATTCTCTTTCTGTCTATATAAAATCTTCTTTTTGTGTTTAAAAGATTGTGTTTATCTGATTTTCCTTTTTGAAACCAACACAATCTGCAAAATAGCAAGTACAGGAGCAGTATTTTGCCAACAATTTCTTGCTGGATTTGGAGATCTTTTGCACTTTTTGCGTTCTATTTTATCTTCATGAACTCCTTCAAAAAAGTAAAAAGTAAAACCATGCTTCATGAATTAAGTTGCATATTGTCCTTTGTTCAGGGAGAATTCCATTTTCATACTTGGAGGATATTCATATGAGGTTCATGAAAAACTATGGCCGCGTGGCCCATTATGCTCCTGCTTACGCAATGAACGATGAGTTCTCCAGGGTATTACATCAGCAAATGGAATTTTTCTCTAGCAATCCTAGTGCTGATACTCTTAATCGTGTGAAAGGAGAAGTTGGGGAGGCAAGTATCTATTCTTGTGCTGGCGTGTTTACATTACTATCAAGCTTGTTATCATGTATTTATCATCTGACACCATGTTCCGATGTTTGCTTTAACTGGGAACTTATTAATTTTTATTTTCTCTGAAAGTCTTAGTAATTATAGTATGTAAAAGGAGTTACATATTTCCTTTTCCGTTCAGTTCCGTGTCCCACCATCTACCATATTGTTAACTTCCTTATCTGGTACTTGCAGTTTGTGTGAGATCTCGAGCATTTATCAAATTGGCATTTTTTGCCATTGGTAGCCTATACATCTTCTTTGTCTCTATTTTTAAGCAGAAGCAGATAAAATCATACTAAGCATTGAGTTGAATCACTTTGTGCCTATTTGGAAGCATGACTATGATTTTGTGCCCTTTCACAAATTTTGTCATTGCAAATTGTGCATATTATACTCTAAGAAGTTTTCATAGATCTGCTATGAGTTCATGACAACAATATTTTAAAGAAAAAGTAAAAATATAGTACGAATTTGAAAATAAGTTAAAGTTTTTCTTTTTGAGGTTTGTAGAAAACTCTGTTCTAGCGTAAGAGATCATAGATACGTACATGCATGTGTACATACTTATACACACACGCACACACAGAGAGTACATGCATATAATTAGAGACACAGACTCGCACGCACATACACACATATGTACATACGTCTCCGTGTATATGCATATATGTAAATGTACATACATATTGGTAAAGAAAATAAAGACTAGAAAATAGTTCTATATATCAACTGCACTGCAGCCTTGTTTTTACAAAAGTCCAAAACCTTTAAATGAACATGTTGTAATGCAGAATTTCTCCTGAAAAGTACCTTATTCTTCATAACCAAGCACACACTGACCGATCATTGATCTACTGATATAAATTTCCCCAGTATTTGCACAAATTGGTTTGAAGTAGTTAAACTTTCCACGAATGGAGACCTCCCCAATATTTCCACTTCTTATTTAACTTTTGAGTGCCAAACCTCCTCTTGACCTGCTAAATCAATTTACGACAAAAAGAAGGGAAATGCAGAAGTTTCCTTTGGAGTAAGGAGTGGCGTGCTAATCTTACAATTTCCTCGTGTGTCTACATAGCTAGTTTAAGAAAGCTCCACGTAGTTATCATATGAAGGGAAATCAACCATGAATTAAGCTAAACCTAGATGTGCCAGAAGAATGATTGAAATATAGTGTGAATGATTGAAATATAGTCTCCTTATTCATTCTCCAATTATTTGGTTTTACAGTGTCTTATTATCTCCTGTCAGTTTCTTTTTCAAAAAAAAAATTGGTCTTCCAGTTGCTTTTCTCACAGGGTTAAGGTGTCTCTGCCTGAGGTCATTTGGTTATATTGGGGGTCTTTTGTTACATGAGGATACACATTGTAATACTTGTATTTATATTTGCTTTTTTTGGCTCAATATGTTCCCTTTCTATCTTCTTTTATGCTTTGGGATATTGAGCACATGCCTTGGGTCTTTGCTATCTTTTCTATTTTCTAACCCATTTAAGAAAGCAGTTCTTTTTTTAATCTTCAAGAAATTAAGTTTGGTTTCTAGATACGCACAATTATGGTTGACAACATTGAGAAAATACTGGAGAGAGGTGATAGGATTGAGCTTCTTGTTGACAAAACGGCAACTATGCAAGATGGCGCATTTCACTTCAGAAAGCAGTCTAAGCGGCTTCGCCGAGCTCTATGGATGAAAAATGCAAAGCTTTTGTGAGTACCTTGATGTTTCTTGTACCACTCTCAAACTTAAGCTATTTACACCCAAGAAATTTTAGTAATCTCTTCTGATTCTGAGGAACAAATAATATCCTCTCTAAAAAACTACAAACCAAACCTCTTGAGTTTTATAACCAATTCTATTTGTTTTCCTGTCAATTCTAGTTTTTATTACTTTCATATGTTTCTATTTGATAGTTCACTGTACCTGCCAGCAAACTTGTGTTAGTTATCATACTATTTTTAGGATAAAAGCCTACTGTTTGATATTTTTAACATGGTGTTCTTTGTGGTTTTTGTATGTGAATATTTATGCCATAACTCTATACAGATGCAGTAAGGTCTTTTGAAGACATACATCCATGGTCTCACCTGCACATCAATGCTACTGTTATAACTAAAATTGCTCTATATTTATGGTCTCAATTGCTATTAGATTGATGTTTTTATCTATTAGCTATTGTGCTGGATTTCTAGGTTCTGGTCTAGAGATTTCCTTATATTTAAGTTAGTAGATAAGAGGATTTCCTTTTTAGGTTGATGTAGGGCAAAAATAACTGGAAGGAAGAGTAGATATTTATTAAAGAGCTAGGTTATGCTTAGAGAAGCAATTACGTTTGTGATAAAAGTGCTTACTATAGGAATTCTACCACTGGTAGAATCTCCTCCTCCGGTGTCCTGGGACTGGAAGGTCTGAAATTCAGCTCTCAATCCTCTTTTTTTCTAAAAAAGGAAGGTAAATTGTCAAAAAATAAACATGAGTTTATCTTCTACTGATATACATACATATGTGAGGACAAACAGGTGATTGGATATATCAAAACATAAACACTTTAAGCACACCCACAAAGTCAAGATAGAGGTAGTGATTCTTTCTGTCTAAAAGGTGGTTATAAGCACCAAACATGTAGTCATTTTTAGTTTAAATAAAATGTGGAATGTGTTTATTAGGTGGTTTAAGAGTAGCTTGAGATCAATCCCAAACAGTCTTTAAGCCTTCTACCACAACCCTGCCAGCTTCTCTTCGATTAGCTTTCCAACAACGTGTGAAATTTTTGATACACAAGTTACATAAAAATCATGGGAAAGCATATTCTGATTCTTTTTCCACGGAACCCTGAAAATCAATTGGCGTGAAATAAGAGGGATAAATGTTGACAGGCAATAGTCAGGGCTGTAATTTCTATGTTTATTGTTCAAAGTAGTAGTTTGAAAAGCTTGAATAACAGACTCATAGTTGAGTTATTAATCATTGTAGGTTGTGTACCTCGTAACCTAATTCCCCTAATCATCCTGCACCTCTAAATTTAAATTACAGAGATTTTGCTCAGTGTAAACCACCCAAACGTACTAGCAACACTTACAGAATTCTCACTGGAGAAAACATATATCTGTATTTTATAGGGTCCTGTTGACGTGCTTGATTGTTGTGCTGCTGTACATAATTATTGCGGCCTTTTGCGGAGGCATCACTCTACCTTCCTGCAGATCTTGAGGTATGTGTTTCAGGTGGCTTGTTTCTGTTGACGTATGCATTCATGACTTGTGAGATGATTTGTGGGGGGTTCACATTGAGTAAAACTTAGGTGATTTCACGTCTTAAAATTTTGATTTGTAAGTTGAAATACCGTATGCACACGGGTGAAAGGTCTTGGGAAGAAATCATGTAAATTATCTGGGTGCTATGAAACTAACATGAAAGCCTGAGAAGTTGCCAAGTTTCTGTGGATGGATTTATCCTTTGTGTCCTTGTAAATAAATGCCTGAGACTAGAAAATATGTTATATTTATGTAAGTTTGAAATTCTGCTTCCTGTAATTCCATGCAAATGGTACTTTGCAATTCGCTGTGGTTGCTCTCAGTTCTCTTATAGCTATAGGACAATATCTTAAATGCATATTAATCTTAGTAAAACCAATTAATTTGTTTTGTTTGGTAACAAAGAAGGATAGTATCGTACAAAAAGAATAAGAAAAGATGTGCAACAATTTAAACTCTTTTTTAAACCCCGATCGTAATACAAACATTACCGTCGGTCGAAATATATCTTGTACCTTAGGAGGCCGAGATAAATGCAATGAGAACGAAGACGTTGAGCTTGGTGATTATAAGCTTAAAATTTCACTATTCTTCTACTCACATTTGTGTTTATAAGTGTTCTTCTCAAACACTAACCACCCAGGAGTATTTCTAACACCTCTTACACAGCACTCGTGAAGAAGATTATGAAATTCTTAAATTTTTTCTTTATTAAATAGTGATTTCAGAATTTTGTTATGCATGTAAAACATTTTTAAGTAAAATTTTTGAAATAATTTTGTAGCTTTTAATTCAAAAATAAAAAAATCCTAAATTTTATAAAAATAATTACTTTATAAATATATTATAATTTTATAATATTTAATTTAATATAATTTAATGTAAAGAGTAGATTTGTCATGTGTTCCCCTCCAAAACTGCAAAATTTTTGTCGTCATCTTATATTTGCACACTGCCAGAACAACCTCCATTTTTGAAGTTGCGCCAGAAGGCATCCTTCTTTCCACTCCACCTGCGATCCTTTTTTCTGTCTTTATCTCCCGCTTCATTTCTTCTCTACAGACTGTTCTCTCTCTACCTTCTTCCTACTCCTTTTACATCTCTCCCTGTCTCTCTGTGGTCATGGCTGCTCTTTTCAGACTGTTTTCTCCTCCTCCGGTCATCACCGCTTTTCAGCCCATTCATTTTCCCCTTCCTCTATTCTCCTCCCCAAAAATCGACACAAATTCAAGAAAATTTCGTCACAGAATCTCAGTCAGTAAGTTCGGTAACTTCCTTGATTTGAACCCTGAATCAAAGCCAGATTTCTTGGATTTTGATCTCCCTTGCTTCCACTCTTCTGATCGCTCCCTCTTTGATGTCATCGTTATTGGCACCGGCCCTGCCGGTGCTCGTCTTGCGGAGCAACTCTCAACGCGTGGAATCAAGGTATGTTGTGTCGATCCTTCTCCACTTTCTATGTGGCCTAACAACTACGGAGCTTGGGTTGATGAGCTTCACAGCCTAGGGCTTGACGATTGTTTTGACCGAATATGGCCGCTTTGTTCTGTATTTATTGACGATAGCAACATTAAATTCTTGCGTCGACCTTATGGCAGAGTTAGTAGGAAGAAACTGAAGACGAAATTAATAGAGAATTGCGTTGTCAATGGGGTTAAATTCCACAAGGCCAAAGTTTGGAGAGTAGATCATAAGGAGTTTGAATCTTGTGTTGTATGTGATGACGGCAACGAAATTAGGGGAAGCTTGGTCGTTGATGCAAGTGGATTTGGTTCTACTTTTATAGAGTACGATAAGCCAAGGAATTGTGGGTATCAGATTGCTCATGGTATTTTAGCCGAAGTGGAAACTCACCCCTTTGATTTGGATAAGATGGTTTTTATGGATTGGAGAGATTCCCATCTGGGAAACGAGCCTTATTTGCGCGCTAGCAATTCAAGATTCCCAACCTTTTTTTGTATGCTATGCCATTTGCCTCAGACCTGATATTTTTGGAAGAGACTTCTCTGGTTAGCAGACCAGCATTGTCTTATATGGAAATTAAGAGAAGAATGGTAGCTAGACTCAGGCATTTAGGAATTAGAGTGAAGAGGGTATTGGAGGATGAGAAGTGCTTGATTCCAATGGGAGGTCCTCTCCCTAAAATCCCTCAAAATGTGATGGCTATAGGTGGGAATTCAGGGATTGTTCACCCTTCAACCGGGTACATGGTAGCTCGAACGCTGGCTTTAGCCCCGGTGGTGGCAGATGCGATTGCGGAGTGCCTTGGCTCCACAAGAATGATCAGGGGTAGGCCACTTCATTATAGGGTATGGAAAGAGTTGTGGCCAATTGAGAGGAAATATGCCAGGGAATTCTATTGCTTTGGTATGGAGACCCTGTTGAAGCTGGATTTAAATGGAAGTAGGAGATTCTTTGACGCTTTCTTCGGTTTAGATCCTGATTATTATCATGGATTCCTCTCCTCAAGATTGTCTTTGAGAGAACTTTTTGGATTGAGCTTATCTCTTTTCATCCGAGCTTCAAATTCTTCCAGGATGGACATTGTCACCAACTGTCCTGCACCTCTAATCAGGATGGTGGGTAATCTTGCTCTGCAACCCTTTTAAGTGTGGTGAGGGATTGCAATTATAAACTATATTTTATTTAATGTTTAATAAAACTTTTTAAAATAGTTTAATTTTCAGTATTTTGATGTTTAATTAAGCATTACAATTTTATTTTGTGAAACAAATCTAATTTCAAATTTAAACAAAAAAACAAATAAATATTAAAAATAAAATTATAACAAATGCTCTAATTTATAGCTTGTTAAAAACTGGAAAAAAGCAAAACCCATAAAGGAATAAACAGCATTTTCTTTTTTTTTTTTTTGAGATTAGAATATATCATCATAGTTTTTTACTTATAAATTCAAATAACATTAAAACCGATGAACTAAAAATTCTGATTAAATTAAGTTGACGTGTTAGTGTCCGACAAAAAAATTTAAATTTTACAAATTGATTAAGTGTCTAATTAAATATTTTATTAAATTAAAAAATTTATTAAACGTTTGATTAGATATTTCGTTTCGTTCATTAAAACTACATAATTAAAAATGACGATATCACAATTACGCCAACTAAAAATTTTATTGAAATTATGTTGTAAATAACTTATTGAACATCTAACTAATTAAAATTTCATAATTAAAAATTCAAACAATTATTTGAGTCACTGGAGAAATAAAATAAAATATGTCTTATATTAAGTGTTAAAATAAAAAATTTAATAAAAATATAATTAATTATATAACCTGTACTAGATTCGAACTGGAAATGATGTTATATTATGTCATAAAAATTTAAAGTTTAAATTATTACAAAATTTGCTTCCTGGTCTAATTTTTAACTTTTAAATAATATATATTTTCTATTTTCTTCAAAAGTTTTTGTTATTTATTAATTTTTCACTTGGCTATGTGGTGTTTCAGAAGGGTTCTGCGTTGAGCAACGGAGTCAAGTCTGGGGAGGCAAACTTGAAGTAAACTTACCATGTGCTGAGTCTGCTGACTGCTTGCACTTTTCCTTTTCAATTCCCTCCTTTTGTTTCTCCTTAGCAGATACTTCTTTCTTTCTCGCTTTTTATATATATATATATATAGGCGTGGACATAGATATATATGTATATAACAGTTCATATTGGTGGTTGAATCAAGTCCGTTCTGGTTTTTAGGGTTTAAATCGAATAACCGAATCGATGAGGCCAATAAGGCTTCCGGAACCGCCAAGCCCTAACAGGGGTGTGCCGGAGATCTTCGAAGGTGGGGCCTACAACGTAATCAGGCGCGCCATCGTTATCGGGAACGGGTTCCCGGGCTCAGAGAATCAGAGCATCGGGTTGGTCCGCGCTCTCGGGTTAGCTGACAATCACGTGCTATATGTGAGTTTAAATTCAACTAACAAATTGAATTCTTCAGTCTCATTAGAACTGCTGGTTATTGATCCTGTATGCGGCCATCCGTTTATTAATTTGTATACCATATTAGCGTACATTGAAGATAGTGTAACTATAAAATAATTGACTGACTTGTTAGTTGTGATAGAAATCTTAAATTAGAAGATTGCTTTTAGTGATTTTTCTGGTTTATCAACCAGCACAACTCAGTTGATGGAAAAAAGTTGCCTTTTACTGGTTTTTGTTAGAGTACAAAGTCTAGAAGGGTGATTTGATCTGAGTAGAAGATGTGAACAAATAATATAAATATGAGTAAGATTAAGCAGAGATGGAAAGTTTACGACGGACTGAAGAATGTAGCTGTAACTAAAACTCAGACAGTTCATCCCGTTTTTTTCCCTGATAACATGTGATTGGATCTAGGTGGGATTGTACCCACACCATCAAGCTTCACAAGGCGAGAAAAGTTCCAGCTTGCAAGGCTCTGAAAACAGTTTCAATGAGTTGAGCTGTAGTACCAACAGTCCAAGGGTTGCTAGTTATAAGGAACTTTTTTGTAGGAAAAGAAACATTACTGCTAATTTGGCACCTAGAGGATGTCTTCCATACTAAAAAGAGCAGTTCTAATGATAAATTTTAATTTCAAGAAAATGATAGCTTTTCCTCATTTAGAAAAAACTTCAGGTTCCAGCCTTTTCTTATCTATTTCCAAAACCCAACATATTGGCATTTTCTTCCTCCGTTACAAGTCCAAGCCAAGCAAAGTTTAGTGACACAACTTCCTTCTCACCAGCATAAAGGCCACAGCCATTGATGAAAGAAGCATGTTTCTAGATTAGGTAAGAGAGTTCGAAGCCAAGCCTTTTCTTTTTAGGTTTCGAGTAACCTAATGGAGCTTTAATTCAGTAGAAGATTTAGGGAACTTTCTTGACACTGCGATTAATTTGTAAATTTTTGTAAATGGGCGGGCACCCCTTAGGTGCCAATATTAATACATATTACACATTTTTTATTTCAAAAAAGAAACTTCACCCAGAAAATGGTGACCTCATATTTTTGGGAAAGAAGTTCCTTTAACTTCAAACTATTCAGAAAAGGAGCATTTTAGGAGTTTACTGAAATCGACTAGATTATCTTGTCTAAGAAACATTATTCTCATATGAATTACTTCCCAGACATTATGTGAGGTACAATGTCAGTAAGGATCTTTGAGATGTATTTGAATTCTTAGAATATATTCCTATAGAACTTTGAAGAAGCACGTATATTTAAAATGAGCAAGAAGTTCCTGTAACTCCAACTTATCCGGAAAAATATCATAATAGGAGTTTACTTAACGGCATGTCCATTGCCAAAATTTTCTTTTTATATGATACATCTGCTAGTGATGATATAAGATGCATTTTTTGTGGGGATTGTCAAGGTTTACTGCAATCCTTTCAACATATTCCTTCTGTGGAAGGTAAAGAACTGAGAAAATCCTCAAAAATTCAGAATTTGAAGTGCCAATCAGTTATGTAATGAGTGGAATAAGGAAGTGCCTGGAAAAGGGAAAAGATATATTTGGTCTTTAGTTTTGGACTATGTCAAAAAATTTGGTAGAAGTGTACTTCATATCTATTTTAAATTATCCATCTGCAGTTGTGGTATTTATGTTTCTGTTATGATTGCTATTGGAACTCCATTCAAGTCTCATCTGTAATTGTTCTGCAACCTTAATTTATAATGCGATGCCCTGTCTTCAAAATCTTCTACTATTCAGTAAATGAAAATTTCTGACAGATGTAATGCATACATATATGATTTACTAATGCTGTACCTGAATTGTGTGCAGCGTGTTACAAGGCCAAGAGGAGGAATAAATGAATGGCTCCACTGGCTCCCGGTTTCTCTTCATAAAAAGTTAAATTACATCATCAGGCAGATTTATGGTTACTCACGACTATTTGTAACAACTCAAGGGGAGAAAGTACCCATAGCCTTAGAAAATGGTGGTAATGTTGGCTTAACATCTATTTTAGAAGCTGATGCAAAGCAGATTGTGACCCTGGCTCGAGAAACTTATGAAAAGTACATTCTCTTTTTAACACTTGGCTTCTGTGATTGTTTTATTTTCTACATCTTAGCAGGCACTAAAGCCACTAGTTTTTCATCGGTTTTGCGTTCTGGGATCCTTTCTTCTTATTATACTTATCCATTGCATTCAATATAACTTTGCAACTGTTTTTTATCCGATCAATATCTGGATCGAAACAAAATAATATTAACTTTATAAATGTTTATAATTTGATTCAACAAAGAAATAAGGAAAATTTAAAACCAATTTAGTGATTATAATAGTGCCTCCAGTTGTGCCCATTCTTTATAACACATTATCCTGGCAAGTACTTTCGTTATGATTTTGTCGCAAAATGTTTGAATGGTCATTCAGTTAAAACAGTGGTAATCTTCAGATGCATTATATTGCATTTCTTTACGGAAAATTTAAGAGTTGATCATCGTTATTTTTTCCCGGAGAGAGAATAATTTACTTGCAGAAGATTAAAGTTTACTATTGAAAACATGAGGGCAACTTTTTATTGTCTGAGGACTGGCATAATCCTAGTGCTTTGGTGCAGTTTCTGGTCAGGTTGCACTTTGAGAGACATGCGTTGATCCTTACTGACTATGAATTGATGCTTTTCCTCCACAATCTTTCTGCAGCTTTACACTTATTCTACCTTTTATTTGCCTAGGTTTATGTTTAGTCAATGCATATATTTATTTAAAAAACATCAGTGCATGTACTCTCAACTTTTTGTCTTTTTTTCTTTAGGCAAAGAACCTTTTTTTTTGGGCTTTCCTAATTCAGATATATATATTTGTATTGGCTTTCTTAATTCTTTAGACAAATAACTCATTTCCATGTTAAACCTCTAAACTCCTTTCAACTGTCTCAACAACCTGACTGCAGGATATGGACTCTTGACTCATCTGGGTTACATATCTGCAAATCTTTTTTCGATCACCTCACTAGAACCCGTGGTTTTTACCACAACATACTTACCAAGCATTTCTGGCTAGTTAAGGTTCCATCACAGGTGAAGGTGTTCACTTGGATTACATAACTAAATTGTTTAAACACTAATGAGCTGTTGCAAATTGGTAAAAGCTTTCCCTTGTGATATTTGTATGAGTGCTACCGGAGCGGCAGCACCTTCTTCTCCATTGTGAGACGGTGTGGAAAGTATGGTGTAAGTTGTTTGACACTTCCAATTTGGCTTGGGCTGCTCCCCCTTCACTGGAGTCTTTTTTTAAGTCTAGCATTAGTGGATTTGATATTAAGGTCAAGGCTAGACCCCTTACAGAAAGGTGTGTTCTTCGCTGGCTTATGGACAATTTGGTTGGAAAGAAACCATAGCATTTTTGAAAGTCATCCTTTTTTGGATCCGACCATGTGAAAGAAGATAACATTTTCGGCTTTCCTTTGGGAGGTTGGCAGACTTGGAGCATCATGTTTATGTTAAGCTTCAGATGGATTGTTATCCATCTGAACACCTTAATTTTTTCTTTTGAGATAAAAAAACTACATCAAGAGAAAAAAAAAACTAAATGTTAATTTTGGAAGGAACAGGAGATCTCCAGAACTTATTGGCCTTGTAAAGTGGGTTTGTGTTTAGTTTGGAAATGAGATCTTAAAAAAAAAAAAAAAAGATTTGCATGTAAAAATGCTTGAAGGTTTCAAAGTCCATATCCTAGTGTCTGGTTGGGTATTTAGTTGAATCAGTTCTGAGAGATTTTCAAGATTTGCCATGTTAGAAGCCTCCCTATCAGAAAGGTTACAAGTGAAGTGGAAATTCCAGGTAATACTGTCTTCATTGTTCAAATTGAATTATGAGACAGGGGTATCATGTGTAGGGGAAATGTTGAGTAGGCGTGGGAACTAAATGACTGACAATTGATTACCCACCCAAGTCTTTCCAGAATTTGGCTCTACAGCCATCTCCTAAGTAGATACTGGTAAGAGGGGCGAAGGATGTGTAAGCTTGAGAAATGACTTTCTAAGGACTTCGATGAGAAGTGGTTATAGAAGTAATGGCACCCTATCTGCATTCCCCTTGGTGCTTTTGATCACCTTGTGCCGTAGGGATTCAATTCCTGAGGGAAGCGCCAAAGTCACTTAGCCAATTATGATAAGTTATTGGATTTGAGAGTTCCTAGACCTAACCCTCCAGAGGTTCTTGGTTAGCAACATGTTTCCCAGTTCACTAAGCGTTCCCTTTTGTCCTCTCTAGCCCCTGTCCATAGAAAATCTCTCATCCAGTTCTCTAATATCTTGGCCACTCCTATAGGAATTATAGAAATGAACAAAAAGTTCAACAGTATACAAGTGAGATAAGACTGGATCAAGGTAACCCTTCCTTCTAGTGAAAAAGCCCCCATTTCCAACTCTCTAGAAACTTGGCCCACTTTCCTATCTACCTCTCCCAAAATTCTCGGTTATTAGGGTTGCCCCCTAGAGGAACTCCAAGGTAAGTCATGGGCCAATCTAGTCTATTACGCTCTATTCACCTCACTAGGTAATCCTGATCCTCTCCCTCCACATTCACCCCAACTAAGGGGCTTTTTGCCATATTGATCTTTTTTTTTTTTTGGATAAAAGAAGAATATAGTAAGATCAAGAGAAGAAAGTATATAAGGGAAAGAGCGGGGGAGTTGAATTTGGTGAAAGGAGTGGAGGTTGGGAAGGGAAGGGATAAGATGAATGTGTCTCATTTATTCTTTGCGGATGATGCCTTAATCTTTTGTGAACCTAGTGTTAGTACCATTCTTCACTTGAGATGCTTATTACTCTGTTTCCAAATGGTTTCCGACCTAAAAATCAATTTGAATAAGATGGAAATGGTTCTGATTGGTGATAGAAGGGAGGAAGCTAGCTTGGCCAGGATTTTGGGTTGCAAAGTCACTAGTTTGCCTATCAAGTACCTTGGTCTCCCACTTGGAGCAAAATATAAAGATGTTAGAACATGAAAATCTATTATTGACATGTTTGGTAAGAGGTTAGTGGATTGAAAGAGAAATTTTCTTTCTAAAGCGGGGAGACTCACTTTGATTAAGAGCACACTTGTTAACTTACAATCTACTATCTGCCCATTTTAACAATTCCGGCCAGCATAGTTGGAAGACTTGAAAACATTCAGTATAGATTCTTTTGCGGTGATGAGGATGGTAACAAAAAGTATCATTTGGTTAGATGGGAGGAGGTTGAAAAACCGTTTTGGGACGGAGGCCTCGGTTTGAAGTCTATTCTGGAGTTAAATCGGACTTTTCATGGGAAATGACTGTGGAGATCTCTTGAGGAGAAGGGGAAATTGTGGTGGAAGGTAGTTCGAGCTAGATGGGATGATTGGGAGAGGGAGAGTGGGAGAAGGGTTAAATTTAAGGCTCACGAGATGAGCTTTTGGAGGAAGATTAGGGATGACAGCCAATATATCAAGGGCTCTGTGGGTTGGAAAGTTGGTAGGGGTGATGGGGCTAGGTTCTGGCATGATGAATGGATGGGGAACTTCAGCTTAAAAAATAAATTCAAAAGAATTTTTGACATTGCTTGTAATAAGGATGCTAAGTTGGAGGAGATGTATGAGTTTATGGGGGAGGATAGGGTGTGGGATGTGAAGGTGAAGAGATTGCATGATTGGAAAATTGATGAGTACAACAGGTTGCTTTTGTCTCTGACAGAAGCAAATTTGTACACAGAAAATGATAAAAGAATATGGAAGCCTGATGAGAAGAAAGGCTTCTCGGTGAAATCTTTATACAGCTATTTGACAAAAAAGGACAACAGCTGCAACATGCCTGCTCCGTATAAACAAATATGGAAATCTAAAGTTCCTCCTAGAATAGCTATTTTCGCATGGGAGGCGGCTAATGAATGTATTTTGACCCTAGATATGCTCAAAAGGAAGGGGAATGTGTTGGTTAATAGATGCTATTTATGCTGTGCTGCTGAGGAATCGTGCAACCACCTATTATTATTTTGCCCAGTGACTTACAGCATTTGGACCGCTATTTTAGGCTGTTAGGGTTAAATTGGGTCATGATTAGGTGTGTGAGGAATGAGCTGTGGGCGTGGGTGGGTATTTGTTAAAAGAAACATCAATTGCTCCTTATTCCCACTTACAATTCTTTGGATAGTGTGGAAGGAAAGGAATGGTAGAGTTTTTGAGGGTATAGAGACTTATTTTACAACAATTAGGGATAGATGGATTTATACTTTTGGATCTATTTTGTTGGGTCGTGACATTACAGACATGTGGGACTTTGGTGTTGTCGTAGACCACCTAATTGATATGTAACTAGTTTGTATTTAGACGGTACCCTCTTGATACCTTGTGCATTCACTTTTATTTCAAAAAAAAGAAGAGAAGAAAGTATAAAAGAGGAGAATGAGACATCATTTGAAAGAAAAGAATACCAAATAATGAACCCAACAATATACTAAAAGAAAATAACAAAAAAGAAAAATAGTCACGGGGAGAAACTAGCTGTAATGAATAATGAATAAAGAAGTTCAAATTGTGTTGAAGATCAGAAATGCTAATTTTCTGGTAGTGTCCATTCTCTTTTGTTCACAAGGACATCAAGAAGATCACCCTATCTAACAACTCGGAGTATTGAGTACTCTTGTTATTGAAGATGCTTGAGTTACGAGCAAGCCAAATGCACCATAGTCCAGCAAAGAATACACCCCTTCCACAAAGGCTTGGCATCTTTCCTCAGGCCATGACCATTCAAATAAGTGGAAAAGAAGTTTTCCACTATAGGGGCCAACACCTAGACAACACCAAACAACTTGAACACATCTATCCATAAATTCCAAGCCACATTGCAGTGAAGGAACTAATGGTCATGTGTTTCACCACACTTATAGCTTCTTTTTTTTTTTGAAATAAAAGAAGAGAATATTTATTAATGTGATGTGTTAAGAGAGCACCATCCGTTTACAAAAAATTTACATGTCAATTAGCATATTTACAATAGGACTTAGATTTTCAAAACATTTTAGATTATGCTCTAAAACAGTAGAATCAAAATAATGAAATCATTTATTTTTGGTGTTATTAAAATCTTGTTCAAGCCCCTCAAAAGCTCTGTTGTTTCTCTCCATCCAAATAACCCAGAAAATGGTAAGAGGGATTCATCTAAGCACTTTGTTACTACTCAGACTTTCTCATGTCAGAAGTTCGGAATAAACAGAATCTGTCATTACCCAAGAGATCCCCAAAAGTCCAAGTATCATGCTCCAGAGTTTGTGAGATATTTGACATTTCAAGAGTAGGTGATTACATGATTCAATAGATCTTTTACATTAGAAACACCTGTTGACAGGAGTATGTCCTCTTTTTATCAAATTGTCAATTTTAAGGATTTTTCCTTTTACAACTTCCCAGGCAAACTTCAGATCTCTTACATAACTTATGATGCAAACATCAGGAGAAAGAGCCTGATAGGTTTGCAAATTTCAAACAAGTCATTAGTATTCAACTTACATTGAATAATAGTCCAAACGAATAGCTGCACCTTAGATAGAGCGGAAGCCTTCCAAAAACCCTCAAGCAGATGAGTAAGATGTATAGTGGTAGCTGGCGTTATTGGAAGGGGCTTGCACTGAACAAATTTTCAATTCTTATAGAAATCCCTAAACAGAGCCATGCTACTCAGTATCATTCAAGTAATGAATACTTTTCGAGTGTAACTGAAATAGATATATGGGAATTCAGCATCTTTAAATAAATGTTTTTGCCATTATTGATTAAGATCTTTAAATGGATCAACATCTACGCATGTTTTTGCAAGTTGTCTCTTATCTTGATGTTCTTTTTATTATTTATTCACTTGGCTACCTATTAATAGGATTAATATCTTTTATTCAGGGATGGCCCTTTATTGGTGGTTGCATGTGGCAGAGATACTATATCTATTGCAAGCTCTATAAAACGCCTGGCATCAGAAAATGTCTTTGTTGTTCAGGTTTGTTAATAGGGCTTAACTTTGTTTTTCAGCTTGAATTCTTTCCCCACAAACTCATCCTGCCAAAAGCAAATTTACAAGCTTCAAACACTGACCTAGTAGACTAACTTGGACTATGGTGCTTCATACTAACTTAGCTAAAACATTACAGCATTTCCAGCAGCTATATGCTCATTTTTCTTTCTTTTTATTTTCAAGGTCTTATAAGTACAGCATGGTCATCATCCTAACATCTTATGGGACATTATTTTATGTTAAATAGTTTACATCAAGTAATCCATGTAAGTTTATCTCAATGATCAACATAAATTGTCTTCAGACAAGAGTCAGGCAAGTGCTTATATAAAATGTGTATTGAGTTTTTGTCTAAGTAAAAAGTCAAAGCAAAAGGAAAAAACAGTTCTTATAAAAGACAATTTTTTTTTTAAATGATAGAAAAATATTATTAGAAACAAGATTTGACTGGAGAAGGTATTCTTCAGCCAAAACAAGTACAAGAAGATAAAGCAAAAATATCATAGCAAAGTAGCAACACATTCCCTTTGCAAATGAGATGAGGAAATCCCAAAAGACTTGTCACCCTTCACCGAAGTAGAAGCGGCGACACCATACTATCCCAAGGTGAGAAACTATTTCTTGAAGACCATGGCATAATCATGTTCAGGACAAATAAGGTTGATTTGTCCAATTAGGAATCTGAGGGTAAAAACCTAGATGTTACATTTAGGCTTCTTAGCCATCACACCTAAAAGTTGATCAAATTACACAATCAAGTATTTGAGAAACTTTCAAGATTATGTTATTGAACAACTGAATCTGTCCCAAGAAGTGAAACTACAATTTAGACCTTAAGGAGGGTAGGCTGGGGTTGCAGTCTGATGAACTTGGCCGAAGAGACGAAATAAAATTGATGCTGGCCCAAAAAGCTAAAATGGATGAACTCGCCTGGAAGCAGAAATCTCAGGAGAGGTGGTTAAAAGAGGGAGACAGAAATTCTAGATATTTCCACTCCTTGGCAAGTCATCGCAGAAGAGATGTGGGTGGATGGGGTTAAGTACAGAGACAATGAAAGCATGAGAGAGGCTGCTAGATCGCATTTTATGGGGCTGTATGAGAAAGAGTTCCCTGTTAGACCGCATTTGGATGGTACAAATTTCAAGAAAATTGGGGGAAGTAGTAGATAGTTTTTGGAAGGTAGATTTTCAGAGGAAGTTTTTGCTGCACTGAAATCTTGTGACGTGGATAAAGCTCCGAGGCCGGATGGTTTCAACTTGAACTTCATTAAATTCTTCTGGTATGTTTTAAAAGGGGATATTATGGATGTTTTTCATGAGTTCTATGCAACTGGGAAGTTTGCTAGAGTCTTGAATTCTAACTTTTTGGTGCTTATTGCAAAGAAGAAAGGGGCGAAGAATATTCGAGAATTCAGACCTATAAGTTTGGTGGGGTGCATATATAAGATCATTACGAAGATGTTGGCTCATAGACTTACTAAAGTTTTGAGTGAAATCATTGATGAATGTGAATGTGCCTTTGTAGCCGAAAGGCAAATCCAAGATGCTGTCCTTGTGGCCAATGAAATTGTTGATGATATTACAATGAACAAAAAAGAAGGATTGGCTTGTAAGTTGGACATGGAGAAGGCGTATGATCACGTGAACTGGAACTTTATGGATTACTTGCTGCGTAGGATGGGGTTTGGAGATAAATGGAGAGGATGGATGAGTACTTGCATGAGAACTACTTCATTTGCTCTTTTAATAAATGGACCATCCAAATTTTTTTCGGGGTCCAAGGGTTTGAGAGAAGGGGATCCATTGTCCGCACTGTTATTCATCGTTGTTATGGAGGCGTTAAATGTATTGTTAGTTAGGGCGAAACAGGTTCAGCTCCTTAGAGGTGTGGAGATTGGCAGTGGCGACGGGGTGATGGAAATTTCTCATTTATTCTTTGCCGATGATACCTTGCTGTTTTGCCATCCAGAAAAGCGATTCCTCCTGCATTTGAAATGCATCCTTCTATGTTTTCAAGGCGTCTCGGGGCTCAACATCAATCTTGATAAATCTGAACTTATCAATCCTGGCAACAAGGGGGATGTTAGCTCTCTTGCAATGGTGCTGGGGTGCAGAACTGCAAAACTCCCTATTAAGTACCTTGGGGTCCCGTTGGTTGCTAAGTACAAGGAGAAGAAAACTTGGGAACCGGTGATTGATTTATTCGACTCTAGACTGACGGGATGGAAGAGGAATTTCTTGTTTAAAGGGGGGCACACTCACTTTAATAAGGCGTACCTTGGCAAATTTACCCGTTTAATTCCTCACAACTTTGACTATCCCGGTTAATATTGCAAAAAGACTGGAATCCATCCAATGTCGTTTCCTTTGGGGCGATGGAGATGGTAGCAAGAAGTTTCATCTTGTTAAGTGGGAAGATGTGAAGAAACCCATTCATGCGGGTGGCTTGGGAATTCGATCACTGGTTGGTTTCAATAAAGCTCTACAAGGTAAATGGCTGTGGAGATTCTTGAGAGAAGAAGGAAGAATGTGGAGAAGGGTGATTACTGCTAGATGGCAGAATTGTGCTTTAACAGGTGAGGGCAGGGTGGACAAGAGAGGTCATGGACTGGGTCTATGGAAGAAAATCAAGATGGGATGGCCTGGTTTCAAGGAGAATCTGATTTGGAAAGTGGGAAGAGGGAATGACACTGGATTTTGGCATGACACTTGGTTAGAAGGAGGTTGTTTAAAGCAGTGTTACTCAAGAATTTACGCGATCGCACAAGTCAAAGATATGCGTAGGAGTATAATCAATGTATTTGGACTATTAATTTGAACAAAAATTTGAATGACTGGGAAGTGCAGGAGTATGAAAATTTATGGAAGAAAATTTCTGAATTTCAAATGGGCAATGACCCAGATCAGGTGCCGTGGAGGAAGAGTAAAAATGGCGAGTTTTCTGTTGGCTCTTACTACCGCATGTTAATGGGGTACAAGCTGAATAACTATCCATGTTTTCCGAGTAAAGCAATTTGGAAAAATTCTGCACCACCTAGAATGGCATTCTTCGCCTGGGAGGCTTGTAGGGAAAACATATTAACCTTGGATAAACTGAAGTCTAGGGATATTACACTTGCAAATGGATGTTTCGTGTGTCTTAGGGATGAGGAAAACTGCCGCCACCTTTTGCTTAGATGTCCTTTTGCTTCTGATTTGTGGAGTTTGGTATGGCTTGCTTCGCATTTATTGGGTCCCTGCTGGATCGATTGAGGATGAAATACGGGCTTGGGAGGGTGTTGGACTAAAAACAGAAATTGTGAAACTCATCCCTCTATCCATTTTTTTGGTTTTATGAAAAGAGAGGAATTTGAGAGCTTTTGAGGGAGTTGTGAATAATATAAATAAGTTAAGAGATAGATAATTCAATTATTTTGGCTTTCTTGTGCTAGGTCATGACACCATCAAGGCTGAAGATTTTAGGGATACTCTTGATATACTAACTTATTTGTAAATATCTTGGAAATGGGCGATACCCCCTCTTTTTTGGTATTATACTAATATAATTTCAATACTTTTTCTTTCAAAAAAAAAAAAGTGAAACTACAAAAAGTACTTATGGTGCAACATAAGTAACGTTACTAACTAGGATTAAATTTAGAAATATTGAAACTAAGAAAATACTAAAACTATAATACTCCTAAATAGTATGATAATATACTCCTAAATAGTATAACAAAGTATTGTATTTAATAGAGTTATACTTTTTAATCTATTTAGGTGTCTCCTTTTTTCTGTCATGCGCACATAATTCTCTTGTGGAATAAAATTGCTTGAGGTTCAATTTTGGTTTTTTTTTATTGTTAAAAAATTTTGCGCCTCACCAACTTTACTGCGATTCCAAATTTCTTATTTATTTCATTTTTCTTTCATTTTCTAGATCCAGCACCCAAGGTCACAACTGAATAGGTTCGATTTGGTGATCACACCACGCCATGATTTTTATCCTTTGACTCCTCAAGGGCAGAAGCAGGTTCCTCAGTTTCTCCGGAGATGGATAATTCCACAAGAACCGCCTGATGGTCATGTGGTACATATCTGAACTATAAAGTTCTCATATATGGTAGGACTTCTTGAGGAATTTTATCTTAACTCTGGAATTAGCATTTTAAGCTTATGATCTAAGCTTTCAACTTCAGGTTCTCACATCAGGAGCTTTGCATCAAATTGATTCTGCTGCACTGCGCACTGCAGCTAGTGAATGGCATGGTGATTTTGCTCCTCTGCCGAAACCATTACTTGTGGTTAATATTGGCTGGTCTACAGGTAATTGTCATTTTACCTCGAACTTCTAGTATTTATTAAACTGTCGTGATCCAAGTGATAAGTATTATTATATGATTGTTTTCTTTTTTAGATCTTAGTTTATTCTTGCCAAAGTAAGCTTTATTAAGATGTTAATATTTAGGTGATATTTTGTTAATATTCTTATACTAAGCATGTTGATAGCTTGAGGTGGTATTCACGTGGAAAAAATCTTTTTTTTTTTTTGAAATATGAAATATGAATTATATTGATATAACCACCAAGGGAGTGCTCCCTATGTAAAAAATTTATAAGTAAATTAATGTATCAACAAGTTTCGCTAAATCTGCCGTACAGTTAAGATGGTGACTCTATAACAAAAATCAAGGGTCTGGAATCATCTATTTTTAAGGATATCAAAACCATTTATATCCCCAATCCCATCAAAAGTCCTTCTATTCCTTTATTTTCACACCACACAAAAGATAGAGAGTGGAATTATATCAACTTGTTTTTGTCTGTCGCTGACACTCTTCCGCGCCCAAATTTCTTCTCTCATCGAGGCTGCAATAACCCAGTTAATTTCAAGCGACTCATAGACCAAGGTCCATAACTTATAAACGTCTGGACACCATAGCAGGAGATGCTTACAACCTCTTCATCCCTCTTACAAAGATAATGAGCATTAATCAATATCTTTCCCTTCTTTTTCAAATTGTCAATAGTCAAAAAACATTCCCTACTATCCTCCCAAACAAAATGGGAAACACAGGGTGGGACACTAGTCTTCCTCATCCAACTGGGAAGGAAACAAATGTCATCATATTTATACTTGTACAGGTTCTTATAGACGGATTTGACTGAGAAAAACCCGTTAGATGTGAGGCTTTACCATGGAGTGTGGATGCTTCTATCCAACGAAGTAAGGGATAACAAGCCCAAAAGCTCCTCATATTCTCCAACCCCCCGAAATTGAGATTTGTCTATGTAAGTACTTACTATTCCTTCTCACCACTACTGTTCTCACTAAAGAGTCACAAATATTGATGTCTTTCTGCTGGGCTATTATATAAATTTGAGGGAAACGCTCACTCATTGTGCCCCTTTCCATCCACTGATCCTCTCACAATCTCACTCTATTCCCCCTTACCAACCTTCCACCTTATATTCTCCTGGAATTTTTCCTTGATTGATCTTCTTCCCCAAACTTTTCCCATGTGGTATTCCGTGGAAAAATCTGAGTTGTATCTCTTATCCCTCTAGCTATTTTTTGGGTTATATGGAAATAAAGGGATGTAGGAGTTTTTGAGGGCATTGGCTCTCCTTTTTTATAAGATTCTGTAATTGCTTCTGGATCTTAATTCATGGGCACGTCCTGTTTGGACCTATGAATTCATTTCTTTTTGTAAAAAGGAAAAATTATATAGAAACTTCTTAGAGTAGTTAAGTGCCTGCCTGAAAGTACCAAATGTGTAATAGAACAATCCGTATGTAGAAGCCCCCTAAAATGTGTTTTGTTAGTTTGGATAAGATCTCTTTGATTTACTATAGACAATATCATAGACAAATTATTGGAATATGCATATGAGCTAGTTGACCATGACTTTGTTGGCTACTGCTTGGGAATTGCTCCCTAGCCAATTGCATGGTCTATTTCAATAAATCCCCAATTTCCTCCCTCCAATTAGCAAACCTTTAAAAGAACCTTTTCAAATTCCATGTGGAATCATTCAGCTAAGAGCATCAACCATCAAAGAGGACCCATAACTACCAGGGTTTCGAACCATCTATCTCTAACCCTATCAAATTCTTCTTCCACCCTCTCAAAAACTCTTATCTTCTTCTCTTTCCACACCAACGAAAAGATAACAAAGGGAATGAGACTCACACGTTTCCTCTGTCCACAAATACCCCTCCAGGTCAAAATCTCTTCCCTCTACTACTACCCTTCAGATATGTCACTTTTTAGGAGAAACTGGAAAATAATCTGTGAAATATGATGCTTAATTATTAATTTTTGTGCTTTGTTTCTTTCATAACCATTCGATACTGCAAAATGTGCTATCTGTGTGTCTTTATCTGAATATCTGTATATGCATGTATTATGGGATATAAGATATCATTTTATTTTCTACTCTTCTAAATTATTGGCAGGTAACTGTAGATATGGTGCAGATCTTGCAAAACAGTTAACAGGCCATATTCTTAGTGTTCTTGCAAGCTGTGGAAGTGTTAGAATTTCATTCTCGAATAGGACACCTGAAAAGGTTTTCCATTTAATGATATTCCTTTGTCAAATACCATAATCTATGTGTTCCATGTGTTTTATAATGATATTTCTTAGTCAGGTACTCATCAGAGTTTCCATGTGTTCCAATAGGTGTCAAAGTTGATTGTCAGACAACTTGATAATAATCCAAAAGTGTACATCTGGGATGGTCAAGGTATCTCCAGTCCATTTTTTAATTTAGTTTATTGATAAATATGGACGATCTAGAAAAGGTTTTCATGGATATATAATGTGATAATTTTCAGAACCAAATCCACACATGGGGCATCTAGCTTGGGCTGATGCTTTTGTCATAACAGCTGATTCAGTTCGATTAATAAGCGAGGCATGCAGCACTGGGTATGCTTTTGAGACTCTTTTGTGAAATTCCTTCAATCTTTTATTGGATGATGATTTAGGACACGTTGACATTTGTTTGGTGTCCTCTCTTCATTGTTAATAGAAATCTAAATTTATTGTCTTCCCTTTTCCTTTTCACAGGAAGCCTGTCTATGTTCTGGGTGCTGAGCGTTGCAAATGGAAGTTAATGGATTTCCACAAGTCTCTGAGAGAGCGAGGCATGGTTCGGCCATTTACAGGTTCTGAAGATGTAAGTGTAGTCCTTATTTAATTTTTTTGAAGTCCTTTTCTTTTGGCTCTGTCTCTCATAAAGCATAATAGAAAAATGAACACCTTGCTTCCAAACAAATGGAGGAAAAACCTGCTATATATGTTTTCCCTCTTTTGTCCTCTTTTAGAAAAGAGAAAAGAAGTTTTACATAGAAAAGTTCACAAGGAATTGTGTAGAAAAACCTCCAGTAATGTTACATTAACATATTGCAGCAGATCTTGTTGAAGGTATGCCCACCTTGTTGAGCTACTTCTGTCCTCGCTCTTTTTGGTCTGTAGATTGCCCACCTTTAATAGACTTTGTGTATGTGGATTGTTCACATGCAAATGACCCTCTTGTTACAAAACAAAATCATGCTTTTACCATGAAAACCATTGAAGTTTCATTATCTTCTGTAAGGTTAATAGCCAAATTTTTTTTATTAAGAAAAGGATATAAAACTTCTTTTGGAAAAAAGAAAAAATATAGAACTTTAAGTTATGAGAAAATTAGAAATATTGTAGTCACAAGGCTTTTTTAGGGCTCTTCCATCCAGCTCTAATACGACGAACATTTGTAACTAAATTTTTTGTTTATTAAATTATTATTCATAATATTTAATTTACAACAGATAGATATATATAGGAGAATATTAAAAAGAGTTTAGTAGAAAATTAAATACAAATCAAATCTATAAAAAGAAAAGATTTTTCAGTTATGGAAGTCGACTATGATTCTATTTTATAAAAAAAATTTCTTGAAACTACCAATTTGTATAGAAATTGTACTTCTATAAAAAGTCAGGATTCCTACACTTATTGTTCTTGATGGATTTTTTAAAGCTAATGTTTTTTATAAACATTTAGTTTGTTAAATTTAGTTGAGAAAATGTGATGAGTTTGCATTAAAATTCGTGAGATTATAACTACTTTGATCTAGATTCACTTGACAAACTACTTTTGTCGCTCATCGCCTCTTTTCTAGAGGCAATAACTGAACTAATTGATAGAAATGAGAATTTCTTCAAATCACTTAAAAGAATCTTCACTTGTATTTGTCAGATATCAGAAAGCTGGAGCTACCCTCCTCTTAATGACACTGCGGAAGCAGCTAGTCGAGTGCACGAAGCTCTTGCTAATCGTGGATGGCGGCTGCGGCCTTAAAGAATCTGTCGACAATTGTTGTTGTAAGGGATTCTTTTAAATCATAATTTAAATTTTGAATATTGTTTAACAGCACACGGAGGGAGGAGGAGCCACTAGAAGCACCAATAGATTTTAAATTTCATTCTTTCCCCTTTGGGGGGGAAGGGGGGGTTTCCAGATATCGGTATAGACAATAAAAATCTAAAGCTGTATTAGAGCGGCCTTGTAAAAATAGAGAGAGGAAACTCTTTTTCTTTTTCTTGTTCTTGTTTTTTTCTTTTTGTTTTTCTGTCTTTGCTGCAGTACTGACAGCTCTGGGAATGGTAAATATTCATTGTAAATCAAAAATATTGTTCGCAATTTTGTTTGATTTTCCACGGAAAGATTGTTCTGGAATGAGAAATAAGTTGTGACCTTGTTTTTGCTCATTGATATACAAGAAATATATATGTATACATGCATGCATATATACATACATACATACATACTGAAATGTTAGTTTCATGGTCATATTTATTTATCCGCCACATGTAATATTGGATGATCTATGTATCGTCATGCATATATATTGTTGAAACTATATATATATATATACAAATCTAACCCACTATACCATCGAACTACTCCTCCCTAGCTTTGTTTTTGTTTATATGATTGATTCATTACGTCGCCAAATTAATGTTCCATGATACAATACAAATCTAACCCACTAACCATCAAACTCTACATATAATAGAATTTTAATCCAATATACCATTTACTAATTTTTTTAAAAAATTAAATCAGTTGATATATATAAATGCTGCATCACACTATATATATATATATATATAGCAGCTACCTCCTACAGTTAAGATCCTTGTACTAGAAAACTAATAAAACCACTCCTCTTCATATTACTAATCATCTTATCATCAAACATATACAATCAGAAAATGTCCGCCGATCAGAAGATGAGCAGCAGCACTGAAGCAACAACTATTACTCTTGATCGTCAAGAAGATGATAACTCAAAAACCACCATTAACAAAGGAAAGTCCATCAAGAGTATCGTTAACCCAAAAGCCGCCACAAGCCACAACAAAGGTTTGTCGATTCTGGACTTCGTGCTCCGACTCTTGGCTACTGCTGCTGCTTTGGCTGCGACTGCCACCATGGCCAGTACCCAACAAGTCCTTCCTTTTTTCACCCAGTTCTTTCAGTTCCGTGCCGAGTACAATGACATTCCCACTTTCAGGTCTTATTCCGTTTAACACTTCATTGTTTTTATAATTATCCATACTCGAAATAATTAACCAACAATTTTACGTATATGCAGCTCTTTCCTGATAGCTAACGGAGTGATTAGTGGGTATCTTGTCCTCTCATTACCCTTCTCCTTCGTTTGTATCGTTCGCCCTCACGCAGCTGGGCCTAGACTCTTTCTCATCGTCTTGGATACAGTAATCAAATAATCTGATATTAAACATGCACAGTACATAACAAATAATATATATATAATTTCGATTCAAATTTATAACGTATCTTTCATAAAAACGAAAAAAAAAATAACAACACGTATTCACTTAACTACTCGTTAATTCTTTTACTTGCATGTTATTATATCTACTACATATACACGCATGTTGCTGAACAAATGACATATTATTATAGTAACTTACATTAACTACAGTCAAACTGTAAATAATTAACAACATGATTGCGAGATTGCAGGTGATAATGGCTGTTAATTTAACGGCGGCAGCGGCGGCGGCAGCGATAGTATATTTGGCTCACAACGGGAATTCGAACGCCAACTGGTTTCCGATCTGTCAGCAGTTTGGTGATTATTGCCAGAGTGCCAGTGGAGCTGTTGTGGCCTCCTTTGTTGCAGCAGCAATCCTCTCGTTTCTGGTTCTCGTCTCAGCCTTTGCTCTAAGAAGAATGTGATCATCGTCAATTACATATATGTATGCATGGCCTTTTAATTCAGGTTGCAGTTGTGTGTGCTTGTGAAGTCATGTAATGTAAAGAAAGGAGGGTGTTAATTTCACTAATTAGTTTCCTCCTTTAATATTTGTTGTATGGGAACATATATATATATATATATATATTAGAAAAAACACATGCACATGTTCATTAATCTCAAGTTTAATGTTTTATAAGAATAGAAAAGAAAATATATATAACAATTATTAAACATCTTATATTCAATAAACTAAACAATAATTCTGAATATATACGTATTGAAATTTTGAAAACAATTTTTATTTTTATATAAAATATATACGTATATTTTTTTTACAATTATAATTTTTTCATGAATTGGAGGGGGGGGAGGTCTCAAGTTCACGGGAAGAACAGAATGAGTCTGACAACAAACGAAACGCATCACTCAATCTCAACTCCTCTTACGTCACGTGTCCTAAAATGACATCTACATACCTAACCTACCTCACATGCTCTGCACGTGCTATCAACTGTCGTTACGATTCCACGTGTCAAAACAACGGCGTCGCCCCGCCGTCTCTTCCTCTCTCTCTCTCTCTCTCTCTCTCTGCGCCCAACAGACGAGTCTTTCTTTCCTTCTCTCCTTCTTCCAAGTACTGTTTTGCCTTCAAGTTACCGTCTTTTGTTGTTCTTTGCTTCCTAAAATCTCTGATAAACCATTTCCCTCGTTTACTTTTCTTAAACGCAGATCTCAATTCGGTTTCAGGCTCGCCCTCTGCCTCTCTCTTTCATCTGTGTGGTGAGTCTCGTGATTCGTACTGAGTCAACTCTTTAGGGTTTTCTTTACTTTCAGGATTATGTTTTCTTTTTATTTTCGGCGGTTTTGATCTTTGATCGCTGTCTTCCATTACTTTTTTTTTTTTATTTTTAGATTTTGCAGTTCGACTTTTCTTTATTTTGCTCTCCTCAGGTTTCCTTTTCTTGGGTGCTGAGAAACATTGGAAAATTAGAGAAACAAGATCAAGATATATCTAAAGCTTCTGCTTCTGTTTCTTTTTTATGTTTACTAAGAAAGGCGAAATTTCTTAACTGAAGTCGGTTTTTGTCTAATTGGTTTTAGAAATAGGGGATGATTAGGTTTTGAAACGTAATTTTCTTAAATTTCCTACTTTTTATCTCAGAAATCAAACAGGGTTTGATAGACGAAGTTTTTATCTCTTCTTTTTGTTTTGATTTTTTTTTTTTCTTTCTGGAAATGGATGGTGTTGATTGCAGCTTGGGCTAGTGGAGGTGAACATTTTTGGGATTTTCCGGGTAAAATTCGAGTACTTAGAGGCTATTATTGTTTAAAGTTCGAGGCCTGGGTCTCATGAGAATTGTTAGGGGAATGCAGAGATCGTTTTGCGGGGAGGAGAACGTGCTGGGCTGGAAGAGATCCTTCAGCCAAGGAATTGGAGTCACCGCACCTAAGGCAAGAACGCGCGATAAACTTATTAGTAGGGTTTTCGGTGTCTAAGTTGGGGACTTTGGTAGGGTGATTGGGGCTAGGGTTTCCTACCGAATAGACATTAGACGAACCCAATGACTCGGATTTTGGTTCAACGAGGTTCCGCCGGCAGTTCTTCTTCTAATCCAAGCCGTTCTTCTTCCTTGCCTGGCTCCTCTTCGTCTCGTGCAGAAACACAGGTCACTATTGCTCCTCAGGTTCTCTCGGTTGCAAAAGATGAGGAAAGTGGTGAAGAGATGCAGGAGCAAGCTATTGCTGAGGAGACTGTTGCGAGCTGTGAAAGTAGTGATAGTAAGATGGCAAAAGGGGATGATTTTTTGATGGACAGTTTTCATAACGACAGAAATGAGATTTCCACTGGTGAAATTGCTGACAGGGAGAAATTGGGCAAGGAGGATCGTGGGGGTTCTGGAGATTTGGTTAAAGGTTTGGGGGGACTGAGGATTTCAGAGAAAATTGGAGTTGAAAATGAAGGTCCAAGTGCAGATTCTCCACATAGTGGAAGTGGAAGTCCCCATCCACCCCCACCTCCTGTTCCACCCCCAAAGCCTTCTGCTGCAAACTCCAATTCAAGGAGGTTAGCCTTGGGAAATTCAAACCCCGTGCGCATTGGACCGGCAAGAAGAGCAGTTGCCTGGCCTGTTGTTTCAACCAGAACTTCTCCATCTGGATCACGACCTTCGTCTCCCAGGTCCCATGGTGAAAATGAGGGTTACAACAGTGCTGATGAGCAGAATCAATGCTTTTCATCCTCCTATGATGATTTAGTAAGTTTCTGCAGCTATATAATTAGTTCTTTAAAATGTGTAGGCTTAGTGACATGCAATGCTCATTGTTACACTTTTCATATTCTCCATTCTAAATTTGTAATGGTGGTTCCTTTTTGCCAAAATCGCATTAATTTACTTGAAAGATGGTCATTTTCTGTCTGAATTAAGTATATTGGAACTTTTTGTTTGTATGTGCATGTGCATGTGCGTGTACACGTTTGAATACCGCACTTCCTCTACAATCCATTTAGGGAAGATCGGCTTATGGAACTTCTTGATTATCAGGCTCCTTATTCATGCATTTGGAGAACATACCTTTCCTGCAGTCCATTTAGGGAAAATCCTCTTATGGAATTTCATGAATATTTGGTTGCTTATTCATGCATTTGAAGAAACGCTTCTCGTAGAATCTATTTATGGAAGATATTCTTGTGGAACTTCTTGATTATAAGACTCTTGTTCCTTTACTACCAAGTGCTAGGCTTTCTTTCCTGTTTGGAATTGCTGATATGTATGTAGCTCCAGAATGTGATAGAACATATTTTCGCGTACGTTGGTTACGCAAGTTTAAGAGCTTCTCCTGTTTATTCCAGGAACGAGAACGTCAATTTGAAATTGATGTTAGGCGAACAAAAGGTCTAGAAGTGAAACGGATGTTGGAGGATGGGAATTGTCTTTTCCGAGCTGTTGCAGATCAGGTTTATGGGGACTCTGAAGCATATGATTTGATCAGACAAATGTGCATAGATTATATGGTAGGTTATTTTTTTATGGATCTTTTCTTCAAAGCATTATGTGTTATCAAGTCTCAAGATGTGTAATTACTATCTGGTCATGCTGTCCGCTGCGTTTTCAGTATTTTTTTTATCTAGATCTTGAAATCTTGCTCATAACCTAAGATGTTGAATCTATTGCAAAAACCTTGTCAAGTTCTCAAGAAGCACCATAAGGAGTTTTCCCTCTATGTTATGTGTTTTTTCGTGTAGAAATTATTGGATAATTTCTTTGCTTGGTTCTGTATTTTGCCATTGATAATTACCTGGAATCTCTGGAGACTTCTGGATGGTAGAGGCTGCTTTCTTTTTTCCTGTCCTGGAATTATGAGAACGCAGGAAAATGGGGAAGGGTGTTCAGAGTCACAAATTTGAGCTTCAGTTTTTACATAAAGATACCAACGGAAGTAGAAAAATTGAACAAATATAATTTTCTTTTTTCCCCAAAATGAAGAGAAAGACAAAAAAAAGTGAATACACAATCAAGAAAAGAAGAGGGTAAAAGGACAGTCAACCAAAGTCTGGAGGGTCCAAGCCTCTTTAAGATTAAAGGAAGCTGCAAGAAGTCCGTATTCTTGCATATTTTACATTTGTCAATGGAGCCCACACATTTACTGTTGACAGGAACGAGGGGTATAAACCGGAATGGTGATGATCACGGAGTAGTGATGATCTCCAACGACCTAATTCCTTTCAAATATGTACAGAACTGAAGAGCATAAGACCAATTGCAAATGAAGTTCCTGCAAGTGATGAAATGGTGCAAGGATCTTGAGTGCATGAGAAAAAATCCCTTGATTTTTAATCTCCTCCCTCTGAGTTAACGTAATTGTAATTGATGTTTCCTTCTCTTATTGTGATTAGCATTGTAGAATTCTATGAAACCTCTTGCTAAAGACCTTTATTTATGCATATAAAGTGGGTGTTTCCTGACTTCCTAAGTGTTTTGGTGTATCTGTTTTGCACCAATACTTGCTGCGATGTTGCATCATGTTGTTTTATTGAAGTTGTTTTCCCTATTCAGGAGCGGGAAAGAGATCACTTTTCACAATTCATAACGGAAGGATTTACATCATACTGTAAAAGGAAACGAAGGGACAAGGTAACGTTGTAATTTATATTCAGCAATTAATTCTTTCAACGTTTTGTTATTCTTTTTGCATTTTATCACACTTAATGTTCTTTCATAAACTCTTTATGATTTAAATATTTCTCTAGACTTCAAGTTCTCTAATTTGCTTGATTTGGGATGGCTGATTAAATGTCCAATGCTTATTAATTCTTCACTTTTATCTCAAAAAAATGTCCAATGCTTATTAATACGCTACAACTAATTTGGAGTTTAACTAGTGCTTTAACAACACAATATATTTCAAAAGAGAGGCAAACTTCATTGGAAATTGTTAGTGACTTTTGGTAGTATTAAGCATTTTGAATAATTTTTGTAGAATGTTTAGTTACCACGATGAGCATTTTCTTGACTTCCTGGGAAGTGATAAATTATTTTTTCTCCTTCCTAACTTGGAGGGTAGCTTAATTTAAGAATGCTGAAATTTATCGTGAAGTTATTACAAGAAAAATTTCTTTTGAGGTGGCATTTACAAAAACATCCTTTTAACTTAGGCATAATACAAAAATACCATTTTACTTTTTTTAATGAAAGTACTCTTTATATGTGCATTCTAATAATCTTGTATTAACTTTTCTTTAGAGTGCAAGATTAATATCTATACGGCATCAAGAGGATGAAGTCCATATACAAAACTTTTCTAGAATATTTATAAGATCCCCAAAGCCCTCAAGAGAATAAAAGGATGATCCTTAATTAAGAAACCCATGGGCTGGAACCATAAGTCCTTAACCCTATTAGTTTTTATGCTCTGAAAAACTCTGTTCTTTCCTCTCAAACTATCGAAAAGGTAGCCAAGACCTAAAGTCTTCTTGTAGCACATATTACAATGAATGCCTCTCTAAGCCTATAACTGATCTTATGCAGAACAATGATCACCTAACTCACCTCCAAAAGACCATAAGTCAAAGTCCATAGTTGATGACAAAGGGGACACAAAAGAAAGAGGTGATTGTTTGTCTGTCCTTGTTCTCTTGCAAAACTAGCACATGTTCACAATAATGTTTGCTCTTTTAATCAGATAGACTAGGGTTAAAATACATTACATCCCTTTGGTGCCTCCCAAACCGGAAAAAAAAAAAGCTAGTCTAGGAATGCATTAACCTTTTTTATATGTTTCTAGGGGAGCTTCTCATTTGGTCAAATCGCTCATAGGCAAATGAAAGTAATATTGTTTGATTGAAAGGGCACCTTCCGGATTCAACCTCCAGATGATTTCATCCAAGGCATCATGGGGCTTCGCCCACTGGATAAAAAATGAAATAGATTGAATTACTCGTTCATCTCCTATCTGTTGAGATTCTTGAACAGATCCACCGGCTTAAGACCGTTGCTGAAGGCACAAGAGGAATACTCCACCACCATTCACTGCAAGTTAAAGAATAAATCATGGGGAAACATTGCTCAACGGTCTTTCCTTCGCTCCAGTCATCCGACCAGAAACCTCACCTTCTGGCCTGATCCAACCTTCCATCTAATGTAACCATGAAACTTGTTCCTTCCCATGAATTTTTTTTTTCCCAAAAGTTTCACTCTTTTAGAAAGTCTAGAGACTAGAATACCATCCCCCAATGTTTGTCCCAATTTTGCTTTGATCACACTCTACCAAAAACTGTACCTGCTACTTCATTAGTTTCCAGCGTCACTTATCAAGAAGAAATTTGTCAAAATTAACCACTGATTTGATCCCAAGACCATCCCTCTAAATGGACCCTTGACTAGGAACTATTTGGGCTCTTATAAATTTAAGATGATGGCTGAAAACATAATTTACTGAGTCGTCAAAGAAGGGGAATTAGAAGTCTTTTGTTCAGTAATTTTGGTGTGAAATGGGTCTCCCTCAAAATCTTTTGAATGTTCCATTTCAGCGGGTTGAATGCTTTGAAAAGGTGCTATCTCTCCCTGTTTGTGATGTTGTAATTGGAGAGAAATGCTAACCTCTTTAACATCTGCTTCCAACCAGTTTAATCACTAAGAGGTACAATGGTTTTCCCAGTGTCTCTTTGAGCTATAGTTCATGATCTTCTTTAGTTATTTTGCGAAAAAGATTGAAGGTGAGAGAATTATCTCTTCGAAGCAAATTCACCTACAGCAGTACTTGGCTTCCTACAGCAGGGAGCAAATTCACCTTTGTATTAGGTCTCTAAGGAGGTTTTGGAAATATTTCCGCCAAACCCCACAAGTGGCCAGCATCATTCGCCATCACCTAGTCACTTATGGCCTCTCAGGAATATAAATCTCCCCCTCATATCACCCATACTCTGCATGATGACTACCCTGCTGATGCCTAAAGCCACTCACGTATGGCTTTTTTCCACCATGCTCCAGACTGAAGATCCAGTGCCCTTTTCCCAATAGAATTGCCTGAAACGATAGTCTAACAGCATCCTCTGCCGTTCTGCTAACACTGATGTTATTGATCTTTTTGCCTTTCAGCACAATTTAAAAGGATTTTCATTCAATGATTTTTAACATGATGAAGACCTGAGCATTGGCCAACTGGAGTTGGCATGGAACATGGACTTAGACCACAGAAGATGAGAGAGAGAATTTTCTTAGTGTAGGGAATGTTACCTAAAGTGAGACAGTATAATGGTCATCTAAGATAATGTTGGATATTTTGCTAGTAAATAAATAAGAGCATTTTTTTTAATTATGTTTCTAGTCAAAACAGTATTTCTGTAAATTTCCTATATTTTAAATTGAGTCCAATGTAGGTGTTTTTGATGACGAACTTATTTGAATGGATTTTAATATGTGTTGATTGATTTGTCTATATATACATATATACAATTAACGGAGAATGTTTTTGAGAAAAGTCTAGGAGAAGAAACTACTTCATCTATGGGTGTTAGAAATGGACTATGCCTATTATGGAGGGGAAAAGTTGGAACTCGGGAACTGTGCATGCCTATTTTATTTCATATCTTTATGAAAAGGAAAAAGATAAATGCTTCTCATGTTTTGGTCGTTTAATTAATGGTAATAGAATTTCCCTACGATAAGTATTTGGGTAGCTAAGGATTAGAAGATGCATGGCCTTAGGTTACATCAAATACAGAATGAAAATTGGACTAGTATAGGATTCTCAGAAGAGATTGTCATAATTCTTTGGCAGGAACAAGAACTTAGGATTTAGGCTAGCTGCTCATGGGATAATTTAAACATGAAAGAAGACTTGTATGGTTTGGATTCTGGAGTGTTAAGGGTGTTAAGGAGGACAATATATGGATTTAAATAAAGCCTGAAAGTTTTAAATCTTAGTAGATCAAGGACTCTGAATGAGTAACAGGCGAGCTTCAGGATTTAAAATCTTAGTTTTTTTTTTTCTAATTCTGTAAGAACATCTTATGGTTTCAAGAGCTGAATTTCTTCACCATTTAAAAATAGAATATTGCTTGCATTAGTAAGGTTTTGAAGTGACTACAGCTGTGGGCATGATAGCAAGAAGTTAGGGTAAGACAGAAGAAACTTAAAGGTGGAAGTCTTGAGAATGAAAATGTCGACTTTAAAAATTAAAATCTCAAGAAAATGGCTTAATCCTGATTATTCTTGGATATTAAGTTAAAGTGGGGGTACAATCTACAGCTTTATGCCATTCGAGTGAAAAAATTATCTGTTAAATCTGGTCTTTGACTCCAAAATAACTGAGAGTATAAGAGGTAAAAAACTTGGGAGAGCATACTATTGATCTGAACAACCACCGTGATTTTTCTGCACGCTGGGAGTTGCTTCCTGTGTATATGTTTCTTCTATGAATCTGATGGACAATGTCAGAATCAATCATTTACCTTGTGTATCTGAGTGAAGTATTTTGTTACCATTGCTAAAACAGATAAATTTTATTATCAAGTCACATCTACGTTAGATAACATTGTAATCCTTGTCTTTCTCTGGTCAATTTTTGCCATTATAGCTATATATTTAGATTTATAAATATTGTTTATGTTAATTGAAGACCACAACTATTTAATTTAGTGTTGATCTTGGTTGTTCTTCTACAGCTTTATGCCATTCGAGCGAAAAAATTATCTGTTAAATCTGGTCTTTGACTCCAAAATAACTGAGAGTATAAGACGTAAAAAACTTGGGAGCATACTATTGACCTGAACAACCACCGTGATTTTTCTGCACGCTGGGAGTTGCTTCCTGTGTATATGTTTCTTCTATGAATCTGATGGACAATGTCAGAATCAGTCATTTAACTTGTGTATCTGAGTGAAGTATTTTGTTACCATCGTTAAAACAGATAAATTTTATTATCAAGTCACATCTACGTTAGATAACATTGTTATCCTTGTCTTTCTCTGGTCTCTTTTTGTCCATTATAGCTATATGTTTAGATTTATAAATATCGTTTATGTTAATTGAAGACCACAACTATTTAATTTAGTGTTGATCTTGGTTGTTCTTCTTTTTCCTTTTTCGTTTCTGATTTGGTGTTCTACTCCTGACATGGCATGTGCTCAAGGACCATTCACCCTGTGGGTGTGGGGCTGGTTTCTTTTCACAATTTTGATAGATGACTATAGTTTTTTGTTTAATCTTGGTGACAGGTCTATGGAAACAATGTTGAGATCCAAGCATTATCAGAAATGTACAATAGGCCTATCCATATATATTCGTATAGCACAGGTGATATTTAGTTTTAGATGAGTTATGGTTTGAACATGTTCTGCTGTTCTTTTCCCTAACTGACAACAATCATGAGTACAGAACCTATCAACATATTTCATGGGAACTACAACACTGACACACCTCCCATACGGCTAAGTTACCATCATGGGAATCACTACAACTCCCTGGTTGATCCACGTCGTTTGAACATTGGTGCTGGGCTCGGATTCAGCTGCCTTCGAGGGGTACGTCTGTTGGCGCACTATGTTTATTCGCATATCAGTGAAGTTTCTGATTAAAGTCTGCTGACTCATTTTGCAATATATAGGTGTATTTGGTAAAATATTGTCATTTATGAATAAATAAGAAATAATAAGGAAATAAATAAAAATAGACCAGTATATTTCAAAAATAAAAATAGACCAGTAACTATTCTGGTTGCAAATTTAAGAGTAGGGTTAATTTTCAATCATGTCCGGTCTTCTGCAAGTTGTTAGAAGTTGGTTTAGTTGATTGATGTGGGATAGTTTGTCCTTAGTATTTAGCATGTAAAAAATGGAACAGGAGGTAAAACTGAACTTGGCACGTAAAGCACAATCTTAGATTGACCTCTACCATTTTGCTGGATATGGCTTGAGAAACATGTCAGAGAGGATTTATGATGTTTGTTTGGTTTTATTTTGTAGACAAATGTGGATAAGGATCAAATCAAGGCAGCTATCAAAGCTCAGCAGGATCTACAGATTGACAATGCAAGTGTCAAATCTCAAATAACATGTTGTATTCAATTTCCTTGAAGATAATGCTTATATCATTCTTTCTTTTCTCGTTGCTGATGTACGTTGACAGGCCCTTTTAGCGGAGGGAAGGTTTTACTCTGATCTTGAGCTTACTGAAAAGGAAATAGAGAGAATGGTTATGGAAGCTTCGCGAGCCGAGTGTCTTGCTAATGACAAGTTTAAGCAGCAAGTTGGCAATGAGGAGTCATCTACATCTGGTGCGGAGCCATCATCTTCAGGAGCTAGTGAGTACCCTGCTAACTTAATTGTTCATAACTTCAATTATTCATGAAGCTCGAATATTTGGATTATGGAACTACTCTCTCCTTTTTACTCTAATTGGTATTGAAGTGAAAAAGCAACATGCAAGTGCCATGTTAGACTCACTTTTATAACATATCTTCTGGAACTTGGGTGCAGTAATAGTTTGTATTTCTGTTGTTTAGATGCCAATGCATAGACCATCGCTGATAAGAATTCTGTAAAATAGGGCCGTCGGGCAGCGAGACCAAATTAGAGAGTGGAAGGGAGCACGGTTTGCAGGACACTGCACTCAGCAGTAGCGTGCAGATTGTGTTGTCAATGGGATTCAGCTACTTGCAAGTGATTGAAGCTTACAGTATATTCGGGGATGATGTTGATTCTATGGTTTGTTATCTCTTAGAGACAGGTAGTAGCAGCAGGCGCAAAGGCAAGGCAACCGAATGAGAGAGGGTTGGCGCGAAACCTCGTGCACGGCTCCGCTGTCATATTCGCTTATTTCTGGCAATAGCTTTAGCTTTTTAATGAGTAGTAGAAACCTTTGCAAATTTAATGGAGAGCATTAGATGTATTGACGAGTTTAAATCAATAAAGTGGATTTAGCAGTATCCTTTTGCTTTAAACTCTGAGTGAGTGGTCTGTGAATATATCAAGATCCTGTTTCTTGGTCGCTAATGATGAAAAGAGCACGTTAACAAACTGTGAGCATTGGTGGTCCAGCATGGCTTCCCATTCGTTTTTTAATTTTTCTTTTTGCCTGTTTGAAGTATAATTATATTTTTATTTTTAATTTGTTTTACTAATTTATAAAAAAATAAAAAATATTTTTTTATTCTTTTTATTTTTCGGAAAATTATTATTTTAAAATTTATGAAATTATTATTATTATTTTTTTTAATTTTCTATGTCAGACTTTTGCTTTTATAATATTCAAGAAATAAAATTTTATCCGAAGTATATTTATTGATACGACAACTACTGTTAACTTTTATCTAATAATCTTCGTTTTAAATCATTATTAATTATTAAATAATGTAATTTCAAAAATAATTATGCTAAAAAACTATTCCTTTTTCTATAATAAACCTCGCAGCGTGCGGCCATGCGGTCAGAAATCAAAACGGTGCCGTTCTTGGGGTCTGATTCGGCGACACGTTAGTTGGAAGGCCAACAAAATCTTCTTCTTAAGCAAGCTTGATTTGCACATCAAGTATCAAATCCTGTTTATCTCCATTTTCCCCATTCTCACCCCACGGGGAGACTAGGGTTTATCTTCGGTGCAAAATTTTTGGGAAAATATGTCACAGAACGGAAAATTAATGCCGAATTTGGACCAACAAAGCACGAAGCTCCTCAATCTCACAGTTCTTCAGCGAATTGATCCTTTCGTTGAAGAAATCCTCATCACGGCTGCTCATGTCACCTTCTATGAATTCAACATCGAGCTCAGCCAATGGGTGAACACTTATTAATGCACATGCGCATTTATTTTTTTATATCAGCATGCAACATGTGTTGTTTGTTATGGATATACGATTAATCTGCAAATCTGGTTATTGTGTTTGTCTCTTCTCCAGAGTCGGAAGGATGTCGAGGGATCTCTCTTTGTTGTCAAGAGGTGAATTTATTTCCCAATTTCGTTGAGTATGGTTTTTAACTGTTGGTTTCGTGTTTGACTTGTTTTCCTCTTCGTGCTATTATACTGCAGTTGAGTTCTGTAATTTTTTTTCTTTCGTTTCCCCTTTGGTCGTCATTTCAGGAATACACAACCTCGGTTTCAGTTCATTGTGATGAATCGGCGAAATACAGGTTAGAGTTCTTCTCACTGTTTCTATGCTTCGCGGATGTGTGCTGAATTGCTTTAGTCCCTTATGATTGTGGGGAGTAAATTATCTAGCTTTCTTGCTTATCATCCGTATGCTACTGATTGAAGAATTTTCTGTTCTAACAAGGACATTTTGTATTGATATGAATATTTGAGGCTCTCTTTTGAGTTTGTATATGTAGTAATTTTGTAGGTTTACTGAAACACATACTGAAACACAAGAGAATGAGAATTAGAGGAGTTGAACCAACTGGGGGATGGATGTGTTTTTAAGTTATAATAGAGGTCTACGTTCTTAGGATGCATTTGTTATCTTCAAGGTTAATCTTCTACTTTGGAAGTTAAGAAATAATTTATTTTGGCTTTTTATCTCTTATTTAATTCCTAAAGAACAATAAGAGTTGCGTGGGTTTGCTGTAGTCTTCTTTGCAGCAAAGTTTAAGCTTTCCAGAATAACTGCTTCTCATTTCATTTATGTCAGGTGATTAAGTTTTTATTACCATTTTGATGTGTGATGAAATCCTTAAAAAAAATTATGGAAGTAATATGAACCCAACATCCTATGGGCGAATGGTTTTCTTATCAATTCTACTATTATGTTTACGTTCTATATGAATTCCAAAACCATTTCATTTTAAACACCAAATTTTGTTGAAACTAAAAGTGGCAGCTGGAAGTATTTAAGAATAGTGTATAGGAATACTTTTGTGCGATATTTTACTAATTTTTTAGGGCAGCAGGAATTACCAGGACTAGTTTTAGAAAGGTTAGGCACTTCTGTGTACATCATTACAAAACATGGATGTCTATAATATATGCATGTATGTACATTTGCGTGCATGCCACTCTTCTAGACAATTCACTTAATTAGAATGTCACCCAAAGTCTACTTGTAGCTTCTTGTTCGGAAATAAATATATGAGAAGATTCGTGAAATCCTGAGTTAGAAATCTCAATAGATGAAAAATTAAAGATCGGTAAAGGTTTGCTGTTACATATTTTGGGGAGTGATTCTCCATGGATAGTTATGAAGCTGGAAATATTGCTATAAGTTTTTATTAGGTGAAGAGACTAAATTTTATGTTGTTTTGTTGAGAAGTTCCTCCAGAGAATGGACTTTGAAACTTCTTCATTCATGGTGCCACAGCCTGAAATTTTGTTATCTATTTGCATTACTTTCTATAAATGGAAATGTTTCACTTCTTCCCATGTAGCATCCACTGCTTATTTGGTTATCTGAAATGGTTTGATTTAGTTCCACTGTTTGCTGTTTAGCATTTAGTTGCTCCATATTTGTTTATCTGAGGCTTATTGTTTTAGCTAAATACTAAAAGACCAGAAGGGGTTTGGATGAGTTTTGTTAATATGTTCCAACTAAAAGAAAAAAAAAAGAAAATCATCTAAAGTTGCCAGATTTTTTGAATCATTACCGTTCATTTGGCAAGGTCTCTTTAAATAAGAAGCTAACATAAATGGTAAAGAATCTATGTGTCATGATTTACTAGAGATATTTTTTTTTTGGTTTGATTAATTGAAATGTTGATTATGTTGCAGTTTACAATGTGAACTTTGTCATGAATTGTTTGCCTTTTCTTGTTCGTTATATTTTGCTTTTAAACTATTTGATTTGGGGGAGGTGTTATATCTTTATATATCTCTGTACCATTTTGGCTGTTGACTTTTCTTGCCAATGCAATAGTTGTTGTTAAAGATGGTGAGACTTTTTTTTTCACTTTGCCAGGGAATGTTGAGATCTAAACCTGTTCATTATTAGAGCTCGTTTGTTTCCATGAGTATTTTAGTCCTAACTATTAAGTGTCTTTTGGTCTAACTATTAAGTGCTTATTGGTATGTTGGTGTCAACAGAAAATTTGGTGGAAAATCTCTTGGGAGATTTTGAGTATGAAGTCCAGGTTCCGTATCTATTATATCGTAACGCAGCGCAAGAAGTGAATGGTATTTGGTTCTATAATTCACGCGAATGCGAAGAGGTAGCCAACCTTTTCGGCAGGTATATATGTAAACCTACAGTGGTTTTATTGGAAGTTAGTAAATCTTTCTTTTTTCTCCAACTCTTTGAATTCCAACTAAGATAGTGTACTCAGTTCTCGAGTGCAGTTAATGGGTAGGCTATAGACAAGCTATGTGGTTCGAGCCGTTCAAGCATGGTTCAGTTGAGAACTTTTCTTGACCAGAGTGTCTTGAGCCTTGAGCAGAGTAGTCAAATTTAAGTTCCTTGAGCAGAGTAGTCAAATTCAAGTTCTTAGCCTTAGTTTTCCAGGCTTTTGACTTAGGTGAACTGACTGAAAACAATGCTGTTGTATTCTTTTAGCATGATATGCATACATTTATTTATGTATGTATTCATTTTTATCTGAAAATATTTTCTGATTATAGAGCATCATGATATGAATGTTGGAAAATAATTTTTGTAGCCTATACTAGATGACTTTAAAATTAAGGCTTAGAGCTGAGTTGAGTATACTTATGATCAGACACGTTTAGTTTGTTGATTTATTATGTCATGCTGGACCATCAATTTTGGAAACAGCGTAAGATACTTTTTTGAATAGAGTTGATTGAATTTGCTATCATTCCATTACATTAGAGTTTATGGTTCCTGTGTTCTCTTTGTGTAAAGGGGACATCTCATTGATATTTTCTCAGACTTGTAAATTTCCTCCATTTTGTGCATGTGGAACACTTCCTTGATGCCTTCTTAATCCATTTTCATTTCTGTCTAAAAAATGTTCTACAATTCATATAAGCTTTTTATTTTGTAACTTGCTTAAAAATTTGGTCCTTTATTTTCACATTCTTAAATACCCGTCTACTTCTTACACTCCCTTCACCAACAAGCCCTTAATTCTTTCAAATCCAAAATTGTCTTGCAGGATTCTCATTCTTAATCTTGGATAAATATTTTCTGACTTTTCATTTTGAATCTGGTTTATCTTTAGTTTTGGTTTGTGGACATAAGTATGTCTTATTTTTGAATTAAGCATGGTGTTGGACATGGTGTTTGTCCATTTGTTTTTGTCTTGTGACAAAGATTCAGCAATTTTGTTCTACTTATTTGTCTTACATTTGTCTACAACCAAACAGAGTTTTTAAGGAAAATGTGAGAAACAAAAGGTGTGGGAGGGAATTGTATAAAAAGTTATCTAAGATTTATTTCAAAAAAAAAAAAAAAGTTATCTCAGAGTTTGGATTCTTGGTCAAGGTCCAAGCCTCCCCTTCTCTTGGGTATAGTTCATACTTCCAACTACCTAGATGTTCAGTTTGCAGCTTAGGATAAAAGATGTTATGGAAAATGACATTTGTTTATCATTCTTGGCTTTAAGCACCTCATAGAAAATTGCGCAATTGGCATCCTTGGCTGGTGCACAGACGTCCAGCAGTGCCATGTGCAAGTAGAAATCAAGTATATTTTGAGTCTTCTTAACTTGAGCATAGTCCTTGGGCATTCTATCGTTCACATGATAAAGTATCGAGATCTGATTGATCTGAAAATTGTCAACAAAATTTTTCCTCTTGAAATCCCAGCATTTTTTTTCTTCTATTATTTTTCCACCTGAACAAGCAGATGCAAAGAAATGGAGGGTTTCTATAACATCATCAGGGTCTTTGTTTGTGACACATAATGAATTGTATCATCTAGTTGACTGACAGAAGCAATTCCCATGGACCATGCAGGTTATGATGTTTTCCATGTTTGTTTCTGCAAAGAACATTGTTATGCATTGACTGGCATTTACTTGACTACATATTATACTTAACTGTCCTGGTGATCTTTTAGGTATTAGGGCATTTGATGCAAGATTAATCATCTTTTCCTCTTCAGGATATTTCTTTTCTCATCAACCCAACAAGAAGTTAATTTGTTTGGCTCAGAAGGATTTCATGGATTCCGTATTTCTTTGTTCATGAAATTTCATCTGCATCTCCCACTAATACATTTTATAATGCATTATCTAGTTAAGTCTCTTGGTGATCTTCTAAATCTTACGGCAGCTGATGCAAGATAATTCATTTCATGCTCCATGATGTTGCTCTTCTCATCAACCTAACAAGAAGTTGAACATCCTTAATGCTGATTAAGGTTACCGCTCTTACAGTATGCCTACCACCCCTGTCAATTAGGCATTGACTTTCCCTAACTTCACCATGGTTCCGATGCATATAGATATTCTCAGTGACCTTCTAAGCATAAAAGTTTCTCTCCCTAGATTGCCCTTCTCATGTGTCCTTGGATGGTGAACTGAATCTGTCATGTCTTCACTTCTCTTTCTTGATGTTTAGAACACAAACTATCCGCTTCCACATCCAACCAAAATAATTTGTCTGACACAGATTCCACATGGATGCTGCTTCCAGTAACTTGTAAGTCTTTGCCACAAGCCACTTTTAAAAAATGGTTAAAGGAGAGGATTAAATTTGTGAATGATATAGTTCCTATAAGATAGTTTACCAAATATGCATTGATCCTTCTCTCTAAATATGGATGTTCTCGTTGAGTTGTTTTGCTTTTGCTCTGTATTTGTTTATTACGGCACGATTTTCAATATTAAAATCTCAATAAAAGACACAAAAAGATATATGCATGTGTGTGCGCAACAAATACATGTAAAATCTATTAACACAACTTTCTTGGTTATTATTACAAAGATTGTTGGAGCTTGTAATGTAAAAGATTTCAGACTGATTAGTCTGGTGGGTAGTATTTATAAACTGATATCTAAAGTTCTGGCTAAAAGAATGTCCAAGATTTTGGGCGAGGTTATTGGGGAGAACTAAAATGCATTTGTGGAAGGAAGGCAAATTCTTGATGCTGTTATGGTGGCTAATTAGGTTGTCAATGATATGATGGGGCAGAAAAAAGAAGGTATCATTTGTAAAATTGATATGGCGAAGGTTTATGATCATGTTTGTTGGGACTTTGTTATTTTTATGCTTGAGAGGATGGATTTTGGGTGTAAATGGATAAAGAATTGTATATCTATAACCTCTTTTGTCTTGATGGTGAACGGTAGTCCTTCGTCTTTCTTCAGGGCGTCAAGGGGCCTTCGCCAAGGGGACCCACTGTGTCCCCTGCTTTTTCTGACTGTTATGGAAGCCTTTAGCAGGCTGATGGTGAGAGCTAGAGAGCTTGATCTGGTGAGAGACATATTGGTGGGGGATGGCGATTCTAGGGTGAAAGTTTCTCATTTATTTTTTGCCGACGATGCACTCATCTTTTGTGAACCGGACTTATCCTTTTTGTTTGATTTGAGATGTATTTTAATTTGTTTTCAAATGGTGTCCGGGCTGAGAATCAATATGAGAAATACTGAAATGGTTAGGTTGGGGGATAGGATGGATGAGTTAGTGATGGCTAGGGTGTTGGGTTGTAAAATCACTTCCCTGCCCATCAAATATCTTGGGATTCCCCTTGGGGCGAAATTAATCAAGAGTACATTAGCTAACCTCCCAATTTACTATCCTTCTATATTAGCTATTCCGGGTAACATTGCTTCAAAGCTGGAAAGGATCCAATGCAGATTTCTTTGGGGTGATGATGATGGTTGTAGAAAATATCATTTGGTAAGGTGGGAGGAGGTGAAGAAACCTATGGATAGGGGTGGGCTTGGGCTTAGATCCACTGTGGGTTTGAATGTTGCACTTCAGGGAAATGGCTTTGGAAGTATTGTAATGAGAATGATAAACTTTGGAGGAAGGTGGTGGAGGCGAGATAGGGGGATTGGGAGCGGCATGGAGGGAGAAGAGGGAAATACAAACCGCATGGATGAGTTTATGGAAGAAAATCAGTGAAGAAGGCAGTAATTTTCGGGATTGAATGGGATGGATGGTGGGGAATGGAGAAAGAGTGAGGTTCTGGCAGGATGAATGGTCGGGAACTTTCAAAATGAAAAACATATTCTTTAATATCTACAATATTGCTAGTGAGAGGGACATTACAGTGGATAAAGTGTATGAGAATTTTGATGGAGGAAGGGGGTGGAGTGTACAGATTAGAAAGAACTTGCAGGACTGGGAAATTGATGAATTTGTAATTTACTCAATGTGCTGGTAGAAATTAACATGGATAATCAGAAGGATAGAAGGATATGGAAGTTGGATGAGAAGAATGGATTTAATCAATGTGCTGGTACAATTTTATAACCAAAGAGGACAACGGGAATAATATGACAGCCCCATTTTTAGACAAATCTGGAAAGTTGCAGCCCCCCCAGGGTGACTTTTTTTGCTTGGGAAGTCTCAAGAGGAAGTATTTTGACTATTGACATGTTAAAGAGGCGGGGCAACATCCTTGTTAATCGATATTTCTTATGCAAGGCTGATGAGGAGACATGTGACCATATCTTATTATTTTGCCCGGTTACTCATAGCTTATGGATGTCGTTGTTCGGGTATGGGAATGAGATGGGTTATGGCGGGTAATGTAAGTAAGGAACTATGGGCTTGGGCAGGTATTTGTAAAAAGAAAAAACATTTATTTTTTATTCCACTTACCATTTTTTGGGTTGTGTGGAAAGAAATGAATGCTAGAACTTTTGAGGGAATAGAAATGGACTTTGTAAACATCAAGAATAGATGGTTTCATACTTTTGGATCCACTTTTCTGGGCCATGACATATTAGATTGGGAGGACTTGGGGTGCGTCATTGACCACCTAATTGATATATAACTATTATGTAACTGGGTGGTACTCCCTTAGTACTTTTTGTAAATAATAACAATTTCATCTTTTATTTCAAAAAAATATATATGTACTTGAACAAGTATATCTCAAGTGATTCTTTATGACTAGTTTTTACATTTTTCAGAATACTTAATGCATATTCCAAAGTCCCACAGAAGTCAAAGGTATCACCTACAAAAAGGTATTGCTTTATTACTTTGCTTTATGTTTGATTTTACATTTTCTGGTTTTGGAAGCCTAGTTTTATCTAACAGTTATTTTGTTCTCAAACTTCGCTTTTAATCCTAAGTTTGAGTTTGGTTTGCTTTAACATGTGATAGAATGATTGCTAACTGCAGTGTTCTTTTCTAAAAGCAGAGTTGCGCTAATCATGAGAAGCAAATCTTACAATGGCTTAGTGTTGCCTGGGAAACCATAAAAGTTTGGGCTATTATTGGATGCTAGAAAAATTAAGTTGTCCTTATCTTGTTGACAGGCCTGATGTTTGTATGATATATATGAAGATTAGCCAAAAAGGATCTAACTAATGATCTTGAGGTTTATAAGAGTTACAAAATCATTACATCTTTTCATAATGTCTTGCCTAATTGTCAAAGTTGCTTGTGTATGTTTTTATCTGGCAGAATGACTGTATGAATGTGTGGGTGAGTTTGGAACATGAGATATTCTGGTTTCCAATAAGCCTCCTAAAGTAATCCAAGGTGAACATAAATCCTTGTTGTGTGATATTATCAAGATAGTATTGCATTCCCACCATTATCTTTGACGTAGTGTTACATTTTCATATATGCTGTTATTGGTTGCCTTTTATGGCATGACTGTATCCATTCTAAATGATAATATCATTATTACAACTTAAATGTTCTGTCATTTTCTACTGCAGTGAATTTGAGGAACTGGAAGCTGTCCCAACCATGGCAGTTATGGATGGTCCCCTGGAGCCATCATCAACAACTACTTCCACCGTCACTGATGTCCCTGATGATCCTGCCTTTGTGAACTTCTTCAGTGTATGTGCTTTTCAAAACTTGTTTTTTAGTTCTTGTAATTTGGAGCTGATTTCATTTCAGATGTATCCATTTGCATGCAATATCTGGGGAAACGAGTTCTAACTTTAATTGTAATATAATACTTACTAATCAAAAGTTCCTGATAGATCCATGATTCTACAGTGACTTTGTAAACATCTAAATCCACCTGTTTTTTTTTTTTGAAATAAAAGTAAATGATCTAAATCCACCTGTTAATTTCACATGTACTATTTATGCAACAAATTTTCTGTGCACAGTTTGGATTTTCCAGCACTAAGACATTCTCTTATTAATCCACTACAAAAAGATCCTCTGTGATTAATGCATACAAGATAAAATCATTTAGGTATTTGTTTGTAGTCCCTATTCAAGCAATGGTTTGTTAGCATGCAACAAAGACGACAATGGAAGATTAAAATAATTTTTTTGTCAGGAGCTAGGAGAATTTTGTTTTCTCTTGTTACTTGGCTAATTTGTGGTCAAACTATTCTCTGCCTAATGCTTTATTTCCTTCTTCCTTATATCTCTCTCTTACCTTTATCATTGATTGTAAGAGCTAAGTTCCTCTTAGTTCCTAAGTTCCTAATCTTATTAGCATTGGCAACTCTAGTGAGAAACTTTAAAGAATCCATTAATATTAAAATCCTAGTCCTGTTCATACTGTTACAACCAATAGTGAATTTGAAAGAAACAAAATTCCTAATCAGTACAAAATCTATATAATTAAACTTCTTCTGCATCATGCTCCTAAGATGGGAAAAAATCTTGGGATATCTAAACTAAATTGGGCAATTGGTTATCCTCATCAGAAACAAAAAATATCTAAGGCACAAAATTGGAAAGGAGTATGAAACTGTGTCTTCACAATCTTGGTTGGCTTACTAAGCCAGGTGATAGGTGTGGTTTCTTTCTTTATCTGCTCTAGCGCCTCAGGTTTGGGCTTTAATGGTCTATATGGGTCAAGTATCCATCTATATTTTTCATTATTTTGGTGAATGTAGGACCCATAGATTTCTCGAAGGCTTCAAAAGGCCTTGTATAGGGCAATCCTCAATCTTTCTTCCTTTTTATTGTGGTTATGGGTGTTCAACAGGGTGATCCTCAAAGCTAGAGAGGCTAATTTAATCGAGGGGTTGAAGTCTTGAAAATGGCAGAGGATGAAGCTGCTATCTAGGTGACTCATTTATTGGTTGCTGACAATGCTTCACTTTCTGTAGGCTAGACTCTGGGGCTTATGATAAACACAAAATGCTTGTTGCTCTATTTTCAAGTAGTTTCTATGCTTCAGATTAACTTGGCTAAGTTAGTTCTGGTATGAGAGGTGGTGGAAACAGAGGAGTAGCTGTCGATTATGGGATGCAAAATTAGTCTTTTCTTGCTGAAATATTTCGCTTCCTGTCGGTGCCAAGTGTAAAGATAAAGCAACCTGGAAGCCAGTTATGCCCGAGTTTGAGAAGAGGTTGTCAAGTATGAAGTGAAGGTTTTTGTCTAATGGGGAAAATAATTTATCATCTGTATTAAGAGAAATGAATAAGAGAGTCTTTGAGGGAATTTTATCTAATATTGCTAGCATTAGAGATTGTTGCTTAAAAACCTTTTCAGGATTTCGTTTGAAGATCATTCTATTCTTGATGTGGAATGTTAGGGTGCAACTAAGATGTAGGTAATAAGGTTTTATTTCAAAAAACATGTAGGTAATAAGGAAAGAAGAAGAATATTCGGAAAATTTGTAAGATTATTCTGCAAGAATATTGTGTTCTATTTTTTTATGTTTTATTTTGCAAGAATATAATGTAGAAATATTTGGTAAAGTATAGGTAGGTAGTACTAAGAAGTTAAGGGGATTAGACAATGTAGTTATTAAATTCTGGAAATAACTTCCAGATGGCTATCCTCTTATTATAATAAAACGAGACTTGCAGTTCTTAAGACAAAATATGTATGAAGAATAATTTTAAAGCATAGTTCTTTATTACTCTAGAGATCATAGGAGTCTGTTTTCCTAACGAAGCCCTTAATTCCAATCTAAAAATAGGTACGGGCAGAAAATCAAGGAACTTTGTTTGTTCTGCTGACTTATGTGTTAACTGTTTCATAACTAGATCCATTAGTCAGGACCATAACAATATAGTATCAAAATCATTAGTTATGGGGGATTTACAATCTATGTTTGAGAAATTTCTGCAGACTTGTCAAGATGACTGGGAACAGGACAAATTAAAGTTCAAATTTTTAGCGGGAAAAATTTAGGAGTTGCCAGCTAGAACTCTGCCTGGAAGGAGTCTGTTGAAGGAAGCAGCCAGGCGGACCACCAGTAGTCACGCCATCTCAGTGCGGCAGATTCCGCCATGCACAAACTGCACAAGGAAGAAAATTCCCAGCCCCACTGTGCAATGACAGAAGTTGCTGGTGATCTTGCTGCACACAATGACCACCACCATGCTGATCGCCGTTTCTGTGTCTTTACATGAAATTAGAATTTTCATGTAAAGATGGTATCCCTTACCGTGGTTGGGTTGTTGTGAACATTTATCCAGTATCAACCTTTTTTTTTTGAAATAATTTTCCAGTATCAACTTACACCAGACGATGATAAAGTCTCCTTGGCCTCCTTTAGTCTTGAAGCCAAAGCACAATTTTGCTTCATGAAGTTGGGTCCTGGTTGGGCAAATCTGCAGTGGCCAAGGTTTAAGAATTTCTTTGAACTCAGATTTGGTCCACTGATTAGAAGCAACAAACTTAACGAACTTAGCAAATTGCACCAATGAGGGACAAAGAAATTCAAATTTTGCAGGTAAGTATATTAGTGGTCGAAGAGGAAGTGAAATTTTCTTAAGTAGCCTGTGAGATTACATTGCTCTAGAAGTGGAATTACATTCTTCCACACATCTGACAACAGTAATGAACTTGGCCCGCTAGTATGAACATAGAACAGGAATGGGAGTTATGATGCCTTCTCGTGGCAGTGGCGTTCCCTCTTTTTCTTATTCTGCACTTCATTGATGGGAGCAGACCCTAAGTCTGGCCGAACTTTTCTGTCCTGACCTGCGACCATTAAATGGCTATTTGCCAAAGAATTAGACCACCATAATCCCTGCTTCAACTCTGATGAGTTGTTCACACCCAGCCATTGATGCAAGCGGTTCTTTTGGCTCAAAGTGGAAGAACCATTCACGGCCTGCACTTCTGCGGAAGAAAGATTTGAGAGCTGACAGGATCTACCTTAGGCATAGGGTCTTGCAAGCTCAAGCGCAGTCTTCAAAGGGGGAAGTAATGTTGGGTGCAACTAAGATGTAGGTAATAAGGAAAGGAAAAGAATATTCTGAAAATTGTAAGAATATTCAACAAAAATATTATTTCTAATCTGTATTTAATTTTGTAAGAATATTGTGGGAATATTGAATAAAGTATGGTTAGTTAGTAGTAAGAAATTTAGGGGATTAGACTAGGTAGTTTATCGTAATAAAATCAGATTTGCTGTCCTTAAGATAGAACGAATATGTATGAAGAAGAATTTTAAAGCAGAGTACTTTCCTACTCTAGAGATCATAGGATTTTGTCTTCCTGACAAGCTCTTAGTTCCAATATAAAAGTAGATAAAGGTGGAAAATCGAAAAAGAACTTTGCTCTTCCTGCTGATTTATGTATGAATTGTCCCGTAACTGGATCTATTAGTCAGACCATAGCAAAGTCTTAGGGGAGAACACTGACCTTTGGGCCGAGGCTCTAGTATAAGTTCTTGCTGTTTTTGTTTTCATAATTTTTTTTTTTAAATTCATGAGGTTACATCCACTTGGTGCCATGTTATGCTGTCTTTTAAGTTTTTCCTTAAAAAAGGTCCGTTCTGCATTTGGACTTTTCCCACAAGCGCAGCTTCCATAACCATTTTGTGTATGGCCAAGGCTAAGTCTTCATTGTACTTTAACTGCAGTCAGCTATGAATATTGGTAATGCCTCCAATACAGCAGTTGCGGAACAACCTTACCAGTCAGTGGCAATACCTGCACCTTCACATCCAGCAAGTGGTACCTCCCCTACTGCACCAACCCTGCAAATACCATCTCTACCTTTGTCGGCATCTACTCCTCTAATGCCACTCCTTGACACCACTGAATCCACGGGCAACAGCAACCGGACCACTAATCTTGTGAAACCCTCTTCCTTCTTTGTTCCCCCACCTTCCTCTTCTGCACGAATGATGCCACCTGTTTCCACATCTATGCCTGCTGCACCTCCTCTCAATCCTACTGTAAGTCTACAACGACCATATGGTGCTCCCTTGCTTCAGCCTTTTCCACCACCAACTCCCCCACCTTCCCTCACTCCTGCCTCCGTTCCTACTCCAAGCTACGGACCAAATATCAGCAGAGAAAAAGTCCGAGATGCACTTCTGCTGCTTGTTCAGGTTAGTGGTTGAGCCACCTCATCGCTATCAGATTACAATACATAGAAAGTAAATTGAACATTTTAAAAAGTTTGAGCAATCTAAACTTTGATGGAGGAACAATTGTGGTACAAAAGTTTTGAATGTTTGTCCTTATTATGTCGATTCTTTTGATGTTAGTTTACTTTTGACTATCTTTGACTGTATATGAAAGCAGTTTTGCCTCTGATGACAGGATAATCAATTCATTGACATGGTTTATCGAGCACTAGTAAATGCACACCAGTCATGATGGGTTGAAATAGATTTATATCTGCTGCTGGAGTTTTGTCAACTATGTAGCTTTTTTGTTGGCTCTGGGTTACAAGTGTGGAAGACCCCAAAATGTATAGTATTTCACTCTAGTTAGTTATTTTGACTCGTTTCTTGGTTTTGTTGGTTGTGATTTATTATTCAAGACACATGGTAAGGTTATAAATTGTTAGCCGTGAGAGTCACTTATTTCCATTTGTGGTGACACCGGCGGGTTGGAAATATGCAAATATGAAATCCTAATAGTTTTCTGTTCTGGACGGCAAGCGTTTGGTTTCTTCTGTATGCTGTGCGGGGTGGAGGTGTAATGATATTTTCATGGGATATATATATACAGGAAGATTTTTCTTTTTTTTTTTGCTTTTCTTTTTTCACATTACACCTCACAAAAGGCAACACTTCAGATAAGTTATTTTATTTTGGACGTTCTTTTATTATATTTTCTTACTCTCTATCCATGTATTTTCTCTTCTACCACTAAATTTAGCATTAACAATTATCTGAGTGTTTTTTGAGGAGCTCAGTTGGGATTTGATGTTAAGTCTTTTTGGTTAAGGTGAGCAGTAGACCAAACCAATGATAGTTCCTGTATTACCTTTTTCTCTAGTTACGGCAGAGTAAGAAAGTCATCCAAACCAAAGCTTCTTGGGTCATCCATGGCAACTACATTCATGTCATCCAAACCAAAGGTTAGTTTATAGAAAAGCACTTTTAAACCTAGTTGCCATTGTTTTAATTTGCATTAACAATGAAAAGAGCATCAAGGCAGTTAATTAATTTCAAATCTCTTCCATAATGTTCTCATCAAGAGTGATCGTAACTACAGAGATACAATAGAATGACATTTTAGAAGGGTGGCAAGTCACGGCAAGAATTTAGGTTGACCAACTGTTTCTTGGGAGGTTAAAGAATGTCATATTTGATTTTCTGATACACAGGTTGCAAATTGTCATACACAGACGGTTGTGAATTTTTTCTCAAAACTTTCTAGACCACGTATAAAAAATCTTTTAAACAGCTTATGTAGTTCATAATTTTAGAGTCTATAGTTATTTTTATATATCTAAAAATTAATTTATATTTGAAGATTATAAATAAATAACTCTTTTATATATTATTATACTAAATATAAAATAATTTTTTTAAAGAATTTTCAGTTCTAACATCTTTAATATTTGGGTAACTTCTGATTTTGTTAGTCATTGCTTTATTATTCCAATTCAATCTAATCTTCATTTTGAACTGCTTGCCAACCTCCTGTGGCGCAGTTCAGTCTGAAGATTTAATCTATATGACCCAGGGTCCTATTTTTTTTAACCCATCATCTTTTGTAGGATGATTATATGCCCATGTGATTAATACACCATAACAAATAAAAAAATAACAACTCTTTCAAAATGGTAATCCTATCAATGACAACAAACACCAACACACTATACTCAGCAAGAATCTAAAATCTACGAATGTCTGGATAAAAAATTGAATCTAGACAAAAATTTTCTGACCATTTATCGCCGTTTTGGCATAAAAACTTGTAGACTATTCCAAGGACTTACAAAAAGAGTATTTCCTCGTCAAATCAACAACTTTCGTAGAAATAACCAATAAGCCCAAGCATATCTCCATCCAGGCTACACTAGAAAATTTCAGTACCAAATTCTAAAAGATGGAATTCGCTCAGCCATCACGCGGTTTTTACCTTCCGTGAGGGAGGTCGTCGAAAAATACTGATTAGATCATCAAGGCCCTGAGAAACAGCATGATAAGCGGATAAGTATAGAAATCCTTCAGAATGGCATCAAACCATTTTCTGTACAATATAGGGAAAAGCCATACCCTAGTTGTGATGACAAGAAAACTGAAGAGCACTATCAAATACGATCCCAAAACTAAAAGCAACAGTAAGTCGAATGTTACACTAGCAACCTGCATAAGAAATTTGTAGTGATTACCCATACAATTATACTTGAACTTGACATATAAACATGGTGATCATTGAAATAGTAGGTAGAGAAACGAATCAAGCACAGAAACACAATGAAGATACCACAGGAAAAAAAAAAAAGTCGAAAATCGAAAAGAACCTATCATTCGTCGACCTAGTATTTTAATTTGGTGCCACAAAGAGAGTAAATCTCACCCCACAAGGACTATTTTATCTAGTTAATTCAACAAATCAACTAAGACAACATGATACTAAGAGCAAATGCATGTGGTAACACGCACTTCATACAAATGAACATAAAGTACCTGATATATGTTAAGGCTAGCCTTTGTTGAATCATAGAAAGTGAACATCCCTTCAAATACATCATGTTGCACATTCACCTCAGCAGTATGATCTGCTAATTCCTGCCAATCAAAACAAGGAATTCAAAAGGTCAGCCTTGAACAGCATACATAAGAAAAGACTTCTATTTAGCTTTTCTTTCCTGATATCCCGATCTCAGAGTGAATCATATAACATTAAATCAAACAACAGAAAAAACATTAATGGAAACAAAACTGAATCTTTAACTAATTGTATTGTCCCATACAAGAAAAACTTGAAAACTAAAGAATTATGTAAAGAGTTAACAGTTTAACTATGGTATCAACAAAATCTTAAAGAGACAAGACGGTAAAGCACACATCCTACCTTTTTCAATGCAGTGATGAAGGGGTCATTCTTAGGAAGAAAAGGTGCCACTCGAGGAGTTCGTGACAACAGATCCAACCATGACCTTATGTAAGAAGGGTTTACTGCTAAGCTGCTGTCATCAGAAAAGATTTGAATGCCTTTTCCCTTATGACCATAAATATGCCTCTGTTTAAAGAAACAAGAGAAAAATACATCAAAATAGAACTGATAACTCACAAATTCAAAAGTAAAAGGCAAAAACCTGAGGGCTACATATATTCCTGCATACAAGTCTAACAACAATCAACCAAACATTTTTTTTATCAGATCAACCAAATTATTCTGAAAACAACAAAAGGAGAAAATAGGACATTGAGATAGATGCTAGACTACGAGGGTATTTGGGATCGTTTACTTGCTACTTAATAAGGAGTTTTACCTAGCTTTAACTTATCCATTTGGTAACATAAAATTTAAAGTGTTTAAAGTGACTTTAAGCAGGTAAAAATAAACATCATATTTCTTATATCCTTTTCAGGTTTCAGTGCAATAAGCACAAAACATCAAAAGTGAGATACATTTCCTAGTATTGAAGTCAGAAGCCATACCGCAAGACTCTCAGCTACTAATTTAACACTTCTGATAATTGCAGTTTCATTCACAAAATGTCTGCAGCAGATCAAGCTTCTCAGCAGATAGTAACCAAAATCAAGATGAAAAAGCTGTTAGTGAGATAAAGTCAGTGTTTAAGTTCAAAAACCCAACCTGCTATCAGACAAACCTCCAGTTCTCTCTAACAGCTCAGGTGGAGCAGAAAGCGCAGAAAGAGTGGCAGCAGTTACTCTCAGCCTTGAAAACTGTTCATGCTCCCAAGCTACCTACAGCAGATCAGCAGCTTTATCACCTAATCTCTATAGCATAACACAAATCTAGTAGACTTGTAATAAAACATAAGAATAGACTTACTAGTGGGCACATGCCAGTGAATCAATATATTGCCCACCAAAGGGAAGAGCATACATAAACTGGACAGCAAAAAGATCCAGAGCTTGTAGTGATAAATCTTTGACCAAAGTGGATTTTACTAAAAGATAAGAATTTAATGATGAAAATAAATAACGTTTTTTCATTATCCTAACTATTAATCTACATAGGAAAAATGTTTGATTATTGTGCAGTTAAGCTATAGTGAATAGAACCCACAAAGCTACTAGCACAAATAGCATGCCATCCCAAGTTTCCCAACAGTGTTAAGGTCATGCTAGAGAAACAACAATATCGTAACTGAGCAAAATAAAAAGGGTAACTTACATAGAATTCCTCAAAATTTTTGCTTATAATTATGACTAGGTCCATATTTTTTAAAATTAACAATTTAATCCTTGTATAAAAATATATATGTCAACAAAGTCCAGTTTCTTAACAGATTAATTTATAGTTTTACATGTATCATGTCACGGTCACATGATTGTCAAATAATAAAGTACATGATACGTGTTTCTACTGGTCAAAGCACAAAAAGACTTATGATTTTAGCTATTATGGTACAAAAAAGTAGTGTAAGAAGAACATAATCTATACAGAGAAACCTATTATAGTCTGCTTTTTTTAGTTTTTTGAAAAAATGATGAGAGAACTAGGTTTTTGTCTTTCTAATAACTGTAGAACTAGACATGATTATAACAAAACCCAAAGATTTTATCCTATAGGTCAAATTTACATAAAACATTATGAGGCCAAAAATATCTTTCATGAATAATGTGATGAAAATTATCAATTATTAATAGTAATGAAGTCAATACCAAAACAATAATATCAAAATCTTCTTTTATTTGAAAATTACATGCAATATATATTACTTTTTAACAAATTAAGTGGGGTCAATAACCTCACTTATTATATGGAGGAGCTGCCCCTGTAACTGAGAGTCTAGAATCTTCAAAAAGAACCAAGAAAGAGGGTGCAAAGACTTCCCATCTTATAAAAGATGAAGAAAACAGGAATAATCAGAGAGACAGAGGGAGAGAGACAGAGATGATGGGAGCCGAATGCAAAAATATTTTGATGTCACCAGGATTATCATCTGACAAGAAAATGTTGGAAATTAAAGAATATTCTTTTGTCTAGACATCATTAATTATTCTTGCACATTGGAAATTCTAAGCAGATTTCTTGACGTACAAATTGCTTCTTTTTTTCTTTTAAATAAAAAGTATGAACTATATATTATCATGGTACCATAAAACTGGAGGTACCACCCCTATACATAAAACTTTACAATATAGTTAGTGAGTCTATGACATGCCCAAAAATTACATCACTAATCATGTCATGCCCTAACAACAAAAACCCAAAATAATGCATCCACCAAATTGCTTCTGTAGAAAAAAGAATGTGATACAAAACAGGAACTAATGGTGAAACTTCAGAATACCCAGATCTATTTCTCATCATATTCAGAGAAATCTTGGCCTAAGCGTAAAGCATAACCAACATCCTGCTCCAGCTATCAGCAGAACTGGCAACAAGCTGAGCCTATATGGAAAAGTTCAATTAGGCTCAGTGAAAACTCGGCTCCAGCTCAGACATATTATCTGGCTCATTTATGTCATTGATCCTAGCTTGAGCTTGTAACTCGACTCAAAAACTCGCTAACATGTATTTAAATATTAAAATATCTATTACATATACAATAAAATATTACTTATATATACAATTAAATTAATAATTAATACTATTGTACAAATATTAATAATTTAATGAGATGCAGCCCAATTTCAAGACAATACAAGCTCAAAATCGAGCTCATATAAAATCAAGCTCACATCAAAGCTGATACTTATTGGGTTTGAATCGAGCTCCATGAAAAGTTAAGGCTTGGATCAAGCTTTGAGCGAGCTCAAAGTATTGAAATTACCCAAGCTCAAATATTCAAATATCAGACTCAGCTCGACTATGTTCTACCCCTAGTTTCCAAATATCCTATCTCTAGGTCCTTTATATACAAAAAAGTCTAGAACATATATCAACATCATATTAGAAAGACAAGTAAAAAAGACACGTTAACATTTATTCACTTACTCGAGGATTAGAGACATTTATCTTCTTGTGCTTCAGACCCATATGGAAGCCCAGCTCTTCTGCTACATTAGAGAAACCCTACACAAAGCTCCATCTATCAAACCCAGCAAGACAGCATTGTAATTGTAAAATTTCTCCCCCAACACATTTTGTGAAAGGTTATCTAGTTACCTCAAATATTTGCTTTATGTAAGCATTTTCTGGTGGCTTAGACACATGGATCCATAATTCATTGTCCCAAGAACCAATACTATTTAAGCAAATGGCATAGTCAATATTCTCACGCAACCGCTGATCAAAGCTCCGAAGCCACTAAGAAAGATGCAAAGGTAAAGAACAGAGAAAAGCAAGAATATGTTGAGACAGAGAAAAAATCTTCTTCAGAGAGTTGAGAAATATAACCCATTAAGAAAGTTCCAAGTACCTTATGGGTTCCATTGTAGTTATATGGTCCACCAGATGTCAGCCCAAAGAGTAAATTGTACCTTCCTCTCGTTTTAGGATTAGAGTAAAGAAGAGAGAATAACCTAGCTAGTTCAAGAAGTGCCACAACTCCACTTCCATTGCTATCACTTCCTACTGATAATGCCTACAAGTAAAAATTTTAACACCTTCATATATGGCATGGAAGCAGAAGTTTCGAGTAACGAAATTTAATAAAATAACATACAGGAGCAGCTCCAAATGTATCATAAGATGCTACTACAGCAATTGTTGGAAGTTGATTCGAATCACCATCAGCTTTCAGTCCTGGCAACCATCCCTGTCACCAGCGTGAAGAATTACACAGTTAACAAGTTCCACCAAGCCAAGCACAATTTTGTAGCATCTAGTAAATGAAGAAAACTATAATAATATTCTTGTTTTATGCAGTATGCACCGAACAAAACCATAACATGGTCAAATGAGACAAATGCAGTAATCAGAATTGGATATTGAAAACATTCAATACCTACAAATTGAAACATTGTTCAGCCAGTCTCAATTTCTCTAATAAAAAATGTGGGAAACAAAATTCTGGAAAGGTTTGGGAAGAAACAGATGGCAACCAATGAAATTGTGACATATCAACTAGTATTGAAATTAAACAAGCACCACAAACCTGTTAGAGTAGGCAACAAAAATTATTTTCACAAAGAACCCATAATGACAAGTCAGAAGTAACCCCAGCCATATTTTTAGAATCACAAGTAACAATTATTTCAACAAGAACTCATAATGACAAGTCAAAAGCACAGTCAAATAGAATTACCAAGCACCCCAAACCCAACATCCCCCCCCCCCTCTCTCCCCCCAAAAAAAAAGGTAAAAACCACCCCCTAAACGGATTTTGTGGAAGGGTAATAGATCGGATGCGCCTTTGGTTGCAAATGAAGTAGCAGATGCTCATATCAAGAGTGAAGATAAGATTTGGGAGGTGTTTTCGTTCTCTGTGCTTTTGAGACATGCCATACTTTTTATTTCAAAAAAAAAAAAAATTGAGACTCCAATACCTCCTTTTGTTTCTAGTCTAACCTTGCATAGGCTTATTTATACAAAATTCCCACTAGAATGATAAGCGGAAAGTCTCTTAAAAAAATTAAAAGAAAACAAAAGCTTCTATCAGTAACGGCATCACTTTTCTTTTCTGAATATTCTTAATCATAGCATAAATTTCCATCCAGCTCTTTTTACCACTAAGCAACCCCAAAAGACAGATATCTATTTAACAAGAAATGCTAGAAATATTCTTGATATTGGCAATGGGCAACTTTGAGTCATTCCATTACCTGGATGTTTGTAATTGTTGGAGATGCAACTTTCCTAGGTTCTGGAACAGAAACAACAAGCTTATATCTGCAACGATTTCGTAAGAAAGAAGATGAGAACAATGAAAAAACAAAATTTCCCTCAAAAGAAAAATGGGAAAGTACAGAAATATGTATTATCCAATTGCCAATGATAATATTAGCTACTGATTCATCTCAAAAAAAGAACAACTGATTCTCATCCTAAAAAAGAATTAACAATAACTAATACACCACAAGATGTATTATGTATTAAAACAAACAAACAGAAGGAAAGTCCATCACTCTTCATCTAGGATGCTTGTGCATTGAATAGAAAGGCTTCATTTTTACATAAAAGGACTATTAGGGGTTTCCTAGATAGTGAAGAACTGAAAATACTTCACCAGACAGAAGGCAGTTCAAAAGAAAATAGGCAACATTTCCCTTTCTTAAGGGAAGACAGTAAGACTTAACTGTGTGCAAATGTTATGCTCATGAGGAGGGGGAGATGCATGGTGAATAGATGTTATATGTGCAAATGTTATGCTGAATCTTGTAACCATCTATTACTGTGGTGTCCGCCGATTTATGATCTATGGACTTCATTTATGGAATTTCAGGAATCAAATGGGTTATAGCGGGGTCAGTTAAGGATGAATTGTGGGCATGGGCTAGATTATGTAAGAAGAAAAAATATTTAATGTTGATTCCATTATCTTTAATGTGGGTTGTGTGAAAAGAGAGAAATTCAAAAGCTTTTGAGGGGATAGAAAATAATTTTAACAGCATCAATGATAGATGGTTTCATCTTTTTGGTTTCCAATTCTTGGAACATGATATACAGGATCTAGAGGATTTGAGGATGGTTTTAAATCATTTGATTGAGCTGTAATTGTTGTATCTTGGGCGGTATCCCCTTGGTACCTCTGGAATAAAGTCTCTTTTTTATTTCAAAAGAAAAATGACTTACTATCATGTTTCAGTAAAAACAGATATCTATGAAAATTATTAAACACTATGGCGTTTGTACTAGATGCCAATATGAGAAGACAACAAAAGAAAACATGTCATTTTTTTCTTTTATATTACTTTATATTAAACAAAATCCTTAAACTTCCTCAACAGGGAGACTGGAATTAGAGGTCGGTAATAGCAATCAACAGGAAATTTAACCAACAAGTAATCAACTAACCCGCCAGTAGTTGCAGTAGCAGGCTGACCAGTGGCATCATTCTTTTTTACCTCAGCCAACACAGCATCCATCTCATCATTCTCAAAAGCAAAATACACAGGATACTGTAACAAATGACGCACCGTAAGTGTACTTTAAGTACCATAAAGAAGGAAAGAAAAGTACATAGGAATACACCGTAAGACAATGAAAATAGATTCGAAGTAATTCAGTTGGTTGGTGCTTCTTTGATATTCCATTCTTCTCTAACAAAAGATGGAACTAATTGGAGCAAGTGATAAAGAACAAACACAAGCATACAATTTTTTTGCGACAAGAATAAAGGAAAAGAAGAAAGAAACATAGCTTTCTACAAAGTTGACAGACACCTATAAAATATAAAGGAAGTCTTAAAGAGTACTTGGGCAACTATTCCAGATAAAGAACAATTGGTGGTCAAAAAAGGGGAAAAAATCAGACAGAGATAGCCTTAGAGGCATCAGCTAACATCATTCACCATACGACATTATAGGTCCTTTGCATTAATTTTCACATTGAACAGTATTTCAGAAAATTACACAGTACTAGTGGCATGTGCAAATCTATCCCGCCACTTACAGAACCCTCAATTCATTCAAGCTGCATGTGTTATACTTTTTCCTCCCTTTTTCACTTTCTTATTCACTAATGACCAATTAAATATTTGACAGTCTTGTTCATATAAATCTGGCAATTTCCTTTTTGTTCGTGTTTTCAGTGACCTCTGAATTACCCTTGACATAGACAGCCACATCAACAAGCAACCAAATATTATAAAACCAAGCAGGCACTTATGATGTCAGCTAAGGGGGCATCGAATGAGAAAAAGGGAAGAGAACAAGTATTGAATAAATTATCACTGAACACTAACCAAGCCAAAAAGATGCTGAGACAAACAAACAAAAGTTCAAAAAACAAATTTAATTAAACTAAGAATTCTTTTGATAAATTTGAACAAAATTAGGATTGAAAGAAATGAATGGAAAATAAACTAAGAGACTGAAAAATAATTGCAATAAAACCTTTGGTTGAGCCAATGGTAGTATGTTATCATAACTGAGAAATACCTTAACCATTGGTCATCGGGGGATGAGAGGGGGAAGAAATTTCAATATCAAAATTCAAAACTTCATCCTGACAGACAAACAAGTAACACCAAACCACCAGGTAAACCAATAATTCAAGTTGGATTAAAGCTCCATTTTGATTTAGTTTGGAACAAAATCCAAGCGTAAAAAATGATTTCCACAAGGTACCAAGGAGTACCACCCATTTACAAAAAAATTACAATTGTCTTAGAATATTTATGACTTTCCCAAAATCCTCCATCCTGTAAATATCGTGCTCCAAAATCAAGGACCCAAAAAGCTGAAGCCATTTATCCTTGATCTTAGGTATCTCACCCTCATTACCCTCAAAAGCCATACTATTTCTTTCTTTCCATAAAATCCAAAAGATAATAAATGGAATAAGATTTACAAATTGTCTTGTTTTGCACAAACCTTCCTAATCCCATAGCTCATTCCTTAACTGCTCCTGTAATAACCCAATTGATCCCTGACAGGCCGTAAACTTTTGTCCATAATTCATAGGTCATTGGGCACCATAGGAGAACATGATTCCATGATTCAGCAGCTTTCTTGAACAAGTAGCACTTATTTACCATTATTTTGTCTCTTTTCATTAGCTTATCAATCGTCAATATGCATTCACGGCTCTCCTCCCAGGCAAAAAAGCGATCCTTGGAGGCATCTTAACTTTCCAAATCTAATAAGCCGAGAAGTTAGGAACCCCATCCTGCTCTCTGCCCACTATATACTTATAATAAGACTTGACAGTGAATTCCCCATTCTGTTTCAGTTTCCACACAATCTGATCTCTGTTTTCACTGACATGCACCATGGAGAAGAGCTATAGTATAGCTTCATGTTCTTCAACTTCTCAGTCATTCAGGTTCCTATTCACATTCACAATCCATTCTCTGCTGCCATTATTTCATGTGTACGCATCCTCAATAAGCATATTCTTTTATTAGTCAATGATATATATCCTCAGGAACTGTCTCTTAAGGCTGCCACCAACCACCCACTCATCCAACCAAAAACAAATTATGTTATCCCTTCCCAACCTCTAACTAATGCACTTATAGATTCATTTATCTTAACAAGTCAACTATAAATCCACAGATATTTAACCCAAAAGCCGTTAATGTTCAATTAAACTTAGTATACTACTAATATTATATATAAATATATATTTAATATTATATTATTTATAAAGATATAAATGTTTTTGTTAGACTTAATTATAAAAATCGTCTTTGACCCTTCCTTTTCCAATTCAGTCCTCACCTTTCAATTGTTTCAATTAAATTCCCTAACAACCTTCATTTTTTTTTCGAAATCAATCATTTAGTTAACTTATCTATTTAAATGAACAGATTTTTCAATATATAATGACCACGTGATAGTCATGCCATTAATATGCTCCATTGAAAATCTTCTCTAGTTCTAAAACACTTAAGCATGATCCACTGAAGACCATCTCTTCCAGCTATGCTTCCTCTACTTTCCAATCCAAGCATTATAAATATACTCTATGTAATTTTCCCCAAACTTTTTGTAAATTTAAGTCATGCGACAGTCACACTATTATATTTTAATGATATTGTCGTCACTATGACATGTCCAACAATATATTTATTTAAACAGATAAGTTAACTGAGAATTGATGTTGAAAAAGAAAAAAGAATGTTAGGGGTTTGATTGCAACAACTGAAAGGCTAAGCACCAAATTAATAAAAAAAATGAGTCAAAGGTAAAGGACCATTTTTAAGATTAAGTCATTTGTAATATGTTTACATATATTTATACATTTATACTATATATTATATATTATATACTTGTAATATATACTTAAAGAAAATAAAACTTAATCCACAAGTTTTATTTTTAAACTCAAGCTTGAGTTCAAAGCTTTATGAGACTCATTTCCTCATCGAGCAAACCAAGCAGAACTCAAACTCAGTATGCTTTATATACAATTTTTAAGTTTTGGACCATGTTCAAACTCCTGCGACATTTTAATAAATCAAGCTCAAATAGTCAAATATTCAGCTAAATTCAATATATTTCACCCAAACAACCACTAAAAATTGTTCATGGACAAGATAACCAAATCAACATCCTGAGCCAGTAAGGAAACCTGTGATAAATAAATAGCAGCAACAAGAATTCACATGCATGAAAAAAAGAGTAGGAGATATCATCTTTGCTTAACTCACAGGTATCTTGAGATGAACAAGTAACTGCTCAAGGTCTGCTAATAAATTTTTCATCTGCTCTTTTCCCTGAATTTGATTATCTTGAGCTCTTCCCTCTCCATTTTCAAAACTTAAAATTTGGGGAAGCAAAAACAACAATCCCCCAAGAGACTGCCTTTCAGAAATATAATCTGTTACATGGTTCCCATAGAATTAACAACGTTAATTAGAAAAACAGAGAACAAAAAAGGGTATAACCCATTTAAATACGGATATTAGATGCAAGAGACAAGATCAGCAGGTGGTGAGAAGAATTTTCAACAATCAATATTGCAATTATTAGGAAAAACAATTAAATTGAGTAACTTAAGAGTGAAAACGAAAAAAATCTAAATAGGATCTCATGGCTAATGGTTTTAATATAAGAAGAATTCAAATACTAATCATGCGCCTTCTCTGTCATCAAATGATGGGACCTAAATATTTTCAGTATTAGTTTTAAGGGCCAAACGGATTTTCTTTATGACCTAATTTCCATCTTTTTAAATTTCTCGATGTTTCATCATTTGACCTTTGCTAAAAAGACAAAGTGAAGAAGAGTAAAGATTTGAATGGTCACAGATAATCGCAAATTTATCGATTTAGTAGACTAGGAAAGCATTGAAGCCTGCCACACCTAAATGCACTGAAAATTGTTAATTGCATCAATTGGACAAACTTCCAACTGAGACGTGAATTTTGAGACAAAAATCTAAAATAACATCTTTAACAAGTAATAGTTCAGGCTCAAAACCCTGACGCCCGTTTCAGAATTAACAACAGATGACACTGGTAGCAATCATTAAGTACAAAAAAAAAATGACTAAAAACGGCCACTAAACTAACACTGAACGATAAATGTAACAGTAACATCCTCCAGCTTAGCACTAATTTCGCTATCCCAAACATGAACCATTTGTACAGAGCATCGACACTGTCACAACGGCAATCTGCAACTCCGAATAAGCACTTTCTGCACTACTAATTAGTCCCCTAAACAAAGACTAAAGACATCCATCGAGCATGCAAGTACAAGAAGAACAAACAAAGTCGTACTTAACGAAGTCAGCATATAAGCGAAAACACAACATCAATAGTGAACAAAGTAGTTGCCGGAAACGAATTGACCGAATGTAACTGCCAAAACTACAACAAATACCTTTGAGGAAGGTGATGTTGAGGTCGCGAAGGGGGATGATGAGGACGGTCCGAGAGAGATCGGCGCCGGGAGGGAAGTGCAAGGAAGTGGCGTGGTGGTTGAGACTAGCTAAACGAGATCCGAATGGGACTCCGGACATATCGTACTGAATCAAGCGGTAGACGTCTACAACGGTGGCCGCATCGCAGAGGTCGACGCAGGCGACCAGTATCAATAGCAGCGTTACAACTGATTGGAGCACCATCTCATTCTGCGTGGCACCTGCTTTCTTTTCCCCCATTTCCGTGGATGGATCTAGGGTTCGGTGATGGTATTTGTCTACCTGTCTCGATCCGAATTTTACCGAATATTATTGTATATTATTATAGATTTTTTTTTAGTTTACAATGAAATCTGGGAGGAGAGACAGGGAGACGGAGAGCATGTTGCAGTGGTTGTTCTGCTGAACTGATCAGTCTCTAACATTGTTGTGCTGTTGTGGGGGTAATTATGTAATTGCACTGGTAACTGAGCTATCGTGGCTCGCCATTATACATAAAAGCGTATTACCATAGCTTTCTTCTATCTTTTATTACGATGTCTCAGGTGTTATTTTTCTGGTCCAGTATGTTATTTGCAAATCTATACTGTGTTTATATATTTGTAGTAATGTAATCAATTCATTATATCTTTTTGAGAGAAAAGACTTCTATTTTTTTCTAAATATCATCACAGTTTCTTGAAAAATATGATCATGGCAATTTCAACAATGTTAGTATTAAAAGACGGAATGTATATGGTGGATTATTAGATACGAGAGTAGTATAATATGTCGGATTAACAAGGAAGAACAACTCTTTCGAATATACAAATAACTCTTTTAACTTTTATTTAAATAAAAACCTTAACTAAATAGAAAATTATAAACTTATTCGATCTATATACTAACTACTAAATAATTTAAATATTTTAATAATACATAAACGTTACAACGATATAGATATATCGATTTATACAAATATATCTATTTAGGATCTTCCTCTGATCAAGAGCCAGACTTCTTGGAGAAATGTCCCATTTGCTTTGGATAGCATGGACGGGAAGCATTGATATGCGTCGAAGAAATAAACTTGGAAGATTTCACGTGTCTGACCTCCGATCATCATTTTCCGGGAAGACAAACTGCAGATCTTCGTTATCTCTATACACTTGAACAAGCGCAGCAGCTTTATATACAAACATTCCGAACATAGCTGGCACCAGCTGCAAGATTGATTCCAAGATTATCTTTTAACTGTTAAAACACACGTTCCATTTGCAAAGGCGATCGGAAACTATTAGTGTTAACAACCAGACTTGAAAGAGTGCTTTTAGGTAGCTAACCTGAAAATCAAAGAAGTCATTGGCAAAATACTGGTGAGATAAAGCCCATAGTCCATAAATTGCTGCAGGGATTACAAGTCTTGGAGATGAAAGAGCAAGACCGCTACCCTTAATTGATCTCTCAAAGAAATCCTTAAGGTCCTCGCTTCTTATGCCAATTCTGGTACAAGAAAAAATGTATCAGTTAGGACTATGACGGACTAAAGTCGATATAGTGATATACTTGATGAAGCATGGGGTTTTGGTAGTACTTCTTTGACTTCTTCTGCGTGAAAATCTGAGGAACCATTTTGTTGGATAGATTGTCTGCATATTGGAATAAAAGCTGAAGATATAGACAACTGCACTGAAAATGAAGTTCATTAGAATTCTAGGATGCTTTTACTTCTGAGGAAAACATAGGCGAGCGAGCTTTATTGAACATTCACATGATAGACGCAATCGATTATTTAGTTTAAACCAGTGCATTTCATTTCAGGATTATTAGGTTAGATACCTCTTTGAGAAAGAAAGCAATTGACCCAAAAGTGAAGCGTGTTTTTAGGTTTTAAGTGAGTTTTATTGCTCCCATGAGAAAATTTTATGATATTCTTAACTCGGGTCTTAATTTTAGTATCTTCTTACTAACATTTGAATGAGCACGTGTTCCATCAAAACAATTACACCTGACGAAAATTAAAGACTTCATCACCTTCATGAGCTTATAATTCCAACTCCACAACAGACAAGAAGACAAATCAGTAAAACAAAGTAAAGATGTACCATCAACCTGAAAAGGACTCCCACCGCATAGCTAATAGCAGCCTGCCAGGCAAATAAATATTAACTATAAGCACAGAATCTTTGCACCTCAAACCAAATATTTACGTTCCATTTGATATATGAAAACACTTTTGAGTTTTCATTCCCTAAATTCATGTATGTCCATGCAGAAAGCTTATTCAGTTGCAAGAAAAGGAAAAGTAACAATAAATTGAGAAAGAAAAGAAAAGCTTTAGTTGCTGCCAAGATGACCAGAAGTTAAGAGGTTGGAAGTTCTACGATTGTATGGTTCAATGCCATGGCCTCAATATAGCCATGTGGATCCACTTAATCTTTGTAAGCAACCAGAGTGTTATTGCAAAATTAGTGAATCTATACTTCTTGTTCTTCAAATAGGTGATGAAACCTTGCTCTAATATTTACAGAGACTTGGTTATTCATACACATTAAGTTTTTCTTTGATGAAATGAGTTATTATTTTAGAGAGAGCAAGAGAAAAGACATGATGCTTGACAATAATAAACCCTCCTAAACAAAACCAGAAAACATTTTCACGTAAGATTTTACCTGAACTGATAAAGCTACTAAACAATAGCCACTGCAAGCAGTTCCAATCCCAACAGACAAAAGCATCATTTCCCTTTTGAGCTACAATACAGTGGAGATAAAGAGTCAGTTTCCTGCTCAGTGTTAATAATTACAAGCTTCACAGAGTCAAATAAAAAGAAAATAAAGGTATAGAATGAATAAAACTTGGTCTGTCTACTCTTCAAGTCCAGAGAGGCTTAGAGCAACTTTTCTCATTGAAACAACTAAATTGACAAAAGTATTCCGTAATCTCTGGCAAATTAGTACACGAAACAGCAACAGCAATAGAGCTCAAATAATGTGTTCTATAAGTTTAAATTTTTTATATAATTTGTTGCCAGATAATGTTAGTCCATAAGGTAAAGCTTAAAACCAAGAGTTGGAGTTCTAGCTGTGCCTTTTTTGTTTATGATGACATGTGCTTTATCCACATCTCCACCCCCCTGTGAACTTGCATGTAAGGACGTGTCAAAATATAACGAAAAAGCTATTGGGCATTTTATTATAAGCTTAAACTTTTGGGATAATCAACCATCAAACTCTAGTATTCCACAGCCTGGAAGTCCAATTGTTCATGGTAATTATCTGGGCTAGTATTAAAATTCTTGAGAAAAGATCAATAGTTAGTACTCCTTAACAGTTCAACTACTATGTTGCTTTGACTCATGTTGCAGGTGTTCAATATGAGTATGAAGGCAACGTTTTATAGTAAAAAATACAAGGACTCAAAAAGACTTCAAAAATTAGATATGGCTATTTGGACTTGTTTGATAATAAAAAAAACATAAAGATAAAATAAATTTAAGACCAAAGCTAAGAAGAGGTCGTGTATAGCATTCTTTTATTATAATTCTTTCACTGCATCTTACAATCTCAAATTTTCCTTCTATTTCTGGTTTGTTAAATGAGAGGAAAAAATCCTACAATAAAAGGTCTACCATGATCAACCTAATTCTAAAAAGCCTATAAAAATCCAGCTCAGCCTATACCTAAAGTAAATTGAAGAAAATACCAAAAAACCAATCCCAGCCATTTCTATTAACACAAAATCCCACTGGCTTGCTCTTCTCTTCACATGTTTGATCTTCCCTAAAAAAAGAAGCCTAGAGAGACGGCTGACTCGTGCTCTCTCAACTTCTTCCCTAAAAGATAAGACATGACACTCCTTCTAAAAAAGGTGGACCCCCTAGCTCAGTTTTTTAAATTATTACTACAATAGGACTACAACAAAAACTATTAGGCGCGTAGAATTACTAAGACAATAAAAGTACTAGGTTAAGACTTCTATAGTTAGTTTTATTTGGAGTTTTATCTTTTACTTAGAAGTTATTTATTGTTTTCCTATTCTAGTATTCTAGTCATATTAAGAATTCCCTTCGTCACTCACTACTTTGAAGACTTTGGCTAGTTGTCATGGAGTTCCACAATATGAGATCAGCCCGAGAAAACAAAAAAGTATTTATTATTTCGTCCAAAATATTGATGTCAATCATTTTAGTTCTTTTAATTATTTTCCTATTCTAGTATTATATTCATATTAAGAATTCCCTTCGTCACTCACTATTTTGAAGACTTTGGCTAGTTGTCATGGAGTTCCACAATATGAGATCAGCCCGAGAAAACAAAAAAGTATTTATTATTTCATCCAAAATATTGATGTCAATCATTTTAGTTTTTTTTCCAGAAGAAAGGGTTGGATACATGGTCTAAAAGAAGAGGTAAAGGCTATCACTGTAATCCTGTCAATTTACTTCCTTGATGATCCTTTATTTTTTATGGAAAAATCACCTCAATTCATTTTTTGTCATGTTGCAAGAGAAGATTAATGAAGAATTAAACATTAAAGCAAAAACATTGTTTCCTAAACAAAACCGTGGCAAAAAGGTTATATGGACCTACCCTACCTCCCTTCAAAAATAAACCACAGGAATAAGAAAGATTATTCAGTCAGTGAATTAACTTAAACGAATAACTAAAGCAAGAAACATAATGTATTTAGACAAGTATCATACAGCTTCATATTGCAGAAGGTTAAGTTTCTTCCTTCTTTCAAAGTCATCTGGTAGCGCCTGTTTTTTATGCGTGGAGTTAGTATTGAACAGTAAATACTTCTCCCTTGAAATCAGGCAGCATTTTGTTTCTTAGGCAAGTTAATATAATTCTGAAGTTGCCATCACTAAAGGGAGACTTAAGAGAAAACATGATGTGAATATGGCAAATTCATCGATAGAGAACAAAAGTGTACCTTAGCACTGGCCTTCTTGTTGATTGGTGCAGAGTTGCCACCTAATATCCATTCCTGAGTTTTTGACAGCTTCAGGAACCCACTACCACCATCTCCATTATCATTTTCCTTAACCTATATATAATGATTGCCAGAAATAGTACAAATATATGTTTTTGGTAACTGAACCAATTATGAAAAAAAAAACAACACTACAGGATGTAGCAATTAAAAAATTATAGCAAAAGGAACAAGATTTTTTTGGAAAATTTGAATTCCTAAATTTATCAGGACCTTGGTGCAACTAAATGGAAAGAATACAAACATACTTGTCCGAAAAGGATGAGAAGAGATTGTTAGGATGGAAAAGACCAAGAGAGGAATGCTCGAACATATCAAAAGCATCCTCTCCTACTTACAAAAATTTATTTTACATTCCTCTTCCTTATCCATGATGTAACTGCAAAAAATGCTGAAGCTATCCAATGGTTCATTCCTTTGGCCAGGCATCATTGAGCAGACAAGGTATTTATTTGGTTCATTAAGAGTCCACCAAATCTACATCTCTACGAAAGTGGTTTGGGTTTGAAGTCCTTAACTACCTTCAACAATGCAACACTGCTAAGTGGTTGACTGCTGGTGGAAGCGACCATAATGACTAAATATGATTTCACTTGTTGAGGATGCATCTCTCATTAGGTCATAATATCACCTGTACCAGTTTATGGGGGTGGACTAGGAAGGAATTGGATGACATCAAGCCTTGTTTATATACACAGCAGGAAAGAAGACATCTTCTCCACTTTGGACCAAAGTTTATGTCAGGAACAAGCGTAGACTCGAATTCCCCGTCTTGTTCAGTATTTGCAATGGTTGAAGCAGCAAGTATACAAGATTGCTTATTGATGTTGAGTGAGCAGAACTGCGTGGGACATCCTCTTCTATGCAAATTTGAATGATTGGGTGATGGATGAGCATCATGAGCTGGCTGCTTTTTACAGACTTAACCATGGAATTCAAGTCCAATCAAGAACCAAAGGTGAAGCCAGATGGATTCTCAGTACAAAAAAAATGCTAATTTTGATGTGTAAGTCAATTACTCCGTTTTATCCAAAAGCAGACCCTACCAGTCAGGTTTATTTTCCTTATAAAATTAGAGACTTCTTGTGATGTCGCGAGCAACGAATCAACCACGTAACTGCAATCCGAATACTTCGCCGGATCATTCAGTTGGTAGGAGCAATGGATGGCATGTACAAAGGGTTAGGACAAAGTTAACACAAGCTTATCACTCATGTTTCTCAGACAATCCGTGTTTAGTTATCTCCCCCTCTCACGGATGAGAAGGACCTAGGATAACTTATGCGCTTCTTGTCGCAGAAGCCCCTAAAGCCATAGTTTTTGTACACGGCTGGCATCTCTTTGGTACCTCATAATCATATTTATTATTTTCCTATTAAATAGACAAACTAGTAGATAAATGACAGGAGCATGTGGAAAACATTTCACTCATTAAAATGGTGAAATGCAGTATATTTCACATTTCAGGAGTCGACACGATAGGTTACAACTGGCTACCTTGCTCAATGGTAGTTCTCTCCTTAGTCATTAATTAACCATGTTCTATACCTTAAAATTTACAGGGGTTACTGCCCTTGGCAAAACAAATTGCTAGATTTAAGAACAAAACGAAAGCAGGAAAATTGAAGAAATTAACAAAATTTATGCCTCAAATATGCAAAAACAAAAAGAAAGGAGGAAAGTTGAAGAAATTAACAAAATTTATGCCTCAAATATGCAAAACTTAAACAGTTGTTGACAGCTAATATTACAATCACAAAAATGCTAAGATGGAAAACAAAATTAGAAAATATTATTAGAAAGACTAGGAAGTAATATTCAAGGCTGTAGAAGTAAGCTTAGTTTTGAAATTTTCCAAGCTATATTCAATGAGACCAACTGTCAGAGTTCTTGTGCATCTACCATTCCATAGGAATATCTTCTTGTTGCATCTACCAGAGTATGATCCAATGGACCTTCTATTGCCACAATTAATTATCTCCTATGTAGCTTTTGAAAGATTTGACTACAAGGAATACTAAGTTGAGAGACATGTTTCTCACAAACAAGAAATCACTAAAAGATTCATGTCAACATGAAACATTCAAATACAACCAAGACATCCAAGGACAATATGTAGAACAAAAGAAAGTTTGATAGGAGATATGTAACTTTAAATTCAACTTTTTGCCAATTTTTGGGAAATACAACCGTGGTATCCATCAAAATCCCGTAGAAACATCCTCACAAAGGAAGTAGGAAGAAGGCTCAAACAAACAGAAAGGAGCTCATTTTACCAGCTCATCTTGTTGAGGAGCATCAAGAATTTTGCTATCATTAACATCAACAAATTTCGCAATTCCCCCCTGCCAAAACCTATCAGAAGCTTTGGAAATAAAATCTCCATTTAATTCTCTGTCCTTGAAGAACATTAACAAGACATCATCTTCCACAAGTTCACTCCCTGCAAATCAATGTTAGAAAGATATCAGGTTGAAGTACTCAGTATAAATCACATCGACCTCATACAACGAAAAAGCAGAAATATAGACATCATTTTACAACTTTTTTCTCACAAATTATAAGAACAAGCAATTATAATTTTAAAATATAGGTTAGAAGATGGCGTAACTAGTTTTCTTTTTTTTTAATCAGATAAAAAAAAAAAAGAGTGTAACAAGTCAATAAACAAAGAAGGTTGCATTCTGATGTGTAACCCATAACTAGAATTTGCTAACAGAAGAAATATAATTGAAAGCAAAAGGCAAGGCATTGACAACATACAGCAAAAGATGTCACTCGCACATATAGACGAAGGTAACAGAGAGAATACACCTATACCATACTTGCAAAGTATTTGTGTACATACATTCAAACGAAACAAAAACTTAGATTGAACATTAAAAAAAAAAAAGGACAAGAGAAATTAAGAAAGTTTCAGAAAAAAGAAACATTCAAACAATTATACACTATGTTCAGGCTCCAGTTATTGTGCATCTCACCAACGACCTCGAAAAGCAGTCCATTTTCCTCAATTATCTCGAAAAAAGAATGCACCTTTAGAAAGTTGGAATACAGATAGAGTGTGCTAACCTGAACGAGAGCTTGTTTTAAGTGCAGAAACTATGTGGGTTTTCTTGCAAAATGGGATTTTAGGGAAGGGAATTGGAGAGATCTTTGCAAAGGGAGAGTCGGTGCAGTGAGCGAAGAAACCAACTCTTAAAAGCGTCTGCATTGAACAAAATCTGAACTTGAAGCTTCTTCCGTGGCTAACCTGAACAAGCATCACAGGACACACTGGAGACGAGACTGTTCCCTCGGGGATATTTCTGGTTAACGGGCGTTATCCCTTGCGATGGGTTCTCTTCTCATATTTATTTATTATTTAAAAAAATTTATAAAAAATAAAGAATTAAATTATAATAAATATTAAATTTTAACTGTTTTTTTATTGATTTATTTAATATTAATTTTTACTTGAAAAATAATTATTTTTATAAATATTATAAAATTAATTAATTTATATATATTATTTAATTTTTAAAATATGTTGACTAATATTGTTTCTTTTAATTTTTTTTAAAGAAGCGATTTGTTTTAAAACGGCATGGGGGACTGCCGTTTAGAGTTTTTCAAAAAATCTGTTCTCTTTCCTTTTCGCACTATTCGTCTGTGCCCTAGACCCCTTCTCAGCTCGCGCAAAACTACGAACACCTCCTGTCACTCTGCCTCACGCCGACCTCAGGTCTCGCCGTGGCTTCTCGTCGGCGTCTCTATCTCGTCTACTCTCAGTGTCTCTCTTGCATCGCGTCTCAACTCTCTTCGCTCTTTATCGGCGGCACCACTCGGCGTCCAGTTCAAGCAGTCCAGCGCGCTGTCTTTGTTTCGCATTTCAGCTTGGTAGCTTAAAGAAGTTTCAATATTAAAAATCAGTAGTTTAGTTGAAAACCGAAAATCAGGTTGCTTTTTTCATTCTCTCTGAAAATCTGTTTTTGGCCGTCAACGAGGCAAGAAACGCAAAAGCCACTGTTTGGAGTACCGAGGGTGGCAACTCGCCGAAGGTTGAGTGGTGTGTGAGCTTTTTGAACTGACAGGGAGCGCTGCTGACAACGTTCTGTAGAGAGGTAAGGAAGAAGATGGAGAAGATGAAGATAGAAGAGGTTCAGTCCACTGCCAAGAAGCAGCGAATCGCTACACACACTCACATCAAAGGCCTCGGCCTCGAGGTTCTCTCTCTACCTCTCCGTCTATGTATTTCCTTCTACATTTCTCTGCTCCTATATATATATATATCTTTATGTAGATGGGTACCTGAGTATTTTTCAAATATGAAGACAACAACTTAATTGGTGTTGTAAATTTTGAGTACTTAAGGGCTTTTTGTGGTTATGCTATCTAGAATCCTCCATTTTATGCTTCCGGAATCTTGAGGTTTAGGGTTTTATTGTCGTACGGAACTTAATACATTGTTTTCGCCTGCACTTGGGTTGCTGAACCGTTACTTTTCAGTCATTTTTATCACCTTGCATTTGGTTGCAGGGTGTTAAGCTCTTCACTGTTTGGGTCTTTTATTTGTAATAACTAGTTTTTAAAATATGAATATGTTTTCCTAACCATGTCCTTAGCTTTAGCAAGGGTAGAATAGGCTACGAAAACGAGATTTGATGACCCAAATTGAACCTCAAGCTATAGAACCTCTCGAAAGAAGTACAGAAATAGTGCCTAAGAATGCACGTGCTCGCATTCTTGGTATGCAACTAAAACAAAGTGTAAAAATTTCATTAAAAACAAGTAAGACAAGAGGGAAAACTCAGACCATTAACATAATGTTCAAATTTCACACATAAAAGTATGTCACAATAAGTGTTTGCTAATTAGGTCACAAACACATTTTGGTATAAATACATCCTTTTCTTTACATAAGTGTTACGTATGAGGCTTAACTTTTATCTTACAAAAGTCTCATAGAGAAGAACACAACAAACCAACTCTAAGAGACCTTAAAATCCTCTTGGATAGGTAACTCTAACTACACATCAAAATTCTTTCTTTAAGATTTCTTTTCAAGTCCTAACACTTACTGATCCAAAATAACTATCGATTGTGAGATTTTTTTTTTTTTTTGAAATAATGAAATAGTGAGATATACATCCTAGATTATAACATGACAGCAAAAGATCAATGAACATGATAATGTATCACATATAACACACATTTTCTAAATATTCATGCTTTGAAAATTGAATTTCTTTACAGAGATGTGAATATTTCCAAATACTTAGAAACAAATAATAACCAAATATTTGTGGGTGATCTAACGGGTCAAACTCCCAAATAAATGGGTACCAAAGCTACTGATCAATAAAAAAATCCCATTTTCCACCACAATGAGCCACACGTTCACCATTATTATGGAAGGCAAACAATGTAATTCTTAAATGGCTGGACTCTGAGAAAAGGTTGGACTCCCTCCATAAAATAGACGGGCCATAAACTCCTTTCATAATATGGATGAGCACAAGCAAACTCCCTCCATAGTAATGGTTGGCACAAATGGGAATTATGTGATTTGTGATTTCACTTGGGAATTACCGGGAACTAGTGGAGGATGATTGGGAGGAAGCACTACCAGAGTGATAATGTAATCTCACTTGGGATCTCATTTCTCTGTATCTTTTGGATTCTCATCCTAGTTATGAGCATCACTTTACGTGGATAATATGTAAGTTTTAATGGGCATTGTAGTCCCTGCGTTCTTCAGGAAACTCATTTGTGTGGGTTTTGATGACTATTATGGAACAGAGACACGCCGAAATAAAGATATTATTTCATTCCTCTTCTGTATCAGAGTCACTTACACATGCATTCTTCTTAACTAGACGGTGGCATGTTGTTAAAAATTTCAAAAATTAACATTTAAAATATGAGAATACTTTTGTAATTTAAAAGTACTGCCAAATTTCAACAGCTAATTATAGAACTTTTGTATTGGAAAAATTAATGGAAAAGATGAGCCATCCTCACAAATACAGAATGGAAGAGGCAAAGGATGTTGTACTTAGTTAGATAGTACAGATCATTGAGCTGGTTTCTTCTTATGATATTTGGTTTCACCCACTGTTTTTAATTCGTTTTCATTTTGCAACTATTTTCTAGCCCAATGGAACACCAATTCCTTTAGCTGCTGGCTTTGTCGGTCAGCTGGAGGCAAGAGAGGCAGCTGGTCTTGTTGTAGACATGATAAGGCAGAAGAAGATGGCTGGTAGGGCATTGTTACTTGCTGGGCCTCCTGGTACTGGGAAGACTGCTTTGGCGCTCGGGGTATCCCAAGAGCTGGGAAGCAAGGTACTCATATTTTCTCTTGTTTACATTCTAACTTTGAAAAATTCACCACTTTTAGTTGTATTTTATGCATCTTGTGGTTCAGTGAAGGTATTTGTAGCTGTGCAGTTAGCTGTGGGCGGTACATCTGATATATAACACTGATTCCTTTTGTTACTCTGCAGGTTCCATTCTGTCCAATGGTAGGATCAGAAGTTTACTCATCTGAAGTGAAGAAAACTGAGGTTTTGATGGAAAATTTCCGACGTGCTATTGGGTTACGAATCAAGGAAAATAAAGAGGTCTATGAAGGAGAGGCAAGTTGCATTTAATAATTGTTGTTGATAGTTTTAATCGTTCTGCATTTCTGATCCGTGTGTTATTGTGCTCTTCTTGTTGGTTAATATTTTGCTCATCTTGATTTAGGTTACTGAACTCTCCCCAGAAGAAACTGAGAGCATGACGGGCGGTTATGGTAAAAGCATCAGCCATGTCATTATTGGACTTAAAACTGTCAAAGGAACCAAACAATTGAAGTTGGACCCCACTATTTATGATGCCTTGATTAAGGAAAAGGTGAGGTCCTTGATTTTGCTTTTTTTCTGACTCTTTCTGGACAATCAACTCTTTGCAGGCTACTTGTTAAGTGGTTGTGTTAAATGTCTATTAAATGCTTTGCTTGGTTTCATGTAAGAGTATTCCATTTTCCTCCTAAAAGTAAAATAGCCTAGATAAGCGAAAATTCCATATGGGTGGATTTTAATTTGTTCCTTTTGATATTTCATATGCATGTCAGGTGGCTGTTGGAGATGTTATTTACATTGAAGCAAATAGTGGAGCTGTCAAAAGAGTTGGTAGAAGTGATGCTTTTGCTACAGAATTTGACCTTGAAGCAGAAGAGTATGTTCCACTTCCTAAAGGAGAGGTTCACAAAAAGAAGGAAATTGTGCAGGTTTGTTTTCCATGATCCATGATCTCCATCTTTCTATTTTTTTTTCTTTAATGATGGTAGTTGTGGACATTTGCCTTGCAATGTTAGTTGGATTAATGACATTCATTTGGCTTTTTGGGAATTGGACCCAATTGTACTTGCATGGTTTTCGTTGTGATAACTTTATCTGAACTTTGCTGGCATTTAATTGTTGCATCTAATCAAAGCGCACAGCACTCTCGAGACTACTTTAAAATCTGCTGTTTTGAATCCTCAGGCTTTATGGCTGTCTGCCATAACTTACATTGTTAGGGATTTGCTCTGTTATCTCTAATCAATTTTGCACATTTGAAGATGGTATTTTTTAAAAATAACATATAAAATGGTATTATACTGGTTTTTCCTTTGGTGTTTCATGAATTCAAGTTAGATCTGAAATGCAATTTACTTTAGTATTAATTTTCTTTTGAAATAATACTTTAATATTATTTTTAACCAGGATGTAACACTACATGATCTAGATGCTGCAAATGCACGGCCTCAAGGTGGGCAAGACATCCTGTCTCTAATGGGTCAGATGATGAAACCAAGGAAAACAGAAATCACTGACAAATTACGACAAGAAATAAATAAGGTATGTCTTTCTGGATTCTAGCATATGAGGTTGTGATATATGCAATGATTTTTGTCAACAGAGCATAAGCTGAAATTTGTAGATAAAATGATTATCTGAAAATTCTTCATGCTGTTATTTCTTTTTTTAATCAGTTGAAAAATTGCAATGTTGATATTTGAGCTAAGGGTAAAGTGATCATTCTTGTGGTGCTTATTTACCCTTGATGGGCACCTAGATTAGGTCTGGTAAAACACCATCCTACCCATATAAATTTTGGCCTCCAAATAGAGTAAAGTAAGAGGTCTTACCTACCACATCCTTCATGCCAAACATAGCCTTATATTTTTAACCAAAAAGGTTTCTATTTATTAGGTTGTTAACAGATACATTGATGAAGGAGTTGCAGAGCTTGTACCCGGAGTCCTTTTCATTGATGAGGTACTATTCTATCTTAATTTTTTTAATCCGATATATGTTATTGCTTTCCATTTCCCCACTTATCAGAAAAAGTGTGTTTTCCTAAATCCAAATTTGCAGGTACATATGCTGGATATGGAGTGTTTTTCATACTTGAATCGTGCTTTAGAGAGCTCGCTGTCCCCGATAGTGATATTTGCTACAAACAGGGGAATATGCAATGTAAGGTACAAATTTCTTCTTTGCTTATGCTGATTCTTTTAAATGGGGTGCAGACATTGTCTATTGATGATTAGCTCAGTCAAATGGAAGTTACTGGCATCTATAATTGTTATGAGAGTTTGAATCCTGGAGGTGACATGCAACATTACAGATTGTAAATATAATACACTTCTCTTTCAGTGTATGTTAGTTATTATTTCCTTTTAGGAGAAAAAAGAAAATTGCCATATAAAAGGTACCAAGAGGGCTGTTTTAAATTAAAAAAAAAGTACCAAGATGGTGCCACTAGCAATGTACAAAAGCCTTAAATGTCAACAAGTTTGCCAAAGTCCACTTCATCTAGGAGCCAATGACCTTCAAAAAATATTAATGTTTGGAAAAATGCTCCGATTATAATGAAAGGGGAGAAAATACTCTAAAATATCCTTGTATTTCTTCCTCGCCAAATGACCCAAAAAGTGGCTAATAGTATTGCATTAATATGGAGTTACTAGATGGGAGCAGACAGGGGTCTTGGTTATTGGAAATATTTATAAAATAATCAATACATTATAAGGGATCTGCTGGATGTTATTGTGTTGTTGTTTTGTCAAAGTTCCATGTTTTGCGTATGCATAATTGGTTATGCATTTAAACTATTTTATGCATGAAGTCTAATCTTTGAAGGTGGATATATTATTGTTTTGCAGAGGGACTGACATGGATAGCCCTCACGGCATACCAGTCGATTTATTGGACCGATTGGTCATAATCCAGACAAAAATCTATGATCCTGCTGAAATGATACAGGTTTCTCCAGCTGTACCTACTGCCTTTTGAGTTTCTTTTGAATTTTGGGGGCATTTACATAATTAGATGCACTGTATCCTGGTCAGATCTTAGCAATTCGAGCACAGGTAGAGGAACTAGTTGTAGATGAAGAAAGCTTGGCCTTCCTTGGGGAGATTGGGCAGAGAACATCCTTAAGGTCTGACTTAAATCCTATATATGCTGTAGGTGAATCTAACTTTCCCTAATGCTGAATCACAAGACTTTTGTTTCCTCAGACATGCAGTTCAGCTGTTGTCTCCTGCCAGCATTGTGGCGAAAATGAACGGCCGAGACGCTATATGCAAGGTAAATATCAAAGAAGGGGAAAAAAAAGAAAAAGAATAACATATGGTTTTGTCAAAACTCAATGGTGTTTCTTCATTGTCACCGCACCATTTACAGAAATTTCTTTTTTGTTGGTTTACAGGCTGACCTCGAGGAAGTCAGCTCGCTGTATCTGGATGCCAAGTCTTCAGCTAAGCTTCTTCAGGAGCAGGCGGAGAAATACATTTCATGATAAATCGATTTAGGCTGTTCTTCTATCCACCTGCAAAGTAACATTTTTGTGTCTGATAGCTCCATGATCGGTATTTCGGCAGAGGGAGGGTTTGCATTTTAGGATTTTTATCTCTTGATTCTAAAAGTTATTGAAAGTCAAAGAATTATGATTTTGATCCTTTTTATTCTTCGACCCCAGGCATCAGTGTTGAAATGACTGTAATACTTAATCCATACACCATTGGCGTTGTCTATATGTTCAACAAAAGCCAGTGGGAAAAAAGAAAAAGAAAAAGAAAAAGCACTCTCCAGCATACCTCTGGTTCTGCTTGGGAAATCAGGCTCCGGCTTTTGTTGAGGGATTTAAACGTTACACAAATATAATTAATGTTTGTATACACCGTTGTAGTAGTACCTTAACACTATGTTTGGATTTTAATATAAAATTTTAATGTATGATATTTTACGATTATGAAAAAATTAATTTTTATTTTAAATTTTTAATTATAACAAACAGTATCTGATCGTCAAATTTGAGATAAATTTTAAAATTATTAAATTAGTAGTACGTTTAGCTTTATTTTTTTTATATGTTTATATAATATATTTAATTTTATTTTTATTTTTATAATTTATTATTTATTTTATTAAATATAAAAATTTAATTTATAATAATTATTTATTTAAATATAATTATATCATCCGATCATTTAAATAAAAATATATTATTAACATATATTAATATATAATCGTACAAATATAAAAAAAATTTATCATTTTTATCATATATTATTGTTATTTAATTACTGTCGTTACTATATATTAATTAATCATATTTAAATTTTTCTTTTTTTTTATTCATTTTTAATTTATGAACTTACAATACTATTATTTTACCAAATAAATAAATAAAATGATATAAAATATAATTTTTTTATTAGTATTAAGAATTAAAAAATTCAAAAAATTGTGCTTGCAATTTTTTTCAATAGTGTCTATTATTATCATTTACATTTAAAAATAAAATAAATAAATAAAAGTTGCTAAAATTAATAAGGTTATAATATGTGCATTTGGGCAAATAAATAAATAAATAAATTTCAGACATTAAATTATTTTTTTAAAAAAAAAAGAATTGCAGAGGCCGAAGTAGCAAACCCCTAGAAAGGAGGAAGAGATATAAAATGTGAAAGGGTTTAGACTCGAGCAGATGCCAAGCAGTCGAGCACAAAGAGAAGCCATGAAACGGTTGAGCACAGAGCAAGTCTTGAAAGAGAAACAGATACTCGACCCCGACTCCATCACCGACCTTTCTCTCAATCACAAAGCTCTATCCGACGTACGGCGTCGTCCACCAACCTCCATCTACTTTCAACACTTCTACTCTTCAAATCTCTATGCCTTAAAACCTATGAAATTTTCAGGTTTCTTGCTTGAGCGACTTCAGAAACTTGGAGAGACTTGATCTCCGTCTCAACAATCTCACTTCCCTTGATGTATGCTTTCTCCATTCTTATCTCGGCAGAGTATTTTCATATGTGTGTTTGTGTTACTTTTCTCATCCTTTCTTGGACAATTGGTTTGCTATTATATCTTAGGGGTTGAAATCGTGCGTCAATTTGAAATGGCTCTCGGTTGTCCAAAATAAATTACAGACTTTGAAAGGCATCGAAGGACTTTCTAAGCTCACCGTGAGTATCACCATCTCTTCAACTTCTCCTTTCCAGTTTTTGTGTATGCTTCAAGTTTTAAGCATTTTACATGGTTTGTCCTTTCCTTTCTTTCTGCATGTTTTTATTTTATGCTCTCATGCCCCTATTTGGCAAGTATTGGTATGAGTAATGAAAATTTAAAGTACGAGTTAGTTTAAGTAAACACAGACACTAGCGCAGAAGACATCTTAAATTTTGATGGTGCTCTATACTTGCTAGTTAAAATTCATGTTCCTTCAAATTTGATTAAATTAGGATTCAATTGTTTGATTCCATATGGAGTTAACATCAAAATGAATTTTATGAGTTGGAAATTATGGATATTATGGAAATTGTTCCAAGCATCGTGTCATGAACTTCCAATTTTAGTGTATTACTTTTGTGAAAAGATATGTTGGTTTTGAAATCTTTTCTGAAAATTACTTTTGGTGCTGTGATTGAAGAAACTGTCAGACAATGGTCTCTGCCACTTCTTTTCTTATAAACTTCAAGAGTTAAATTGATTTTGAAGATTCATTTTGTTTTTTGTTTTTTTCCTTTCCGTCAGGTGTTAAATGCTGGAAAAAATAAGCTTAAATCTATGGATGAGGTGAAATATCTTGTGAACTTACGTGCTTTGATTTTGAATGGTGAGATTTGTCGCATATCTTATTTTGTTGATACTTTATTGTGCTATTATCTTAATCCTCTCTGTCTCTCTATCATTTCTACCCCTCTCGCTCATACGTTTTCCTTTGCTTCCTTGGCTACTTTGCAGACAATGAAATTGTTTCTATGTGTAGGCTTGATCAATTGAAAGACTTGAATACAATTGGTACGAATTCTTGTGCTGATTACCTTCCTTTGAGTCAATGTCCTCTCCACCCACATGATAAATAGTTCTACAAAAATTTCAGTTCGTCTTTATCAAAGCTACTTATATATTATTGAAAAAGGGTTAAGGAAAAATCTGACAGAAACCAGACCCTACAAAAGAATTAGAGTCTCGTGAGGTTAAATGAATGGTATCTTTTCCCAAGATTCATTCTTGCACCTGTCTATGTACAAAACACCTTTTTTTTTTTCTTTGAATTTGAGATGAAATTTGAAAGTTTAGTTAACAGTGTGTTTCAGGTTGCTTATAAGCACGTTTTAAGTATTAAAAAAATGGTACCTTCGCCTTGACTCTTTTTCTTTGGGTATTGGTTTTAAGTACTTATGACAGTTGATTGCTTAGTTATCCTCCTACATTCATTTTGTTATTTTTACCAAATTAAGAAAAGTATTTGTTTTTTATAATAAATATTTTTATTCAAACATATAGCTATGTATTGTTTAATGGACGCATGTTTTATAAATTGCTTAGAACCACCAGTATTTTTTTTTTTTGTAGATTTACATCATAAATCTCGAATACCCAATTGTGATTTTTCCTGGTTTTGTTTGGTCGACTTTCCTATATTGTCAAAAATTGTTTTCAGTTAATTCCTTCTTTTTATTTAATCATTATGGTGGGTATTGCGATTATCGTTGGCTTGATTTCAACATATTCCATTAATTGAATAAACAATCAAAATTTGTTTACCTTATGATGCAAATTATTAAGAATTATGTATTGCACTGTGTCCCAATGTTATCCTGGTGTTTTCTTTATTACCTTCTTGAACTTGATTAAATTGCTAATAGTTTTAGTATTGTGTTACTTCATTTCGGAACAGTTCTTTGTTTTATTTTTGTGACCTTCATGGTTAATGGAGATTCTTCCTTCAGAACAAGAAAATTGAATTTGACTATTGCAAATATTTTTTTTTCATTGTAGTAGTCTTTACAGCTTCTGTTTTGCTCTTTGGTTTATTGGATTTACTGCAGTTCTATCTAGAAATCCTATCTGTGAAATTGGTGGGTCTCTTGCCGAGGTGAAGCATGTCACAAAGGTAAGCAGTTTGATGGTCATTGGTTCAGTTGGATTCTAAAATCATTTCGATACTGTAGAATGACTTCTGGTTTCAGATTTCTCTCTCTAATTGCCAAATTCAGACAATTGACTCTTCCCTCAAATCCTGCGCGGAGTTAAAGGAGCTTCGACTTGCTCACAATGAGATCAAGGTAACTACTCTATGTGCTTATTTTCAAAGAATTTCTCTTTGAATGCCGGTGTTAGTTTCATTAATTTCCTTTGATCATTCATATAGTTTCCCATGGTTAATTTTTTCAATGAAATTGATGATAAGATCTGCTATTTCTCCTTTCCCTGACCCTTTTTCCCTATGAACTGCTCAGGCACTCCCTGCTGAGTTGGTTTATAACAAAAGGCTCCAAACCTTGGACTTGGGAAATAATGTTGTAACCAGGTGGTCTGATTTGAAGGTTAGGAATATGAATGTGATTTGTAAAAATCTCTTCCTCTTTTTTGGTTTATTCCTTTCACTTCAATTTGATTATGTTCATTGGCTACATGCTGAAGCAGGTTTTGGAATCATTAGTTAACTTGAGTAATCTCAATTTACAAGGAAATCCTGTTGCAGACAAGGATAACATAACAAAAAAGGTAACATGCCTTCATAGATTCCTTTTGAATAATGTTAAATATATTGTGCTGCTCTCTTAACATGCATATTCGAAAACAATATCATTGCAGGTCAGAAAGCTAATTCCAAACTTGCATATATTCAATACTAGACCAATAGATAAAAGCAAGAAGAACGAAAAAAGTGACAGATGTGATGCTGCTGCTAAGCTAGTAGTCAATGAAGAAGTGAAAAGAGATAACACCATTGAAGATGACTACAAACATCATGTGGCGGACAAAAACAAAGAGAAGTTCCCGAATGATGCTGGTGATTTTGATGTGGGAAAAGAACTGAAGCGAAAAAAGAAGAAAAATGTTGAACTTTTGAAGAAAGAACGATTGCATGAGGATGATGGTAAAGCTGTCGGAAAGAAACCAAAGAGGAAAAGATCAAAGGCGGAACAAGGCGAACTCGATGTCATCGATGATGGAGAAACTCCTTTTATGGACCTTTTCACTAGTGATAAGAATCAAGTAGATGATGGTGAGAAGGTACTCAACAGAAATGCAGACTTTGAAGGTGGCTCGGTTACCTACCCTACTAAGAAAAAGAAAACCAAGAACCGGCACATGGGTGCACTCAAAATGTCTCCGGAGATAAAAGTTGGATTGGGTGGACCATCAACATGGGATAATTAGTATTTATCTCTCTTCCTTTTCGAGTTTGATGACTTGAAGATAGTGATATAACTCTCTAATTATAGAGTTGATGACTTGAATCCGAATTTTACGTCTCTAATTATGTGTGAGAGAAGAAAATTCAAGACGGTGGCAAAACTCTCTAATTTCAAAATTAATGACTTGTGATTGATTAGTGCGATTAGTTTTTAGTATGAAAATCGAAACTAGAAATTGAGTAAGAATTGAAGGGGAAAAACGACGTGATGATAATTGATACGTCTGAGATTTAACCGTTGAGATTAAAAAAGTACAAATAACCCTAACCCTAACGGGGGATGGCTAAAGTTTTGTGCGGATCAACAAGATGAATGTATCTTACTAGTGTTATGAAAAATGTAATTAACATCGGTTATAATACAATTTCATTTCATATGAAAGTACATAAAGAAGTAGAGATTAAATCATAGTTATAAACTGTTTGTAAAAGAAGAAATTGAACAAATTAATTAGCTTCAATCACAATTATAGCCAGTCAAATACAGAATATAATAAATGTTACTATCCTTGATTTGTAAGATGTCGGAGTGAATAATATGAAAGCTGTTGCGAAAACTGAGTTGATGTGTGAGACATTATTGCAGTCAGCCATCTTAATAATAATATTTAGACCACCATCACTAACAACTCACTCAAAACTTCTTATTCAACAATAAAATAATCTTGCAAGTGTCAACAAAAGGAGGAAAATTTATACACTGATTACATTATATTTAAGAATATGGTGTCTCTGTGTGTGTGTGTGTATATATATATATATATATATATATACCCCATGCAGCCTACTAATCCACTTACCAAACTACCCTAAACATAAATTAAATTTTAATCTAACTATGCTATGCTACCCTACTCTTACCTTACCTTACCTCATTTTTTAACCAACTCTTAATCTGAAGTTCTGAAAATAGCTCTCTGCATAATATATATATATATATATATGTATAACTAACATATACGTAATGAAGTTGAATATAATCATTTCTGTTGATAAGGATAAAAAATATCATTGGGTTCTTCTTATCCATAATATTATTTTAATTATTAATAAAATAAATAAAAAAGTTTGAAGATCTCTTTCACTAACCTACCAGCCAAGAGAAGCCGTTAGTAGAAAAGTAGACACACGGTTCGTCAAAACATGTCATGACGCCATTGTTGACTCCTTCACCTTCCTCCTCTCGCCTTCTATAAAAATCCTCTGTCTCTGGTTTTCACACCGACTCGTTCATCTCCATCCTCAACACACACAAAAAAAAAAAAGACGAGAATATCAACCCACCGTTTCTGTCTGCTTACGTAAATATGAATTCTTGCTTAACCGGGACGTCTGATTATAGCGCCGCCGAATTGATCTCCACCGTCCATCCCGACATCATCAAGACCCATATCTTCACCCGTCTCGACGGCGCCAGCCTCCTCTCCGCCGCCTGCGCTTCCTCCAAGTTATACTCCCTCTCCAACGAGGACAACCTCTGGCGCGAAATCTGCACTGCCGCGTGGCCTTCTATCTCCGACCCGCGTGTCACCCGCGCCATCTCCACCTTCCCCGTCGGCCACCGCTCCTTCTTCTCCGATTCCTTCCCAATCCTCGATCAGCACTCGTCAAATCCGCGTCTGCGGTCTTCGACGATCACGCCGGAGTTAATCTCGGCCGTCGATATTTACTACCAGGGTAAACTTGTAATTTTCTCCAAAGTCCAAGAAACAGAGACGGCGACCGGCTGGTTTCTCTCCTCGCCTTTCCGGGTCGATTTACTCGAACAAGAAGAGTCGGTCCCAACCCGGATAAGACACCAGGGCCAAAATCTTGCTCGCCACTTGGAAGAAAACTTGACGCTGAGCTGGATACTCGTCGACCCGACCCGAAACAGAGCCATGAACGTGTCGAGCCGGAGACCGGTTTCCGTTCAGAGGAACTGGTTTACAGGCGACACGGAGGTCATGTTTGCGACGATCATGGGGGGAGATGAAGGGCGGGAACCGGAGATTGTGGAGTGCAAAGTGGTTGTGGCGTGGTCGGGGAAGGAAGGAGGGGTAGTGGAGGTGAGGGAAGTGAGCATGGTGGTGGAGGACATCGAAGGAAGGAGGTTGAGCGGGAAGGAAAGTATGGAGGTTCTGGGAGGAGCGATGGAAGGAGGAAAGAGAAAGAAGGAAGGGAAGGAGGAGGAAGAGAAACAGATGTACAAAGGGTTTGTGAGTAGGAAGAGGAGTCACAGAGAGAAAAACAAGAAGAAAGAGGAGGCTACAGATTTGGCTTGCATGGTTCTGGGTGTCACCATTTTCATAGCCTTTCTGTTCTTTGTTTTGTTAAGATAAATTCTTGTTTTTCTTTCTTTAATTTTACCCACAAGAAGAAGAAGAAGAAGAAGAAGACAGAGCATACACATACCACAATATTATATACAGAAATACAGCCTCTGTGTAATTGAAATTAATGAACTCATATTCTTTTTAACTGTAATTAATCCTTCTAATCAAAATTTATACACAATCAAACCTCTAATGATCGAACAACACAACTAATAATCTCTCCCAACTCAGACCTAAACCCACTTTCTGGTATTTAATTACTCTAAACTGGTACCAATTGGATTCCACTTTTGTTCTTCCTCGGGGGAGCTTGGAAAGACCCTCTTGCGGGTGGGCCAAGATCAGCACTGACGGCTCGTCCGTGGGGCACCAAAGACCAGCAGGGATAAGGGGTTCGATCAAAAAGACACCAATGGGGTTAGTGGGCGAAATGCTTTTTCCATAACATCAACATCTCTACACCGCTTTATTCTAAAGTCTTAAATTTATTCAAAATGTTAGGATGAAGCTTCTCGCTAATGTCGACTTCTCCTCGTACTTTTTAACTAATTGTTTCGCGATCGTAAATTAAACCACTACTAACTAGAAAATCGGATATTTAGATTTTGTATACCTATTAAGAAGATAATAATTAATGTCTTGTATTACGTCATCTGATCGAAAAGCTACGCGTTCGTCTTTATTTAAATCGTTACGATACCATTTAAAGATGGTCTAATTAAAAATGTAGTACGATTCATAATTTTATGTCAGGTAAAAACTTTGGAACGACTAGTTACTCGAAATTTTGATACGAACGTGGATTAAATTAAATTAAATTAAATTATAATCTTATGTAAAGTTTGAATTTAGTTTTTACTAATTCTATTTATAAGTACTTCATCAATCGGGCCAGGCCCCCTGCACGTTTGGACTTTATTCTTAAATTAATTCATCTTTTCTCTTTGGTTATGGGCTGGGTTTTAATTAAATAATCCTCTACTTTTCTTCACACACACACACATAATATATATATACATACGTATATAATAAATTAATACACACAAAAAAAATTTATATATATATATATATATTATATAGTGAATAAAGAGTTTTTATCACGTGATTTAATTAGGTCAAGAAAATAAGTCGACACTTAAAAGAATCAGCATTTAATGTAACAAAATATTATATGACGTTTGAAGATAAGAAATAATTAACTACGTTATGGAGATATATATACAATTATTTTTCAGAACCTGTAAATAAATCACGTGTCTAATTTTCTGCTTATATATATATATATACACACACACACATATATATACACACACGAGGAACACGGCCTTAAATTGAATTTACTTAATTATATGGGTTCCAATTAACTTCAAATCTAATTACAAAATAATCTTTAATTAAGTTCTTAATTATCACCTTAATGAATTTCGAGTAATTACTAAGATAATTAAAAGGGTCTAATTAAAAATTTTAAACTTAATTTACTTATTTAATTATCTTCTTGTTTAAAAATTATATTAGAACATATAAAGTTTCGAGAATTAATGAGTACGAATTTCGATTATGATAAATAAAATCACGGTGATCTCATCGATATAATGATATAATAGATTGGTATTACGCAAGACTAAATTTATGATTATACTTTATACATACTTTAATATATATATATAAGTTAAAATTGCTTATTTATAAATCTCATATAGTATTTCATCAAAATGAATTTAGGGTTTATGAATAATAATTTATAGTGATATTATACTTATAACTTATTTACGGGTACAATATATATATATAATATGATATAATATAATTTGAGTATATTTAAATCCACAATTTGTAACTTAATTAAAAAGTCAAAGGTCAACACACGATTTGCATTTGCGGACAAAGTATTTAATATTAAATAAAAAAAATTATTTAATATTAAAAAAATGACTTCTCGGTGGATAACGCGGGTAGACCATTCCATCCGGAATTTGCTATTTCCACTCGAATTTCATTCTGCCCACTCCTTTTTTTCTACATTGACTGGAGTGCTGATATCAATTTGGGAGTGGAAATATCAAATTTACTTAATTTGAACTTTTAAAAATAATATTTATGCAATTAAAAAACAACGTGATGAAAAACTCACGTCTCTTATCTTCTTTATAAACCTCAGACTCGTACAACGAAAGGCCAACCACTTCCAGCTCACGCGCAGAACAACAACATGGCTTCTGGAATTGCGACGGCGACCGGCGGTCCAGCCGTCGGCAGCTCCATTTCCGACCTCCATCCGGATATAATCCAGACCCATATCCTGACCCGACTTGACGGTCTCAACCTCGCTTCCATTGCCTCCACATCCTCCCAACTCCACGCGCTATCCGCCCAAGAACGCCTCTGGCGGGACATCTGCACCTCCACGTGGCCTTCCCTCCGCCATCCACGTGTTCGCCACGTCATCTCCACGTTCCCCTCCGGTTACCGCTCCTTCTTCTCCGATTCCTTTCCGGTCTCCGATCACCAATTACCACAGAAACAGAAGCTCCGGCCGGAGACGATCACGACGGAGCTAATCTCAGCCGTCGATATTTACTACGGAGACAATGTTATATACTCAACGGTGGGAGAAACCCGGACCGGAACGAGTTCCTTCCTCGGGTCGGTTTTCCGGGTGGCTGTCCTCGACATGAAAGAATCCGCTCCGACGAGAATCCTAAATGACGAGTGGATGATAGAACTGGAGGATAACTTGACGATGAGTTGGATAGCGATAGACCCGATGAGGAAACGCGCGGTGAGCTTATCTAGCCGTCGGCCGGTGAGGGTGGAGAAGAACTGGTCGACGGGGGAGGTGCAGTTGCGGTACTCGACGATTAAACGGCGCCAGAAAAGTTGCGGGTCGGAGGAGTTGGTGGAGTTGGGGGTGGTGGTGACGTGTGGGTGGAAGGAGGGAGGTGAGGTGCAGGTGCGGGAGGTGAGCATGCAGGCGGAGGATATGGAGGGAAGGAGTTTGAACGGGAGGGAGAGTCTGGAGATTTTGGAAGCGGCCATGGAAGGAGGCAGGAAGAAGGAAGGAAAAAAGAAAGAAGGGAAAGTGAGGTATCGAGAATTCCTGGAGAGGAAGAGGGAGAAGAAGGAGTTGATGCGGAGAAAAGAAGGAGCTTTGGACACGGCTTGCAGAATTTTGGACATGGCGTGTGTCGTTATTGGAGCTGCTGCATTCGCCGCATTTTGGAACTCGGCTTCTTTCTGGTAACATACAGAAAAAGGAGAAGAAGAAGAAGAGTTGAAACACTAATTATCATCAATGGGGATCGCTTCATCTCATTCATGAAAATTCAATTCCATAAGAGTTGATACTCAGTTGTCTAAGAGTTAATAATCTTCAACTCTTAACTATCAAACATAATATGATCTTCTAACGATTCAAAATTTAATAATTTATATTAAAATTATAAACTCAAACTCTTATAAATATATATATATATATATAGATTTTGTCAGTATTATGTATTAACAGTGATTGATTATAATATTTAATTTAATGATATTAAAACTTAATTAATTAAAGTGTTAATTAGATTGCAATAACTAACTAATTATACATACCAATGTTAATTAATTTCTTGAAATTCTACTTAATTCATTCTTTTAAAAAATTTTAAAGTAGTGTTGTATATATAGGTTACGTACGTAAATTAATGCTTCCTAATTCATATATAAGTTGATATCCTCTCTCTCGATTACTTATATTTGTTACGCAATGATATCAGAGAAAGTTTAAAAACCGAAAGAAAATTGAAGATATATTTTAATACGAGCTTTGAAAGTATTGTTATAAAGTTCCTTAGTACAAAAATATTCATTTGTTCGACTTTTTATACACAAATCTAATGCGATATCACACCTTTACTTAACTTGTTTTACGAAAAGTTAAGTGATTAGGTGACTGGACTCTTAATTTTAAATTATTATATATATATATATTTAGAAATAAAAAAAATTAAATAAAATATTTAACCTCACGTATTAATAAATTAAAAATTTTTAATCGTACTGAATTAAATATTATAAGTCAATCATTTACTGATATATAATACGATCATAAAATAACAAATTTTATATTTTTAATAAAATTTAAACTCGTTTTTTTAAATAAAAAAAAACAAAAGTGTTAATTATTTTTTTACGGATAAAATTTAGTTATCAATTCAACTCGTGTTATTCAATATCAGAATTATTAATTTATGTAAATTTTTAAAAAGATATTAAAAAATATTTAATTTAAATTGGAAAAATAATATTTAATATATTCAAATATTAAATAAAAATTAAAATTTGTACGGAATATAACCTTTAAAAAATAAATTCCTTATGGTCTAGGTTTAATAGGCCCGGCCCAGCGAAGAAGAAGAAGAAGGCCAGGCCGTGGTTTGAATTTGTAACGACGCGCGTAGATAGCGCGTGATGGATAGTGTGATTTAAAAGGGATAACGAAACGCAGTCCACTCAGTATATTAGTCTATCCGCAGAAATCTCACGTGGCATAATATGATTGGTCAAGAGCCACATCCATGTAATCTTCGTCTTCCTCAAAATCTCCCTCCGCATCCTCCTCCTCCTCTGCAAAAACTTTTATAACGATCAATCAACCAGATCAAAACAAAACCAAAAAATCGCAACGATGGCGGCCAGCTTCGCGACCTCATCAACCGTCGTAGGCCTCGGCGCATCCTCCCTCTCTTCCCCTTCAAGGATCTCCTCGACCAACACACTTTCCCTCACTTCAGGTCACAATAACTCCCCCTCTTCCTCTTTTGGAGCTCATCCCCTTTGTTTTCTTCTGACGGGTTTAATTCTTTTTTATACTGATCAGGGTTTTTAAAATCTGGAGTGACGGCTAGAAACCCACTGAGGGTTGCGGGTGGTGAAGGAGGAAGATTCAGCTGGTGAGGTTAATTTGAGTTTTTTTATGGGTTGATTTTGTTTTCTGGTTTTATGGTCGACCGACTTTTGTGTGTGTGTGTTTAACTTGAAAAGCTTTGAGAGAAACTGGCTGCGGAGGGACTTTAACGTGATAGGATTTGGTCTAATCGGGTGGATTGCACCGTCGAGCATCCCCGCCATTAACGGCAAGAGCCTCACCGGTCTTTTCTTCGACAGCATCGGCACCGAGCTCGCTCACTTCCCCACCCCCCCCGCTCTCACTTCTCAGTTCTGGTAACCTCTCATTTCTCATCAACTAATTTTATTTCAATTTGGTTAGTAACCAAAGATTCCAAGTTGACAGAAAAAATGCAAAAAAGGAGAAGAAAAGGTCCCACCGAGATTTGAACTCGGGTTACTGGATTCAGAGTCCAATGTCCTAACCACTAGACCATGGGACCACTCGTTGATTATTGTATGATATATTTTATATTTACCGATACAGGTTGTGGTTGGTGTTGTGGCACTTAGGGCTGTTTCTCTGCTTGACTTTCGGTCAAATTGGTTTCAAAGGGAGGACCGAGGACTACTTCTGAATCCAATCCTCTGGTTTTTCTTGTGTTATTTCTGTGTAATCTCACTTTCTTATATCGTTGTCATTATTCTCTCTGTACAATGGATGTTCATGTTTACACTATATATGATAGGAACTATCCTTCCTAACCTTTAAGAACTCTTTCTTACTCCTGTTGAAAGTTTGGTGGGTGATACAACACATACTTACATTCATTTGAAAATACATACGACGTTCCATGGCAAAGACTGCTTTTACTATATTCTTTTTGCTGTTTTCATATGGGAATTCATGGGACATTCCGTATAGCAGTTCACAAGTCTAACGACAAACAAAATATCAAATCTTGTGTGTAAAGTCAAATATCTCAAACTTGCCGGAAGACTCATGACCAAAGTTTGGATCAATCTTCTTCTCTATCCCTTCATAGCTTCTCTCTGCATTCAACTGAGGTTTCAATGGGTTGCGATTCGACCGGTTAAACTTTTGAAGTACATATGTCGCGTAACTTTCCTCGAAAAATAATATAATTGTCTACTACTCGCTTTATATATCAAATGCTTATGATCTCCTGAATTAATCATTTAGAACCTGTGGTATCTAACTTAGAAGTTACCATGCATCTTTCGTTTTAGAAAAAACAACAAAAACCGAAGCAAAAGCTGTTGAAGAAGAAGCAGATAAGAGATAATATGAATCAGACATGTAGAAAAGGGTCATTGTCTCTAGACGCCGAAACTCATTTTTCAGTTTTCGTAATGTATTTTCTTCAAATTTGTCAATCTTTTTTCAGTCTTTTGTTTGAAAAATTCAAGAGTAAAATCTATATTTTTAGTATCTATTAATTTCAGTGTCGACAAAACACTCTCGTTACTTCTCTGGAAGGGTGACGATGGTCGTATAGTAGTCTGTAATATGTACAAGAGATAAAAGTGTATTTTTTTCAAATTGGCCAATCTTTGTTTTTTGAAAAATTCAAGAGAAAAATTTATACTTCTAATCTCTACTAGTTTCGGTGTCGATAAAACACTCTCATTACTTTCATGGAAGGATGACGATGAACATATAGTAGTCTATGCAAGAGATATAAGTGTATTTTCTTTAAATTTGTCAATCTTTTTTTTTTAAATTTAAGAGTAAAATCTATATTTATAGTCTTTACTAGTTTCGGTATCGATAAAACACTCTCATTACTTCTATAGAAGGGTGACGATGATCGTATAGTAGTCCATGCAAGAGATATAAGTGTATTTTTTTTAAATTTGTCAATCTTCTTTTAGTTTTCTATTTGAAAAATTCAAGAGTAACATGTACATTTCAAATATCTACTAATTTTAGTATCGGTAAAACACTCTCGTTACTTGCATGGAAGGGTGACGATGATCATATAATACTTCATGCAAGAGATATAAGTAATTTTTTTTTCAAATTTGTCAATTTTTTTTTCAGTCGTCTGTTTGAAAAGTTCAAGAATAAAATTTATATTTCAAATCTCTACTGATTTTGGTATCGATAAAACACTCTCATTACTTTCCTGAAAGGATGATGATGATCGTATAATAGTCCATCCAAGAGATATAATTACAAGACTGCGAAGACTAATGAAATTAAACGATGGTCTTGTTAATTCACACGTAACCTGTATTCCGAATCTTGTACGTATACTATACATCAGTTTCAAAAAATTACATAATAACATAATCAAAACTTGTTCATATCAAATCCATTCCGAATTTTTCTTGGGGTGGCTGAATTTGTTTCGAAAAATAGTTTTTGCTTATTTTAATCGAACATTTGCAAATTATTTCTAGGAAATTGTTAGTAAAATATTTTCAATAATGACTTACACGTGTGTATGACTAACATGCATTATATCATAAAATGGTACTTAATTATAAAACTCTTACGTACATACACATGCACCCACAGGTTAATCATAGAGCAGTAGATATATAATAAAGTTCTATAAACAAATACATACTGTAATCATACCTCAATAATTTATATATATATATATATATTAACCATGTAGAGTTGTAACCAAACTAATTTTAAATAAAAATTAATACATTCAAATAATTACGTAATATATATATATATATATATATATATAAAATGTGTGATTGGCGATGAGGAACAGCGTGGTGGTCCACGGGAGCAGCATCTGATTTCGTATGTTGATTATAGAGATGATGGTGGGGCCCAGACGTATACGGAGTTTTTGAGTTCAAACAAACGACGCTACCACCCAATCACCGCCATCGAGAGCCGTTAGCGGGGGGGGCCCACTTCTTGATGTTGATGAATGATTGAGTGATGAGAGTCCACAATAATTATTCTGTATACTTTCTCAACTTTCACGTATTTGTAAACGAACCCTCGTATTCTTTCCTAATACATTTTTAACCCCCCCTTCTTAAAAAAACATTTTCAAAACAAAATTTGGAAAGTGGGGTTTTAGGGAAAATAATAAAAGATGTGGGGTCGAAATAGAAAAAGAGAAAAGATGAACAACCCACGTCCAGGTCGTGGCGAATAAGTACAGAGAAGGTAGTCAAGATTGTAGCCGTTCCTCGACACATGCACGTCGCTGATTGATTGAAATTCGCTTACGTGGCCGCCACGTCATCTGTCTTGTCTTTTAATTAACCTCCGCCATTACCCACCCACCTTCCCTCTGTTTTCTGAATGCATTACATATATATATATATATATAATAATAATATAAAAAGCCAAGTTTCTTGGGATTTTCTTTCAAATTCCCTCTTCATACAGTGTTTTTTTTTTTTAATTAAAATTTGAAGAAGACACGAAGGTTTTTTGAAGTAATGGGATATTATATACTGGTGGTTTTTAGAATGTATATATGTGTGAGTTGTATGTATATACTGGTGTGTGGATTATTTCTATTCATTCTCACCTCTGCTTTCTCTCCTAAATTCCCTCTTAACCATTTCAGAATTAACTTCTTTTCTCTCTCTCAAATCTTCAACATTCCATAGTTTCTTTGACAGCTTCTCTACTTTCCAAGCTTTTCTTTCTTCATCTTTAGACTACTTATGCTTCTGAATCCACAAGAAGAATCTTTGATTTCCCAACTTTTCTTTGAGGAATTCAAGGCAGTAACTTACCAAAAAGAGAAATCTAATCATCAAATTTTCTCTTTCTTTATCTTTTCTTCTTCCTTTTTTCTTCATGACTGTATCATGATCTCTCTCTCTCTCTCGCTCTCTCTCTGCCAACTTAATATCCTTTCTTCTTCTTCCATTCAAACTTACAAATCTTCAAAATCCAGAAACTGGGTCACCACTCAAAATATATTTACTTGACTCAAAGTCTTTTTTTTTTTTCTGCGTTAAAAGATGATCATTTTCATATATCAGTATCACCCGCTTTCCCATTCTTGATTGTCATCTTCATGATTCTCTCAGCGAGATCTCTGTTAATCTCCACGATTCATGGATTTCGAAGCTTCCGCCGAAACTATTCCAAGTCGTTGAGTAGATAGATAAAAATGTCATGGCGAAACCAGAACATGGAAGCGAAAAGTAGCAGAGGAGGTTGCAAGATCAGGAAGAGAGGTTGCTCGTCGTCTTCGTCTTCCTCATTGGTTCAAAAGTACAGAGTTAAACGTGCTATTCTGGTCGGGAAGAAAGCTGGGTCAACCACACCAGTACCCACATGGAAAACAGCCGCCAAATCTAATGCTTTAGCCTTGTCAAGACCTGAACTTTTAAACCCTTCACCTACTCCTCCTCACATTACTAACACTTCAGAGTCCAAGGAAGTCTCTGTATCTGCAAGAAAGCTCGCTGCCACTTTGTGGGAGATCAACCAAATCCCTTCACCAATACCAAAACCAGAGACCAAAACCAGAGCCAAAAAACTTCCTAAGATTTCCCCAATTTTGCCACCAAATCTCTCAGATCCATCCTCCTCTCCCATTCACGAGGTGGGTTTTCTTTACTTTCATAATTTTTTTCAGATTTTTCTCATTTTGGTTTCGCCTTAATCCCTTCTTCTTTTTCTTCGTTGTTGATTATATTCAGAGGATGGATCGATCTAGAGGTCATAGCCGTTACAGGAGGACATCTGTCGTTTCTAGAAAGCTTCAAGTAAGTGACTGTAAGTTGGGGGGCTTGGATTCCATGAGCAATGGCACTGTTATGGAGGTAGAGAAACCTGTACTTTCCTTTTTTTCTTTTTCTCTTCTGGTCGTTTTCATGAAGTGTTTTTCATGTTCCAAAAATATAAAACATGGAGATAAATGGTTAGGGTAACACACCAAAACATGTGGGCAATGGATGTTTTTTCAACTTTTTTTCCTAGAAAGGAAAATAGCTTTCACATCAAGGAAATCATCTTGTGATTCTCCATTCTTATCTTCAACATTTCCTCTCTCTTTTTTTGTTCTCTCTCTTTTTCCTCTTCTTTTCTATTTTTACCGTGGTAATAATCTCCTGAAACAAATTCCTTCGCCCTGCAAAATCCAGATTTACTTAAATCTAAGATGAGGGAACCTTGTCTATATTGCTTGTTGTTTATTTTCTTCTTGTTCTTGCTGTTGATAGTTTGGTTTAGTAATCATTCGATTATGGAAATAGAAGAAACTTGAATGTGATCTCGGAATAACATGAATTTCAGGTTGAGACACAGTCCAAAAGAAGAATTCAAAGCAAGGGTGAAATCAGAACCAATAACTGTTTGAAGGAGTTAAGCAATGGCCTAACAACATCCAAAGAGCTGCTGAAAGTTCTGAGCCGTGTTTGGGGTCTTGAAGAACAGCGTTCTTCAAGCATACCCCTGGTCTCAGCCTTGCGTGTTGAGGTTGATCGTGCCCGTTTACTGGCAGATCAATTGATCCTCGAGCAAATGTCGAACATGAATGAGACTGAGTGTCTTCTGAAGTATTTTGCAGAGGAGAAAGCCGCTTGGAAACGGAGGGAGCGAGACAGAATTCGTGATGCCATTGCCTGCATAGCTGAGGAGCTTGAGGTAGAAAAGAAGCTTCGGAGACAGACAGAGAGATTGAACAAGAAACTCGGCAAAGAATTGGCAGATACAAAGGCATCTCTGTTGAAGGCAACAAAAGAGCTTGAGGGTGAGAAAAGAGCGAAAGAGATACTGGAGCAAGTTTGTGACGAATTAGCCAGAGGGATTGGGGAGGATAGAGCTGAGGCAGAGCAACTGAAAAAGGAATCAGCAAAGGTCAGGGAAGAGGTTGAGAAGGAAAGAGAAATGCTTCAACTCGCAGATGTCTTGCGTGAGGAGAGAGTCCAGATGAAACTTTCAGAGGCTAAATATCATTTCGAAGAGAAAAATGCAGCTGTAGAGAAGCTCAGGAATGAGCTTGAGAGCTGCTTGAGAAGTAAAATTGTAAAGGAAGATAATGATGAGTCTCGAAGTCTTGAAAGAATTAAAGAGCTTCAGGCTTATTTGAAAAGTGCAAATTTTGGACTGTGTCCAGCTCCAGAAAAAGACCAGGACAAAGGGGAAGTAGCAAACGTAGAAGATGGCGACGGAGATGACTCAGCGGACAGTGATCTTCACTCCATTGAGCTAAACATGGACAATAACAGCAGAAGCTACAAGTGGAGCTATGCTTGTAAAGATGAAAATCAAGTTGATTCAAAGAAGCTTTCTGTTGCTAGTGAAACCAAAGAGAGGAGATCTTTCTCAGACAAGATTCAATGGGGAAGCATCTGCTTCGACAGAGGAAGTTCAAATCGTATGGACTGCTTCCTCGGATCCAAGACTCAGGAAGATTCAGATATTTCTGATGCAGAAAAATCACCCGACCTCATTTCAGAAAGTCAAAATAAGGACTACGGGGACGAGATTAAGAGATACAAATCATTAAAAAGTCTTAGAGAACACATACTGTCTAGTGCTAAGATAGCACCTATTGGAAGCTTTGCAAGTCCAACCAGGCAATGGGAACAGGCTTTGCCTCTGCAGGATCTAGGAAACATAGCCAGGGAAGATTCACCGGAACTGCAGAGAGAGAATTCTAAGCACAGACAGACTGGAACCAGAAGTGAACGCCGGACGTCAACCAGTTCAAGACAATAATACTTTTCTAGTTATTTATTATTACTATTACTATTAATATTTTTTTGTGTCTTGAGATGTTGAAATCTTGAGGTATCACTGTTTAATTTGTTTGTGCGCATCAATTATGGAATTGAGAAAGGAAGATTGTAAATAGACGCCTACACAATGCTTTATGGTATCTGTCACAACCTACTGGTGCAAAACTTGTAATGACATTTTGAATTGAAGTCTCTGTTAACAGACTGTTTCAAAAGCTCTTCACTAATATGTTTGTATGTGCAAGGAAATCATTGTTATGAATTTCACAGTTCCATACCATAAGTCTTTAATTGTATGATTAGTATATCCCTTATTTTATAAATAGTTTTGGTTGAGTTGAATTGTGATTTTCATATGTTTTTAATAAGAGTTGTGTTATGAAAAGTGTGTGTTAGTCATTTAATAAGTAAAATATATGTACCTCCATGGATAACAACAAAGAAAAAAAGAACTGAAGATGTTTATGGGGAAAAGGAAGAGAGCAAAAAGAAAAAGGTTTCATGACCAGAGGTGTAAAGTGAAGGTGACAGGGGTTGGTTTAGACCGTACTTGCTAATCATTGTGAAGAACTTTTCATTTTTATTCCTATTTCACTTTGTTCTTCTTTCTCTTTTTTCCCCTCTTTAGACCCACAACAATATAATACAATCTTCTATCAAATGCAAGCACACTTTCACCCATGTAATTTTGATTGATTATAACTTTTATCATTAGTTTTAAAAGAACATCTTATAATCCATAGGATTAATTGGTTCAATTAAAAACATATAAAACAATCTGATACATTCGGATAGCTAAGTGATTTTATGATTGAGCCTTGTAAGGACTTTGACAGTAACTGGAACCATCATGTTCTGGATTGTATCCAAGACCAGATTCTAAATGGATTTACCATCAGAGAGAAGCTAAATCAAGAGTTACGAAGCTACATAGAGAGATAACGTTGACTCCAATCTAGCCATATCAATCTGACCAAAAGAAGGTTTTAAGATTCATCTCACGACAGAATCAGACTCGAGCAATACCATTAAAAGACTGGCCAAAATAATTATGTATTGACATGTAGGTTAGAATGAGCACAAACAACCAGCTTATTTTGAAAGAAGAACTTACATCAACTACAGAAAACACATCAGCTTTCGGTAGGAGAGGTTACATACAGGAAAGTTACAACAGTAACCATACATCTGGTTATTTAGATAGATGGCACCATTTCTTGCAAAACAACTGTGATTTTCTATCAGGCAAAGGCAGCAATTATTTCTGAGGGCCTCCAGTTTTTGCGGATTCAGATGTGAATGTAACTGGGTTTGTTGGATGGTCCCTCACAATCAAGCTGAGAACTTCCGGCCTCGAATAATGGCCCACCACGTCAAAGTCAAATTTTGCCCGTGCTATTTCTCCAAGATCTGGAAAATAATGGCACATTTAAAAGGCAAACAAGAGGATGCTAAAAATTTCACAATGCTTTGAGGTCATCACAGCCAAAACAAGGTAAATAAAAAAGTTACAGTGATTGTCTGTAACTATATTCTCATTTGTGCAGCCAAAACCAAGACAACTTACACAAAAATGTCTATCTAGATTTGGCCTAACGCATGGAGAAGTCTGTAAGACACTATGTAATAAGTTGGTGAAAATTCCAAAAGAAAAAACATTTGAGTGGAAATCTCACATTAGAATAAACTGCATAAAGAAAAAATATACCTAAATCTGCAGAGATAAGTGCCTCTCCATCATAGTTGGGTCCAGCTAGAACAGTTCCAGATGGTGATATGATTACACTGCCTCCAGCACAAACAACAGAATCAGGTGTGAGATCCTCTTCCGTCCCAGCAAATACGTACTCTGGAGGAGGGGGATAATCTTTTCTTCGACAGAACTGATTGGCTGATAAAACAAAACATCCACCTTCAAGAGCAATGTTGGTCATTATTGCTAGCCAAGTCTCTCTGGAATCAGCTGTAGGTGCACAATATATTTCAATGCCTGTAACACAAGTCAGAAAATAAAGGTCTTGCTTAGTCCACAAGTAGAACCTTAAACTAGAAGAGCACAACAGTACAATACTGATTTTTGTTCATATTGTAATATAAAAGATACTATAAAATATCATTTAAATTGCATCGGAAGGTATATTGTCAACTAAAAAGAATTGATATCTTCTGTTTTCTTGCCTTGGAACAAGTATTGCATAAATTCAATAAAATGCAAAAAAAACACAAGCTCAGTACACACAAAAGTGTAAAATAATAAACTTTAATGTTATTTCATTAAGAAACGGCACAAAAAATTAGGAAAAAAAGACACTAAAAAGACAATAAATCAGCAAACTCATGAAAAGCAAAGGATTATGCACTCTCTAGAAATAAATTGTTAGCAGAAAAAGTTCCTCAACTGCCATCAGTGCTTGCCTCTCCCCTTGGAAAGTTATGTTATCCTGAATGTAGCATGTCAAATAGAAAGATCCTACAGCCTACAGGCTTTTTTTTCGAAATAAAAAGTAAAAAATACATAGAATAGCACCAAGAGGGTGCAACCTACGTACACAATTATTTACAAGGTAGTGATCATATCAATGACATTCCCAAATCATCCATCCTGTATATGTCATGACCTAGGATTAAGGACTCAAAAAGATGAAACCATGTATTCCTAACTTTTGTCCAATCACCCTCAATACCATCAAAAGCCCTAATCTAAACCAGACACAATAGCTGCAGCTCCCAAATCTAAAATGCTAGCTGGAAGGAGCATCAACCAGATGAGACAGCATATGCATAACACCGAGAAGAAGTTGAAAACAAAAAGGCAAGAAATAAATGCCACATTCTTTACAACAAAAAGACAATGTATTACTCTCGACATTCTTTACATATACAATGCCAATTACCAAAAAAATATAATTTCTTTTATAAGATTATCTCTTTTTCATATATATACATATAAGAAGAAATTTTATTAGAAAGAGAGAGTTGTTACAAGATTAAGAGGATTAGGCATCCTCCAACTAAATTAGGAAAGTACAACGAGACAAAGCAAAAGCATTAGGACAATATAGCAACCAAATCCCTCCTCAAAGAGAGAAGGACAACCTCCCAGAAGAAGCCTTGAACCTTTGCCTAAAGAGAAGCAAACAAGATATTCATCCCAAATCACATAATTGAAACCATTGCTTAAAAATCCTTGCATCCCATGATCATAACCTAGCAAAAATAGCCTCCGTCAACCCTTTTTAAGATTTTCGGTTATCAGAATCTCCATGTGAGCATCTATGCATGAACAGAAAGCAACTACCAGAAGGTACAGAGTTTTCAGTATCTCCCTTAGGTGATGCTTAAAGGATGAAAAGGATGGCATTTGATTTCCAACCTTTCAAGTTTTTGACAACAAAAAGTGATGTTCCCTTCAGATATTGATTAAAGATAGCCAGGAATCATTAATTCCCAAATCCTGACATGTTTTCAAACATATTGAGTCTTAAATCAACCGTTAGAGGTCGGAATCCTCACTTCCCACTTCCTTTTTATTCTTGTACAAAAGAACAATTACTTTTTCAACTTAAAAGCAACAAATAACCTCTCTTCATTAAGTAATTGCAATAAATAAATAAATAAATGAATAAGTAAAATGATCCTTTCTTTTGTCTTATTTTTCAAAAAAGTAAGCTCCCAAAATGGTCCATAAACCTTCTAAAAAGAAGAACAAACACTTGAACTTCAATTTTCAAGGGGCAATTTTGTAAAAAATAAATGGTATTTTTCAAGTATTCTAGTGGTCTTATATCAAAGTCTCATATTTGGTATTCATTACTTTTAGTAAATTTGTTTATTTTTAAAGTACTTTATTATGTATCTAAATGTCGTTGGCAAAACATATACGTAAGTGAAATTGTTAGGGTTTATTGAAATTCCCAATAGAACTAACACTAGTATTTTTTATAATTATGAATCCCAGTTTTTAAGGTGAGCAAATTTATTCCTGAGTGGTACCAAGGAAGGAGATGCTTGGATAAGTGATGTCAGTAAGACATCTGCAAATAAGTGAAGTAATGGCCCCTTAAGAAAAAATTACCAGAAAGTTCTCAATAGAGTTCCATAGAAAGACTTCATGCCCAAGTTCCCATCCTACCTATACTCTAAACTTGAACACTCCCCGTCTTCCCACCAGTTCTATAATGTACACAGCAATAGAAAATCTTCCAACAATTTCACATTTCCAGTCAAGAGGCCTCTCCAAAAGACTGGTTTTCAAACAACACTCCCACCTATGTTCCTTATGTAATCTACCAACAAATGTTCCTTATTTGTACTAAAGTGGAAAATATTCACTTCAGTAAAGAATATCCACAGCAAAACTCAAGCAAAACCCAACTTTTTCTATCACCTAACTAGTGCAGGAGAATCAGCAAAAATGGCAGTAGAGTGTAAAATGATGTAGATTCACACCATATTGGGTCCTTGCACCATGTCCAAGCAACATAAAGGAAATTCATTTTTCTTTCCTTGAAAACCAAATGGATAAATATTAATAATACAAGTTAACATGTTTCACTAAACATCCAAATGAAATAGCATCTTCTTCTTTAGGAAAATCTAATGGTATCTCTAAACAAGGCATCAAAATGTAAATTATTAACGAAACTACAAGGCTTGTTCACTGCTTGCATGTTTTTCTATTATTCACAAGCACGAACTTGTAATCAATACATGCATTAGATCCGGACCATTAGGTTTTTCATGATTTTGGATATAGAGATGCCAAAAGTGCAGGATGACTATAGGAATAATCTCATCTTACTGTAGCTGCTCCACATGCTCCAAATGAAAAGGCATTCATGGTACGTCCTGTGGGCCCACCTATCACACCTAGCCTCATCTAGGTTGCATAGATTTGAAATGCTTGGACTGGTAAATCAGGGATTGCCAGCATAGGTTGAAAGTACTCCATTCTTAAAGGGAAATTTTTTTTTTGAAGTACTTTTAAAGGGAAAAAAATTGCAACACCTTTTAATCTTTTGGTGTATCAGAATGGTTGGGAGCTTAGGTAATTGGATTTTGAGCATGGGAACTCCCAACGAAACAGCAAACTTATGCATTTCAGAAGATCTGATTTTGTTGTTAGAATGCTTTAATGAAGGAACCTCTATATAAGGAGCAAGCTCCTTCAATCTGAGACTTGAGGCAATGAAGTATCAATTCTCACATATGAGTGCTCATAGCCTCAGTAGAGTAATCCTTTGTGATCAGACCTTCAATTTATCAGCAAACTTTACAAAAGGCCATTACCATGTGAATGTAATGGTGTATGGATGACCATGAGTTTGCAAGACTCAGAATTAACTGCCATGCAGTTTTCCATTTAACTCATAATAGCGATGAAAATCATGAAAACGCACCAAGCCCAACATTGTTAACAAAGAAACGATAACAAACAAGGCCTGATAATAAATACTCAAGGCAAGTGTCCAACAAAAGATGCTACCACCTACATTTCCATGCCCTGTTTCTACGCCTAGAATATCTCCTTTTTCCTCCATCAAAAGAAATATGGGGTGACAATGATGAAATAAGACAGGTGTATTCCAACTAAACTAAAAAGAGCATAATACAAATAATTGAAGAGGCTGTAATGAAACAGCTTACTTGTTCCAATACATGCTATATTTAAACTTAACTATTAATGAGTCATAACTGACCTTTAGCATACATTGCAGTCCTTAGCAGTGGCATTTTATTTTCCCAACAAATGGCAGCACCTATTTTTCCAATTGGAGTCTCAAACACTGGAATTGTTGATCCATCCCCAAATCCCCAGATTATACGCTCCAATGCTGTTGGCATGAGTTTGCGGTGCTTCCCCAAGTAATGACCTTGAGAATCAAAGAAAAGGATAGTACAATACAGAGTATATCCATCTCTTTCTATAACACCCATCACTAAGTACACCTTGTACTTCCCAGCCATTGCTGCCAACCGGTCAACTTCAGGACCTGGAATCAACAGAAATTTGCAGATGTCAAATGAGACACGCCACAAAGCATCACTATGTCACTATAGATTAATCACATGCTCCACATTCAAAGTTGATATGATGGTGAATAAATCATTACACTTTGCACCCACTGTGGATGCATAAGAACAATAATGCTTCCCGAAAGCTAATTTGTTATAGTCCCTATTAATGGATCTTATTACGGGATGATTCACATAGAAAACTGTAGGAAGAGAAGAATGTTTTTGAATCCTTCTTCCATTTCCTGTCTTGAACTAGATTATTGACTCATTAAGAGAGAATTCAACAATCTCCTGCGTAAAAAAAGTACTCAACACTCTGAATTAATTTTTCCATACATAATCTGCCCAAGAATACAGCAATTCTTATTACAATGGAAGAGTAGTTATTTCCGGAAGTTATACCAAAATCCTTCCAATTACCTTCTTGTCTCTATCCCAAGACTTATTCTCCTTACAAGGAACTACTCAAACATAAGACACATTCCTCCTAATTACGATTACATAATCAATATAAATAAAACACATACAAATATCAAACACACGGTATTTTATTTCTTCTTTAAAGGTGTCATCTTGGTGGTGTCATTCTTGCCACCACCTGCGTGCCACTAGCATAATTTAACTTCTTCCAAACTTTAAAACACTAGTTTAATCCTATAGATTAAGATAAGCACAGGACATCCTCTATTATCGATAATTTCTAATCTCAAAAATTCTTACTTACTGCTCTAGAGTCGATAATCTATGAAACCCTTCTTCCGCAATAGGTTAATGCTAACCCAAGTAGAAACCTTTGTGTTTTGAGCAAGGAATTCACACATAAAAAGGGTCATAATTTTGAGGTAAACAAGTAAAACTCAACCCACCCAAACAGCAAATAAGAGAAAAGAAAATGAAAAAGCGAAGGTCCTTTACCGGGCACATCAATGGCGGAAGCGTGGTACTTGCGGAATTCCTCCTTGCCCTTAAGCGTTCTATTCCCAATCGCAACGCCAAAAGTTGAACCACGCGGATAGCCTCCAACGAAAGCCTCCGGGAACACTACAAGCTGGGACCCATACCCCGCTGCCTCCGCCAATAACCTCTCAGCCTTCTCTGCACACAAACAAACACAAGAAGAAGATGTGGCTTACCGTAACGAATGTAAAAAAGAAAAGGTAAAAAGGATAGTAGCAGAGAGAAATATTGAGGACCCAGAGTAGCAGGGGTGTCGTAGAAGACGGTGGAGGCTTGGACGACGGTGGCTCGAACTATAGGCGCGGAGGGGTCAGCGCCCATTTCAACCTCTGCGAGTATGGTTCCATCGTTGGCTGGGTTTGCTGGGACCAAAGCCATTTGATTTGGGGTTGACTTGAGCTGCTCTGGTTCTGTCGTAGCTGATGATGGTGATTGCATATGGAATCAGCACACAGCCAGCGAGTGAAGAGAGAGAGATCCGGAATTGAAGCTTTTCGGAGACCGTAAATTGTAGTATATCATGATTGGTGCGATGTAATATGGCTGAAAACTTAAATTATTAGTTTCATCGAAGCAGGAGCCATTGAAAAAGGTGGGTGGATATCTACCCATTTGAGTTTTGTTGGAGAGTAAAAAATTTTCTAACCATTTGGGAAGTAGAATTTTCGAATTGCGAGAATTATTTTTCAAGAAGCAGAAACAAAAAAATCGAAATCCCCATTCTTCATCTTTCCGAACTCATTAACTCAAATCTGCTAAACCCAATTTCAGAATTTAAATCCAAACACATTCCCCAAGTTCATTCCATTATTAAAAGTCCGATTGAAAAGATAAAAAAAGTAGCACATTCTTCCAGCGTACCAAATCACAAAAGGGCAGCACGTTTTGTAAGGCTAGCCCAGTCCACCATCAACAAACGCTAAAACGACACCGTTTAATCATCTCAAAGCTTCTTCGGTTCAGAGTAAAGGCGTGTCCGGTATGTGAAAAATAAATAAATTATTACACGTGTACTCACAGCAGCGCCTCGGATTTGTATAATGTGTGTGTGTGTACATATATATATATATATTATATAATTATATATAATGTATTTAATTATAAAAATTTGACAATAATTAGAACAATCTTGTTCTCAGGATATTCTTGGGAATTGTTCTTTCATTTCCAAAAATGGCAGTTGTAGCAGAGTGGGCCCCGTCATTCTCGAACATCTTCTTCTTCCTCCTGTTGGTATATACTGTATATTTTATATATATGGTTGTAGCAGAGTGAATCAACTTCCGTGATGACGTTGGGAAAGCCAGTTGTAGGCCGTCAACAGCGCCATGGAGCTCGGCCTGCAGGGGGAGTAAAAATTTTAAATATATGCGCACGTAGCATCTGCTGTACTGTTAACGGCGAGAGATTTGAGGACGATGGGACCCACATAAAGATAAAGGTACCGACTTTCCGTCCCCCAAACTCACGCGGGGATGCCACGTGACAATCCTGTTCCGTACCGACGGTCTGACGTGTCTTTCACTCCGTCAGTCGCCCCCGACACATCACTTGCACACGCAAGACCCAGAACCCCTCTAAATTCCTTTCGGCTCCCCTGCAACTTTTCCATTCCCGATACTCAAAGCAACCCATACGGTTTCAGACTCAGATTCTCAAGCAACGAATTCCAATTCGATTTCCAATAGTCGAGCAGCCAGACGCGTAAAAAAAACAAAAACAGACCAGTAAAATCAAACCGAAATGACGACCGGAGGGGAGACGACTGGAGGTACTGGAATGTCGCGAGAGACGCAGATGTCAATTGCTGCTTCCTCGATGTTCCCGGGGTTCAGATTCTCGCCGACCGACACCGAGTTGATCTCTTACTACTTGAAGAAGAAGATCGAGGGTTTAGAGAACTGCGTCGGGGTGATTTCTGAGATCGAGATTTGTAAATACGAGCCCTGGGACTTACCTGGTTCGGAATTTCATTTCCTTTCTCTTCACCTCTTTTAATTTATCTTCTGCTTCTGCTTCTGTTTCTTTCTTTACTTCTTAAATTTAACTCTTTTTTAAAATTAATAGAAAAAGGAAAATCTGAGAGACGAACTTAATACCCGCCATAATTAAGTCTGAGTTAAACATTTAATGGTAAATACTTAAATTTTTGTAAATATCTTTGTTTTTTTTTGTTAGAAATTAGTTTTTGATCTTTTAAAATTGTTTCAGAACAGAATCACCGATTAACTGTTACAGGATGGTAACTTTTCTTCCTCAATCCTGATCCTCTCTCTTCTCTCCCTGTTTCACTGTTTCGTGAAAAGGATTTCACTTCATCAAATCTCCTTCTGCTCGACCACTTGTTTATCTGAAAACAAACCCACCTATACCCTATTTCACTATCGGAAAAACAAATACTCGTAGCTTGTCCTGGAGCTCGGTCGCGTTCGGGTTGCCATTGTCCGAATCCCCGTTGCTCTGTTTCTATGTTGCCCGAGGGAGAAGATGGGAACAGGGCAGGATCGGGGAGCAGTGAACAGAGCAATGACGCGACAGGGTTAGGTCCATGAGAGGAGGAGGGCAGAAGAGGATTCTGAACCCTCGATTTAAACAGTGAATTTTTATATATTAAACTACTAAAAAGTTAAGATTAATAGAACATAATCATTAAATGTATCATTCTCCTGCCAGAGCACGAACATATCTGAAAACCATTTTAAAATTTTAGTTTCACTCTCATCAGAAGTATTTTTGTTTCTGGTGATCTATTAGATTTCTGCTGTCTGATAATAATAGTAATAGTAAAAAAAAAAGAAAAAAGAAATCGAATTATCCTAAAAAATTAAGTTGATAAAAAATAGTATAGATAAACCCACTAAATCTTGTGCAAAGTTGATTTTTGAATGAAACAAAGTTGTGAGGAAAACCATAGATCCCAGCCTTCTTGATGGCTAACTTCATAATTTTACTTTAAGAATTTTAAATATGCAGAACACATGATTATATGCATTTTGATTGTCTTAGTAAAGTTGCTGTATATCTGGGTACGGCAACTGATGTGCTCATTTATTTAATCATGATCAGCAAAATCCATCATAAAGTCAGAGAGTGAGTGGTTTTTCTTTTGTACTCGTGGAAGAAAATACCCAAATGGATCACAAAGTAGGAGAGCAACTGAAATGGGATATTGGAAAGCCACTGGCAAGGAACGCAATGTAAAATCAGGTTCTAGTATTATTGGAACAAAGCGAACTCTGGTGTTCCATGTAGGCCGTGCCCCGAAAGGGGAAAGAACGGAATGGATTCTGCATGAGTACTGCATGAAAGGGAATTCCCAGGTGACATTTCTTCCTTGTCTTTCTGATTCTTTTTTCATTTCTGATAAGCTTTCGTTTGAATTGTTGCTCGTATGTCATCTTTAACGAGATTAAAGTTGGTTTAAGACGTCGGGTTGGAAGGTTTGCCGTGTAAGTTTTCACTTTGGCTGCTGTATTTCAGTTCCTTAGAGCTGCCTTATGCATGCCTTTGTACTTTGATGTGTAAAAGAGTCATTACTTGTTAGGACAATTTTGTACTTGGAAGGGCCTTTTTGGACCAGAATGATCCCGTCTTCAATCGCTCTATACAAGACAGCCGAGAGGCAATCAAAACGATGATGATTATGCTGAGAAGATCAGTTACACTGCTATTTCTTATATGTGGTAGAGAGTTTTTACTAGAAGAAATTCTCTGATTTATGAGATGTGTGAATTGTTAAGGAATACGACATGGGATTAACTCGAAAGCTTTGGCCTGAACTGATCACTAGTATTAATTTGCCATTCTTTATTGCAAACTTGAAGGACTCTCCGGTTGTTTGCCGCCTTAGGAGGAATAGTGAATTCCGTCAAAATAGCAGCTCGAACCAGGCTTCGGCGAGTCTAACACAACTGTCACCTTTGCATCCCAGCAGCTATGCAATCTCGGAAGGCAACACCGACCAGACAGGGAACTCTGAAGGAGATAAGATACTTGAATGGTTTTCTAAGAAGTGTAGTAGCAGTTATGATTCTCATTCCACAGAGCAAATTGATTCAGCATCTGAATCTGAGCGCAAACATTTGAACGAGGTTACAGCATCTTGCAGCCACCCAAAAGTATGTTTGAGTATTTGTTGGTTTAAATTTCATGAATACACAATAACTAACCGTTGTATCTAAACTAAAACCCAATTCCAGGAATCTGATGATGAAGATTGGTATGCTGAAATATTGAAAGATGATATAATAAAGCTAGATGAATCTTCACTACTTACTCCTGCTCCGCCGCCGGTGGTTGCCAGTAAGTACGAGCCTGAGAAGAAATATGAAGTGGCAGTAGGAGCAGTAGCTTCAACTGCAGTTGCTTATAGCAATGAGAACACCATGCTTAAATTCAGGAAGCCAGCGGAAGTGGTTTCGCATGCAGAGGCACCGGATGATGAGAAATCAAAATCAAAATCAAAATCAAAATCAACATCAAAACCTTCCATTTTAGATAAACCACCGTTCTGTTTAATCAGTATATTGTCAGGCGGGAGGGTAAAGCGACTGCAATTGTATGTTGTTTTCGTAGTTGTTTCTTTGCTGGCTTTGATTCTGATTCTTTCCTCTAGGAAGCTCGGGGCGGGTGCAGGCGACCATGTTCGCTTTCTGTAAACTACATACCATAGTTTTCTTTTCTTTCTTTTTCTGGGTCGGTTCTCCTGGTTGCCAATCGAACAAATCAAGAACCCTCATATACTGTTATAATATAGGTATAATCGGCTTGTTCAACCAGTTTATATGGGCATTAAGTTCTTGGAGGAGTTCGACAGAGCTATGAACTTCAATCAGTGACAGGAATAGTAAGATTTTCTCTTTATTTATTTATTTTTTTTTGTTCTTGTAAATATATTTTCAGTTGTAATTACTTTCTTTGTGTTATATATATATATATTTATTTATTTAAAATAAGCTATTTAATTAATTAATTTAAAATTTGAATATATTATTACCACACATCATAACAATTAGTTATAAAATTTGTTTTTTAAATATTTTTTTATGAACCATTTTAATTATTTAATTAATTACAAATTACAAATTAAATTAAAAAATATATATATAATAAAAAGGACTTCAAAGCTTTATGTTTTAAGAGGAAAAAAGAAACAAAAGGAGAAGGTCAAACCAGACAGGCCAAGAAGTCAAGACGGTGATCGCCAGCTAGCCAAACCGAGAGCTGAGCTCTGTACCAAAAGCCAAAATCATCGAGTACTGCTTACGAGAGAATCCGCGAATCTTTTTCATCTGATCGGGGAAACATTTAAAACCATGTCTTAACTCTTAATCAATCATGAAGCTGGGGTTTTCGCGTCACTTCAATTTGTAAGTAGCACAGCCCTTTTTCTTCCTTCTTTTTTGAATTTGGACCAGATTGTTCCTGGAGCTCGGATTTCGGCTTTTTTAGGGATTGTTATGTTAGGTCTCTGTTTTTGTCGTCGAGAAAACGGTAGAAACGAGATGAATCCGATTGTTTGAAGGTTTTCGCCGCGTTCCCACCGCTCGTAGGGTATTTGGAAAACCGGACCTAGTTTAGCTGAGGTGACGAGAATTTGTTTGCGTGTTCACACAAATTTTTCTTACTTGGAAACTAAACAGGTTATCTCGTTGATTTGGTTTTTGAATTTAAGAACTTCCTAATCTTTGATCGTTAGTTGTTAGGTGGGTTTTTACCTGCTTTTTGTTTCCTGTGCTTCATGGTTCTTTCTCTGTGATGGACTGAAATGCTCTTCTGGACTGAACCATTTATAAAGATCAACATGTCCCAAAATTTTGCTACATCGAGTTTGGTTCGCATTCCAAATTTATGAGAATACAGTACAAGACAAATAGAAATTCGAACAAGATATCAATGAATATGATGCATTTCTTGACAGTTAGGAACACAAAATCCATTTTTGTGTGATTGAAGATATCAATAAAGCTGATTTATTACGTATCCGAAGTGTAATTATGATTTATTGTGGCATATTAAATAACTAAGAATTGAAAAAGAACAGAATATGGTTCCGTGAAACACAACATAAGTTCTTTTCATGTAAGCTTTGGATTTTGCTTAGTTACTTGGTCTAATGGTTGAATATTTAAACAGAGAATATAATGAGTCTCTTTCCATCTTTGAGATGTGTGTTTATGCTTGGGGTGAGATATCTCAAATGATTGTAAAATATTCCATGACAGTCTGATTTGGAGATAGGATGATTAGAAGTTCAAAGTTAGCACTATATTTGGAGCAAATGAACTTACAGAAAAGTGTTGTTCATTTACAAAACTACATTTTTATTTTGAGGCTATAAGTTAATTCCTGGCTTTTTTATTTTTGCTTTTGATTCTTGAGCAGAGATTTCAAGAACTGTCATAAGGATGTCAAGGCCTATGTTACTTGTATTTCTGTTGATTATACTGATAATTACCTCTCAATTTGAATGGAGACAACCGCTTGTTGCTGACGTTGATATGACACCAGCAGTGTCCCAAAAACAACAGAAAATTTTGAAGAGGGAAGAAGCCGTAAAAGAGAAGGTAATAGTTCCTTCTAATTTTGAAGTTATTTTCTTCATCCTTAACTTGGTTTATCTCCTGTATTTTCTGATATTGATTCCCTGTATTTGGAGTATTGTTGCATTTGGTTAGGCACATCTTATCATAGAAATGGAAACTTTTTTGTGGCTATGTCAAAGGTGTTTCCTGGTCGGACTTTGTTCTCTCTCTCTCTTCCTATCCCAAATTATTATGGAATTTGGTGACCTTGTTGAATTTTTAGGTTGCATCCCGTAATAAAACGGATATTGGTAGGTTGTATCGTTATGCTTTTTCCTTTTCTATATATGACATATCTTGGGTTTTATGTCTTGAGAAGAAGAACATGTGACATAGACAAAAGCACTGTCCATATATAAAAGAGTGGGAAATTTACAAGTAAAACAAAATGTTAATAACTTCCTGAAGAACCTCCTTAAAATAGAGAGGATGTCCCTTAAACAAAAAAAAAACAAAGATGTTGGAAATAGGTATCTCTTGTTTTTGGAGAAAGAACTAGAAGCCTTGAATGTTCTTATATTCTTTTCCCTCCAGATAAACCACAAAATAGCAGAGGAAATCAGTGAAATGAAGCCATTTATAAACTTCTTGGTCTTCATGCCCTGCCAACCTAATAACTCTGCTATTATTCAACTGATTAGAGGGTTCACCAGACCTGGATGAAACTTTTTTTTTCTTTTCACAAAGAATATGTAGATCAGTTCCAGCATGGCGTCTAATTTTGGTTAAGAGGTTTGTAAGACCCAACTTGTAGATTAGAATTCATTCTGTATCATTTTAATTAGTAAACATAATGCAGTGAGGCAGCTAATATGCCTCTGATTCCTAATAGTTCATTTCATGGTTGTAGCTATAGATACAGGATTTGCATTGAGCTCCCACATTGTAATAAAGAGGTCTGTCAAAATTATGGCTTAAACTCCTAACCAGAAGGCTTATCATATTTCTAAAATTTGACTTTTAATGATGCAATTTGCCCATTCCCTTGACATAGGCAGGGCTACCTACTCAAGCTTGGATTCATATGGTGCTTCATTGCCTGTCTCCATAACTTTTTTGGTTGAAGCCAAAGTTTCCTTTTTTCTTTTTGAAAAATGAATCCAAAGTTTCCTCATCCAGAGTTAAAAAAAAATTGAAATTCATGAGTCTAGAGTACATGAAAAGAAAATTTTAATAAAATAGTATAGAAAGAAGTGTACCACCTAAGGTTTGGATGTCTTACACGTGCTTGGATGGTTATTTGGCATTTAATAAGCTGAAAGTATTTGCTAGTGCAACATCTGCATTCATACAAATTACTAGATTATGGTCTATGAGACTTATGCCTCCAAACTTTTGTTTCATTGGGATGTACATGCATCTGTGCTGTTAATATCAGTAACATATGGTATTCATTGGTCATGATATGAGTACTTAATGGATTTTTGATCTTTGGTCTGCTTAGTTGCCCCTTTATGATTGTGATTAACCTTTTACGTTGCATGTCTTCTGCAAATTTATTTTGTTGACTTTCTTCAAAGAAAATATTGATCTTTTGTGATGTTTAGTGATCTGTTCTTTTCACAATATGCTTCTTTGTCTCTGTTGCTATAAAATTGTAACCTAGAAAGTCCTGGATAATATAAGAATTCATGGGTAGTTTAAATCTCTAAAGAAATCCTGTCAATTATTGTAGATCATCTTGTTGCAAGAGAGACATATTCAGAGGCTTACAGAGCTCGTGCAGAGTCTCCAACGGCAGTTATCGCTATGCAGGGGCAATAATAAGATGGTAAATGAGACTATAACTCATTTAGCCCATGATATTATTGAGCTTGAGAGACAGCAGGTTGTGGATGACTAGGCTATATACTTAATTAGCATCTGATCATGAAAGAAAAATGTACTTTTGGCCATTGTCACCAAAATGTGCAGGTTGCCAAAACCAATAAACATGTGACATATATACTTTGTCCATAGGTTAGAGACTTTTGTTTTACAAAGCAGCATTTTCTGTTTATTTTTCTGGCAGGTTCTCCATGTAAAGTTTGCATCTCGTTCGAATAGTAGTCAGGAGTAAGAAGTATGGTAATGTTGGTTGCAATGGGATAAAATCGACTGAAAGCAAGCAGTGGAATTAAGAAATAAATGGCGCAGAACACAACGGTCGGATAGAAACTAAAAATAGGGAGGAAGAAATTTTAGCAAAGGTAGGCTAAAAGGGAGAGGGGAAAGAGTGGGAAAGAAAGAAAATGAGTATAGTAGGCTGGAAGAATTAGAGTAGCAGAAATTTGAGGAAATATTCTTTTGAATCCTGTTCGGAACAACATCAACCGTCTTATAATAGCTAAAAGAATTGTTAGTATTATTTTGATCGAATTAGACTTGAGAACGGCTCACAATGTTTTGCAAAATGGCACGACGTGGCGACTCTTTTGCACTTTGTGCGAGTCTTTCTGTAACCATTTTCGGAGTCAGAAAACCCGAAACAGACTATAAAACTTTGCCCTTGTTGTTGGGAAGAGGTAAGTATCTGGGTTTCATCATGTTATATATGCATACCAGAAAGCAAGATGGTGGTGTAACTCTAATATGGAGGTCGAAATGGTTTAGTTAGTAATAGTAAAACAATGATTAACTACCACTCCTAATTTTTTTACCTTCTAATTTACCTGCCAACTATAGATATACTTGATATTGAGTTATAGTTATGATATATTCATTAAGCCAACTACTGAGATTCAAAAAAAAAACCCATTTCAAATTAGAACAAATTTTATACAATAATTGAATAATCTATTCAAAACTCTAAATGAATAAGAACACAAATTATACCTTATAAAATAAAACCCTTTGAAAGATATTTTTTGGCTTCATTATTATAATTAATCTTAAAAATTATCAAACCATCATCAAATTCGAATCCTATCGTATATGTATGTATATATACATACGTATATACTATTTAATTGATTTTCCTCTACAATTTAATTAATGCATCTCGGCATTCAAAGTCATATTTCATTAACGCTACCCACTAATAGTTTCTTCAACTTCAATTTAATTTTTTGAACCAATTTTTTTCTCTCTCCTTCCCTAATTTCTGCTTACCCACGATCAATTAACTATTAAACAATAAAACCCATCTCTCCTTTCTCCCTCTCATCCTCTCCCTATATATATATATATATAACACTCATACGTATGTATATACGTATATTCATCACCGTCGATCGTCACCTTCTTCACCCCCCTCGTCTCATTCCTGGTTTGTTTCTAGCTCGATCACCCTCTTCTTCAATTTTGGTTTATACGGGTTCGTCTAAATCTTCTCATTGAACTTTAATTCCCTTTTGTTTCGTTGCCCGTGTCTGAGTATGTTTATGCGTATGTATACGTGTGTGTGTGTGTGTATACTCATTTTTGTGTGTGTGTGTGTGTGTAGGAAGAAAATGAGTGGAAGATCATCTAAATCGCGCTGCAGTCGGCCAGAGCTGGAGTTGAAGCTGAACTTATCACCGCCAAGGCCGGCGGAGACTAATAGTAATTACAAGCCAGTTGTGAAGGAGGAGGAGTGGCCGGAGATATCGTCGGAGGAGGGATCTTGTCTCGTACCGGAGACGGGGGAAGAGAGCTGTTACTCGTGCAGCCCGGAAACGACGTCGTCGTCGTTGGTGTTGGTGGGATGCGTGCGATGTATGATGTACGCGATGATTAATACGACGTCGGATGAGGTCGAACCCAAGTGTCCCAAATGCAAGAGCACCGTCTTGCTTCGTTTCCTCAATCAATCATAAACTTATATCGTCATCTTCTTCATTCGTTTCTGTTAATTTACTTTCTATTTTTCAATGTTTGAATCCATATACGTATGTATGTATGTATGTATGTATGTATAGGATTCTTTGTTATTTAAGTAATTCTTCTTTGTTATAAATACATGTTAATATACACGTACGCGTATGTAGTCAGAGGAAAGTGTACTGTAGCGGTGGTACATTGAATAGATACATTTTACGTGATATGTATGTATGTATGTATGTATAAATATATGGTTATGATCAAAATCAATGCATTCAAACGGTAGTTGAACCAACTTTTTCAACTGATTTACATTATGAAGCTCACGTGAGCATATGAAACATCTCCCTTAATCAATTACGTCCTACATACATTACATATAACCTTTTATATATATACACACGTGTGTGTGTGTGTATACACATTTATATACGTATACACACACATATAACACCTAACAAAAAACATGAACTTCCATAAATTTTACGCTTCATTAATAAGGTTTTATTAAAATAAATTTATTAAAATTTAATTCAATTTCATTATTATAATCTCCATTATATTTTTTAAAATATTAAATTAATTTTAAAAAAGAAGAAAATTTATTTTAAAAAAATCAAAATTGGATTTTATAATAAAGTTTGGTAAAGTTGGTTGAGAAATTAATGTAGGCGCGATAAATATAAATATTAAAATTTAATTCAATTTAATTATTACAATCTTGTTAATATATTAACGAGTTGTATGAGTTATATTTTTTAAAATATTAAATAAATTATAAAAAAAAAAAAAATTTATTTTAATAAAATCTGAAAGTTGGGTTTTATAATAAAGTTGGTTGAGGAATTAATGTAGGCGTGACAAATATAAATATTAAAAATTTAAGGCAAGTGTTAAAAAAAGAATGTTACCATTGAATAAATCCGATTTGGGCACTATACAAATTTGGTACAATTAAATTTTAATTAACACAACATTAATTAATTAATTATTTTTTAAAATTTTTATTTTTAAAAATGACAACCTCAGAAAACCTCCAGTCCGTACAAAACGCCGGCGTGCTTTTCCGGCGCGTCATTTGCGAAGTACACGTCCCTCATCTTCTGAAACGCATGCCACGTCAGTAAGCTATCTGAACCGGCCTGATGGCACTTCCCAACCGCCCGGTTCACCTCCAACGTCCGTGCTACCCGGTCCAACCCGCCGAACAAGCTCTGGCAGAACCGCATCATGTGCTTCACGTCGTAAACGCGCTCCCCGAAGAACACCCTCGTCAGCGTCAGGAACTCCTCCAGACCGGCGGGCAGATCCCGGCGCGTAAGGATCTTTACCAAGTACCCAAAATCGTACGCGCTGTGGAACGTCACCCAACTGACTGAGTCATTGCACACCAACCCCGAAGACATCATCAACTCGGCGAACCGGGCGGAGTCCACACCCTCCTTCCGGTTCCGCTCAAAGTCGATCCCCTGTGCCCGGAGCAACTCGATCGAGTCCGGAGCGTGGGCGTCACGCGAGACGTCGAAATCGGAGAAATTGAACTCCCAGATGAACCGATTTTGCGATCCCAGATCGGGGAGGCTTCCGTCGGAGTCGGAGAGGGTGAGACCGACCTGGATGAGGTTCAAGGCATCAACGTTGGTTTTCAAGATCTTGTAATGATCGGCGGGTCGGCGGTTGTGGAAACGGGTGTCGGGTCGGGGACGAAAGACGAGACCGGGGAATTCGGTGTCCATGGAAATAAAAGGGTAGTCGTCGATGACCTCCCTTATGAGCTGAAACTCAGATTCCAAATTATGAGACCAGACCTCCCGGACGACTATGGGTTTGGAATCACGGCTCGACTTGTCCAGCTCCATGAGTAGTGCAGACGGAGAGTCAAACAACAACGAGAACCCAGATGAAGACGATGAAGAAGAAGAAGAAGAAGATGGTGGGTGAATAACGAGAGGAGACAAGAGGAGGATTATAAGGAGGGTTTGTTCGTGGTGGCGTGAGGAGTTGCCTGGAAACAGGGGAAAAGAATTGATAGAGAGAGAGAGAGAGAGGTGGGTTCAGTGTAAGGAGTAAAGGAGGTTTAAATGTGAAACGTGTGAGAAAGAGAGTTTGACTGAAGCAGGCAGTAACGCAATTCCTGACTTGACTGGGTCTACTGTGGCGCTTTCCTAATTTCTTATTTATTGTCTTCTGACTTTCCTTCTTTTAAGCAAGAGAAACGCACATGGCTGATGATTGAACTCTGGAAACAGTGGGCAGAGGGAGACCGGAAGGTTCCCTGCGCGTCAACCTCGCGTCACATGTTGAGTGTGATACGCCATATTTTTTTCTTTCAAAAAATATCACTCAAAAAAGACTAAAATGAACTCCATTGAGAGGGGCATCGGAAGTAAATTCCGCAGGTAAAACGGCGTCGTTTCGAGGATGATGATGAGTATGGTTTCTGGCTTCAAGTAAAAAGGGTGATGGAAATTTCATTTCGATCTCAAAATTTCCCCCAAAAGATTTTTTTTTTTTTTTTTTTTTTTTTTTTTTTTCCTCCTGTTAAAATTTAAAGCAGAAACATGGTGGAGTGGATAGACAAGTGTTGGTACTTGGCTGACAGCAATGGCGTCGACAGCCCTGCTAATTTCTCCTCCCTCCTCTGCTTCTTTATCGAGCACCAGAAACTCTTTCCACTTCTTCTACTCTGCTTCGATTCAACCTTCCAAATCCAAATTTAAAAGCTTCAAAATCAGAGCCGTTAAAGAGGAAACAGAAGAAATTAAGAACCAGTCTTCTGCTTCAGCTGAGGAAGTTACAAAGAAGTATGGGCTCGAGGCCGGTCTTTGGAAGGTACCTAACCGTTATTGTTTTTTTTTTTCTTGAAAAATTCTAAATTCTGCTCTAGGGTTTTCTTTCCAGCTTCTTTTGGCTAAGTTTAATCTTTATTTATGTTGCTTTGTTATCTTCTTTCTGTTTTTTTACTTACGTGAGCTGAGTTTCATCGTTCAGTTTATCAGTTGCTATACGAGAGCTTCTGTTTGGTATGCACATAGTTATAACTCTGCCTTTCATTTTGGTAAAAGTTTTGTTTAATTATTTTGATGCGATTAGCTTTCAACTAAGCTTAGATAGATTAAGTTTGAAGAAATGAATTTTTTGTGTGGAATTTATTTGAAAATTTTGCTCTTATACTTGGTTCAAGAGAATTCAATTCTAAATAAATGACTTGAAAGAAACATTCACTTAGAGATGATGAATTCAATAGACGTATCTTGAAATTTAGTTCAATGTTATGTTTTTGGGTAGATTTGTTGATCATAGGATGAACAATTGAATTTCTCGGCGGGCTTCCGTAGATTGATCATGCAAACAGACATCTTCTCCAATCCCTGCCTTGTTCAGCAACTTTTCAAACATTTCATGTATTACTGTTTGTCATATTTTGTGTGATGTTCAATATAAGAGTGAAAAATCTCATTGTGGGTGTATTGTCAATTGCGTATTGAATGAAAAAGTGTGAATTTCTGGGAATTTGAATCCATTGATCCCCATGAATCTTCACCATAAAATTCATTTATAGGCAATGTTTTGTGCTTATTGTATGTTGTGTGTGTGCATGTACTATTTGAAGATATTCAGCTCAAAGGATGAAGGGACAGAAGAAGGTGCGAAAAAGAAATCAAAAGGGGATGAGGCGAAGGAGCTTTTAGCAAAATATGGGGGGGCGTATCTCGCAACATCAATTACACTCTCGTTGATCTCCTTCTCGCTCTGTTACGTGCTAATTAGCGCCGGGGTTGATGTTCAAGCTTTGCTGCTGAAGGTAACTTTCTTATTTGACATGGTATTGGTTATGCATGGGAGAATAATCACAAGCATTGTATGGTTTGGTTTGATTTTGGTTGTTTAGGTCGGAATCTCAGCGAATGAGACCGGGGAGAAAGTTGGAACCTTTGCTTTGGCGTACGCAGCACACAAGGCTGCATCTCCAATCCGATTTCCTCCAACCGTTGCTCTCACACCCATAGTTGCAAGTTGGATAGGAAAGAAAGTCGACAAGGAAAATTAATTTGATTCTTGAGGATTTGTAATAAGAACAGGTTTTAAATGGCTTCGCCTTCTTTCTACCACATCGAAACCATTGAAAAAAATGCCATCGAGCTTTTTCTTGCAAGTTTTGTAGGTTAAAACTCATGCTAACAAGTCTAGTGTTCTTAAGGCCATTAGGCTTAAACTTTGTTTGCTTACTTCACAGTTTAAAATATATTAGAACATGAAATCTTTTACAAAGTGGTATTAGAAATAAAATTTTGATTGAATTAGTTTGTTCTGTAAAGTTCATAAGTCAATATTTGTAGATGTGGGTAAAATTTATCCAAAAAAAATAAAATAATCTTTAGATCAAAGCTAAAGACTTTACAAAACAATTGTACCATTTATACACTTTTCAGACATTTAAAAAAACATGCCATCTTGGAGACACATCTCATATACTCAATTTGCCTCTCTTTTTCACATAAATGTCTACATGCTCCCATCATTACCTGCAAGTCAGCCTTAACGGATCTCTTTTTCAGATCTAATACAATAAGGCAACAAGAAATGGAATAATGTACAGGGATATGGACTTCTACATACAGACTACTTTTATTTGCTACAAACATTACACGGTTCGCCTATATTACTTTCTAACTGTACAATCAACAGAGAAGGGTATCTCCTTTACCTTCACTTTCCCCCATTTCAAAAGATCCCCAATGACCCTCTGCAGCATATCAATGGGAGTAAAGGGGCAACAGCTGCCCATCCTCAGCCCTCAAATAGAAACAGGCATATCAATCTTTGCTTGGCCGCACTGATTCATGCTTAGGTCCCAGTAGAATTAGCAGTAGAAGGCATTTCGCTGGGATTCGGGGGATTTTGTGGTGGCGGCGGCAGCGGTGGTGTTTGGGGCTGCGTTACATTTGCATTCATGTTCGTGATGGCATAGTCTTCACCTAGAACATCAAAGTCGTTCCACTCAACCCCAGCTATAGTTGAGAGTCAGGGAATTCTGTTTTTACTGCTAAAAAGTATTAGGAAGAGGAACTTAAATTACAAAGGGTAGTATCATATGTATTAGGAAGGATACGTTCCGTTCGCCACATGTCTGTGATGCTAACACCAGCATCTGATAAAAGCCAGTAGTCTGAATCACTCTGCAAAAGATCAAGGAATATAAACTCAAAATCAGTATTACATGGACTAGCCAAGAAAAACTTTAGCAAGGGTTTGTTTGGAGAAAAATGAAGAACTGCAAGTGAATTTAACAAGGAATTCATTCACAACTGAATGTTGATGTTTAAAAGTAATCATTATATTTTAAAAAATTTGTTAAATTCATTTGAATCACTGCACTTGGGCGAATATTGATTTACAAACAAATTCCACAAGTAGTGAAATTGATTTCTTCCAAACAGTGTAGATTAATTTTTATTTCAAAAGAGCAAAAAAGTTAGTGTGGTTTGGAATGAGTTTTCTTATTAGTCAAATGACTTGAAAAAAAGAAAAAAAGGAAAAAGCTATAGAGTATTTTTGGTTACACCAAAATGACTACAAGTTACTGGGTTTAGTAGAAAATATATAGAAAAAAAGAGAGCTGATGAGACCAACTTTTTTTTTCCTTACGGCTTTAAATAATAAGTAAAAGAGCCCATTTTCCAAGTCTTCACATATCCTCCAATATGCTTGAATAATTCATTCCAACTTTTTAACTAAAAGATCAATAAATTTTTCTTTTTTTTGTAATTTTTACCCTTCTTATTACTTTATAAGTTTTAATTGCACTGAGCGTTTGACAGCCAAGTGTTCTAAAGTTTTCTAGATCGAAATTCATTGGAGCTTAAAGCACCGAAAAAGATAAACCAACCAAGACAACCTCTAAAAGTTTTATTATGACTGCATTAACTATTTTCTAAAGCATCCCTGGTTAAAGCTACCAATGAAGTACTTCCGAAAATCTTTTATGGCCATCTTAAATTTCAGAAAGATAAATAAAACAAAACAAAAGTAGTTCTATTAAATATTGTAATTTACCTGGCAGATCTACCAAAGATAAAGGTGTTTATATTTTTGTGATAAGCAGATTATATAGTGTAGAAACTAGACTTACATCAATCTCGGAAGGAACAATTTTCATGATCCCACTAACAAAGTCCTGTGACGAGTTGACATCTGAGAATGTCTGATGCATATCCTGTCCCTCCATTTCAAGCTTCTCTCTACTGTCATCTGTCATAATAGCTGTTGCTGTGTTTTCATGAAAGCCTGAACTTGATGGAACATCTGGAGGTGCCTCAACACCATGTATTTCCTCAAATTTCTCTTCGAATTGACTATTAATTAAATGAACGAAAGAAAGATATATCAGTAAACAATTTGATTTCAATTGTAACTGCAGTCATCATTTGTGCCATCACCCCCAGGGTATGATCTTCTTAGCAAGAGCTTAGCTGCTAGCAGAATTAATAATCTTGTAAGCAACAGAAGACAACGATACCTGACAAGGTAAACATCTATAGGGCCCATTGTACTCCTCAGAACAATCCTATACCTTCTCTGAGGATAGTCAACAGCCTGGCGCAAAAGATAGACAAAAATGACAAATTTGCACACAGAAACATCAAGCGAACAGTTTGAATTTGTTGCTAATTCTGTTCCCAAAACATCTCTATTTTCTCGGCTCTCTTTTCTATTCTCAAAAGAACATTGACTTCTTCATTAAATTAGATTAACTGCTGACCTTACACTTCCTCTTTTTACCACTTATCATAAATGATTATCAAATTTAACAAAGGAACACTTATTATCCATCTTTAGAAGTCCTTTCTCATTCTCTGGAACTTTCTATATTAGCAGTGATGATTAGAAATATTAGAAAATGGTTCAACGAAAGAGCCTATTATCTCAAATTTGCTTCTGAACACATTCAAAAAACTCTAACCAAACATGGAGCTTTTTATTATACATAAGATAGATACGAAAAAACTGTGTAGAAAGATATCTAACACAACGTGACTTCTTCAAAAAAAATGTTTAGAAACAGATACCTAACATGACAGAATTTTTTCTTCATTTAACATGTCCTCATAATTACCTCATCAGGATCTGGCACTTCAAGAGTGGTTCCATGTGGAGCTTTGATAGCAATTAAGGTTTCATTCTAAAGAAGCAACGACACAAAGTTAATCTACAGCAACATGGAAAATATTAAAAACGTAGTATGGTACAGAAACCATAAAGCATCCAAGATAAAAGCACAAAACCAGAATGGCAAAGAAGAAATCGACCTGGAAACAAGGTAAGCTCTTGATGTCCTCTTCTGTGACAAAAAGCCACCTATAGGGACATGAAGAAAATAGATAAGAAAGTCAAGTTAGGTAGATGAAAGCATATGATACTCCAGCAACTAAAAGGAGGAGAAATTACTTCTGATTATTTTCATCTTCGCTCAAATCCCTCAATCTTTCTTGCATTTCTCTGTAACAATTTAGATGCCTCAGCACAATTTGAAAGGTTTCAAAAGCGATGTGATAAAACTGCAATAGCAGAATTCCAAATACATAACCTTATTTGCTCATCTAATTTCCTCTCCTCAATGGTCAGGTTTTCCACTTCTGCCTGCACATGTATAAATAATTAACATTGCTGATTCTATTACCTTCCAGAGTAAAATGAAAAACATGAAATCTCTGTAGCTAACTAAATGCAATCACAATTATTTTGTTAAATATTATATTCATCGAACTACAATTCAACTATAAGAACCCAAGAGGGAAAAGAAAATAAGCCACTTCCTAGCTCCCCCATTTATTTGAGTTGAACTTCAAAAATTCTTTTGGCCCTTCTTCTGGTTTTCAGACAGAATCATGAGTATTACAGGGCCAAGAATGGACAGTCAAAGAAAATCAGGGTCAATCAAAGAAGATAAGGACCAAATAAACCTAACAACGGGAACTTCATGAAATTAATGCTACATTCTCACAGACAATTTTCTTTTACATACACAATTTGGATCGAATAATCAAAGAGATGTATTCTGTTGCCAACTAAAAGGAAAAACATAAACAAGAACATCCAACCTAAAAATCAGCCACACATCCACTGGTAAAACAATTCAGAAACTATTCAGTGATTTTGCCTGAACCATTCAACAGCACATGTTAAGAAGCATTATGTCTTCCATTACCTGTAAACTAGCAACACTTTCATCAGCATCCCCTGCCCTTGAGACATCAAGTCCTCTAATCACATTAAGATTGCAAAACTTTCAAACGATGGATTGAAGAATAAAAGCAGATGAATATCTATCTATATATGTATATGTTAACAGCAGAAATTGCTGAGAGAACTGGATTAACATCCCATACTTCCACTGAATTCTGTTCTTGAGCTTCTTTTCTATCAGACCAATTCCTTCTAAGACATTTGTGATGTCATATATCCGCCTCTTTTGCACCTGTGGCAGTGGAAATTCTTCAAGTATAGAACTTCTCAACAAAGAAATGAGTTGATGGAATGCCAAAAGAGTAACCTCTAGAGTGTCCGCGGCTTTATTTAGATCAAGAATGCCATCTTCTGCTTGTTGAATCAAATTGATGAACTTCTTCGTCAAGAGCCCTGAATAAGGATTGGTGGAATATTGTTACTATCAGAATATATTCTCCGTTCTGAGAAAAAAACCTAAAATTCTTCTTTTTGGAGCATGTTTATGCAAACAATTACCTAGTGAGCTGTCATAACGACAAGGACCAGCCGGGGTAAGATTATTGCCAGGAGAACCTGCCAATTTTACATAAATCGCATCAGTTATAAGTATGTTACATTCTTCTTTCCTCCTAATGTAACAGGAGCATGCTGGAAAGAGGAATATATGAGGAAATTTATTCCAGCAATAATCACCATCTTGGGGTACTTTTACAAACTTGACTGAGATACATAGAAAAACTACAAAAACATTAATAACTACCATTCAAATGTCTATTCTCTTTTCCATATATGGAACAAATTTCAAATGTTAATACTCACCCAAATTTGAGACAGGAGTTTGGGATCCTGATTTATTGGACTTAGTTAACCTTGATGTTTTTTCTGCCTTTCCTCCTTTTCCTGATGCAGGTGTCTGAAGGGAACTATTAACAACTTCAGTGTATCCAGGACCAGTCCACTCGCTAGACTCAGCTTCACGGTTGACTGCATCACTCTTCCGCTTTAACGGCTAAAACACCATAAATTTTCCCAGATCATGGTTAAAAATAAATGCAAACAATTTTGAGAAGACAAGAAAACAGAAGGCATGGGAGATAAATCTCCAGAAAAGATGAGGTGCCTAAAAATACATGAGCATTTTAATATAATAGAGAATGGAACCACAGAATCTGAGAAAAAAAAATGTTGTGCAATCTACTTAATTGAAGTCCAGGGTGACGGGATTAATATCATCTTAAGTGAAAACTTAAAAGTACCAATAGTTAGTGTAATAAATGTTAAAAAAGTTAAATATTAGCAAAGCCCTGAAAAAGGATATCGTCATTCTTGAGTGCACTATACAATCTTAACTGGTTCAAGACTCAAGATTGCGAAGTAGGTCCTAAAATTTTATAATGCAGACCCATACATGCTCCAATCAGAACTCTGAAAAATAATTGTCATATGACGGTAAATACCAATGTCTAAAACAGACTAAGTTAACCAAATAGTATCAAATAGTAACTGCTATTTTGTTTTTCATTTCATTTAGCCATTTCCGTAGTAACTTTCTTCCCTAACATCCAGATCAGTAGTCTTAGTTTCAACATGACACTAAAAAAAAAAAAAGTGAAAATCTAAAGCATAACTAATAGCAGAAATCCATTCTCGTTAAGTTCCAATGACACATAGATTCCACCATGGGGACACATAAACCTTTCAAAGCTAAAATTAAAAGGTCAAATGTTGAAATAAGAAAGACACAAATAGTTTAGTTCAAGATACGTAAACTCATTATGAATCAGGCCCAACTATTCTATCATGCATAAGAGACACCATAACCTCAAAAATTCAAACAACAACCCATTGTCTAAGGGCATTTTACCAAAACAACTATTCCATACTGTTACCCTTGATTAGTTGAACTCTTTCCAACCAAAACATACCACAGCACAATCTAAGGGCATTTTACCATAGAATTACCTCTTGAGGTTATCACAACTTAACTCTACAAAAACTAAACATACTTTTTTATCAACATTGTACCTGGATGTTATATTATTTAAGACTTGGGAGGCTTAAATAATTTTACCTTGAACGAATAGAAATACTTGCAAGAGGCATGTAAGTGTGTGACATTATTAATGATGTGGATTTTGGGAATATTATTGAAATGTAACACGTTTATAAATCTTTTGTACATGCGCGATACCCCCGTTTTGGTACTTTGTTAATATATATACCTTACTTTTTTATTTAAAAAGAAAAAGGCACGTAAGTGTGTGCATGTGGATTCCTTCCTATATAGTAAATTTCTTATTCAAATTTCCTCTCCAATGGGCAGAAAGTACCAGCTGAAAGCATCTGGATTCCCTCCTATATAGTAAATTTCTTATTCAAATTTCCTCTCTCCAATGGGCAGAAAGTACCAGCTGAAAGCATCACTATCATAAAACAGTCTTAGCATGTGACAAATTCATCTCAATGTGTAATATGTCGCTATACCCCATCAACAAAAGCAAATATGTCAAGACCCAGAATGATAAGATATAAGAGAAAACAAACATCTCACAGCACATCTATAGCATCAAATACAAGTTTTCTGATAAAAAAAAGGGAAAATTCTCATGAGGTTAAGTAAAGGCTTTGGAAAGCAATCAAGTTCACATGAGTGACCAAAAAGCACATATAAGTTTAATGCTCGAGAGACGCCTAAAAAACAAATGCTGGTGTATCTCTGGCCTTATTAAGAGGTCCAGGTTGTAAGTCTCAGTTATGACTCATTATGAGTAGCCAAAAAAAAAGAGTTTGAAACTTGAGCCACTTTCCTCTAGTTATCCACATGCTAAAGCAATAAACTCAATAGATTTTTCGAAAAAATATCTTTCTGGCTTCCTTGAATCTTACATCAGGTTTTTACCTCCATTTATCTACCTCATTAAATCACTTCTCAAATCCAGCACATTTCTAGTCTTCATTATTCATGGCCAAGTCATCCAAGATACACTCTCCCAACTTATCCTCAATCAGTGCTGCCTACTGGCTGACCAGTAGTCTTTGTCATACTCCTTTTGGTACAACATAACTAGAAATCTCCTCATTTCCATCACTACACTTGGTTAGTGCTTTACAATCTTCCCAGGTTGCAAATCCTACTTGTCATATTTAACAACTGATAAAAAGGAATACATCCTTCACCTGCCATACACAAGTCTATCTTCACTTCTTAAAACTTTTTAATCACTGCTAGAAGCAGATACCACTCATCCAACAACTATTCGGACATTAATTTGACACGTTGACATAAACATGACAAAATCATGATGATCATCATATGCAAATATAGATGACGAAACAAGGTGGCAGGATATTTTTTTTCATCAGCAGTTACTTTAGTGAATGGAGCAACAGAGAACCCAACACATGATGTCACACTGTAAAACCATTGGATAATTTGAAAGAATAAATGTATTCTAGCTATACAGAACAAACATCTTATAACAGCAACCCTGGTGGAAGATTGATGTTGTTGTACAAGCACTCGCATAACTGTATGTGGTATGGATGACATTAAAATGCTTAAAAGTTGGAACATGCTATAAACTCACCTAGTGTGAACCTCAATGAAAAAAAAGTTTTAATGTCAAAGCTTTTAATTTTCTTTCTCCAGATTCCAGTTTATTCAATTTGATAGCCAGACATTATGCTTGGAAAAACAAGTTAAGGGAAGTTGTAACCTCGGAAACCTTTCCTATCATTCCAAATTTCTCACCATTTTCCATAAAAAGCCATAACTTGAGGGTGTTTTTAAGGTCTCATATAACCATTGTTAAAGATCTAACTTTATTCCTTACAATCTGTCCACAAAATTAGTTTCAGAAATTTAGCTTACTTCCAGCTTTCAGATGGGAAAATCTACTTTTTGTTATGTGCTAGAGAGAGCTTATAAAGTGACACAAGTTACGATTCAAAGCTCTAGTTTAACCATTTGTTTCCAAATAACAGAAGGACTGCCCGACTGAAAACTTTGTAAATAAAACTTCAGGCAGTCCACTCTTATGTAAACAGCAGGAGAAAACAAAATTTAAGTCAAAAATACATATTTCCGCAAAAGGGATACATAAATTACTGCTTCATGATGAAATCAATACTCTTACATAACCCCCGTCATGTTCAATACCCAATTCTCTTGAATACAGTTTCAGTGATACACTGAAAAAGAAGTAAATAATCACTAAATTCAAATCCTTGACTTTTCAACAAAAAAGAACTCCACCAAATTAATCAAGTACAGTACGCAGCGAGGATAAAATAACGTCCCGAAACATATAGTCCCTGGATGACTCAAAATGACCAAAATCAGCTGAAAATTTGAATTTGAAGATAAATGAAAGCGCCAGTCCAATCACATGAAATCACCACCCAGTATCTTAATTTCCTGAGAATTGAACCCCCCAAAAGCCATTTCCAATCACCAAGCTCATCAAACCCAAATCTGAACAACACATCCCGGTAAAGGACCACTCAGATCTCCACATAATTCTCCAGTAACAGACCAGCAAATCACATTTCCAATTGAAAGAATACAAATGAAATAACAGAAAAAGGAAAGTTAACAACAAAGGAAAACCCAAAGAAAAAACATAATTAAATCCAGAAACAGATATAGTAAAAGCGAAAAACCTACTGGGGATTTAACCACGACGGCTTCCGGTTCCTGATCAGTAGCTCGGCGAGTCCCTGCTGAAGAGAAGCGGTGATAATCAGCGGGTACCGAAAATGGCGGCTTCATAGACGAAAAAGGAAGCTGCCGTTTCAAAGGCGGCTGCGACTGCGACTGCGACTGCGACTGCGATTGCGTCTGCGTCTGCGGCTGCATGGTGTGCTGGTTCGGTGCTTGCGAACCTGACATCAAACGAATCCCAACCCAGATTTAACGACCAAAAAAAGTGAAATTAAAATTTCTGAAGGGGGGAGAAAAAGCTTTTGAGATTCTGGGGTTTTAATTTTTTTTTTCTCTTTTTTCTCTTTTTTAGCGTGTATTAATAGATGAAGAGGGGGTCAAGATGCAGGGAAGAGTAAGTGATTGCAGAAAATGGGGATTTGGGAAGAGGATTGCAGGCAGATCTGGTGTTTGGTTGGAAGGAAAAAAAGCGGGAGAAAAAAGAGAGAGGAAGCGAGCAGAAAACGAGGGAAAGAAGAAGGAAAGGAGGGAATTTAGTTCGGATACAGGTGTGGAGGGAAGCACTTATGAATAATTAAATAAATAAATAAATTAATTAATTAATTAAAGAAAAAAGATGCCTTCCAATCATAAAAAAAATTAAAATCATAAATTTAATAAATAAATAAATAAATTTACTAGTAGATATATTTTTATTTTTAATTAAAAAATACATATGTAGATTTTTTTATAATAATTTAAAATTAATAATAAATATTTTTAATGTCTTTCTTATAAATTTATTAGAATTTTCGTAATTTACAATTTAATTTAAAATTATTATTTTTAATATAAAAATTTTAATATATTTTTTTTTATTTTTTATTTTTTAAAATTTTCAGTAATCCTTTTTGAGATACAAAAACCAGGCGGAAACAGAGAGGGCTTGTTGGTGGTCGGATGCCCTAGCAGTTCGTCGTTCTTCTTCCCTCTTCCTCCCTCTCTCAAGAACGAATTCCTTACGGCACTGCCCACCTCTCTGTCTCAATCCTCATTACATGTTTCACATTCAGAATCCATCTGTTGCGCAGAGGATAACCGTGGCAGATACCTGACGATTATCTCAATTCCTTCTCCCTCGTGTGCTCGTCGCTATCGTTTTTACTGACGCTTATTTCTGAAAGTAAATATCTCCAACCTCCAAATGAAAGTAAGTTCCTGTATTTTCTCCTCTCTGTGTTTGCAATTTCTTTGGTACACTCACAAAGCAATTGATATTTATTTTTTTGAACAGAGAAATAAAAAAAAATTTCTGCTGCGAGGATTTGAGTAATGAATTTTTTTATTTTTTCTTTGCAGAAGCTTTGACCTCGGAATTCTCTTTGCAGCGACGCGGTTTACTTTTCTGATAAGGTGATATACGCTTTATCCATAAAGGTTATGGGGCTTCGGTATTAAGATAATTGTCTGTTGTGTGCTTCTTAATCATCCCTCTGGCTTACTAGTAAATGAGAAAGTAATGATGAAAAAGAAAATTATTGAAAGCTAGGTTCAAGTAGGCTAAGGTGATCATTTATTGATCTCGGAATCGGAAAACGTGGTGCCATTAGTTGATGAAATTCTTCTAAAAGTGATACTGTGTTGCCAAGATTGGTTGGAAATTTATCTGATTTACCAAAAGATGAGATTGATTTTTTACTTTTATTGAGGATGGTGGGAAGGAATTAAGGGATAATCAGTGATTTAAGATGAAGCTCACTTTATCAGACAATTTTTAAGTCTGTAATGTTGCTATCCCTATTACCAGCTGCGTCTCCTTCGTGCATCACTTGTTACTGTTAGGTGGCGTTGCAAAAACAAAAAAAAAGAAAAAAACAACATTCGGTGTTTAAGAAGCGTGTGACGAATTAACTCTTAGTTACTTGCTTCAAAATTAATATCCCAAGCTGTTAAGGAGGTGTGACAGTACTTAAACGTGAGGGATGAGTGTAGGTTTACATGGGATTAATATTTTCCCTTTTTTTCATCATCGATAAACATTATTTTACTGAAGTTATTCTAATGCTGCTTTTATTTTCTTTTGTTTTGTTTGTTTTTCTATTTATAATTTTTGTTTCAATATGGAAATTAGATTCTAAACGAGCACAAAAATTTATTTTCTTTCTACTTTTTGTCCTTTTTGTAGCGCCCAGAAGAATTAAGGTTAAGCTGGGAGCCTTCCAATTTGACTGAGTAAGTGTAACTGATATCTTATTTACTGCATGTATACATTTTTATTGTCAGGAAGTAACTGGCGACATCTTTTAGGATTTTCATTTTCATTATACTATTATTTTTTTATCTAGCTGCTAGCTAGAAGGCACCCTTATGATTGTGATTTGGGGAATTTTGCATTTAACCTCCGTATGTCTAATGAAACACTGGAAAAGGAGAAGTAAATGGGAATATTCATGTAAAGAAGGAAAGGGAACAGATAAGGAAGTGATAAGATAAGAACGTGCTTTTCTTGCTAGTAGCTACTGGTTTAAACTCAAAATTTTATGAACATGAAAGCTTCTCCAGTCAGTTGAGCTTTCCCCCTCTCTTCTGTTTTTCTTTTATCATTTTTATTTTCCTATAAAGCATCCATAATGGAATATATGAACACTAGCATGACCTGTTTTATACCTTTCACTATTGTTCCTTCGAGCAATCATGGAATGGCTGATAATTATATTTGTTTCGTTTTTTATGGTTATCGTGTTGATATGCAAACGAAAAATTACTGATTTTTTTTTTTTTTATTCTTGTCCTCCCTATTGCAGTGGAGTTTGGGATTGAAAGTGATATCAATGGGGAGATCATCAAAAATACAATCGAGATTGAGAGTAATAGAGTGGGTGATGATAATCTAACAGGTGGAAATTCTCTTCAAGTGACATTTCAACAGGATGAAGATTTTAAGTTGGATCAAGATTCTTCACAGGGGTCTATCCCCCAGGCAATGCCAGCTGTATCAGTGGTTCCGGCAGATGAACCATATGTGGGACAGGAATTTGAATCTGAGGTAGCTGCCCATGCATTTTACAATGCATATGCCACACAGGTGGGGTTCATTATCCGTGTAAGTAAACTATCTCGATCTAGGCGTGATGGATCTGCTATTGGCCGGGCACTTGTTTGTAACAAAGAAGGTTACAGAATGCCTGACAAGCGTGAAAAGATCGTCAGACAAAGAGCGGAGACAAGGGTTGGCTGTAGGGCAATGATTTTGGTAAGAAAAGTAAGTTCGGGCAAATGGGTTGTCACGAAGTTTGTGAAGGAGCATACCCATCCCCTAACACCTGGAAAGGGACGAAGAGATTGCATTTATGATCAGTATCCGGTCAGTTCTTGCTCTTTTGTTATTTAAAATTTGTTACTTTTATTTACTCGAGTGTCCTAATATATAATTGTCCATCTTTTAGAAAAATAGAGAAGATTTGATTGATAACTTGATGAGTTACGAAGATTTAGTAAGTAAATGGAACTGTATGCAAAATATCTTCTTTTTTTAATCCAGACGTTAGGACTGATTTAAGTCGAGAGTGGAATGGTTTTTAAATTGATGTTAGGTAGTCATAAGCATCCATCTTTCTTTAGGTGGAATGAGCTCAAGATTTACTGGAAGGTAACTCATTGAAAAGAAAGAGCAGGCTTATTAGTTTATTGATTCAAGTTTAGGAGCAAGTATATTCTAGAGACTGAAGAAAAGAATTAAACTTTCGACGTGCTAGGCAGTTGATATTTTTTAGATTTTCTATTCTCTTTGTTTGGATTGAACTTATATGGCTTTTAACAATTTGTGAGTTGTAGTTGGTATCTTTTTACTACAGCAAAACCCTTGGTAAGAGTAATAAGACTGCCACATAGTTCTAAACTTAACATTTTCATGATCAAGAATTGAAAATACCTTTTCCACAAGAATGGCCGCCTAGTTCTTATTATTTACTGGTAGCAGGAGCATAACAATGTGGTAACCCAAAAATCAACTTGTGAAGCTATCTTATCTTAAACTTTAGCCTAAGGAGCTTCAAGCTGCCATAACTTTCTTTTTCTTTTTTTGGGAAAATCACTCAAGAAAGGAACAAGGCATGATTTTTCCCTGCTCTTTAGTAGCTTAAAAGCTTGACATGCTGATTATTCCTGCTTCATAAAATTGGGTCACAAACTAGTTAATTCCAAGGAAAGAGGGGGTTATCCATATGTTTCTGTCTGAAGAACACCAACAAAGATGTTTGGGTCATTTTCCAGCAAACTATAATAATCATATAAATAAGAAGCCAATTGAGGTACCCCTGGTTTTATGGTACCTTGATAATATATAGTACATACTTTTTATTTCAAAAAAAAAGGTGCCACCCATACGAGTGAAGCTTTACAATCTACCAAGTGAAATAAAAATATTTATGCGATTCCCTGAATTTTCTTCATTGCTGAAAATAGGCCCTTAAACAAAATACTTTATATATCTGGAACCAATGACCTCAAATTCGAGTTAAAGAAGAGATAATGTCATTAAAATCCCTCCTATTCTGTTTTTAACCTGGACCAATAAAATAATAGCTGTCGAAATGAGAGATATTAGAACTCTCTCTTAGGTGTGCAAAATGATACAATCTCATGAACAACTAATAAAATAGTTTCTCCTATCACGCCTAGATCATCTCTTTCCGCACCCAATCCCTCAATAAGATTGTCCAGCATAGCTTTCAAGAGCATTTGATGTGCTTTGAGGTTGTCCTGCGGTTTAGAATTAACTTGGATAAGACCAAGATGGTTGCCTTGGGGTTGGAGTCGAGGTTGATGCTTTGGCTGGAATATTGGGGCGCAAATTTATTCTCTTGGCCTCACTTACCTCAGTTTGCCCTGTGAAGTGAAGTTCATGGACCTCAAAGTGTTGAATCATATCATTCATAAGGTCGGAAAAACGGTTGGCTCACGGGAAAGGGAATTGTTTGTCTAAGGGAGGTAAGCTTACCCCTTATACAAAACATTCTCTCGAGTAGTCCAATCAGCTTTCTCTCCTTCCTTCTCTGTCCATACAAGGCTATGAAAAGGCTAGAGAATCCCCAGTTCTGTTTCTTATGGAGAGATTTTCTAAAGTGTAGGAGATTCCACCTAGTGGCTTGCGACTTTATAATTCTTCACTAGGGAGGTGGGAGGATTTGGCATAAGATCATTGCACGAATCTCTTTTGTCCTAGTGTTGTGTGGTTTATGCACTACAATATTGGCTTATAAAAGGACGTTCTGATGTAGAATGAAGAAGCTTGAATATGAACTCTTTTTTTTTTTTAAATAAAAAGTACAGGCACCAAGGGAGTGTCAATTCAGGTACAAAAAATATTTACTTATCAATCAGGATATCGACAAGGTCTCCTAAATCCTCAGTAGAGTATAAAGGATGACTTGTAAACAAAAAACTCAGGATCTGAAACTATTTAACTCTACTCCTATCGAAATTCTCTCACCCCTTCAAAAACTCTCTTATTTCTTTATTTTCAGACCATCCAAAAGATTGCAGGGGGAATGAGACCCAACTGTTTTTTTCGATCTCTAATACACTTTCATGCCCATATCTCATTCCTTACATGACCAACCAGTTCTAGCTAATCCCCAAAAACCCGTATGTCATAATTCATAAATTATATACAAAAAGGACACCAAAATAATATATGGTCACATAGAAAGTAACAGTTCACCTAAATCTGTCCCCTTCTCATCAATTTGTCAATGGTAAGAATACATCCACACACTGCTACCCAAGTGAAGAAAGCAACTCTAGTTGGAGCATTCACTTCCCAGATTTGCCAGAAAGGAAACTTGTTCTCTAATGTATCATTCTTGGCCAAATAGTTACAACAGACTCAATCGTGGATGTCCCTGCTGAATTTAGGGTCCAAAGCAGTTGATCATAATCCTCATTCAGAGATACAGAAGACAGTGAGCTAGAGCTTCATATTCATTAATTTCCCAATGATTAAGATTTCTCAATACCTCCATGTGCCATTCCCTTCCTCCTAAAAAATCTCTATATGATTCATTGACTGAAATATCCTTACGCTATGCAATAGCAAAGATCTGAGGAAACTTGTCTCTAAGTGCACCCTCTCCAAGTGAAGGGTCCGTCCAGAAGCTGGTTCTCTCCCATTTATCCGTTTCTATGCATTTTTTTCCATAGCACCATCCCAGGTGGTCTTGTCAACACCCTGGAATACTAACCTCTATCCAACGTACCAAACTTTGTCTCAATAACTCTCCACCAAAGAATTCTATTTTCTTCTGTAAACAGCCAAATCCACTTGCTCTGAAATGCCTGGTTCATTTGTATTGTAGATTTCAAACCCTAAAAGCCCTGATGCAATAGTCTCTTAATCTCTTGTTTGCAAGGAGGATATAGGAACCATTATAAACATCTTGTGTTCTTTGGAAAATTCCAATCATTTTGTACAAAGGTGCCACTACCTGATAACTTGTTCATATTATTTCTCTTATTCTTTTCTGAAAAAGATCTTTGAGAAAGGCTTCATTTGAAATACTCCTCCCAGTTTGGTTTTCGTCCTTGTCTTCTACACTGGTGTTGAACCTCTATATAAAATCTCAAAAAAAAAAAAAGTTCACACTATCTTCCTTCTAGGCCCTAGCTAGTGGCTCCTTCTCTATGAAATGCTACTACATGCGCCAGGCTCACCACCCCCTTAACAATTGCAGTTTCAGTTGTTGGAGTCTTAAAGTGTTATCCAGGACTGTGCTCTTTGCTTGGGAGATGGTGCCAGGGAGGGTTTATACCTTTGATAATTTAAGGAAAAAGGAAATTTTGGTCAATGGATGCTCTGTGCTAGAGGGCGGGTGACAGACCAAGTCACCTTCTTTGGCTGTGTTCTTTCTCATATGGCCGTAGGTGGACTGGTCCATTGCAGATGAGGTTTGGCTTTGGTTAATAGGAGGTAAAAAAACTCCTATCTTTTATCCATTGGCTAGTTATTTGGAAAGAGAGGGAAAGAAGGGCCTTTGAGAGTGTTGTTTTGTCTTTTGACAGAGTCAGAGATTTATGGTTCCAGATTGGTTTTTTTGTTTAAGGGTGACCCTCTTATTTTTGAATTTAAGGGATCTTATAGATATTTTGACAAATTTATAAATTTTCCTGTTTTGTAAATGGGTGGCACCCATTTGCTGCCTTTTATATATGGTTCCTTCTCTAAAAAGGGTTCCTAATTATTAATGTTTACAGTGGAAGGAGTCTGCCATACCAATATCCCATATGATGTGGTGACCAGACTTGAGGAAGACCATCTTTGTTCCTATAATGGCATAAATGTTGGAGATTGTTTTCCATCGCATATCTACACGTTAAAGATCGTGCAAAAAAGTGAAAATTCTTTCTTCTACCCTAACACAAATATGGAAAGGACTCCTTCCCTTTTTTACTCATCTCTATCAGCAAAATTTTGTTTGATGTTAAATCCTATGCTAAATCAGTTATTGTTCTATATTAGATATAGTCTTGCTTTAACCAATTCAAGATAGGTAGAAACTCGAATCATGCTTCCCCAAATTTTCACCATAGAAAAAGGGGGGGTGGGTGGCAGGAGCTATGAGGGAAAGAAGAAAAGAAAAAATTTGAAGAGTAAGGCAACTATTTTCTGTGCATTTATTTGTTATTTTCATGAGTCATCGTTTGTTTAGCCCCAATGCTGTGACATCAAGTATCACTAAACCAAACCGTATCTCATTCTTAGTGTGTAAAAAATTTTGATATTTTGTATTCTTGAGTTGCCAAAGTCCATTCTTTTATCTTTATATGAAAATTGGTTGGTAGCTTAGTATATCAGCATGTTTTATATTTGATTTTTGGTAGTTCTTAGTTGATTGCAATGAACTAATTGTTTTAGTAATATATATTTTTCGTCTGCTGTATTTTTATCGTAAATATTCCATTGTTTCACATTACCTTGGGTTGTCCTATAAATTTTAGCATTTTAATTTTTATCATGCTGCATAATTTTTTTATTTTGTTTTGCTTTTTGTTCTCTTGTTTCTTTACATGTTCAATGCGGCTTCCTCGTTTTCTTTTGTGTGGTGGGAGAGGGGGGAGGAGGGGGGAGGGGGGAGGGGGGAGGGGAGGGATTGCAGGGATTGAGTTCTTTGTCATTACGCAAGCTCACTTCCCTCTAACAAACGCAACAGTTTGTGTTTCTCAATTGGCGAGCTAGTTTAGTGGACTCGAAATCAATGCTATTATTTAGACTTTCATATCTTATTTAAGTTTAGAGATGGATTTTGGTTCTCTTAGTCGTTTATGTTTAACCTAGTGCTGTAGCTTCAGATCTTGAAAAAGAAGCTATAGCTTTTCTCCCCTCAGAATTTCGTGTTTTCGTAGTCAACCTCTCTGAATTCTTGACAATCCTACTGCACTGTTGGAACTCAGAGTTCGTGTCCACAATAATTTCATTCGGTGAATTTTTGAAACAAACACATTATTTCTGTGGAATTTATTTGAAAAGATTGTTAGTTTATATTTAGTCCTAACATGAACACATCAAATTCATGTCCAAATAAATTGTAGGTTTAAGTAAAACAGTATTTTTTAAAATTTATTGAAAATTGGTAGAGTTCGAAAATGAATTTGAAGCATAAATGTATTCCTTACAATCCATCATTAGAATCTATTCGAAGGAGAATTTTAAGAACTGAGAATTTTAGATGAATTCCTTGAATTTTATCTAGATTCTTCCAAATATACCCTTTATATTAATGTTTCAAGAGAAACTTCAGCTCAATTTTAGTTTGCGTCTTATCTTTCTATTGCGTCACTTTTGTAGAATGAACATGATAAAATACGGGAGTTATCACAGCAGCTGGCCGTTGAGAGAAAGAGAGCTGCAACCTACAAAAGACATTTGGAGTTGATATTTGAGCAAATTGAGGAGCATAATGAGAGCCTTTCAAAGAAGATCCAGCACATAGTGGACAGCGTGAGGGAGATAGAAAATAGCGAGTAGCAGGGCTGTATATAATTTTCAGCATAGATTTTCTTTATTTATCAAAGTACAGGATCAACTGGTACAGAGAATGCTGGTGAATAAAAGGGTGCAGTATTGTGATTAGTGTTTGCAATTTGGCATAGAACTCAGATCCAGATTTTTATTTTATTTCGACAGGATTCTTTAGTCTTTTTTCGTTTTTTTTTTTTTAGAAGAAAAACAATTGATCTAAATGTCTAGGTTTGGAAATGTCTCATTCCATGCAATTCGTGGAAAGTTACCCTGTTAGAGATGCATCTTTTTGGAGCATATGGTTGGTTTAGGAGATATTAGGGGAGTCCATGTACAGTCCTTCTTCCTCATCATTTTCGAGCTGAACCAACAATTGGGAAATTCTTGGCAGGCACGAGGATACTTTAGGAGGTCGTTTTTTTTTTTTTGTTTTTTTTGTATTTATAAGCTTCTTTCTTCATAGAATCCTTTTGGAAGCTTTCCTTCTGGCTAATTGGTTATATATGTACAATTTGATTGAAATTCCTCATTTTGTATAGTATTTAAAAGGTTCAAATTCTTCTGTTCCTTTTTGAGGTTGCCCTTTTTGGTACGTTTAATTTGATACACTACAGCGCCCTGTGTATTGCAGAATTGTGCTTCCTTATGATCTGTGTGTTTGTTTTTCTCCATCCTCATTACATGTTCTCCTACCTCGAAATAAAACAAAATCAGAGGATGGATATTCTAATTTTTAGGTTTAATTATGAAAAATTGTCTCTAACATTTTGTTCTTTTTTTCAGTGAGATTTTTATTCTTTCAATTGTTGTAATTAAATTTGTTTTTCCAATTAGTATATCTATTGAAGTAAAACATATTTTTATACACTTTATTAGTGTTGAAGAAATAAAAGAACTAACCATTTACCCCAGTTGATAATTTAAACTTGCTATGTATTAGTGTTGAAGAAAGGTAACACAATCCTTCTTTGGAAATCTTGTATTGTATTTAGAGATTAGGTTTATGGATTTGATTTATTGGTTAACCCATTTCATTGTTTTGTTCAATTGACAAATATATATATATATATATATATATATATATATGCATATGTTAATGGACATTGCAATTCCAAGAAACAGGGTCCCAAAATATATGCTTAGTCTTGTAAGGGACAACTGGTTCTTGGTATTATCACTCATCCCAAATATATAAAATCTTCAAATTACTCATTAATCTTGCATGAACAATCGTCAACTATCCATGGAACCGCTGCTATGTATATATATATATATATATATATATATATATATTATGTATACACATTTAATTACTGTTAAATTCAAATGTTAGATAGATATTCATTTAGAATTTGTTTATGACCATGTACATCAATTGATAAGTCAAAGTAGACTGTTTGTGTTTAGCAATTTAAACAGTAATTAAATGTATTCATCACATGAAATTATAGATGCAAGAAAATTAACTACAATACTTATACTTGAATCTTGCTGAAACCACCAGTTTCATTGTTGCTGGTCACTGATTTTGGCTTACTGCAATCCGATCCGTTGAAGAACAAGAAGGAACTTTTATAATTATATATGATCTAATGCAGACTGAATGCATATATATCTATATTTTTATATATATATATATATGTATGACCGAACTTATTTAGTGAAATTATATTTAACATCCGGCCAGCCAGAGGGTTTTATGTAGAAGGAGAAGAAACAAACAGAGAGACTTAATTAGATCAAACATCAACAGTGCACCTCTGCACAAGCTGGAACTTGACCGCCGGTCCAACCTGCACGCCGGCACCGGCGCTCCGATCACTAAACATTATATACGCAGGACAATTCACATGCAACCTATACCCACCTGAAAACCAGGTACCCACCTTCCATTTCACCCGTCCATCAACCCTGATGTCAAGGAGCAGAATCCCAGCGTTCAAGTCCTGAGCCAGAGCCGGAGCCAAGTACGGCGCCACCGGGACGCCATTGCCGTACAAGTAAGGTGACCAGACGGTGACATCTTTGTGGCCTTGGTAAGTGGTGGGAAGGAGAGTCGCTAGAGTTACCTGCTGGTTACGGTAAGAGGCGTAAATGTCAAGTGAGTCGTAGTAGATTCCGATCTTGTCGTTGGGGTTTCTGGAAGAGAGAGTGACCTGAAGGTTTGAGGTTAAGAGGTTTGGAACGGAGAGGTTGAAGGCGTAAAGAGTGGCGTCTTGGAGAACGAAGCGAGGCTTTTTGGGCTGTAAGATTATCCAGACGAGGAAGATGATGAATGCGATGAGTAGAAGAATGGAAAGTAGAGCGAGGAGGATGCGTTTATATCGCAGTTGGCTTGATTCTTCGTCTTCCTCGTAGTGTCCACATTCTTTTACTGTCATGGCGGAGGTGGTGGAAGTGTCTCTGTTTCTAATCCTACCCAGAAGACAGAGACAAGAGATTTGAGTGGCCAGAGAGACTACTTTTTGCGATGTGGGAGAATTATATATGTCTATATGTCTAACGTGTATATATAACATGTAGGATCTAAATAACTACAAAACCTTGTTTCAATTCACTCACCCACTAAGCCTTATTCACTAAAGTTCAAGTAATCAGAAATGAAGTGCATTCACGTACAATATATATGTATGTATACACTTTCCACCCGATGCATAAAATCTTAATGTCTCCATTGAGGTTTTGATATAATTATATTTTGTTATTCAAATACCACTCAGTGAACATCTGTATAACTTGATAATTACTTCGTGATCAAAGAATTTCACACCCAAGTGAAAGTAGAGTCAGTGTTGCTTTCAATCATCTTTATAATGTTCGTGTATACATACATACACGGACGTGTATGTGTACGTATGTATGTATATGTATGTACATAAAAGGATATAGCTTGAAGGTGACGCTTTGATTTATGATTAATGAAGGCAATAAAATAGACTGTTGTTGATGTAAATTGCAAGCGATTGATGTTTTTGGTGTTTACTTGAAACAAGAGCAAAAAAACCCACAAATGATATGGACGTTTCACCACCACAACAAATCAAAAGTGGTATGGACGATTCATCACCAACTAATCACATTATCATGATAGTATTTTCATATATATATATATATATATATATGTATGTATGTATGCATGTATGTGTGTATGTAATTATTTAAATAATATGATATAATGTTTTAACAATATGGGTTTGAAGCTAAATTAGAATTATCTATGGACCCATATTGAAACATGAATATAATTAAGTAGATGAGTCATCATGTCATGGTTTTACAATGTTTGATCATTTGTCTTGTGAATTGTGAATGAATACTTGAAGATACAAAAATTTCAATACATTATATAGCAATACATGCAACTTCCCAAATACAAAAATGTAGTCTTTTGTTTTCTTGAAAACAATATAAATATATAAATATATATATGTATATATTAGTCTTCCACTTGGCAAAAGTCTAAACTCTAAACTTCCAACATGAATGAAACTATTGGTTACTCTTTGATTTAGAGCAATAATAAAGTATTGAAAACTCTAAACTCACATTTATGCAACTGCTAAAACTTAGCTGCATTTAGCCCCATATATACATATATGTAAGCTTTTAAATGGTAGACAGAAGGTAAAAGTTCTACATAGAGCAAGAAAATTTGTCACAACCCTATATAGTCAAAAACAAAAGATGTGTAACTGAAGAATGCCTCAAAAAAAATTCAGATACAGAAACATAATCTTCAATCATTTGGGATGGCAAGAGAATGGATGGATGAAACATCAGCAATACTAAACTCAGACACGAACAAGAAGAAAGAAAAACAGATAGGAATGATTAGGATAATACACTCTAGTAACCAGAAGCTAATAAACAGCTCTCGGATAAGGAAGATATCGTATCAAAATTGAAGTCATTGCAAAAGGACCCAACTCCTAGATTAGGCTCAAGGAAAAAGCAAAAAACCTGGTTTAACGTTCTTCCGGGCTCTACAATTTTGGGTTTTGCCCTTGTGTGATGGGAGGCATTTGTGTTCGACTTCTCAGATATGTTGTTCTTGACATATCAATCTTACTTTCCAAGAAAAAACGAAAACTTACAGATGTACGCAACTATTGTTAGATTATCATTGCAAAGGAAAATCTAACCTGAAGTTTTAAAGAGAGCATTTCATTGAAGTGTCAAGCAATTTCCGGAGTTCAAACAAGAAAAAGTATTTACCCAAAGTCTATTAACATCCATATAGCCATACGCCAGTATCACCATAAACTAAAATCAAACATCTGGTATATAAGCAATCACAATAGAATACTAACAGACACAGAACCGTGTAAGCTACACATCAACAGAAACAAAAGATTATATTTAGTGGGTTGCAAGAACCTAAGTCAGAAAACAAATATCAAAAAGTTAAGAGCTCAAAGATGATTAAAGTGTTACCTTGCTTCTATTTACAAGCGACAACTGGAGGTTGTGAATTTCATGGACAATCTGGTAGTTGTGCGTGAAGTAGACAGTGGAACAACTGTGTGGCATTTGGCCGTGAGTGTTACAGAGGAGATCGAGTGAGTAACACAGAGGAGGGTTGGAGAAATCTGAGTCAAAGATTGTTGGCGTCTAGAGATGTTAAGAAGAGTACGTAAACAGATATTGTATATGGAAAAATTAAAATGAAGGTGTTAATTTTGTTTTAAAGATTTGCAGCTACTGGGACTGATTTAAATCAGAAAAGCATAGAAGAGTGAGTTGTTTCTCTGAATCACTAGTGTGTTCAAATCAGAGAGGAATTGGGGCGGGTTGTTTCGATAAAATACTAATTGCAAACAAAGTAATTATCTTTTACAAAATAAGTTGATAAAAAATATATGATCATAAAAAATGTCTTTTACAAAATAAAATCATGGATCCGTCCCTGTAACCCAACTAACAATCAGGAAAGCTTCAAATGGCTCAAGATCAGCAGCTAAATCAAGTATAAGAAATACAGCTAAGGAATCCCAAACAAGTCCTTGTTTATATATCAATCTACTTGTAAACCAGACAAGTTCCACTAATTAAACAAATCTCATGTGGACATGAAGTCCCTTAAGTACAAAAATTGATAAGAGTTTGACTCCAATTAACCCAACAAAAGTTGGACCAGTGGTTTAACATAAACCAGAAGCAGAAAAGCTCTCCTTGCAACTTGGCTAGTAGCATTACACTGACTACAAAATACAAATTGCAAATAGAATATTGCTAATAACTCTGATAGTCGACTAAATGCAGCGTTTATCATCAATCTATAACAAGAAACTCTTGCTCTCCTAGTACATTGCAGAAAGCAAAAGGCCAAAGGTTCATGATTACAATTGGTACTATCAACCTTGATTTTCGTTTTAGGTAGGGATGCATAATCAACTGGGGGGGAGAAACTAGATGAAAACAAAGACAAGAAATGGTATAACATTTTCTCAACAGCTCTGCCAATGGCAAATACTGTCAACATCAACCCCGTATGCTAATCCTCAAAAGCTCAAATAGCTTTTTCAAACAGAAGCAATTCACACATATTTATTAACTGGGAAGTAATAAGAAAATTAAACTATACCAACTTCCGTAGATCAAAGGATGAAAACAATAAGAAGGCCAAAATAATTATTAACTGGGAAATTTTTTCTACTGGAATGACAAAAAAAATTAAGACATCTTAACATCCATGGCGTCAAGAAAATCTAGCGTCCAACCCCAACAGGTATGAAACACTGAATAGAAGCTATACCAACTTCCATTAGAGAATATAAACTACAAAAACTACAAATTAAGCTTTATGTAAAATCAACGTAGCGTCTCAAGAACAATAAAACGTGCAGAACACATTGCAGCAATTAGTCTTCTCCTCCTTGAAAGGAACCCAATAGAAGAGAACATTGAAATATATATACAGTCACCTACCTACTAATTAATCAACAACCCTACCACATTTACAGAGTCCCATATACTCATCTTCTTCCCCTTCAAATTTAGGTAATACATGGCATCTTACTCTCTATATAGAAGAAATCCATGAACAAGGAGAAAGAAATCAGCTAAGGTTAACGCTTACTTTAACGAACCCGGCATCGTTTCGCTCCACCCTCCAACTTCCCCGAACCAGTAGAGGACGAAACGCCGACCATGACATCTTCACACCAAACAACAAGCACCCTCCTCCTCCCCTTCCATCCTCCGTACCTGTACCCAAGCAAGGACATCACCCTCACATCGAACCCAACTCTCCCACGCGCCTTCTCCTTGTTGATGGAATCGGTCACCTTCCCGTCAACGTAAGTATTCACCACGGACAAGCTGGCATTAAGCACGGTCTGGTCCTTGGTCCCCTGATTGAAGGGAGAGATTCGGGTCTGGGCGAGGGAGTCGGAGTCGTAGAAGATGGAGCAAAAGACTTCCTCATAGGAGAGAGACATCTTCTTGTTAGGATTAGTGACCTGAAACTGGACTTCCCAATTTCCAGTGAGGCGGTTATTGGAAGAGTTGAAGTTGGAGAGAGAGAGTGAGTTGAGGTAGAAGTTTGGGAGACTAGGGCGGAGAACAAGGACTAGAATGAGGAAAATGGTGCCGAAAATGAGGCCAAGAGCGATGAGGAAGAGAAGAATACGACGGAAGAGGATGGCTCGTGGGTTGGGAGGCGGTGGAGCGTTGTAAGGATAGTAAGAGTAAGAGTAGGTGGTTCCCGGCGGCGGAGGTGGGTAGCCATTCCCGGTTCCGGCGGGTTGGCCGGGGTAAGGGTAGCCGGTGGCGGGTGTTGAAGGGTTTTGCATGATTGAATTTGAGGGATTTGATCTGAGCTTCAGCGGGGTTTAGGAATTTACTGTGCGTGCTTGAAAGGAAAAAGATAAAGACAAGAAAGATATAAGAAGAAAGGAATCACGAAATATTATCACCTTCTTTCTTCTTTTACTCTTCCTCTAAGCCAAACTAAAATAAATAAATAAAATCATATATATATTACATATATATATATATTTTTTTTTACAAAGAGATACAAATATAAAAACTTTTCATACCCGAGATCAAAAGATACTCATAACATCATTCGTAAAAAGCTATTAGAGATCACAGACATCCGAACATATTGATGGAAACTCAATTTAAAGAAAAAATCAGCATTTATCGACCAATTCATATATTTATTCTCTTCCCGATAAATATGTTGTATACAAACATACGAATCATACCAAAATAAATTTTTGATTTCGCGAACAAAGTCAGCATGCGCAATTGAAAATTTATAAAATATATTTTTATATAGTTTTATTTAAGTTAAGAAATTAATTAAACTATTTTATGAAACCAAACTAAATATGCATGCAAAACAATAAATTATATTTTTAATCTTCTCTCGTTCAATTAATTTTAGGAAACCATAATGTTTTGGAAAAGGAAACAAGATCCTCCCGGTATATATATTATACATTTCTTTTCCTTTTTAATGGTTTGTAATAAAACAAACCCAATTAAACCCTCATTACCTATATATAGGCTTACATACATTATTCAAGAAATTATAACTCTTCTTCTTTGAATAGAGTATTCATCCGCCGATGCCGAACTCCGACGAGAGCAGCAGCTCCGGCGAGAGCAACAGATCAGTACCATCATGTCGTCTTCTCATATATCTCTTTGTAGCAATCTTCGCGACCTCGGCAATCATATTAACATTAATCATAATCTTAATCCCGCATCGTATAAAACTCCATGTCACCTCCCTCACTCTATCTTCCTTCTCCGCCTCGGAATCCCAACTCATCGGCGGCACTTGGAACGTCGTCTTCTCTATCACCAACCCAGATAAGAAGACGAGGGTTGCCTTCGATGCCCTCCAAGTTTCAGTCTTTTACAGAGACTGCCTCGTGGGTGGCGGGAACATTCAGCCTTTCTGCGAGGGGAAGAAGGAAATGAGGTCGGTGAACGCCACGGTGGTGGTTGCCGCGCCGGAGAATTTGCTGCAGTGGTTGCTGTATTACTTGTCGTAAGAGGTGAAGGACGGAGCTGTAGTTTTTGACGTGAAGGTTGAATGCACGACGACGATTGACCCTAGAAGTGATGGGCAGAAAAGGGGGTGGGTTAGGGCTTCGTGCGAGTACCTGAAGGTCGATTTTCCGGCAAATTCGACGGTCGGAACCATGGCCGGCGAGCCAAGGAAGTGTAGTGTTAAACAGGGAGAAAGTTAGGGAGGTATACAGCATCGCATGCATGAATGCATGCATGCAGCAATAGTTTTTTCTTCTTCAAATTTTGAGTGTGAAATTTCCTTTTTTTTTTTTCCCAATTAAATATTGAATTAGATATATACATACATGTTCATCATCTATATATTATTATATATATGTAAGAATATTAACTTAAATATTACTAATTATAAATCAACAAATAACAAATAATGTTATTTATTTTTTATTATTAAAAAATATTGAATCAAATGGACAAACACGAAAATATCAGATGTGTGCCGGCTTATAGCAACATAAATACTGAATTCTTATAGAACCATGGCAAGGCTCTGGCAAAAATACACGACAAACTCTTCGACTGTAAGTATGCGAATGAGTACTCATTTTTTTTTTCTTTTAATGTTCATAAGGACAAGTATGAATTGGATTAAATAATTTCATTTTAAGAAAAAAGAAAAAAAAACAAATAAAATACAGATCCGTGAAGCCGGTAACTAACCTATCTTGGAGTTGTTCAGCTTCAGTCGAACATGCTCGGAAGGGGTCTCACCGCCATGAACGCGTCCACCATCTGAACAACCATAAAAGGAACATCTCGATCTACTTCATGTTTTGGTATAATGAATTAAGTTGATATTTAATCTCACTTTTTTTTTATCAGGTGCCATGCTATTTCCCCAATGTTCAAACCCTAAAAATTACAGACTTCGATGGGCTGATCATCTTTACTTAGACATTATTCCACACTAAGTGAATATGCGCATTGATCAAAATCTGTGATTTATGCCATCTAACAAAAGGCTTACCTCATCAGTGACTGCAGCCCGAGCCCTGCGGTGCCTTTCCACCAGTTCAGTTAACACTTCAGTAAGACGCTTCTTCACCTCGCCTGTTAGCATTCGTCCGGAGCCATATTCCTATACACAAGCATCCGTCATTTTTGTTGTGCTCCCAAATATTCAAAGTGAACATTTTAAACAAACATGTGTGTTTACCCTGAAAGATTAATCCACATGAGAAAACAGTCTTACCTTCTTTATGTGTTCGAGTTCAGCATCATCCTCCAGGAAAAAACTCAAGTACTTGATGGGTATATCAACCTGAACAACATACAAAGAAAAAACATCAATCATGATTTTGTGTCCTTAAAGGTATCAGAAGCCAATAAAGTAACCGAGAGAAATACAATAATTTTCAGGGCTTTAAATTTAATATCAATACAGGCGTTGATATTTCGTTCTTAGATTAGTCGTGAAAGACTGAGAATATGACAAATTTCTTTCCCAGTAACTATAAGTTAAGTGCGAGGCTATGCTGGAGTGAATTTAACCATTTTTTCACATATTGAAGAAAAGGGGAGGAACAAGAAATTTCCTACCTCAAGATTTGCTCCTAATTGTCTATGTTTCTCTATAGATTCTTGCCCACCAGTAAATGCATGCTTGTTTACCTGCAGATAACAACAGAAACTTATAATTGGGATATATGCATATCTAACAATATGTATTATTGAGCTTACATCAAAACAAAACACTTCAACCCATAATAATCAAGATTCCTCTTCACTTTAACCAATATGATCCACAAGCCTTCCTCTTTACATGCCCTTTCAAGGTCACAAAAGCCTAATGTACGAAAAATTCTAAAAAAGAGTGGCCCAACAAGGTGAATCTGAAATAAGCAAAAAGAATAATGTAGAGAGATAATTTAAGCAGCATTGCAGCAAAAGCATCAAAACAAAAGCATGCAAAATGCTGTAAGTAGACTAAAACAAAGAGCTAGAAGAAAATGATAAAAAGCACTACTCCTGTCCACGATTATGCTTTCTAGAAGTCACAAACACATCAATTTGGGATCAACTGCCAGAGAAACAGGGACTTATCAATGGCAGTTGTAGAAATACAAACCAGCAAACAGATTCTACAAGCTATGACTTCTAATAGGACACACGTCCAGCAGACCAAATAACGCCAAATAAAGATTCCACCATTTATGGTAAAAACTGTAAGATTCCTTGTGTACTTAAATTTTATACAATGGACACATCATTGTCGGTGCCTGAGTTCTTGTTCAACTCAGTGTAGTAAAAACTATACAAGAAACTGTAGAAGGTTCCACAACTACTGGGAAAGAGTAACCTCCCACCACAGATGGTGGAGAAAGTAACCATGCACGACCAACAGTCACAAGTCCTATAAGGGAGAGGGGATTCAATAAACATTCATGACAGAAAGTTACCTTTCGTCAAGAAACCACAATGGTTAGTTGGGTAAATGTCCCTTATGAGTTTCTTCCCTCTGATAGCATTTGGCAGCAAGAATTTGATGAGACTTTTTGGGGGACAAATTTGTAAGGTACAAGTGCTCATAAAAACTATAAAGCTTGTAGCGGACTTTGTGTGACAGGTATATCGAAAGGTAAAGGTATCACAAACCATAAACACAGGATAAATACAAAGAGATGTAACCAAAAAGACAAAATCAAAATAATTAGCCCACTGTGGTTGTTCATGAAACTAGAAAATCCATCAGAGTACTTTCCATGTGAAATTGCAACAAGTTAGAAACAGACCTTGTAACTAATTTCCTTTCCAGAATCAGTCACATAGATGGCAGAATTTGGATCACTAGCGGACATTTTTCCTGTCTCTCCCTGCAAAAATCAACAGATATGGATTAATGACTAGAGAAAAAGAAGACAATCACAAGAGGTATAATCAGGTAGGAAAATAGAAGTTTCCTTCATGCACAGTCGAAATATTAAAAGATGAAGATAGAGAGGAACTAAACGAGCAAGGAAGGACTTCACAAAACTACAATAGATAATTTATAGATAGCTAATAATGTAGATATATATATATGGACACAGTTGCACATTATATTGGGGAAAAAGTCATTTTTCATAAATTACAAGCAGATCATAGCAATTAAAAAATAAAGAAATGAAAAGCTAAAGCTCCATTTAGTACATGAAAACATATATGGATTAATGATTAGAGAAAAAGAGGACAATTACAAGAGGTATAATCAGGTAGGAAGCCACAGAAATTTTGTTCATAGACAGTCAAATATTAAAAAGATGAAGATGGAGCACCAAACAAGCAAGGAACTTCAAGACAACAAAATAGATAATTTATAGATTGTGAATTGATAGATAAATGTATATGAACACAGTTACCCAATTGGCTCTTGACTGCTTACTAAAGTCGCACACCATAATATATGGAACAAACTTATTAAAAGAACTACAGGAAAAACATTTTTGCTATTAGTTTCATCATAGCTAAGTAATTTTTTTTTTTGAGATAATTATCACGGCTAAGTCACAATATATGCATTCACGACACCTACAACACATTCTTCCTGTGTACCATGAAAAGAATTACCTGTAAGGCAGGAAAGAATGACGACTCAATTAATGCGGGCTTGTGGTAACCTATCCGAGGAGCAACATCACGTGTCATCCTAAAATAGGGATCCTGAATAATCGAAAGCAAGGAAAAATACATGAGGATGGAACTACCTAAAACAATGGGAACATAATTGGAATTATGTAAGTAAAGGACAAATGGAAGTCGAAAGAATAGTACAAAGTTACTGCCTCAAGATTAAAAGATGTATCAAGTTTTACTACCTCCAGCCTTAAAAAATATTGAGAGTGAAATAACAGTATAAACATGCACAGAACACATGGAAAAACCTAAAATAAAAAGGAAGCCAAATCCTCAAAAGCGTCAAACACTTTCAAATGGTGAAGTCACAAGTCTATATCATGCAATAATTGAAAAGAATAAAAAGATGATCACACGTCTAACAAGAAAAGAACTCATCTCCTGCTTCAAGATTAAAAGCGGCACCGAGTTACCAACTGCAGCCTCAAAACATTTTGAAAGGCTATTAATTTGATAGTATCAGCGTAACCATGCACAAGATACATAACATAGACATAAAGAAATTAAATCCTCAAAAGTGTCAAACACTTTTAAGTGGTGAACAAACAAGTCTATATCATGCACTAGTTGAAAAGAATAAAAAATGTTGAAAAATGACACATCTACTGCTTCGAGATTAAAAGCAGTACCAAATTAACAACTCCAGCCTCAAAACATTTTGAAAGGCTATTAATTTTGTAGTATCATTATAACCATGCACAAGATATAAGACAGACAAAGAAACTCAAACCTGCAAAAATACCAAGCCCTTTAACATAACAAATCTCAGAAACAAACATATATACGAATGGGAAGCCAGCCAAAAGGGAACAATGTAGTAGAAGTAAAATCAGTCTCTTCTAACAACACCACAAGCAACTATAAAATCAGGTAACTTTCAAAGAGGCATGTTGGAATTCACATTCTACTTTTTACTTTCAAAAGCAAGAACAAGGAAATTGCTTGCAGTTGTTTTAGACCGCAGACATTAAAAAATGTTTTCAAGGACAGATTTGCATGTCAAAACAAATTCGAAGATTCATCTCTCATGATATCTCTCATGATAGCTACAAAGGTACTTTGATCACAGAACTTGCTTTTTTTGAATAAAAAATATAAAGATACTTTCATCGCAGAAGTTGCTTTTTTTTAATAAAAAATATAAGGATCACACGGACTCACTTGTTCTTGAAGAAAGAAAATAGTCATGGAAAACTGAAAACTAAGTGCTTAGATTCCCTCATCTTGCACCAAGGGTTCCTTTGGAAATAAATGGAAAACAATCAGCAACTTTAAGAGGAAAATATTAAACGTCTGCTCTTGCTTGGCATGACGTAACAACAATTATTGGCATGACGACATTTTGAAGAGAGTTCCATGCAAAATAATGTCCAAAACTGGATGCTCAACAACACATGAAACTTTATAGAATAGATTCGACAGTGTATTGATTAGACCTTTTTATCATTTTTCAGCAAGGAAAAATAAAAAATGATAATAAAGAATAAACCACAAACTAGAACTGATAGTAAAGGCATTCCACCTGATCAATTGCACAAGGAATCAAGCAACGGAGATCATCTTTGCCAGAGAAAAGATGTGGGAATGAGCTAGGAAATGATGGAACGGCCTGCACTGATGTAAAACAAACGATAAAGCTGACTGACTGAGAACAAGAGATACAGGAAATAATAATGGTAAGAAAACTGGATATCAGGAAAAGGCAACCTTAGGATGTACATCCATATATTTTTTTAGTGTTAGCAACCACATGGTATAAACTTTTTTTTTTTTTTTTGCTTTTTTGAAACAGCAACCACATAGTATAAAGAACGTAAGAAATTCTGAAGGCCATGCAAAAAGGGGCCCTATGATGAATATAATTTTTTCTGGAGAGAAGTATCAATTTTTATAATGAAAGGAGTGCCACCCAGATAAAACAAAAAAAAAGGGTATTTAGAGCTTTAACAAAATATGTATAAGCTCTCCCTCATCCTCAAGTATCAACAAAATATATATAAGCTCTCCCTCGTCCTCGCCAGTATCAACAAAATATATACAAGCTCTCCCTCGTCCTTGCCAGTATCAAGATGATGACCCTTAAATAATGTAAGGTTTCGAGGCAGGGATTTCTAACTCCATTAAAAGAAAAAAAAAACTCTCAAAAGCATCCTTCCAAATAATCCACAAGGTAACTAAAAGGATAAGAGAGATTAACTCCTCTATTTTTATAAAAGACAAGTATATTATGTGAAGAAACAGGAGGTCTAATCATTGTACTATTAGTTAATCTAAAAGACTAATGTCCTCAAAAAACACAAACAGCAAAGAAAAAACATTAGAACCAAGCAAAAAGCAAGGAAATTAAACAAGACTGATGCAACACCGCAACCCAATCCATTTGCATTGTAAAAAAAAAGTCTTTTTTTTTTATAATTTTTCAGTTGTATGATGCAATCAAATCCTTAATTGTACTGCTTAAGACTTCTTAGTAATGTCTATAAAATCTAGATGTGATATCCAGATTTTTATCCTCCTACATCAAACTAGATCAAGGGTGGGTTAATATCTAGCAACCTATATTCTGTAGACATTTGAGCAGTGAAACATTTACAGATGCTCAAGCTCAAAACAAGAGCATCTTATTGGTAGAGAGCCCTTCCTCAAATGCGCTAATATACTTTTTAAAAATGGTTCATAATGACTCTCAGTGATGATACCATTTTTGGCTCCAGCTTTCAATCTATAACTAAGAAATTTTCTCATATCTTTCTCTTCCATCATGTCACTATATTTCTACAACCCATCTTCAACCCACCCCTATGGGTCCTAATCACTTTTTTTAATCATAAAGTATGGGAATTCACCATTTCCCTAGATAAATAACCTCCCCTATGCTTTGCAGATTACTGTTAAGGCTCAGAGCAAAAAAAAAGAAAGATTACAACAGATAACTTTTGTAACAATGTCTTCTCATGCCTATACAATTGTGTGATCAGTAGACAGCAGAAAAAAATATCACACCTGTATAGGAGGAAAGCTAACTTTTCCAATATGATCTTCACCGGTGAAACCAAAAATGCCCACAACCTAGGATCACAGCACTTTTAGAGAACGCTGAGGGCTCTGTATCTAATAAGAGAAAGTTAAAAAATGTGTCTGCCTCTGCTTGAAAGCATTATAAAGGTCACCTTATTATATGTGACACATTTGGCAACCTTCACCATGTTTTTGTAAAAAGCACTGCACAAAACATACACAACTTTCAAAAAGAACATATACATAAGTCATCATAAACATATATAAAACACAAGTACTTGAAAGCAAATACAAGACATTGCAGATTTATGATTTATTTTTTTTATCAGAATCACCCTTCACCTATAACTCAAATCTTCATGGTTTTGCAACAAAGCTAGTTTGAATTCCAATGTTGACTTTAAGTATGTTATCCAAAACCCTAGCAGAAATTTTAGCAGCACAACAAAAAGAAACCATGTCCCATGAGTTCCAAGCAGAAATGTTGCTGCATTACATACAAACTAGACTCATGCAATCTCTACTCTAAAATGACTAATCTACACCTTTAAAGAGCACCTTAATGGAGCTTAAAATCCACTTCTGGCTTCAAAGCATGACTCAGTGTATGCAGGGAGATATAAAGGCAATCAGACACCAAAGAGCAATGTCTTGATTTGAATAGTCTATAACAATATGATACTTGGCTTTCTGGACATTCACTACAACCCACTGATTCGATCATGACCTAGTGCTGTGTATCATCATCTTCGGAAACAAAAGATCCTGATTGTTGAAACACCAGGTTCCAAAAATTGGCAAGAAGCAGTATGGACCACCACCTTAACAAGATAATTGAGGATAACTTCTATAAAAAAATCGCTTTAGTTACCCGAAACATATAAATCTCAACATGCCGAGCAAATAATGAAAAGTACACTAGACTTAAAAAGACAAGAGAAACAAACACAAAGTTTAGAAGAAAAAAATCATGAACCTAACAGGGAAGAAGAGGGGTCAGGGCCAGATGGATTTATCTTCTTTTATTTCATGTGGAACTTTAGTATGATTACATACCCACCAACATAGTCAAAATCAGAAAAGATAAAGGTTCTGGTTATGTCAAAACCACAAGCGATAATATCTTTAGCATTTTCTCTGGCAAGTCTCTGGGTCTCCTCCACAGTCAGATTTTTCCACATACATTTCTCATCATCAGTAAGTTGTATCACAAGGGGAACCTTGAAGGCATCTTGCAAGTACCTGCAAAAAAAAAAAAAAAAGAAAACAGTGCTGACCATGAGGCAAACAGACACAACATTGTTCCACAGGAAAATATATAGTTCCACAAGCCATGATAAGAACCACTGGCAAATGTAGCAATATCCAACAAGCATTATCCTAGAAATAAGAAGTTTTTTTTTTTTCCAAATGGATCTAGAGGTGAGAAGTCTTAAAATCACATAAAGAGATTAAGAATAAGACTCATCACCCCTCCCCCCCGAAAAAAAAAAAACAAAAGAAAAGAACTAGCTGCAAAACCAATACGGCAAAACTTACGATATAAAGTGGACAAACTCAAAAATGTTCTAATTATGAGAAACAGCACTTCTTAAATGTCAACATAAATGCACAAACTCAGAGAATGTCCAAACTATGGAAAACAGCACTTTATCAATTTAAATATAAGACGCTAAGGATATTATTGGAACAAATGAATTATTTTATGGACTTCATTTGGGAAAAGCTTTAGTTTTTTTCGCTTGCTTCAAACATGAAAATATGAAAATCCATTACCAAATAAATTCTAATTTGAATTAAAATAATAAATTCCAAATTCCATTGAAATTGATGGAATGTGAATTTTGATGATTTTAAATTTGTTTCTTTCCTATGTTCAAAAGTCTATTTATAGTTAATAAATCAAATTTTTCCAAATGAATTCCACAAAAATAATTCATTTGCCCAAAGATACCTTAAATTTGTACCAATAATAATGATACTATCACGATGAGAAGGTTCACTCACTTGGTAAACATGAAGGGAACCAAATGCCCCAAATGTAAAGCTTCAGATGATGGGCCTCTGCCAGTGTAGAGATAAAACTTGTCTCCTCTCTCGTATGCATCCAATATCTCATTAAAATCCCTACCAGAAAAGAAGCTCAAAATCAATAAAAGATATGAACACACGTAGGCAGCACCAATATCTGCAGAATAGAGTATGTGAGGACCGATGGGCGAAGAAGACACCGCGGCGGAGGAAGACATGGGGAGGGCGAGACGTAAGGCGTTGGACACGATCGACGAGAGATTGATCGAGCCTTTGGCACCCAAACTTATCGATCAACTTGTCGTAATCAATCTTGCCCCCATCCTTTGCGGATACTTCCCATGGATTTACTACCTGCTCTGCTTCTAATTCTTTCTCTGTCTCCTCTTTCTTCTCCATCTCACTCATTCTCCCTCTTCCCTGTTAAGACACAAAAATGGAAAATCAGAATGTCTCCTTTCATTGTCAACATTTTTTCAATTTCTCAGTCAGTTCAATACAAGCTCAACTCAAAAACCTAAATAACCGAATTTCTCAAAACGATTTTCTCCTTTCTCTCAATTTCACTTGGTTTACCTTCAATGGCGGCGTCTCCGATATGAGATGCCAAGGCTGAGACAGTACAGGAGGTCAGACATTCAAGGAATAAAAGCCCTAGGTCTACCACATTCAAAATTTCGTTGAAGAAAGAAATGAATAAAGCAGAAATTACTTTTAGGCAACAAATGGAGACAGAGCGACGGTGGTGGCAGCTACACGATTGAGCAGACCAATGATGGTCCCTTTTCTCTGCGTATCAAGCGACGATGCAACGGAGACGGAATCTTCCAGTTTCAGCCGCGGATCATCTGGAAAGAGAGATAAGTGGTGAATCGAAGTGGCGGCGCCGCTGATGTTGGAAGAAGATTTGAGAAATAAGAGAACTGCACTGAGAGATACGAAGGACAGGGAATCGGAGGATGTTGGGGATTGGCCGAAAGACTGATTTCCGAACGACGCCGTTTCCGGATTTTATACAGTGGGCTAATGGGCCGAATTTAGGGCTTAGGGAGTGTGAGTCAATGGGCCGTAATGGTCTTTGGAATAAGTAGTATGGGCTGAGGCTTGTTCTTTGGGTATCTTGATTGGGCATTATAAAAATCCAATTTTTTAAAATTATATTTGAAATATATATATATATATGTAAATTTGGTAAATTTTTTTATAAATTAATATTTAACATACCCATTTAGGTAAAAATAAAAAATAAAAATAAAAATAAAAGTTATGCATATATATATATATATATATATATATATAAGAACAAAATTGTTTACATAATTGCAATTTGAGAATTAAATATAAAAAAAATAAAAAAGGGAAATTTGGATTTATAAAGAATGACCAATAACAATCCTTTTTTTAGAAAAAAATATTAATAAATCAATGGAAATTAGAAAAGAAGGAAAGTAATTAATATCATCTAAATAAGAAATGGAAAAAAAAAATTAGTAAATTAATGAAAATTAAAAAAGGGAAAGTAATTAATATATTCTAAATCATCATTAAATTGAAAATTACATATATTAAATTAGAAGTAGGTAAAACCGGTTCAGTATTCTTATTATACAACATTTTAACGATTAATCTTTCGAATCAGTTGATTTGGTTAGTTTGATGGAGGTTAAAAGAACGACAGCAGTACTAACAATAACCGTAATGACAATGTTAGTAGGATCCGCGACAAGTATTCCTAAAACATGGACCATGGGAGATCAATATGGTTGGGATGATCTCGTTAACATTAATGCAACGGATCCCCCCAAAATGAATATTATTTAAATAATCTCGGTGAAATGGGTGTTTGTATTTATATATTTCTATAATAAAACTTATATAAAAGAATAATATTTTTTATGGTTTATGTCATTACAATTGTATTTTAGTATAAGTTATTATCTACGGCTCGAGCACCGTTGGCCAAATAAATTTTTAAATGATTCAAATCATCTAAGTTTAAAAAACATAAGATTATATAGTTTTTCGACGTGTTCCACGATCCAAATGTTTAATATCTCCATGAATATTACGTATTACATCAAATCATACTAGAATTTTTTAAAATTTAAGATTGCACACGTAATTGGTGTAAATTATGATAATCATGTATTAATATTTTTAGTAAAATATTAAAATTTTATCAAAAAATTTAGATTGTTGCTTGTGTTATTCGGATGAATAATTGATGTTATTTTAAGTGAAATTTATGAAAAACCAAATATAAATAAATATATGTGTCCAAAATAATCAATGATAATTAGGCAAACCAATATTAATATCATATATGTTATTTATATGTCATATATGAAAATGAAAATAAATCAAATGATCTTTCTGAAAGATTAGTTTATTGTTATTAATATATGGACTCATATTTATATGGTTAGCCTATAATAAATACATCTGACTATGAAAAAAAATATATGTATATACATATATAAAAAGTTAGTAACCAGATGTCCTGACGAAGTAAATAAGTCTTTTAAGTATAATTTATGTTAATCATTCGGCGTCATAACTCATTGATGATTTACATATCTAGTTTAATATATTTCTATTCAACAGTCTTGTTACATGATTTCTATAATTTTTCATGAAATTAGGTTTTTTATTTAACATTTTTCATTAATTTTGTTTCAGAATCGATGATTTTACTAAAATCAGTGATACTGACTCAATACTGCCTTATAACATGTACTTGAAATATATGAAGATTGAAAATTTTAGGGTTATTTTGGATGTATTACTTGAAATTTTATGGGCACGAGATTTTTAATTGATTTATTCTGTTTTCGCATTTGCTAAATACCACTTAATAAAATTTTTAAAGATTATACATTTTTTTAAGGGTGTACATTTATGGAGCACGAGTCATTACATAAATTAATAAATCTAAACGTTTAAAAATCTATATTTTGATAATTGATTTTAAATTTCGGAACTAATCTAAATAAATTCAAATGTTTAAGAATCCATAATTTGATTGAAACCGAAGAATCTTTTGAGTTTAAAGTTTTAAGCTCCATGCTTATTATTATTGTTCATAGCTTCGATTTCGAGATAAAATCTCAAATTTATTCTCTCTAAGGATATCTCCATTAATACTACTTTCTTAAGATTTAAATAAAAATAATTAAATTTGAATATTAGCTTTTTACTTAATAAATTGGGAAATAACATAAAATAATCAGCTTACATATTTGAAAAAAATTAGGAATTATATTTGGACTTCATGACCTTAGATCCACTATAAGGGACCTAATGATTATCTCAATGATAATATTTGAATATATATATATATATATGCAAAATTTTGGTAATTTTTTTAGAAATAATATTTGACATTACCCATTTAGGTAAAAAATAAAAATAAAAATAAAAGACATATATATATAATAATAATAATAAAATTGTTTCCATAATTGGAATTTGAGGAAGTATAACAAAATAAGATTATTTAAGATTTTGGAAATAAAAAATTAGGAGTTATATTTGTAAGTAATGTTATTCCATAAATGCTAAAATTAAGGAAAAAAAAAATCTAAATTTGGCATTTCTTTATTATGAAAAAAGAAATTAAAATGTCCCATTTAGTTAAAAACAAAATCAAAATAAATCAAATTAAAAGATATTAAAATAAAATTTTCCCATAATTGCAATTTTAGAATTAAGTATAAACAATCTTTAAAAACAAAGGATTTATAATGAATGACAAATAACAATCATTCATTAGAGGAAAAATATTAGTAAAATTAATGGTAATTAATATATTCTAAATCATCATGAAATTGAAAATTATATATATATTGAATTACCATCATATGTTTTAGAGAAATATACAAAGAAGAACCCTAGAAATCAACTTTGCTTCTTCTCCCAAAGTTATAAGCAGGTAAAATGAGTTCAAGTATTTATTTATCTATTTTCAATTTGATTATCAGTTAAATATTCTTGATTAATTTTACAGTGTATTACAGTTGATTCGATTGAACCAATGGAATTTAAAAGAACGACAGTAGTTACAACGATAGCAGTAGTGATAATGTTAATAGGAGGTGCCATAAGTGCTCCTAAAACATGGATTGTGGGAGATGAATATGGTTGGGATACCATCATTAACGTCGAACAATGGCCGGAAGGAAAACACTTCTATGCTGGTGATATACTTGGTATGTATATCTATCTATATATAATATATCTCTTCGTGTATATACATATATATATATGTAAATTAAATAATTATTTTTTGTTAAAAAATATATTGCAGTGTTTAATTACGATTATCGAGACAGCAACGTGGTGAAGCTATTAAATAAGACAGGATATGATACGTGCACAAAACCAGAGGGTGCCGAGGAATACGAATCGGGAAATGATAAAATTCCACTTGATTTTGGACTCAATCACTTCATTTCTGGTTATCCCGTACAATGCCAAGCTGGCTTGAAGATGTTCATTAATGCCACGGCTCCCCCAAATTGAACATTAATGTACCTTTTGGATTCTTGAGATTTTAATAAATACTATAAGCTATTGTTTTCGACATGTTTCAGGAATTAAATGCTTAATATATATGTTTACGACGCAAGTCATATTAAAATTTTATAAGTTTATGTTTACTAACTTGGTATAAACTATGATAAGTCATACATCAATGCTATATATATCACGTCGATCACAATTCAAATTGAAATTCTACAAATTTTAAGATTACTCAAATAAGTTAGTTGTAAATATTTAATATCTTTGTCAAGTGTCATATTAAATTTTATAAATTTCAAAATTATTTTATAAGTTGGTGTAAATTAGTATAGATCAGACGTCAATATTATGTATCACATCAATTGCAAATCATATTAAAATTCTAAAAATTTCAAAATTATTTACTAAGTTGGTATAAAGTGTGATAGACCATATATCAACATTTACAATGAAATATTAAAATTTTATCAAAAGTTAAATTATTTGATCAATCATTATAAATAAATGTAAGATATACATTAATTTCACTTTTACTTTCAAATAAAAAACATGTGTACATTTTGCAAAGATAATGAGATTTTCTCTCTATTAAGATCAATCGCATTTAAAGATGATTAGGGAGTCCTCAAATAATTGTGATAAATGCTAGTAAGGCATGGAACCGTGAAAATTACACGAACAATGAAAATTTCACCGAAGTTTAATTTTTAAATGATTCAAATCAACGAAGTTTAAGAAACATAAGATTATATAGTTTTTCAACGTGTTCCACAACCTAAATGTTTAATATCTCCATGAATATTACGTATTACATCAAATCATACTAGAATTTTTCAAATTTTAAGATTGCATACTAAGTTACTGTAAATTATAATAGGTCATATATCAATATTTATAGTAAAATAATGTGTATATATATTAATTTATATATACACATTATCTGTTAATTTATTTTAACTAGAAATTAAAAATGTTTTCTTAAGCCTAACACACCATGTAAATAAAATGTTTTTTTATATTATTTATATGTCGTATATGAAAATAAAAATAAATCAAATGATCTTTTTGAAAGATTAGTTTAGTATTATTTATATGGACTCATATTAGTTTATTATATGGTTAGTTGATAATAGATATATTTGATTATGAAAGAAAATATGTGTATGTCTAGGTATAAATATATATGTTTATACATCCTACGTATTCCAAAAGTTAGGTAACCAGATGCTTTAACGAAATAAATAAATCTTTTGAGCATAATTTATGTTACTCATTTGACGTCATAATTCATTGAGCGTTACATACTCAGATTGATAGATTTCTATTCGACAGTTTTATTATATGATTTCTATGATTTTTTATAGAACTGAATTTTTTATTTAGCCTTTTTCATTAATTTTTTTGAGACTATATAATTTTATTAAACTTAGTGATACTAACTCAATACTGCTTTGTGATGTTTAGTTAGAATTTATAGAGAATGAAAATTTTAGTGACATAAAATTTCTAATTGATTTATGGTGTCCTCACATTCGCTGATATACCCCTTAACGAAATTTTCTTAAAGGTGCACACTTATGGAAAACTGAGTCATTGTATAATCTAATAAATCTAAGCGTTTAAGAATTCATATTTTGATAATTGGTTTTTAAGTTTCGAAACTAATCTAAATAAATTCAAGTGTTTAAGAATTCATATTTTGATTGAAACCGAAGAATCTTTTGACTTTAAAGTTTTAAGCTCCATTCTTATTATTATAGCTTCGATTTCGAGACAAAATCTCATGTTTATTCTCTCTAGGGATATCTCCACTAATACTACTTTCTTAAGATTTAAATAAAAATAATTAAATTTAAATATTAGCTTTTTACTTAATAAATTGGGGAATAACATAAAATAAACAGCTTGCATATTTGAAAAAATTAGGAATTATATTTGGACTTCATGACCTTAGATCCACTATAAGGGACCTAATGATTATCTCAATGATAATAGTTGAATATATATATATATATATATATGCAAAATTTTGGTAATTTTTTTAGAAATAATATTTGACATTACCCATTTAGGTAAAAAAATAAAAATAAAATACATATATATATAATAATAATAATAAAATTGTTTCCATAATTGCAATTTGGGGAAGTATAATAAAATAAGATTATTTAAGATTTTGGAAATAAAAAATTAGGAGTTATATTTGTAAGTAATGTTATTCCATAAAAGCTAAAATTAAAGAAAAAACAAATCTAAATTTGGCATTTCTTTTTTCAAAAAAAAGAAATTAAAATGTCCCATTTAGTTAAAAACAAAATCAAAATAAATCAAATTAAAAGATATTAAAATAAAATTTTCCCATAATTGCAATTTTAGAATTAAGTATAAACAATCTTTAAAAACAAAGGATTTATAATGAATGACAAATAACAATCATTCATTAGAGGAAAAATATTAATAAAATTAATGGTAATTAATATATTCTAAATCATCATGAAATTGAAAATATATATATATATTGAATTACCATCATTTGTTGTAGAGAAATATACAAAGAAGAACCCTAGAAATCAACTTTGCTTCTTCTCCTAAAGTTATAAGCAGGTAAAGCTAGTTCAAATATTTATTTATCTATTTTTAATTTGATTATCAGTTAAATATTCTTGATTCGTTTTTCGTATATTACAGTTGATTCGATTGAAGTAATGGAGTTTAAAAGAACGACAGTAGTTACAACGATAGCAGTAGTGATAATGTTAATAGGAGGTGCCATAAGTGCTCCTAAAACATGGATTGTGGGAGATGAATATGGTTGGGACACCATCATTAACGTCGAACAATGGCCGGAAGGAAAACACTTCTATGCTGGTGATATACTTGGTATGTATATCTATCTATATGTAATATATCTCTTCATGTATGTACATATATATATGTAAATTAATTAGTTATTTTTTGTTTTAAAATATATTACAGTGTTTAACTACGATTATCGAGACAGCAACGTGGTGAAGCTATTAAATAAGACAGGATATGATACGTGCACAAAACCAGAAGGTGCCGAGGAATATGAATCGGGAAATGATAAAATTCCACTTGATTTTGGACTCAATCACTTCATTTCTGGTTATCCCGTACAATGTCAAGCTGGCTTGAAGATGTTCATTAATGCCACGGCTCCCCCAAATTGAACATTAATGTACTTTTTAGATTCCTGATATTTTAATAAATACTATAAGCTATTGTTTTCGACATGTTTCACGAATTAAATGCTTAATATATATGTTTACGATGCAAGTCATATTAAAATTTTATACGTTTGTGTTCACTAACATGGTATAAACTATAATAAGTCATACATCAATGCTATATATGACGTCGATCACAATTCAAATTGATATTTTCTAAATTTTAAAATCATTCATTAAATTGCTTGTAAATGTTTAATATATCTGTTAAGTATCGAATTAAATTTTATAAATTTTAAAATTGTTTCGTAAGTTAATGTAAATTATGATAGAACAGATATCAATGTTACGTATTACATCGACTGCAAATCATATTAAAATTTTATAAATTTCAAAATTATTCACTAAATTGGTATAAAATATGATAGATCATACATCAATCAATATAATTAAACGTAAGATATACATTAAATTCACTTTTACTTTTAAATCGAAAACTTGTGTACATGTTACAATATACGAGCCAGGAGTGGCAGTTGGGTTTGGAGCGATTATGCGGAGTTCTTCCGGCCATCCGATTCTTGTGCTCTCGGCTACTCTACAAGGGTGTCGATCGTTCATTCCAAGCAGACCTTCTGGTTTGTAGACCCACCCTAAAGTATATTCAAGATCACATTCACCATCCAGGAATCGTAGAACTCGATGCTAAATTGGTTCATACAGCTATACTCTCCGCAGAAGAAGACAGCTGAGAATTCAGCTCCATAATTCATGATTCCAGAGACGGCCATCCGATTCTCGTGCTTTCGGCTACTCTACAAGGGTGTTGATCGTCATTACTACCAAAGCTTCTGGTTTGTAGACGCACTTTAAAGTATATTCAAGCTCACTTTCACCATCCAGGAATCGTAGAACTCGATGGTAAATTTGTTCATACAGCTATACTCTCTGCAGAAGAAGACAGCTGAGAATTCAGCTCCATAAGTCAGGATTCCAGAGACGGCCATCCCATTGTGGTGTTCTCGGCTACTCTACAAGGGTGTCGATCGTCATTCCAAGCAGAGCTTCTGGTTTGTAGACGCACCCTAAAGTATATTCAAGATCACTTTCACGGCACATGAATAGTAGAACTCGATGGTAAATTGGTTCATCAGCTGCACTCTCTGCAGAAGAAGACAGCTGAGAATTCAGCTCCATAATTCATGATTCCAAGAGACGGCCATCCGATTCTTGTGCTCTCGGCTACTCTACAAGGGTGTCGATCGTTCATTCCAAACAGACCTTCTGGTTTGTAGACGCACACTAAAGTATATTCAAGATCACTTTCACCATCCAGGAATCGTAGAACTCGATGCTAAATTTGTTCATACAGCTACACTCTCCGCAGAAGAAGACAGCTGAGAATTCATCTCCATAATTCAGGATTCCAGAGACCTTCTTCTTCGAGACCGGCTTAGATATTGTGCTCGCGTAGATTCGAAAACAATGTAATAATTAAAAAACACACACACACACACACATATATATATATATATATATATAGACACACACATTATGATCTAATTAATATAATAGCTTCTATTTATATACTTGTATGAGTTTATAATTTAAAATATTAAACATAACTTGTACACATTAAGAAATTAGGAATTGTTTTTAAAAGCATTATTTACGAAGAACATATACCTTAAAAGTGGATTAATTAGCAAAATTACTCTATTAATTTAAATATAATTATAAAAATATATTTACCCTCCAATTTTATTTTATTTTTAAAAAAAATTAAAATTACAATTTCTTTATGATAAGATTAATAAAATCTTATTCTAAAAAAAAAAATAATAATTAAAATATTACTTAGTAATGATGAATGTTATTCAGCATTACAGCTCATCTTCTTCTTGCATGAGTATAAACCCAGACGCGGTTCTTTTTTTCTTCTTGCATTACTACGATTCATCGTATTAGAACCAGATTGTCGGACACATACACACACAGAGAGAGAGATATATATATATATATATATGTATGTATATATATAAAGTACTAGTTTCGTATTCCTACATTACCGGAAGAGAATTGAGAAAATATTAATGTTCTCTTTTTTATGTTTGGAATCATTTTGACTAAAGTTGCTGGGTATCTCTCTCTGTTTCTCCAAGTATTTCAGTTTCACTCACTTTCAGATTCTGGGTCTTGTATTTTTGAATTCTATTTGAGTTCTTCGTTCTGTTCATTTGATTTTTTTTTTTTTTTGAGTAGTAAAAACCAGTGGCTATGGAATCTCTTCGTCTGAGTCTATACATTATGGGGTTTTGCTGCTTTTTAATCGTGGTAGCTTACGCTGCAACAGATCCCAATGACTTGAAAATCCTGCTTGATTTCAAGAACGGATTGGAGAATGCAGAGCTGCTGAAATGGCCTGAAAATGGCGATGATAATCCTTGTGGTCCGCCATCTTGGCCTCATGTCTTTTGTGCTGGCAACAGAATCACCCAAATTCAGGTTCAAAACATGGGTCTTAAGGGACCCCTTCCTCAAAATTTCAACCAGCTTATCGAATTGTACAATTTGGGTTTACAGAGGAACAGATTCAATGGCTCTTTACCCAGTTTTAGTGGGTTGTCGGATTTGGAGTTTGCTTTTTTGAATGACAATGAATTTGATTCCATCCCTTCAGATTTCTTTCGAGGACTCACTAGTCTACGTGTTTTGGCTCTGGATAACAATCCCCTTAACGCCACTACAGGATGGGTGATTCCTCCAGATTTGGTTAGTTCAGCTCAGTTGGTAAATTTGTCTTTGATACAATGCAATTTGGTAGGACCTGTTCCTGATTTCTTAGGTAAGTTTTTATCACTTCAAGCTCTCCTTCTTTCGTACAATAGATTGACTGGTGATATTCCCGAGAGCTTTGGGCAGTCTATGATGCAGATTTTGTGGTTAAATGGTCAAAGTGGTGCTGGGTTGAGTGGTAAACTTGATGTGTTTACAAAAATGGTGTCATTGACACAGCTTTGGTTACATGGTAATAAATTTACAGGGACAATACCAGAGAATATTGGGAATTTGAAATTGTTGAAGGATCTTAATCTGAATACCAATGAGCTTGTTGGGTTGATTCCTGAGAGTTTAGCTAATATGGAGCTAGACAATCTGGTTTTGAATAACAATTTGTTTATGGGTCCAATTCCTAAGTTTATGGCTGGTAATGTTTCTTATACTTCTACTACTTTTTGTCAGTCTAAACCTGGTATTCCATGTGCTCCAGAAGTTAACGCCCTTTTAGATTTTCTTGGTGGCTTGAATTACCCATTTAATCTGGCTTCTCAATGGTCTGGTAACAATCCATGTGAAGTGCCTTGGTTGGGATTGTCTTGTAATCCACAGTCTAAGATTTTCTCTATTAATTTGCCTGGTTATAATCTTAGCGGTGTGCTCAGTCCTTCGCTTGCCAAGTTAGATTCATTGATGGAAATCAGGGTTGCAGGAAACAATATCAGTGGTACTATTCCTGAGAATTTCACCACATTGAATTCACTGAAATTGTTGGATATTAGTGCAAATAATTTTGAACCTCCATTGCCCAAATTTGCTGACTCTGTTAAGATATTGACTGAGGGGAATCCTCTTTTGGTTGCTGGGGGTAATAGAAGTTTCTCGCCTCCTAGCGAGAGTCCAGCATCTACACCAACTACTCCACCTTCATCAACCACAAGTCCACCTTCCCCAAGGCCTGATAGGAACTCAAATTCATCTAGTTCCCACCAAAATGACTCTCAACCAAAGAGTTTTATAACCAGGCTGGTAACTCTGACTGGAGTAGCAAGTGTGGCAGCATTGGTTCTGCTGTTAATTTCTGTATCTGTATATTGTTGTAAGAGGAGGAAGAGCAGTACAGAAGATTGTAATTCCATTGTTGGTAACCCTAGAGAGTCATCTGATTCAGGAGACAAGGCTAAGACAATTGTTAATAAGAGCAGTTCTGGAGGCATACCTGCACAAACTGTCCAATACCCTGGGAGTGATGTCAGTGAAGGAACAGAAAACTCTGATGTGGTGGAAACTAGATCTCTGGTCATATCTGCTCAAGTTCTTCGCAGGGTGACTGAGAATTTTGCACCAGAAAACGAGCTTGGTCGTGGTGGATTTGGAACCGTTTACAAGGGTGAGTTGGATGATGGTACAAAAATAGCAGTAAAGAGAATGGAGTCTGGTGTAATTAGCAACAAAGCATCAAATGAATTTCAGTCTGAAATAACAGTTCTTTCGAAGGTTAGACACCGCCATTTGGTATCTCTTTTGGGTTATTCAATTGAAGCTTCGGAGAGGCTTTTAGTGTACGAGTATATGTCTCAAGGTGCTTTAAGCAGACATCTTTTCCATTGGAAGAGATTAAAGCTGGATCCTCTATCTTGGACAAAAAGGCTCGTAATCGCATTGGATGTTGCTCGAGCAATAGAATATCTTCATAGTCTAGCCCATCAAACGTTTATACACCGAGACCTCAAATCTTCCAACATTCTTCTGGATGATGACTTCCGGGCTAAAGTATCAGATTTTGGACTGGTGAAACTCGCCCCTGATGGGGAAAAATCTGTTGTCACAAAGCTTGCTGGAACTTTTGGCTACCTAGCACCCGAATATGCTGGTAAAAAATCTTCTCTCAAACATTCTAAATGTTTAATTCTTATAAAAATTATAATCGACTTTAATAATAATAAATTTTTTTCCTTTTATAGAACTTATTTGTATTTAAGTTTTTATTAAATTTTTTATAATTTTTTTCTACATATATCTAAACGTTCTAAATTAGATCTGATGAACAAAAATTTAACAAATTAGAAAATTTAATGATAAATATTGAAGAACATATGCATGTATATGTTTTACCTAGTCATGGATTTTTTTTGATTCATGGAGAAATTTATAAAGTTCTCAACTTTATATCTTAGCAACTACCTATCCTGTTACCTTGTATTTTGCTTCTAGGTAGCTTGTTTCTCAAGTTATAATATTTACAAGTTCTCTTCTGGCTTGTTTCTAAACATGGTAGCAGATCAAAACAACTTAATCCATACTTGCATCTTGCAACTCCTATATATTTACTGAAATTGTCATGGTTGCAGTGATGGGAAAGATCACAACAAAAGTGGATGTGTTCAGCTTTGGAGTAGTATTAATTGAACTTCTGACTGGACTAACAGCTCTTGATGAGGATCGGTCTGAGGATCGAAGGTACTTAGTTGAGTGGTTTTGGCGAATTAAGTCGAACAAAGACGAACTTATGGCTGCCATCGATCCAGTTCTCGAAGCCAACGAAGAAACACTCGAGAGCATGTGTGTCATAGCTGAACTTGCCAAACATTGTACCGCAAGGGAACCAAATCATCGACCGGACATGGGACACGCTGTGAATGTTCTTGCTCCTCTGATCGAGAAATGGAAGCCGGTGGACGATGCATCCAGGTATTATTCGGGGAATGATAACGAGACACCTCTTCCCCAGATGTTGGAGGTATGGCGACAAGCTGAAGGGAAAGATGTTAGTTATTCTAATGGTAATGATAGCAGAGGAAGTATTCCATTAAGGCCATGTGGATTTGCAGATTCCTTCACCTCTGCTGATGGTAGATGAATGTATGTATTGATTTAATCGAAGGGGTAAAGTTGTTTGGTGGTGGATTTTGAATTTGATTCTTTGCTTCGAAGAGGGTAAGAGATAAATTATGAATATACTTTATTTGGTATTTATATAGATTGGATTATGTTTGAACTTTCATTACCAAGAAAATTATTTGTTTATAGAATCATGTATGACACCTGCAACTGTCACCTTCCTCACGTCGTGGAGAATAGATACACACATACAAATGTATAAGTGCAGAAAATAGATTTAGAATGAGAATCCTGACTCGGCTTTTCCAGATATCTATATATATGTATCTATACACGCACATATTTTTAAAACTTCTTCTCTTATTTTCGTCATGCTTGGAATGGCAGTATAGAGAATTTATTAAATCTAATATTTTTTTGCTTACGAGTGTATATGTAACCAACATTGCATAATAGTATAAACAAGTGAACACTTCGTTAATCATATTGCACATACTGTATATATATATATATATATATATATAGTCCTTACAAAAACGATCAGAAGAAGCATTAATCTTCCTTCACCAAAAACCAAACAACCAAAACTCAAGAGAGTTACAATAGCATGAAGGTCAAGTCTTCACATTTTTAGACCAAAATCAAGTGCAAATGGAAATACACACACACACACAAACACATATATATATATATATATATGAGTGGAGATATTGATCATGGTGTTGTTGGTTTCTTGGGAGTATTGCCATTGTGGTGCAGTGGATCTGGACCAGAGGGAACTGTTCTTAGCTCCCAATCCCCCATCCTCTCCCTGTTATCAACTCCACCCATTAATCCCTTCCCTAGATACATGTTTGCTCCTTCTACCACCTGTATACACACACACACACACACACACACACACACACACATATATGTAAATATACTCGCACATATATAAACAATGCCAAATGAAATTCATTACCTTTCGGTTAACAGCTGCATTGACATAAAAGCAGCCATACCCAGAACTGCAGTCTGTCGCAAATTAATCATAACAAGTTCATTAACGTTTCACAGTCAACATACGTATACATGTATATACAGTGTGTGTGAGTGATTATGTAGAGTTAGAAAGAGACCATGAACATGTTGCACGGTAACCAAGCAGACAACCAGCAGCAGAGTTACACTGGTAATCTTTGACGTGAACTCCATATTAGCTATATATATAAGTATGCTTCCAGGGAGCAAGAGTCAGAAGAGGAAGCCGAAGAAGAGAGATAAAAAAAAAAGAGTTTGGTGATGGAAGGGTGGAAAGTTGGGATGAACTTATAGAGAGAAAGGATTAAAAGATCGAGAAGGTGCATGCAAATGATTAGGTAAGCAGCCATTTTTGGAGAAATGATTAAAAGCTTTGGATTAGATTTGAACTGATCGCGGCTGACGACGGCGCCGGCGTGAAAAGACCTTCCACCTTCATCCCTTCCTTCCCACCTGAGATCCTCTTTTTGCACCTACTCTGTGTTTGTGTGTGTGTATACATATATATATATATATATATATATACAATATGACATCATTATTGATGTTAATTTGCAGAAGACAAATCAGCTTTACAGAAAATCAGACACTGTGCATGTTACACCTGAAATACGTTAGCAAGGTCAGTTTTCCGTTATGCTTCTAATTTTTTATAGTTATATCCTGTCTAAAATGTACTACTGTAAACCCAGAAGAAAACTTATATACATAATATATAGATATAATACAATATTTAAAGGTAACCCACATGCTTTCTCCTGCTGTTAGAAGAAATTGTTGCACTAATATAATAAAAAATTAAATCTTTATACATTTATAAAGTTTGAACTTATAATTTTTAAATAAAATATAATAATTTTAAGACTGTAATGGCATTAAATGGTCCGATATAAATAGATTTGACTGTATGTATATAAATATATGATTTGATTTGAAAAGACTAAAGTGTCCCAAAATGTATTTAAGGAACTAATAATGGCAAATACTGTACTTCAGATTTTGTTATCAGAGATTCCTTTTAGTACCTTTTTAAGGCGCTTCCAGACTGCATATATGTATGTATATATATATATATATGTAAATATCTGTCTCTACATGCTGATGATCATCATGATGTGTGATGGATGGGACTGACTGATTCAGTCCCCTACCTCCCCCATCCCCCCTCCCCATCATTCTTTCTTTAAGAAACGAAAATTAAAATTTTGTATTTCATTATATATACATACATATAGTCAGTTATGATACTATATATTTGTATACATGAGTGACGATCATGTTAGTTGAATATGTCCCCTATTCATATTTACAATAATCTAACTGTAGTTCAGTTTATGATTCTGCTCATGTGAGTTAAGCTGAAAGAAAAAAGAGAATTCCCCATATTGCACAAAATATTGAGATACACTACAATCTGTTCAAGATTTATATATATTGCACAATCATTTATATGTATATTTACATATGATCTATATGATCCTGTAAATATACAGCAGATCAAAACAAGAGTAATCCACAAATGTAGTATAACAAAACGAATTCCCATCTCACACCCTCATCTTAATAATTTATATGTTATATATATATATATATATGATATTATGATCCTGCAGATATACAACAGACCAAAACAAGAAAAAGGAGAATTCAGTTTATGATTCATATTTGCAATAATCTAACTGTAGTTCAGTTTATGATTCTGCTCATGTGAGTTAAGCTGAAAGAAAAAGGAGAATTCCCCATATTGCACAAAATATTGAGATACATTACAATCTGTTCAAGATTTATATATACTGCACAATCATTTATATGTATATTTACATATGATCTATATGATCCTGTAAATATACAGCAGATCAAAACAAGAGTAATCCACAAATGTAGTATAACAAAACGAATTCTCATCTCACACTCTCATCTTAATAATTTATATGTTATATATATATATGATATTATGATCCTGCAGATATACAACAGATCAAAACAAGAGTAGTGCACAAATGTAGTAGTATCAATAAATTGAATTCCCTTCTCTCACCCTCAAACTTAATTATCTGTACGACGAGAGTCTAGACCCCTATCCTTCCTTGTTCTTGCTACAAACAAGTCTCTAGATTTGATCAGGCCAGGAATGCACCCAATCATAGTTGTGAAGGGGAATTGTGCAACTGCTTCTTTCCTTCCAAGCGAAACAATTGCAAGCACGGAACCAGAACTAGGCTTGTATGTCGCCATCTTGCTTTCTTTTCCACCGCCCATCAATAACTTCAAGTTCTTCGCAACCACTAAAGCGTGCTTTTGTGCTATATACCCTTGTTTGATTTCCTGGCGTATTCCATATACAATTTATCAATGCTTGATGGCATTTACATGAGAAATATTAATATCAACATCATAAACCAAAGACAAAGATCTTGTTCGTCCTAAGTCAGAATGCAGAATTAACAATTTTGTTAGATGACTTCTAAAGTAACTTATGTAACTTGATCCTTTAACATTTGGATCTAAAGGATTTTGAGTTAGTAAATTTGCCAAGTTATAAAGTTCATAGCTTAAAGAGCTCTTCTATTTCAAGTTAAACCAACACGGAGTTTGAAGGAACTGATGGGACAGAAATTACCTGAATATTAGTAATATCGCCTATTGCAAATATGTTTCCACGACCCTTTACTCTCAAGTGCTCATCGACCATCACCCTTCCATGACTATCCAAGCTATCCTTCAATATGCTATCATTAAGCCATGATGAACTCAGAGGTTTTGCTGTGCATAGAAAATGGCAGTCTGCTTCAATTGTTTCTCCTTCAGACGTTTTATACACTTTGCCTCCATCAGAAACAGAATTTAAATCGACGGATTGCCCCAATATTACTTCAACTCTCTTTGAAGTTAACCAATCTAGACTTTTATCAGCAGCTTTTGGCCCAATAAATTCCAATAACCTGGCTCCTTTATGCACCAGAGTAACCTTCTTATCTGGGAAATCAACAGCAATTTCTCCAGCTAGTTCAACACCAGTAGGACCTCCTCCAACAATCAAAACAGAACCAGAGGAACTGATCTTTTCATATTCTGCAAGTAAAAAGATTGCAAAATAACTTGAGTAGGTAGATAATAATATCCGTACTGTCATGCACTTTAAGAACAATTAGTCATACAAATTTTTATGTTCATTTCCATATTGCTAGTACCAGAAAATGTTACCTGCTTCATGGGTCATTATGTTATGCAGTATATGTTGTCATAATAAGTTTAAGTGATTGGTTATTTTGAAAATGCTGTGCATGGTAACCATTATTGGAGTGTTTGTATGTTAAGTATCTATGTGTATATGCACAAATATATGTCAAGATTGTACCTAACCTGCCATAAGCTATACTGCACAAAAGCAGGGAGTAGAAAAAAAGAAGAATAAAGCAAAAAGAAAGGTGAAAAGAATAAGGCATTGCTTGAGCAATATGTTATGTTACCTGCTTGGTATTGATTAATTCTCTCCCTCTTAGTTACAGGAACGGGATCCTTATGGCCGGTAGCAATAACAAGATAATCATAAGCAACCAGGCGGCCTACTGAAGTCAATACTTCAGTTTCAGAGATATTGATTGCATTAGCTGTAATAATTTGGCCGTTTGTAAGGTAATCCTTATGGTTGATAACTGATCTCTCTGCAAATGATGGTTCCACCATTGACCTCAATTTTGCCCATGTGATCTCAAAATACTCCTTCCTGTTTTCAGTTGATTTTTTCACTCAGCACAAAGATAATAACGCTATAATGAAGAGAATTCTACATGTACATACGTTTTGGCTTTATATGTGTGTGTATATATATATATATGTTAGGACTCTGCTTCCTATCAAAAGCTATCCTATTTATCTCATTCTATATAACTCAGGAATTTAACAAGCTATAATATATATATATATATATATATGTTAGGACTCTGCTTCCTATCAAAAGCTATCCTATTTATCTCATTCTATATAACTCAGGAATTTAACAAGCTATAATATATATATATATATATATATGTTAGGACTCTGCTTCCTATCAAAAGCTATCCTATTTATCTCATTCCATATAACCCAGGAATTTAACAAGCTATAATCCTTCTTGCGTCTCTCTGGTAGAAGTCATTGAATCCTTGGTTACAAAAATGCAGCACATATATATAGATGTCTGTGGATGTTTTGCGTGTGTACGTATATATTGAAGTAAATACACATTTAGTTAACTCCATTAACACTGAATTTCTCTATCAAATTTTACAGTTGATGTTAGGTCAAACCCTCAAATAAAGGAACCCAAAAATTTAAAGACGAACAGAAAAAATTTCAGATATTGAGGACCAAAAGACTTTTAAGCTCTCACATCTCAATTCATTAACAAGCATTCCAGATAAGAAACAAAAGAAGTCAATAGAATTTCTTACGGATCAATGAGGGTGACACTAGCGACGAACTGTAGAGATTTCGCGATGAGAGAGCCAGCAATACCGCCTCCTACCACCACCACTCGCTTTGTGGATCCTCCAAAATCGGGTTGGCTGTCCATGATTCTGATTAAAATGAATAAAACCCAGAAAAGATTTAACGTCTAACAAATGGCGGTGTGGTGGAGCTGGGGATTTATAGGTAGAATAACGCGTTGAAGGGTTCTTAAAGAAGAAGAAGAAGAAGAAGGAAGGATTCAAAGGACAAGAAGGCACTCTGCTATAATTGGATGGAAAGCTCTAATTACCCGAGCCAACAACTGATTGGTCATTTTACATTTACCCAAAGCAAAACAAGTCTGATAGTCAACGCCATTATCCTTTTTCTTTTCTCGGTGAGGAGTGTAAAAATGGTATTTGAATGTTTATTAATGCCGACCAGATCATCTTTTCGTGTAATGGGCTGGTTGATTCTCTTTGAATACTTCATCAGGGATTCAAACTTTTCTAAAAGTAATATTTTGACAATCATTTTGCACAATATAACAACTATTATTTTTGCCTTGTAGCAACAAGAAAACGAATTTCTTGTCCGCGAAGGTACATTTGGCAGGCTCATGGACATACTTCTTTCTTTGAATTAAAAAAAAAAAAAAAAAGGGCTTCTAGAAATACTTGGTGTGTAATTATACATGGGTTAAGAAAAAAAAAAAAGCAAAGTATGAATTTTTTGGATTTAGGGTTTCAAAGGGTGCTTAGAAGTTTCCTTTTCAAAATTTAAGTAGAATTAAAAATAAGATTAAAATTTTACAAATCATACATTATAAAATAAAACGAGACGAGATATACCCGTCTCGTATTCTATTAACTTCGAATTATTACTCGTTCCATTCGAAACGAATTAAGACGAAGTAATAGATAACTCGTTTATGCACCAACTCCTTCATAGTTAATTCTTGCTTTCCACACGAAACTCATTCTCTGTGACTTTCTCATTATCCCTCAACCAAGCAATGACATCACTTGACGTCGTTGTTCTTCTCTAAATCAATGTTATGATTTCAACAATTAATTCTGGAACCTTAAAAACACCCAACACCCATGCATTCCAACTCTCCTTCCAACCAAATTTGACAATCAATTCTCCACCGACCACAAATTTTTTGCATTCATTCTAGAGAAGGTTCCAACCATCTTCCTACTCCAATTTTGCTTTTTGGACGAAAATCGTCTCAAGAACATCTTTCATCCAACCACACGTTTTATCGTACTTGTATAATCTAACATGATTAAATGAAACTGAAAGAAAATTACTGCAGTGAAGCATAACTCTTCACTGTCTTTCCCTCCATTGTTTCAGAAAATTACCCTTTCTCTGTCCTCACATCTGTAGATTTACACAAAAAAAGATGTTCTATTTGCTCCTGGTGACAGAAAACCCTGGAAGAATATTTCTTTTCCATAAAAAAAAAAAATGGCACGAAGGTTTTGCAGCATACAACTCTAATCAAATCCTGGAGCTCAAGGGCAATCCAGATAAATCCAAAATCTAATACCATCTTAAAACCAATGCCATCTTATCTGCTTTATCTTGCATTACGACAGCACGTACATAAAAGCTTTAACCGAGATTGTGAGAGAGAACTCGGAGAAGCTATAGAATGATACAAACGAAGTTCAATCGATTAAAGTGAAGGGTTACGATTATAAGCTTTCCCTACATTATGATCGATCTCTATATGCAATCAATTCTTACTCATTTTGATATAAAATATAATATTAAGATTCTGTTTAAGAGAAAAGAAAAAGCAATAAGAATATTTAGCCATGGGCCTTCTACTATCACTGATTCTCATTCAAGATTTCATTTTCAGAAGACTCCCATTGTCTCAATAGTGTCTTTCTTGTTTTCCTCTTTACCAGTCAAGTACAAATATATATATGTGTGTGTGTGTGTGTGTGTGTGTGTGTGTGTGTGTAGAAGCTTTACCCTTTAATGATGGAAGCAAATGACCGAATTAGTCTCAAAAAAATCCACGGCAATTATACATTAACAGGCACCTGCAGGATGATACACCGAATAAGAAACGAAACTTCATATCTGCATGAACTCTTTACTCAAAAACTCCCTACGATTTCCAAGTATATTTTTGAACATATTTCAAGATTTATTGAAAATGGATGCCAATGTCTATAGGCCTAAGTATACCCCTAACGGCAGACAGAACAAAGAACCTAGCAGGTCCAGCCAAATTAAAGATTAACAAATGTAAGTAATGATGATGATAAAAACAAAGATTCTGATGATCGTATGCAGATTTTTGCAAAATTGGACAAGACAATGCCCACCCATCCTTTGCAGAGATTTTCTTTTATAACCATCTCTTGTAGTTAAAAGCAATTGCAGAATAAAAGATCCACATTCTTAGGTCTGTTAGTCTCCAACAAACTGCATCAAAATTCACCACAAAATATGTGTTCGAGCATATATTTCCACTATGCTCATTGTAACACGAGTGAATTCTAAATTTACAAGAAGAACGTCTTTCCTTACAGAGTAAGACCTTATGAATCAATATCTTAACATTATCCGACGATGGTTACAAGTACATGTTCTTAGTAGTTGGATAACCACTTGCACTTACCACACTGCAACATATCCATAATTTAGCTGGACATAAAATTATTCGTATGGTCGCTATGTACAGAAATGAAACTCGTTGAAAGAATTAAGAATGAGGCAAAAAGATGATGCCTAATCATTCTGTTGAAAAATTTAAATTGAAATTGGGCATGCAGAAAGCATGAAAAAAAATATCTAATCACCAGAGAGATGTCAATAAACCTGAAACCAGAGCAAGCTTACCACAAATGCAATACCTCAGCAACTCCGTCCACTGTCCTCGCTCATCATTCCCTTCAGACTCTTCGCTAACCAGATAGCTGTCTCCCTTGGGGAGACCTTATCCTTTCCAAAAGGTTTCAAAACAACTGCAAGCTCTTCTAGCCTATTTTGCTCAAGTAACTCTGCAGAGAGCTCTAAGAGACCCTCAAGTGCCTCAGCCCTCTGCCTGAAAGATTTGATGTCTAAAGTTTCCTTAGCTGGTGCTTCCACCTCCATCACAGTTGAATTAGGTTTTACTACCTCAGTAGGTTCAGATTTTGGAACTGAAGTGGGGTTTCCCAAAGAAGGGTTTCTGATATCCATCTCCTTAACATTAGGATAATCAGAAATATTTGATTTCAAACTAACAGCATCAGAGCAACTTGGTGATTTAAGGGTCACCGGAGCTGTTGTGCTTCTCACATCCAACTCATCCCTCACTACATTGATAAGCCTTCCAACATCCACATTTTGAACCCCCATCTCTACTGTTTCCATAACTGGCTGGTCACTCCCAACACGGAAACTACTATGCCGAATAACATGTATGACATCATCAAATGCTGGAGGAAGATGGGAAGAAGTTGGCTTTTCAACTATTTGGGTTTGCAAAATGCTTCCTTTATCTTGCTGCAAGGACTTTTGGCAAGCAGAAAAAGGCGAAGCAATAGTCGTATTGTCTGCAACTGATGACAGAAGTTCCTTAACAGTGAATTTATCATCACCACTAGGTGGGGATTGCAGATTTGATTGCAAAGAGTCACTGGGCTTACTACTAGGTCTGATAAAAGAGGAAAGAAGATTTGATTGCAAAGAGTCATCAGGGCTACTGCTATGTCTGCTTAAAGAAGAATCATCCCTGCTACTTGACCTGCTAATGAGGGTATTATCTTTACAAACAAAAATTTCTTCCAAAGTTGGAACTAGAAGATCCTGGGTTGAACTTGAGCTCATTCTGCCATCAAGAGAAGTTATATTCTGAACATCTAAGGTAACCTTGGAGGGTTCAGTCGAAAATGTAACAGACTTGGAATCATGTAGAAGGTTCCCTGTAGAAAGATTATCGGGCATCTTGAAACAAGTAACAGAAGTTAAATTCTGAACATCTAAGGTAGCCTTGGAGGTTTCAACCAAACATGCAACATACTCAGGATCATGTGGAAGGTTTCCTGTAGAAAGATTATCGGGCATCTTGGAATACATAACAGAAGTTATATCCTGAACATCTAAGTTAGCCTTGCTGGTTTCAATCAAACATGCGACAGACTTGGGATCATGTGGAAGGTTCCCTGTAGACAGATTTTCATGCATCTCAGAACATATATTTGATGAACGTAAGTTGGTGGGCTGATGTGATTCTAAACATTCAGTACGGGTGACTATCTCATGATCTGGGAGTGTCTCTTCTGTCACATCAATAAAAGGAGTTGTTGCATCATCACACAGCTCAAGAGCCAGCACTGACATTGAAGAAGATACAGAGTTGCTGCTATCTGTTTGCATTACTTTGGAGGACGCAATGGGAGTTCGACAAGGCTCCTGAATGATCTCTCCAGAAACTCGTCCAAGGTGACCATTGGACACTTGACGAGAAACAGTTTCTGGTGCCTGAATTACCTCAGAAGGATCTAACTTTGTGCCATTGCCTACAGCATTGGGATGATCAGTCCCCACTTGTCTCATACGAACAGGGAAGGAAGGCCGTTTAATCAAATTAGGCGGGGTTGTTTGCCTTGGCTTACCAGGACTTGCATCCTCCAAGGCACGCTTTACAGGACCAGAAGGTGGAATTCCATCATACCTCGGTTTTGTCTTTGGAAAGGAGTCAATTGCAGGTAACTGCAGAGCAAGTTTAGGTACACAAATAATCAGCTTATTTAACTGAGGTTAAAAAAAAAAAACCGAGGTCATGACCATACCTGATGCTTCAAAGAATGTGATCCTTGAATCTGTTTTACTGGATCAGAGGCTAACTTTGCTGGTGTAGTGGGTGCATCTGTATTGGACTTCAATCCTGGAGCAGTTGCGCTGCCTTTCAAAACTTTGGATGATGGTTCTGTGTGAGTTCTGTGTATCGATACAGCCCCATTCTTTACTCGATTCCCTCTCATTGGAGAACCATTTTCTCTAGCTTTCCCCTCTTTTAGAGCCATCATAATATTTCTAATTGTTTTTGGTTGCTTTGGTTGAACATTTGGTAGGAGTTCATTAGAGGGTCTTATAACCCCATGCTCAACCATTTTTACACCACAATTGTTGGGGCCATTTTCATCTTCACACGGCAGAGGCTGCCTACAGCTATCTTCATCGTCAATAGAAACTGAATCAGTATCAGTTGCTTTGTTATCGCTACTTGGAACAGCAGCAGTTCTATCACTTGAAAGCAAACTGTCCTTATCACTACTTGAACTATTACTGTTCTGGCTTTCAGCCATATGCTTGCTAGCATCACGACCAGATGAAATAGGCTTCTCTGGCGAGCATGTTGTTGGAGAACTAAACAAGGGACGGTACTGATCAATGTAAGGCTGCAAATAGGGATGCTTCAAAATCTCCGATGCCTGAACAAGGAAAAAGCCAAGTTGTAGATGAAATCTAAGATGGAAAAAACTTTAATATATTAAGACTCGGAGAGATTGCATACACTTGGTCGATGCTCAGGATTCTTTCTTAGCATGCCCTTGATAAGTGTTTTCCTGTGCCAGTAATTGTAACAGTTAAATACCTGGCTAAGAAGCATTTGATTTAATGTCTTCTAAACAAATAAAATATAGACAATGATTAGGTTAAACCAAAATGCTTATGTGTCTCCACTCTAATGTAACCATAGCAACAACTTGACCCCGATCATCGGGACTCCCTCCCTCTCTCTTTCTTTATATTCTCTCTAATCTGATGCTAAAGGGACCTTTGCAACAACTTGGCCCCTACCCATGGAAGTGTTTTCAGAATCTAATTGAACTATCATAATTATAGTTCCGGAACAGTCCCAATTGAAAATTTCCTATACCCTTGGATCTGTTTTGTGGCTTCATAAACCACGTACTTTGTTGATGAAGTTAAAGAACAAGGGTATTACAGCTTTGGATAGTGAAGCCATAAGTGTACACCATTAACCCAGTATAAGAAACAGATACTTCCCTAGACCAAAGCAAAAGGAACAACTGAACAGGTAGGGATCCTGCCCATCCATAGAATAACTCGTAAAAAAGGTGAACCACAAATCTGAACTGCCTACCATAGTTATGATGAATGCCAGGATAAAGCCATAAACAAAGAGAAACATAAATTTTTTTTTCTCTCCTTACTATACTTTTTACTTTGCTAATTAGTGAATCAAATCCCTTGTTGGTCTTCTATCCTATTTTCCCTGAAGGAAGTATTAGAATCTTCATGCTCAAAGTAGATCAATCATGTTACATCAAATAACTTGACATCACTATGATATTTGTATCCAAGACTGCCTCCCTTCTCGCTTTCTAATCCTCTTTTATAATGCATTGGTTGACAATATGAAATTGACTTCAAATATATAGTCATAGCAAGACATCCCTACACTTGCCAAATGCAACATGTAATGAATGTCTTCTTTTTGTTTCTAAAGGAAATATGTAATAATATTAATATATATCAAAATGCAGATTCAGCAGTATTATAAATATACAAGTATGCCTACTGAGGTTTTCATAACTACAGGAACATTTCGGAATGTGCAACTCTTTTTAATGAATGTGTAAGTAGGACTAGTTTTATGAAGCTGAATACATTTAAAAGAAAAAAGCTTAGCTCTTTCTTATCTTCAGAGGGCATAATAACAGCTCTTGCCTTTTTGTTGAAATTTTTTAGAGTATGCAAAGAGGCTTTTGGTAAGTTACATATCCTGCTTCACAGGGATCAAAGCACAAGGGGGAAATATATGCCCAGGGGTCCAATCAATCATTACAAAAAGACACATTTAAAGAACAAAGAATGGCCAGTATATAAGCCATCTAAGGAGATATGCTTACCAAAGAGAATGGGATTATATCCAGAAAATCAGATAATCAGATGACAGAACCATGTTAAGTAGTCTGACCTAGCCTCAAATACACATCTTGGTCAGACAATGGCCAAGCAACCACAAGATAAAGATTTGAGAACACAAATGACATGCACCATCAACTACAATGTGGCACCAATACAACTATTCAAATGTGTCTACAAATCAACATCATCAATTTTATACAGATTTTCCATCACTTTTGATTCTTGGTTGTCATAACCTTACTAATATGATGTACTTCAGGAGAAAGCAAATTTCAAAATAACTTCGATCACTAAACAAAAAACAAGAATAAGCTTAGATGTGATGGAAACTCACAGTGATGGAGAATAGCAAGAAGGCAAAGGGCCAATAGACGAACGATTTATCTTGCTTATTAACCCAGCCATATCCTGAAGAAGAAAAGAAATGGACGGGAAGTAAGTCAGGTAGTGGTGGCTATCACGAGGGATATAATGATCATCATGCAAAGTATGCACTCAGTCGAAAACTCCCCAATGCTATTGGTGGGTCAGATGGCTTTGCAAATTATTTAATGATATTGTCCCAAAATATAAGACAACTACATCAATAAGAAAGTGCTCTTGAAAACATCCAGAATATACCATTACACCAAAATAAAGAAAGACGAGAAGTCTTACAAAAGCTTTAAAAGCTGGACGATGAGCAGCCATCTCATACATGCAGCATCCTGGCCAGCAAATGAAACCCTTAGCCTTGGGCATAATAAGATGATACACACTTAAAAACTGTGAAAGTAGCAGTTACCCAGGGACCAAATATCAGATTTGAAGCCATAAGGAATATCTGCAAGCAGTTCAGGGCACATATAGTTTGGAGTTCCAACCACCTGTAAATAATATGAACGACTAAATTCTTTTTCTTTTATTAGAATCTAGAGTTGACTTAAATTCTTTTAGAAATATATTTTTTTTAATAAACAAAGATTGAAGAAAATGAAGAGAAAACTGAAGCAAATTCAGTAATCTGTTATGAGAACTAACAGAGATGAGGCATGTTTTATTTCCAGCTCAATTATTCTTGCAGCCAATCGTTTAAGCGTTGTACCCAAATTTTTTTGCCTTAAAATATGTGATGCCTATCAGACAACACATGAATACATAAGATTGAACTTCTAGCATCTTAAAGGTAGCTGAAGTCTTTGGCCTTTCTTTCTTTTTCAGAGATGTCCTCAGCCATTTTTTTTTAAAGTTGATTTGCAAACCTAAATAAAATCAGAATGGCAGTTCATAACTTCTATGAATCTTTAGTCATGGAAATAATATATTTTTTCAATTAATCAACATTAGTGACAAATAATATATGCATAACATTATAGAGACCAGCGATTCAAGTTGTCACAATCAACAACATTAGGAAACTATCAATGAGAAATTATTTGCAAGCTTTACATCATGATTCATTTGATTTTGAAGACAATGTGATTAACATTCAAATAATTTGGAAGCATGACAATATCAAGGTCCTTGGTAGTGACTTTTATTCCATTTCCACCAAGTAAAAATGAAGCATAATAGTACAATTTACACATTAAAAATTTTCGGGTTTCTCCCATCTAGCACACAGTTTTCATAAAGGAACAGAACTATCATCTGACTAGTAATAACAAACCAAGGTGCAGATAATTAATCCTGCACTCTTCCGGCGTAAGTTAATGATTCATAACCACTAGGATTATCATCAAGCATGAAGAAAATATGGAAAGAAACACAAGAGTAATCATCTGCTATGAGCACATACAGAGGAAGCCAAATCGTCTGCCTTTAGAGTTTTTGCTAGTCCAAAATCCCCTAAACACAATGCAAAGAATAAGAAACAAAATTAGGATAAGTAGACAATACCATAGTTGTTAACAAAAGCAAATAGAACTCACCGAGACGAACATCCTGATCTTTGGTAAGAAAGATATTAGAACACTGCAAAGAAAAAGCTAGGAAAATGAGGCTAAAGAGATTCAAATATAAATGTGAAGAATTCAAATGACTAGCCCTAATAGTTGAACACACACCTTTAGGTCACGATGCAGAACGAAGTTCGAATGCAGATACTCAACTGCTAATAATAACTGTGCAAACCACTTGCAGAGTTTCTATAAAATGTACAGGAATTTTCAGCCCACAAACATGTCAATTTGAAAAACCTAAATTAAGCTTGCAAGCATACGAAAAAGAAAGAACAGAGAAAGGAAAAACATCCAAGTCAATACATGAACATACCTCCTCAGGAAAATAAATCCCATTGGATTTTTTCATTAATTCAGCCCTGTCATAAATGATCATAGGAGAAGAACGTGAAGAGATCTCTAATTTGTATGAATTAAATGAAGTAGAAATCAAGTGTTAAAACTGGAATGCTACTCACATGTCTCCACCTTCACAGTAACCCGTGACAATACAAACATAGCAACCCTACATTAAAATTAAGCACAAAAAGCAAATAAATAACAAGCTACCACTAAAAAGAAAAGTCTCTGGTAAATAAGTTTAGAACGTTTCAGAGCCTTACTTTCTCAACCCAAGCTTCTTTAAATTCGACAATGTACGGGTGTTGAACTCGCGCAATAAGAGCCATCTACATTCCACAAATCAGTCCCCAAAAGAAAGGGAAAAAAAAAAGAACATTTAGCCACATCTATATAAAAGAATAAAATCGATTGAGATACAAACAAAGCACAGTACCCATGCAATGAGCAAGAAATTAAACCTACCTCTTGATGAGCAGATCTCCTGCAACGTTCAGTTTGCCTAGCTAGCCTGATTTTCTTCAAAACATACCTGAACTCCAAAAAGAAGAAAAGACGAAAATTCATAATATATACATATTCATGTTCAAAGACTATATACACACATGCATATAAACCGTACTTCTTCTTCTCTGCCTTGTGGTGCACGAGAATGGCCGCACCAAAGGCTCCGCGACCGATCTGCTCCATGATCTCGTACTGATCCATTCGAGACTCCATTTCTCGTACCGTACACCGATCCACTAACAATCAACCGATCTAAATCGTGTCTCTCCACAATGTTCACGTCCGCATTTGCTCAAATAAATCAACTAATAAGTTCTTCTCACACCATTCTCGAATTTTCAGATCTCACAACGAACGCCTGCGAGCAGATCAAATCATTTGACACTTTCTCTGTTTCATATACAGACACTCTGTTCCCGTCTGTCAACCTCTAGTGGGAAGAAAAACGCTTTGGAGTTGAAAGATTTGATTTGAAAGTAATTATTCCACGATTAGATTCCTAATATCCTCCGCGATTCATTTCCTTTTCAAAAAAATAAAGATAGAAAAGAACCATTCCTCTCCACTCTTGCTTTCTTTTTCAGTTACTCCAACTCTACTCTTCAACTCTTCACTCCTGTGTACCAAAACGGAAAGGAGCTTTTCTCCTTCTCCTTCTCCTTCTTCTCCTTCTCCTTCTCCTTCTTCTTCTCCTATAATGATTAATTAACTGAACAGCTAACTATAAATGCCTTCTGTTGAACAATGGAGACTCCAAGGAGGGAGCTTATGGGTCTGCTTCTTTATACGCCGACACAACCAGCTGGTCTCCTCTTACCAGCTTGGATTATAGCCATTTCCCTCTTTTCTTTTTTCTTTTTTTTTCAGAAAAAATAATAATAATAATATTTTTTTAATTTGTATTTAAAAATATTTCAAACTAAAATTCACATTAAAATTTATAAAAAAAATTACTTCACGTTATTAATATATTTTTGTAATAATTATTTATTTTTAATTGGAAAATTAAAAATTAAAAATACAATTTAATTTTCTGGTTTTCAGATAATTATAAATTATATAAATTAATATTAAATATTTTTATCGGGAAAATAATTAATTAAGTAATTAAGGACATAATTTTTAATTTTTAACTCGTGAAATTACACATGCATAAGATTAAGTTGACTCCAAGTAATTATATACGTATATATGATATATATATATATATATATTATATTATATTATATTATATCTTATATGCATCATGCATCATGTGCGCAGTGATCATCCATTTCTTTTTCTTTTTGGATTTTATGGCAATAATTTAATTTGGTACTCATATATTATATATGGGTATCATGCCTATTACCTAATTAATTAATTAATTAATTAATCTAAAAAATTTGATCAACATAATAATTAAATTAATTAATTAATTAATTAAATTTTTTTGACCAACCTAATAATTAGTGCAAGATTGTTGGTATTCATAGAGACTTGTGTACGTAGAGATTATTTATATAATACTCTCTTATTTTTAAATGACAATAAATAATGTAACATGTGACATAACATATGATTAGTAATTTTATTTATTGGCTATTTGAATTATACTTTAAAATAAAATTTTAAATTTTTAACTTCTTACGAAAGTAAAATCGATGTATATTATATTGTACCGAAAAATTTCGTTCATTAAGTTTCATATTTATTAAAATAAAATTATGTGTAAAGAAATTATAGATCGATAATAATGTATTAAAATTAATTATTAAGGGTGTTTTATAAGATAACTTAAGTTATCATGATAATATTAAACCATAGTGGCCTAAAGAAGTAAAAGTCAAGTCACCTTAGGTTTGACCTTATAATAACAATAAGTGTGTGTGTGTATATGTGTGTGTGTACATATATATGTATGTGTATATTTATGTATGTATGTATGTATATGTATATGTATATGTATATGTATATGTATATGTATGTAATGGAGGAGTTGACATGACAAGCGAAATGGGATGATTAATTAAAATATAAGATAGGGTCCATGAATGCACCATGATGGGAGGGAGCGCCATGTGCAATGCTCCCGTGCTAACATGCGCCAGCCTTTTTTCCTCAGTACTTAAATCACTTCGGAATTTCTCGGGAGGCCACCGATGATTACAAAGGCTACGTGCCAATTAGACTCTCCACTCGTTGCCTAGCTGGCGGTTTCTCATTGGTCCACTCTGTCTCCCTTCCCTCCAGCATGGCCGCGGCACTCTCTGCGCTCCGCTAACATGCGCACATGCGAGTCGCGGAAAACGACGCTGACATCTTGGGGCAGAGCAAATGTTGCGTACGTCCGACCAGTGGGACCCACCCGTTTATAACGTGCTCGCTGAGTTGATGGTGAAGTACACCCTGGCGTATGCTAGTGTTACCCCAATCTCGATAGCTCCTGAAATAATAGAAAAGGAATATCAGCAGTACTCTATAATCACACACACACACACATATATATATATATATGGGTGTGGTATTTATAAATATATATATATATATGTATATGTATATCGCAAAAAATAATAATAATGTTGAATCAGATTCGGAGGACATGGATATAATTACACTACACTGTAATTATTATTTGCTTTGAAAAATTTACAGTGTAAACAAAAGAGGTGAATGTTTATGATTCATGCTAAGTTGGTATTTTCGTAAATTAATTTGATGTGGGTCATATGTATATATGTGTATATATATGTGGGGATTCAGTTTATGGTGTGTAAGGAGTAGGTTGGGTGTTGGTGAATGAATTGAAAGTAAATTGGTGGAGTATCAGCATCAATGGCAGTTTCCTTATTTATGAATAGTGCCTAAGTTCATTTGCTTTAAAATTCAAGAAAATTTGGAGTAAAGATAAAATCTATTTTAACATTAAGCAAAGTTACAGTGAACTACACTGCTTACAAGTTAGAACTGCCTATCCGAATTGTCCCAGAAGCTGGTGTCATATACACCAGCCATGGAGAATAATAGAAGGAAGTTTTACTATATTACATGCATATACTGGCTGCTCTTGAAACTTCAAAGAATAGTAGAAGGAAGTTTGCATACCTGGAGCTTGCCTACAATGGTCACCCGGCTCAATGCTTCCCATCTTTCGTCGAATCAGTACTTTTAACTTTTCCGAGTTTGTCCTACAAAGATCACCCGGGTGCCTGCTTTGTCTGAATCAGTACTCTCACTTTGCTTGCCTACAAAGATCACCCGCACGGCTACTCCCCCAGCTTCCGTTCAGGTCAATACTTTCACTTCCCGAGCTTGATTCCCAGTCTTTACAAAAGGGTTGTGTAATCCCTTGATAGAACATTTTTCACAGTGCATTAACCTTTTTTCTCTTCGAAGAATTGCTTCTTCAACCATCGCTTTTGGTAATAAGATTACGATATCATTTGGAAATTTCAACCAAAACCTATTTCTCATTCAAACCGTAACGCGCAAGTGATTTTACACTAGCATGGTTGCCTTAAACTACAAGATTAACAAGCAGACTTGTCACACAAAACCCAACAGAAATTAAGATTATATCCGGGCAAAAAATTAGAAAGCAAACCTATGTTTCGTAGAACATATCATTGTCTGAAGTTACTTTAGAAATGGTACATTTTCTTCTTGATGCAGTTTAATTGATTCAACAACTTTTAAAGCAAAGGCCTCATCCTCAGGGTAAGTATCTAGGGGATCAGACAAAAGAGGAACAGGAATATTAAGCACACCTTCAAGTGTGGCATGAAGGCAATAAGCGGAGTATGTTATGTGATATCCACCCTCTTGCACGATAAGGAGGCGGCCACCACTGTGTTTATCTGCCAGGCTACGCACTATCTGCCCAATTTCTCGATAACCAGACGTTGTAAGGCACTGCCTTCCATTTGAATCAAACTGCACAATTAGCATTACTCTCAAAGAATGTTCGTATATAGTTATGCCGGAGCTAGAGCCAATTTAGAAGTAAAAGGACGGAAAAACATCATCCACTTTATTTTAAGGGTCAATTATTTGCATTTGTGCTACGATAAATTACATTGCATCATGTTCGAGGAAGAAACTAGCACAGCAGAATCCTGAAGCTGACAATGGAAGACGAAAGCTAAATATATTGTTTTATAAAGCAAAAATAAAAAGATAAGTAGCATTTTTCTAGAATAACAGATTAAACTATGAAACTAATTGTAACTGCAATCTCGCTACAAAATAAAAATGTATAGAATCTAGAAAGAGAGAGCACTTGGTGAAAAAGGATGCTTAATCATTTCAAATATTCATCATGTATCTTTTCAAGAACAACTGGTTTCCACAAAAACAGTATCCTACAATTGTTAGCAAAACCGTAATCTATAAGAAAATCAGGAGGGAGAAAAAAACGAAGCCAATATTGAAGTTCACTCAATATATGGAAAAATGCAAGCAAGATTGTTATTTTCCAACAAGAAAATGGCTAGAGATTGGCTATAGATAAATATTGTTACTAAAGCATTTGCACTACAATAATGCGTGTTTTATTTGTCGTTTCTTTTTTCTTCTTCAGATGTTAAAAAAAAGTTCCCCATTCCTCATAGGGTAGAACAACAAATTTTCAAACGATGTCTAACCAATAAGACTAATCACTTCAAGCGTTCCTCGTTTTTCAAGTTTGAATTACTACACACTCTAATTTTAACATTCCATTTGATGCTATGAACCAACTTTATCACCTAGGATGGGATTCATTTACAATTTTCATGGTTACAACGACATTTTTCCTTTATTTCGGAATTTCAGTACTTGAGTGAAGATTTCTAAATTAAAACTCAATATCATACTGTCATTCCTACAAACTGACATTTGAAAATCTAGTTTTCCATCCTTTCATTTCATAAGAAAACAGAGGAACGTGTCAATTAGCTGCATTCTGCTCACTCATTCTGGTTTCTTATTTAGCAGATTATTCACCATTCAACGCATACTCCCATAGCGACCCACATTCAAATAATTCAACAAAAAGACATAAGAATCTGTCTATAAAGGTTACTTTTTTTTTTCTGCATGATAAAAATTTCTAAAATAAAAATTTCTTAAATAAAGATTAGAAAAAAAAGATTTAAACAGCTAAAAGTCAAAGATAAACTTACAGCACTCGAGTCCTGGCCAGCAACCAGAACTATCATATCAGGTTCAAATCTATGAATAGCCGGAACAACCAATTTGGTCATGGCATGCTCATAGCCCTTGTCTCCTGTTCCATTTGGAAGAGGTATATTCATATTATAACCAAAACCTTCACCTTCACCAAGCTCATCAACAGATCCACTCTGCGGATGAGACGGACCCCAAGAACCATGATTCATATGAAGAGAGATTGTGAGAACTTTATCAGACCTATAAAATCCCTCTGCTGTGCCATTGCCGTAGTGAACGTCTATGTCTATAACTGCAACCTTTCCACATCCTGAACTTAAAGCCAGGTTCACAGCAAGACCTGCATTGTTAAGGAAGCAGTATCCATCTGCCTGAGTAGGCTGAGCATGGTGACCAGGGGGTCTCACGAGTGAATAAGCAACTTTTCCATGCCCATCAAGTACATATTTCATTGCTGATAGCGTCGTACCAGCAGCAAGAAGTGCAGCATCCCATGAGCCAGAGTTCATAAAGGTTCCCCCACAGATCTCTTTTCTCCCAGATTTCTCTGCTTCAACTAATTGATTTATGTATTCTGACAAGTAGAAAAAAGTTGTCAGAGGAAGGCTAAGTAAACCCCAAGAAATCATTGCAAAACCAGTAAGGTTTATCAAAAACATCACTTAGGTCATCATGTTAGCAATAACTTCTTAAAAATCACTCAATTAGCTTATAGTAAATCTAGTTAGTTCAAATACCCAGTGTTAAGAACAAACAAATTCAACAAAAGTTTTGAAATTTATGTAAATCTTAGCTTTTATAATAGAATTTATTCAGAAAAATTAGATTTCAAGTGAATTTAAGTGGAACTAAATTTCAAATTGAACTAAAATTCCACCAATTTTGAAGGACACTATAGCAATTTAAAAGAGAAGCAACAACAAACCATGAGCATATGAATTGAAATATATACAAACTACAAAAATACCACTAAGCTAGAACTGCATTCCGAAAAGGGCATTGGATTCCATAAAATTTTTTACAAATTCATGAAGTAGAGCTCCACTAAACATGAATTGAATTTAGAAATCATAGTAGACTTGAAGGAATTCCAGATATTCTGGAGAATTTTCATACTACAGAATTATTTTGCCGGGCTTGCACTTCATCAACCGAACAAGACACATCGACATAAAAATGAATGCACAAGTAATTCTGTTGTGTGGCTTGATTATGAGAATATTTTGTGCATATTTAAGAAAATATTCCGAACATAATCTGGAGAATATTATTAAAAAAACCTTAATACTTTATCCATATAAGGTTTTTAAATCCTATTGGCAATGTACTCTCATTTTCATTAGAGTGCAAAGTTTCTTTTGGATCTTACTCATGGATATCGACCAAACGTTAGATCTTGTATCTTCTTCTTTATATATTTTACTATTTACTTTGTATGACTGTGTGCTTACTGGGAATTTATTCTCTCAGGAACTTATTTCCAGATTCATTAATACACGAGTAATCAATCATTCAACATCACTTTTCTTCGACTACTCACCAAATTTTCTTTTACTCCCCACCCAAATCTCAGTCAACTAACAAAAATTTTTTACAATATTGCTTACTAGCCTATCGATAAGAAATAGCAAAAGCACATGTATAAAAGAATTTATTCGGCGAAGAATAACCAGATTCATTAGAAAAAGAAAGAACCAGAGGTGTGGAAAGAGAGCAGCTCGGGGATGAGAGCCGGCCTGCCACGGTGCCAAGAGATGTAAGGAGAGATTGGTCCTCTGGTGAGGATGGAAAGCATGTTCTTGATCCTGTCTGAGTTCTCTGGGTGTTTTTGGAGCACATCCAAGAAGCCAGGGTCCATGCCGGTGTCAAATACTCCTCTTCCCGTCTCGTGTCCGAGCATTCCCTCATGCCAGAACACGTTGATGCAGCAATCAGGCAGCCCGGGTGGAGGAGAAGATGTAGTTGCTGCCATGTCTACCTGCTCTCAAGAGAAATATTTGAAGAAGATGAGTGGATGGATTGCAGGGATGATTTTATTTTTATTTTTATTTTTATTTTGTTATTATCTTTTTTTTTATAAATACACATTTTAATTAAAAAAAATATTTTAATTTAATTAGTATATCAAAGAGGGCATATAGTTTTTTTAACTTTTTTGTATAATAAAATAGTAATAACTATTCAAATAAAAAAATTAATTTGAAATTCAAGAATTATTGGGTTAAATTCACTTGAATTAACCCATAAAAAACAAGCTATATATATATTATATATATATATATATATCAGAAAAGTTCATATTTATTGTAAATATTGTAACTCAACAAATGAGGGTTTGTATTAATTTAAGTTTTTCTTTCATCTTTAAAGCAAAACCCATTAATGATAATTTTTAATTCTTAAAATAATTTATTTTGTTATAATAAATTAATAATAAAAATAATTAATTTATATGCATGCATATTATTTTAATTTTATTAACTTAAAAAAGTATTGTCCTGCACCGGAGCTATAATTTCTTTCTTTTCTTTTTTCCTGACGGGTGTATTCAGAAAGGTTTAAAATTTTATCCAGTTAGATTATTCCACTGACTCTTATGATAATTTTCATTCAAAGATTCGTGCTACGTTTAGTATCTTCAAATTTTCGTGAAATTAATTTTATGCATTTTATGGGGTATATGGCGAAGTCTTAATCAATAAATAGCTTCATCACCAAATGTAGTTATCATCTTTTATATTGCGTCCTAAGCTCCAAAGCAACATAAATGAGTTAGACTTAGCCCAAGGGATTGACTCTTTCCCGCGACACGATGATGGACATAATCTTGTCATTCCTATTTCTCGAACTCTTCCAATTCCGAGTACGTTTAAGTTTACTGTAATGTCTTTTTGTACATGTTAGATGGACAGGATTCGAGGTGGTACGTAAAGATGTCTGTGGTGCTACGGTGTTTGCACGAATGAGGCGCTTACCGTTACCAAAATTAATAGATGTTACTGAAGGATTAGTATTATGCTATGACCTTCGATTCGCTTACTATCTAATATAATGATTGAAAAGATTTTAAATAAGTTGTCACTTTACTAAATTCATTTAGAGTCTTATTCTCGGAGATTGGTTTACTAATTAATAATTTTCTTAAAATATTTTTTAAAATTTTTTGGATTCCTAAAGATTATAATTTAATGGTTCGTGCATTAACAATCAGAGTTATTTATAATCGAGATAGACATTTCATGACTTTATAACCTCGTCTTTCGTAACATATCTAAATGTTATCTAACTTGATTTTTTTTTTTAAAAAAATAATTTTATATAAAATATATTAAAGATATAATATTTTAATTTTATAAAAATTTCCACATTCTTTTATACGAATTTTCTTTGTGTCAAATTAATAATAGAAATAATTAATTTATATACATGTATCAAATTAATTAATTTTCATTGAATTTAACGAATTCAATGAAATTTCTTACGTGTGTTAAACTTTTTCAAAATTAATTTGTATAATTAAATTAATACAATATGATTTTGATGCATAATTAAAATTTTTAACTATAGATTAAATTACTTTTGGGTGTAATTAGTTTTATTATGATGATGCGGCTTAATGTGGTGCCACCATTTCCTTAACTTTATATATATATATATATATATGTATATGTGCCTATATACATATATATACATATATATATATATATATAAGATATGTATAATTAAAGAGTGAGAGTGAGAGAGGTGAGAGTAGTTGTTAGGTAGTGGAAAATTGATTGTGAATATTTTGGGAATTAATTATACGTAACATAAAACTTTAGTTGTATAGACAATGACTAATCTTAAATTGATTAGAAAATTACCTCGTCTACATTGATGACTATTTGCCCTCTAAAGATAGATGCATGAATCTATTTCTCAGTCACCGCTTAGGTTTAGGAAAGATATATATATATATATATATATATATATATATATATGCTATATTGGCCCGTATTACAAATAGTATAAAATTACTTGTTTATATTGACAACTACTAATTGTCATGTTTATGGACACTATTTCTCATTGTTTAGGCCTCTTATGTCTTTTTCCTCCAAAATATTGTTAACGGCAAATTCAGGACATATATATATATATATATGTATGCGTGTGTATGTATACACACACAGAAGCTTGAATATTGTGATAACTATAAGCATCTATTTCCTTAAGTTTCAATATAGAGAATATGACTTCAAGAACACCATTCTTGGATCAATTATGGCAACAATTGCACAGATCAGAAGTTTGCATCTCTTTGATTTTCTTATCTCTTGCAATATATTTGTTCAAACTCACGAGTTCTAAACGTATCAAACTCAACTTACCTCCATCTCCACCAAGATTTCCTATCATTGGCAACCTTTGGCAAATCGGGTCGCTTCCACACCACTCCATTAAAGCTCTATCTGATAAGTACGGTCCCCTAATGCTCCTCTACTTTGGCTATACTCCAACTCTTGTTGTATCGTCAGCAGATATGGCACGTGAAATACTTACGACCCATGATATTGTTTTCTCTAATCGACCCAGAACTCTAGCTGCAAATATTTTATTATATGGGTGTAAAGACGTAGGGTTTTCTCCCTATGGTGAATATTGGAGGCAAGCTAGGAAAATTTGTGTCGTGGAGCTATTGAGCCTCAAACGTGTGAATTCTTTCCAACACGTGCGAGATGAAGAGGTTGCAGAAGTGATTGAAAGCATACAACGCACCTGTCTCTGTGGAAGCTTAATCAATCTAAGCGAGCTATTTAGTGTTCTTTCTGCTAACACAGTGTCTAGATGTGTTATTGGAAGAAAAGTTAACGAGATTGGAGGGAATATCAAGTTGGGAGAGTTGGCAAATAAGTTGACCAAGGAAATTAATGAGTTTGGTTTTAGTGATAGACTTCCATATTTTTATTTGGGATACTTGATGGATATTTTAACTGGTTTAGTTGCACGTTTGAAAAAAACTTCAAAAGAATTTGATATTTTTCTAGATCAAGTCATCGATGAACATATGACTTTGGAAAATAGTAATGATGAAGAACCACTCGATAATAAGAAAAAGAATTTTGTTCATATATTACTTCAACTTCAACAGAATAACTCGCTTGACTTTGAATTGACGCGGGAGAAAATCAAAGCAATACTACTGGTTGGTCTCTGTACTTTCCTCTTGTTATAAGTTGATTTTTATATAGTTGTTTACAAAGTTTCCACATCTCTTTTCAGGACATGTTTGTTGCAGGAATCGACACAACTTCGACAACACTTGAATGGACAATGGCGGAGTTGATAAGAAACCAAAATATACTAAAAAAAGCCCAAGACGAGGTACGAAGAGTGGTGGGGAATAAATCAAAGGTAGAAGGTAATGATATAAACATGATGAACTACTTGAAATGCACCATTAAAGAGAGTTTGAGATTGCATCCTCCTGCACCTCTCTTGCTTCCTCGAGAAACATCTAAAGCCATCAATCTGGGTGGCTATGATATTCCTCCAAAAACAAGTGTGATTATCAATGCAATGAAAATCCAAAAAGATCCCAATATATGGGAGAGGCCAGAAGAGTTCATGCCAGAGAGGTTTGAAGAGAATCCGGTGGATTATAAAATCCAAGACTTCCAATTCATTGCGTTTGGTGGAGGAAGAAGACAATGCCCTGGATTGAGGTTTGGTGTTACTTCAATTGAATACATATTAGCAAATCTTTTATATTGGTTTGATTGGAAAATGCCAGAAGGTATGAAGGGAGAGGATTTGAACATGACTGAAACTAATGGGTTAACTGTTCATAAGAAAATTCCTCTTCACCTTGTAGCAATACCCTACTCCCCTTGATGTATGTAACATTGTGTTAATTATTCTGTAAACATCACTTTTCTTCTTCCACATGTAGAAAAGAGAATAAATAAATAATCAAAATCGGAGAGGTTTTGAAATGCTTCTTTAGGAGTTAAACTTTCATCTATTAAGATCTCTAGAAAAAATATGTAATTAAGGACTATTTATACTGACATATTATTACTATTATTATTTCTCCGTCATTGTTATTACTATTATTATTTTTGCTATTATTGTCAGTTGTTAGTAATAAATGGGTAAACGGATTAATTATGCTATGTAAAATACAACTTATTTTATATTACTGTCATTTGAATCAATAATAATTTTATGTCTAAATCAATTTTTTGCCCTTCATGAGCCATACTTATATATCAATAGACGAATTATTGTTATATTTCTAATCAAATCAAAATGATCATCATTTCTTTAACTTATTTGCTAAAATAATTCATTTTAATAATTAATTTTAACTCCTAAAGAAACCTTATCCTATCCAAAATTTCCAACTTCTATTGTTGTTTTCATTATTTTGATTACTTACCTCGCTATTAATATACTTGCCTCATATTCAAACCAATAAATATTCTATTCACAAATCCTCATGCTCTATTTAAAATAACTCTTATATCTAGACATATGTATGTGTAAGCCTATAAATACATGTGAAAAAGTACTTCATGAATCACTAACCACTAAGTAAAAACAACAGTAGTCACGTTCTTTGCTCTATTTATATATATATTCTTATTCTGCAATACGTATTTTTAAAAGTCAACTCAAGCCCATACAGCTTGGATGTGCCAAAAGGAGATAAAGATTTGTTAGGGTTCCCATTAAATTTGGAGTATCTGGAGGCTTAGTTCTTTTTTTTTGTATGGCTCATTAGGGTATGGGATGGATAAAGTTGCTCCTCAATTGACCGCTGAGAGGCCTTGCTCCTATTGGTGCAAAAAGGCCAATCTTGATCCCATAACAAGAGATATTATAGAGCAATCTGCATAGCAAGAAGTTGGACACCTAAAGTATTGTATTCACATATTTCAGTCTTGCAAGCTCTTTAATTATTTGTGTTAAATTCATCTGGTTTGACTCTTGTTGTAGTTTCTTGACTTTTTGGACAATTAAGTTGATTGTCAAAGGATTTTCAAGGCGATAATTGGATTTAAATGTTGGGTCATTTGCCAATGTGATTAATAGTGCATTTGGAAAGAACTTATAGCCTCATTTTGACCCCTATGCCAATGATATCAACTACCTTATTGCATCCTATATAATTCCTTATGTTGGACTTATCGAGTATGTGGGAGCAAGTCCTAGATTCAAAGATGCTACTTCGAAAAGAATAAGTCCCTAATATATGACAAATGAAGAAAGTAGTAATATTTTGAATTCATAAATATTTAGGTCAAATTATTTTATAATATTTCTTTTGTTCATAAAATAATTATCCAATTGATAATTATGGATTGCATACAACTTGTTACGGGGCTTTAGGCGTAGAGTTGGGCTGAGATGCTGTAATTAGAGAGTTTTTATACGAAAAGTCAAATCTAACTGTGAAACCTTATGCAATAAAAGTTGTATAGTTCACCAATTGCATCTCTAATATAATGAAAAAGCCTTGTAAAACAGGGTTTGAACGATGAAGGCCTTGTGGTCTCTAAAGAGTTGAGTGTTGAGGGCAAGATCCAGGAAAATTTCCTTACTGGCGATAAATGCTCAGTTGCTTGTGATAGGACACTTGAAGAAATTCTTAGAATTGTATATGGAAGTGGCAATGAAGCCACACTTAGTGGTTTCTATCCAAAGAGAGCTAATGGTGTCATTGCTAAGTCTTATTTACATATTGAAAACTACTAAAAGTATGAAACCTGACAACTTTATGTCATCACCATCATATAAACAATTATTTTATGTATATAATGTTATTTTCGGTCGTGACAATACTAAATTGAACCTATAATTATGATATTTTTTCTTTATGCATCTCGTCCTTTAGACTATATACTCTCATTCAACTATATAACAATAAGTATCATTAGTTATTTTCTTATATAATATTGATTGAAGAGTCATCTTCTAATTATACACTCTTATCACAAAGATAACAGTTCATAAATATAAAAATTGTCATGGTTCTTTACTTAACCATTTCAGATTAGGAAGACGTGGTTCCCGAGCCCGTTCCACAAAAAGACGGCGAGTTAGATGCCTAAAGATTTTATAGTTCTATTTATAGTTTTTATTTTGAGTATTTTTTTTAATTAGCTTATTCTTTCATACGTTGAATACATTTATGGTTATTGTGTAAGGGATATGTTAATCAGAATTTTTATTACGCTTCCGCCTTTAAAATTTTTAATACATACATCTTCATTTAAATTTTTGGGGCCGTTACATTATCAGTAAAGAGAAGTAGTCAAGACTATTAAATCAATTGAGAATATTAGGTTACAAATTAGTTTTTTTTTTTCAAAAATAAAATTTTATTGAACTAATAGAAATAACATACAAATAATTGAATACACGATCCTTTTTTGGTATATATATATTTTTTTTGTTTAGTTGAGAATTACTGGTTATGAAACTCAAATTATAGATATTAAATTGTAAGCTTAAATACGAGGTATTCTTGACTTCTATTAAAAATAATATATGTATTAAATATTTTGTATTTATGAAATCAATTTAAGACAATTTTGAATCATCTTATAAAATTTGTATATACTAATTATACTTATAATTTTATTTTTTTGTAGCAATTTGAATAATTAAAATAATTTTACTTATAATTTAATTAATAAATATAAATATGATATTAAAAAGACTAGTTAATATTAGTATTTAGTAACTTATACATACATAATTTCTTTTGCATGCCAGTGCTATAGAAACAAAACTTCATTTTTATAGAACTAGCTAAATATTATAGTAAAGGAATTTTTCGTTTGTATAGCTCTAAAATTCTATTCCGATAACCACTTGAAGCTGTTTGGAAGAATTTCATGAGAAATAGAAGAGACTTCCATTGGTATAGCCCGTCGGAGCTATAGTAACGATATTGACACTATAACAACGGGATTTTTTTCCCATTATTATAGGTTAATTTATTGGAGTATGAGCTAAACAATCGACACAAACAACGATAAATTTAGATATCTCGATCGCAACTAAAAATTTTTTAACTTGGACCTCTGTATTTATGCGAGTAATAACACAATTTTTTCGTTGGTGGAGAAGTTGACTAACATAGAGTAAGTCTATTTCCGCAATAAGTTTTAATTTTCTCACTCCAAGCGAGCTTAAATCTTCCGGATTAAATATGCCGGAATTAGAAACTTCTAAAAGAATTAATTAACTATCGAATTACAACTAAATCGGAAAAATACACTTTGTTCAATCATTTGAGAATTGAAAATGCTATAACGTATGTATTATTTACTGATTTTTTTAGATCTTCACAGACAAGTATTAATATTAATAAGAAACAAATTAGAAAAACGATTAGTGCACAAATTTCTTTTAAAAAAAGAACAGTATTCATGATTTTAGAAGATCTGTTACGTACCTTTAAGAATTGGAAAAAACAAAAAAGTGAAATTCACAGGAAAACAGAGATTTCATGGTGCATTCTGGATTTAATTTCTTGATCAGGTGGATACAAAGAAATGCTCCATGGCTGCACTAGGCAAGCTCCATCCACCCATGAGTATACAGTCTACTTGAGATGGTTTGAAGAATGCTTACTGTATTTCTCAAATCATATTTGGTAATATATATATATATATATATATATTACAGATAATGTTACCGTTTGCAAAAAGAGAAGGAGATGATTATACAAATGACATGTTATATGCGTTTTGTCACATTATTTGCACTGATATACCCAGTGAAAATTTCAAAAACTAGTCAGATATTTTGACCCTTCAGAATTAATTACACTAATCAGAATTAATTAATTAATAAGAAATTAATTTCTATGAACCCCACCAATTTTCGCCAACTTTTGCACTAAATCTTATGGAAATAAATGGTTCAGATAAAAAAAAAAAGTGATCAAGTATTCACTAAATTTCTAACACAAGTGTTTGTATATCGATTCCCAGTTTCTTTCGCCGACGTAAAAAAATTGCAGACCTATTTTTAGTGTAATTATGATTACCGCGTTATAATCTCTTCAACTAGGTTAAAAAATTTACAATGTAGTGTCATATTTACTTCATTAATATTGCTAAATAGATTTTGTTCGATCATTTCATAACTAAAAACATAGAAAGATTCATAATGCACGTGTTCTTGATTGGTCTGTTTAGATCTTCGTCAAATAAGTATTAATATTTAGCGAGAAACAAATAAAAAAATGATTAATACTCACAATTTTTTAGAAAAAAGACTGGTACATTCAGGATTTAATTTCTTGATCAAGTGGGTACCAAGAAATGCTCCTAAGCTGAATCAAACAAGCTCCATCCACCCATGAGTATTTTTTTTCGGGTATGCCAAGGAGACTTGGAAACTTTGTCTACTTAAGCTATATAACAGCTCTCGCAATGGTTTTCATTCGTGGATTCGTACTATGTTGATGATCTTTTCACATAATTCATAAGATAGATTTTTATATGAATTATAATGTATATGGTGGAATGTTGATCAATGACTTCATTCCCAACTATGGGTTTCACCCTTTCTATTGATTCAGAAGTTCCAAAATAATATAAACGAGTTAGACATAGTTCAAGAGATTAAGTCTTTTCGGAAATACGTTGACGGACATAGTCTTACTATTCCTTATCTCTTGGACATCCTCTAATACCATGCACATTTAAGTTTAACTGTGATGTTTAGACTTAAGTTGGTGTGTAAGATTGTTTGAGATACTATAGTGTTTGCATGAATGAGGCGCTTACCATAGCAAAACTCAGTAGATGTCGCTAAAGCATTAGCACTATATTACGACATTCAATTGTCTTATCGGTTATACATCTATAATATAATGGTTGAAGCAAATTCTCAGCTAATCGTTACTTTACTAAATTCATTTTAATTTTAATACCAAATTGTTTTTCAAATAATTAATTTTCTTTATTTTAAATTAATGTTTCAACATTGGTAGATTGGATGAATTTAATGAATTCAATGAATTTTCTAAATTCTTCAAGCTTAATTTGTATAATTAAATTAACACAATATGATTTTGATGCATAATTAAAATTTTTTAATTATATATTAAATTTTACTTTTCAGTGCAATTATTGGTATTGTGAGGATGTGGCTTAATGTGGTGGCTTTATATATATATGTGTGTGTGTGTGTGTGTGTGTGTGTGTGTGTATATACATATATATATATATAGATATAAGGTATGTATAATTAAATCAGGAGCAAAATATAAAAAGTGAGATTTGAAAACTGAGAGTGAATCTTTTGAGAATTAATTATAAGTAACATATAACTTTAGTTGTATAAATAATGATTATCTTAAATTGATCAGAAAATTACTTTGTCTATATTGATGACTTCTTGCCCTCTAAAGTTAGATGCATGAATCTATTCGTCATCTCAGTCACCGCTTAGAAGATATGTATATATATATATATATATGTGTGTGTGATACTTTGGCTGTATTACAAATATTGACAAAGAAATTTACTTTTCTATATTGATGATAACTACTGATTGTCATGTTTAAAGAAAATCTATCTCATTTTGGGGTCTCTTATGTCTTTTTCCTCCAATATATTTAATAGCAAATTCAGCATATATATATAGATGTATAATGCATGTGTATATACACACACAAACTTGAACATTGTGATAACTACAAGCATCTGCCTCCTTGAGTTTCAATATAGAGAATATGGCCTCAAGAACACCATTCTTGGATCAGTTATGGCAACAATTGCATAGAGAAGATGTTTGTTTCTCTTTGATTTTCTTGTTTCTTGCAATATATTTGTTTAAACTCATGAATTCTAGACGTATCAGACTCAATTTACCTCCATCTCCGCCAAGATTTCCTATCATCGGCAATTTTTGCCAGATAGGGTCACTTCCCCACCATTCCATCAAAGCTATATCTGAAAAGTATGGTCCCCTAATGCTGCTCCACTTTGGCTCTACGCCAACTCTTGTTGTATCATCAGCGGACATGGCCCGAGAAATGTTTACCACCCATGATATCGTTTTCTCAAACCGACCTAGAACTTTGGCGGCAAATATTTTATCATATGGATGTACAGACGTAGGGTTTTCTCCTTATGGTGACTACTGGAGGCAAGCTAGGAAAATTTGCGTCGTGGAGTTGTTGAGCCTCAATCGTGTGAATTCTTTTCAGCTCGTGCGGGATGAAGAGGTTACAGAAGCAATTGAAAGCATACGACGTACCAGTCTCTCTGGAAGCTTAGTCAATCTAAGCAAGCTGCTGAGTGTTCTTTCTGCTAATATAGTATCTAGATGTGTTATTGGAAGGAAAGTTAATGAGGTTGGAGAAAATACCAAGTTGGGAAAGTTGGCGAATAAGATGACCAAGGAAATTAATGAGTTTGGTTTCAGTGATAGGTTTCCTTATTTTTATTTGGGATACTTGATCGATATTTTAACTGGTTTTGTTGCACGTCTGAAAGAAACTTCAAAAGAATTTGATGTTTTTTTAGATCAAGTGATCGATGAACATATGACTTTGGGAAATAGTAATGATGAAAAACTAGTTGATAATCACAAAAAGAATTTTTTGCATATACTGCTTCAACTTCAACAAAGTAACTCACTTGACTTTGAATTCACACGGGATAATATGAAAGCAATTTTACTGGTTATTCTCTATACTTTCCTCTTATTATTAGTACATTTTTTTTGTGGTTATTTATAAACTTTCATCTTTTTTTCCAGGACATGTTTGTTGCAGGGATTGACACAACTTCGACAACACTTGAATGGACGATGGCGGAGTTAATGAGAAACCAAAATATACTAAAAAAAGCCCAAGATGAGGTACGAAGTGTGGTGGGGAAGAAATCAAAGGTAGAAGGTAATGACGTAAATATGATGAACTACTTGAAATGCACAATTAAAGAGAGTTTAAGATTGCATCCTCCTGCTCCTCTCTTGGTTCCTCGAGAAACATCTAAAGCTATCAATTTGGGTGGCTATGATATTCCTCCCAAAACAAGTGTGATTATCAACGCAATAAAAATTCAAAAAGATCCCAATATATGGGATAGGCCAGAAGAGTTCATGCCAGAGAGGTTTGAAGAGAATCTGGTGGATTACAGAATCCAAGACTTCCAATTCATTGCATTTGGTGGAGGAAGAAGACAATGTCCTGGATTGAGATTTGGGGTTACTTCAATTGAATATATATTAGCAAGTCTTTTATACTGGTTTGATTGGAGAATGCTAGAAGGTAAAAGGGGAGAGGATTTGGACATGACTGAAACTAATGGGTTAACTGTTCATAAGAAAATTCCTCTTCACCTTGTAGCAATACCCTACTCCCCTTGATGTATGTAACCTTGTGTTAATTATTCTGTAAACATCACTTTTCTTCTTCCGTATGTAAAAAAGGGAATAAGTAAGTAATCAAAATTTGAGAGGTTTTGAAGTGTTTCTTTTGGCGTTAAACTTATATTTGTGAAGATATCTATAAAAAGTATATAACTAATGACCATTTGTACTGACGATTATGATGATTATTATTATTATATTACCGTTATTGTTATTATTATTTTATTACTATTATTGTTAACAATTAGTAATAAATGGATTAATTTTGTTTGTAAAATACAAGCCATTCTATATTATTATCATTTGAATCAATATTAATTTTATATCTAAATCAACTTTTTGCCCTTCACTAAAGCCATACATACATATCATTTGATTAATTAATGTTATATTTCTAACCAAATCAACATCATCATCATTTTTTTGACTTATTTGTTAAAACAATGCATTTCAAGCAAAAAAGAAATACCTTTAATAATTAATTTTGACTCTAAAAGGAACCTTATCATATCCAAAATTTCCAACTTCTATTGTTATTCTCATTATTTTGATTATTTACCTTGCGAGTAAAATATTTGCCCATATCCAAAACAATTAAGTATTTTATTCCCAAATCCCCATGCTCAATTTCTAATAACTCTAGCATCTAGATATATGTATGTGGAAGCCTATAAATACTGTGAGAAGCCACTTCATGCATCACCAACCACTAAGCAAAAGCAATGGCAATCACCTTCTTTGCTCCATTGATCTATGTTCTTGTTTTGCAATCTTCCTTCTTAAAAATCAACTCAAGCCCATACGGCTCGAATGTGCCAAAAGGTGATAAGAATTTGTTAGAGTTACCATTGAATCTAGAGTATTAAGAGGCTAAGTTTTTCTCGTATGGCTCATTAGGGTATGGGTTGGAGAAGGTTGCTCCTAAGTTGATCGTGGGAGTCCCTGCTCCTATTGGTGCCAAGAAGGCCAATCTTGATCCCATCACAAAAGATATTATAGAGCAATTTGCATAACAGGAAGTTGGACACCTAAGGGGTTGTATTCACATCTCTTAGTCTTGCACTTCTTTTAATTATTTTGTGTTGAATTCATCTTGTTCGAGTTTTGTTCCATTTTATTAACTTCTTCGATTATTTTAATATGTAGGGCAATTAAGTCGACTGTCAAAGAATTTCTTAAGTGAAAATTAGATTTGAGTGTAAAGTCATTTGCCAAGGTGATTAATAATGCATTTGGGAAGAACTTACAGCCTCCTTTTGACCCCTATGCCAATAACGTCAATTACTTTATTGCCTATGTAATTCCTTATGTTGGACTTATCCAGTATGTGGGAGCAAGTCCTAGACTCGAAGGTGCTACCTCAAAAAGGGTAAGTCTCTAATATAGAACAAAGGAAGAAAGTAGTAACATTCATAATTTATAAATATTTTGGTCAAATTATTCTATAATTTTTTCTTTTCCTTGTAAAATAAGTATGTATCCTATAGATAATTATTGGTTGCATACAGCTTGTTGCTGGGCTTTTAGGCGTGGAGTATGACCAAGATGCTATAATAAAAGAGCTTTTATACGAGAGGTCAAATTTGATAATGAAGTCTTATGGGATAATAGTTGCAGAGTTCACCAATCGAATCTCTAATCTAAGGAACAAGCTTGGTAAAGCAGGGTTGAAAAATGAAGGCTTTGTGGTTCCTAAAGACCTGGGTGCTGAGGGTAAAATCAAGGAAATTCGCTTGCTGCCGACAAATATTTAGTTGTCTATGATAAGACGTTTAAAGAAATTCTTAAAATTGTTTATGGAAGGGGTAATGAAGCCACACCTGGTGGTTCCTATCTAAAGGGAGCTAACGGTGCCATTGTTAAATCTTATTTATACACTGCAAATCACTAAAAATGTAAAACCTGGTAGCTTTATATCATCACCATCCATTAAATAATTATCTTTTGTGCATAATGTTGTTTTCGGTTGTGATAACACTAAATTGAACCTATAATTGTGATGTTTTGTCTCCTCTATGTATCTTGCCTTTTGGACTATAAATCCTTATTCAACCATATAGCAATAAATATTACCAATTCTTTTCTTGTATGATGCTGACTGAACAGGTATTTTTTAATTATAGACTCTTATCACAGAGAGATCGATCTATAGATGTACAACTTGCTATGTAAATAGATTGAAATAATCAATAAACTTAAAAATATGCATAAATACATAAGAATATCAGATTTGCAACTCAAATCACTCAATCTGCCATTAACATTTTCTAATTTCATATATTATCAGTAAAGAAAACCATTCAAGATTATTAAATCAATTGAGAATATTATGTTACTAATTAGCTTTTCTATAAAAAATAAAATTTTATTGAACTAGTAGAAAGAACATACAAACAATTGAAAATTGTGTAACACTCGAAAATTTTCTTTTTTTGTAATTTAAGATTTTATTTTAAATGTAATAAAATAATTTTTTGAATTTTTAATTTTTATTTTAATTTAGAATAAAAAATAAAATAAAATTAATAGAGGATTTAATTAAAAATAATTTTTTTAAAAAGTAAAAATTTAAATTATGAGAATATTTTTAAAAGAAAAATAAAAAAAAAAGCTAAAACGCAATTTTAGACCACCGTATTTATGCGAATAATAACAAAATTTTCTCGCTGCCGAAGAAGTTGACTAACATAGAGCGAGTATATTTCCACAACAAGCTTTTAGTTTCCTCGCTCCAAGCTGCTTAAATCTTCTAGATTAACTATGCTAAAATTAGAAAAAATTTAAAAAAAATTAATTAACTTTCGAATCAAATCTAAATTCGAAGAGTAGCCTTAGTTCAATCCTTTAAGAATTAAAAAAAAAAATAGAAAGATTCATAGTATTCGAACTTTTGATCAATCCTTTTAAATCGTCGTAAAATAAATATTAATAATTAGTGAGAGATAAATTAAAACGATAAATAATTAATGCTTACAGATTTTGAGAAAACGAACAAGATTCATGATTCTGCAGAATCAGATTACTTACCTTTGAAAATATTTTCAAGAAGTGAAATTCACAGGAATATAAACTTTCCCGAGCTGCACCAAGCAAGCTCCATCCACCCATGAGTATGCATGCAGCATGCTTGAGATGGTTTGAAGAATGGTTACTGTGTTTTGGTAATATATACACTGTAGCACCCGGAAAGGAGGAGGAAAAAAAAAAAAGGGGGTCACGTCAGCAGGCCAGGTCAGCAGTCCCGGCCAACCGGGGCCTGCCACGTGGCAAGACCGCGTCACTTCGAAAGGAGCCACGTTGGCGATCCGCGTGGGTGCGATCCGACGGTCCAGATCAATCGCGCGATCGGACGGCCCAGATTCAATCGCACGGACGGCCCAGATTCAATCAAAAAAACGAACGTCCCAGATTAAAACGAAATGGACGGCTGAGATCAAAAGGCAAGGGGTTATAAATAGAACCCCCACACCAGACCACAAACCCTAGCCGCCCGCCGCTCGCCGGAGAAGACGAACCAGAGGCCGACCGCCGCCACCCGCCGCCGCACCGGGGAAATTTTCGACCGCCGATCGAGGTAAATTTCATATCCCCGACTCGTTTTTTCACGCTGATTCCTCCTATGGCCAAATCGAGGCCGAAATCCCGGCCAAACGGCCGGAATACGCGGCCCAAGCCCAGCGGCGCCGCCGCGCCCCCTCTCGATTTTTGCCTCCGACGAGGCCCTTCCCGGCCTCCGTTCGATGCAATTTTTATATCACCGTGATCACCATTCTTTTCTCTACAGGTTGACCGGAGCCGAATCACCAAAACATGAACCTTGCCGGAGAGCCGCTGCCGCCGGTAAGCTCCGTTTTTCCGTAATTTTTTGGCCCCCCGAGGGCCCTAGGGTTGTTTTCTCACAAGGACCGATGCGAGTGTGGCCGAATTCGGCCGAAAACGGCCGAAAACAGCCAACCCGAGGCGACTCGCGGCCGCCAGCGGCGGCGCCGTCGCCGGAGCACGGCGGAGCCGCCGTGCTGGAGTTGCGATTTGGGCCGAAAGAGGCCCTGGGCCTAATTTGGATTTTTTTTGGAACACGTGCAGGTACTGTTAGTGTGTTTCAGTTCATCGGGAAAAAATTCAGAGAAAATTAGGGACGGCCTGCAGGCGCACTGTGAATCGTATTCGGATCCCAAAAACAAGTAAGGACCCCTCACCCTATTTCCTATCACGGTATTAAAGTTCAAAATGATAAAACGGTATTTCTTGAATTAACGAATGTGTGAAATTGTTTAAGGTGGCTAATGGAGCCCGAGTCTAGTGTGATTGGTGATTTACTGTTATTTGGCCTGTTTACAGCTTTAAATGCAAAATGAGGTTTGATGTGTTCATTTTACAGATTTGTGTGCATACACTACGTTTTTATTAATCATGGGTTGAATGACTGAAAAACTGATACCGTATGTTGTCTGTTTGGCATGAATTACTGTTTTGCTTGTTTGTATATGAATTGATGATGCTGACTGAGGAAAAGGAAAATGAAAGATTGTGTAGACTGATAATTGTATTATGGGGGTCAGCCTGACTAGATATCCTGGGAGATGGTGGACGGACCGGGTCCGTAGGGAACCCTACCGGGATTGTGGTCTCACATGCCGGACGGGGTATGGAGATCTTATGGTTTTGGCGCCCATACCGGACGGGGTATGGGGACGGCCCGTTTCACCCTCATACCGGACGGGGTATTGAGGTTTATGATTTTGGCGCCCATACCGGACGGGGTATGGGGACGGCCCGTTTCACCCTCATACCGGACGGGGTATTGAGGTTCATGGTTTTGGCGCCCATACCGGACGGGGTATGGGGACGGCCCTGGAAACTGATTATGAATGTTAAAGGTTAACGGGTAGCGGAACCCCTATGGACCCCCACGGATACTAGTAGGCTGGTAAATGAGAAAAAGATATGTTGTACAATGATTGAAATTTCAAGGGGCGTGATAAGTGTTATGTTTTACAGCTTATATTATTCAATGATTATGATAATGTTATTGTTTTTCTTATATTGTTTTCATAAATTCCACCGAGGTAAGTGGAGGGTAAAGGTTTTATCATAAATAAAAGGATTTGTTGTAAATTATGCTCCATTGGTCTTTTGTGTTTTTCTACCCACCTTTACCTCCGTGACGGTGAGATATCGTGATGTTCTTACTGGGCTAGTGTAGCTCACTCCTTATTTAACCATTTCAGATCAGGAAGACATGGTTCCCGAGCCCGTTCCGCAGGAGGACGACGAAGGGGATGCCTAGAGACTCTGTAGTCATACTCATAGTTTTATTTTCGAGTTTCTCTCTTAGTTAGTTTAATCTTTTATATTTTAAGTACGTTTTTGGTTTTTCGTGTAAGGGATGTTAACTGAAATTTTGATCTCGCTTCCGCATTTGATATATTTAAATACTCATTTTATTTTAATATTTACGGGGCCGTTACATACACACATGTACATATATTTATTACAGACAATGTTACCGTTTCTTTTTCTTGAATATGAGACGAGGTAAGGAAATGATTATATATGTGACATGTTATATACCGTTATGTAAGTAGTGAAAATTTCAAGAACGAGTCCAAATATTTGACCGTAACGTACATATGTTACGTATTGAAAGGTGCTTATTATTCATCGTACTGGAGTTTAATAAACCCCTTCTCCCCCATGTTAACTACTTACCATTCACCAACGAAATCTAACAGATAGACAATTGAAAAACTTGTAGGATCAGGTTTCAATGGTGTAAACTCTTACATATGTTACAGATAATATCAACAAGCAATCAATATTTACTCATATATATATATATGTTGATAATTATCAATGATCTATACATACACCCTTATCTTTTTGCTGAAAAATGTCTTCATCCCATTGACCTTCTCCATCGGAAAAACCAACTACAAAAGGAAAAAAAAAAAAAATGAATTACTAATATTGACTAAAACATGCACTGGCTTTTTAAGGAGACTCCGGTCTTGTTTGGCGGCTGCTCTGTCTTTTCTCTCAGATATCTTCGTTTGCAAATTTAGCATTATATATACATATATATATATGTACATATAATATACAAATGTATATATATACTTGAATGTTGTGATAATTATAAGCATCCCCATTGTTAAGTTTCAAACTTTTAGATTAAAGTATATTGTTTCAAGAACATAATTGTTGGATCAATTATGGCAGCAGCTGCATGGACAAGAATTTCTCCATCACTGTTGCCTCTCTTCGATTTTATTGTCTCTTGTAATATATCTGTAATAAAAGTGCGGAATGAGTAGGTTGCAAGCTGCTGCTAATCGGTCTGCGAATATAGTGTCTAGACGCATTATTACTTGTGGTAAAATAGTCACCGTAACCCAACAGATAAAGTACATTCTATAGTTTGTTTTAGGGATTGATGAGTTACGTATTAAGTGATTCTGGCATTGGATGTTCTCGCAATAAAATAGGTATTGAAATTCGGGTGAATTCAATAATAGACGTCTGGTAATATTTCAATATTTTTTTTTTTCTTTTCAAGACCTATCTGAAAGAGAATCAAGTACTTAATTGATATTTAAATAAGGCGAACCGTCCTGTGAACATCCTTGATTCGAAACAAAACAATTAAAATTAGGTTTGATTAACTGAAATGTGTATTATCCATATAGAAAATCTTCCAATTAAAAATATCCATCGACTAAAAGTTGACGAAAGAATTGAACGAGTTTAATTTTAGTGATAACTTCAATCATTTCTTATTAATATTCTTATAGATAATAAGAGAGCGGATAATAGTCGAGATGAACAATCATTTCATAAGCAAAACTTCTGTCATATGGATTTTTTAAATAAATTTTCAGAATCTGAAATCTTAGAAATCTACTCTTCATGAATTTAACATCAAGACAAAATTTGGAAGTACAGAAAATCAAAATATGAAACAGAAATTAATATTTCAACCAAGAGGTACTTAATTTGGTAATTAAAAAATATATATTTTTAATGATATACTTAGTTTCTCTACTAAATGTGTATATATACTAATAAAATTCTATCTGTATATTTGTATAATTTTTTTTTTAAAAAAATAATTTATAATTTTTTCGAAGATTCAACTCGAGTTTTCAAACGACTTTTGAAGATGTGATGATTTTTTGGTGTTACGTATTTCTTTATTAATTATGAAGCTCGAATTATATATTTTAGGTTATAAGCTGAATGTTTTTGTACATATACGAGATATTCTCGGCTCCTATTAATAAATATATGTATTTAATATCTTGAGTAGTGAAATCAATTTAAGAATATTCCGAATCATCTTATAAAAATTTGTATATTTTAGTTACATTTCTAATTTCATTTTATAACAATTTAAATAAATAAAAGAATTATATTTATAGTTTATTTAATAAAATAAATATGATATTAAAGATACACAATATTATCTTTTCAGTGAATACGAGAAATTTGAATATTTCGATCATAACTAAAAAAAAAAATCATAATTTGGGTCTTCATATACGAGTAATAACACAATTTTTTCGTTGCTGGAGGAGTTGACGAACGGGAGAGTGAGTCTATTTCCACAACAAGCTTTTAATTTTCTTACTCGAAACGAGCTTACAAGTATTCACTAAATTTTTATCACAGGTCTTCGTATATCGATTTTCAGTTTTTTTCGCTGACATAAAAAAAATGCAGACCTATTGTTTACTGTAATTGTGATTACTGCAGTCATAATCTCTTTAACTCGGTAAAAAAAATTGCTTCTAGTATCATACTTACCTCGTTAGTATTTCTAAGTAGATTTCGTCCAATCCTTTCATAATTATAAAAAAATAAAAAGATTCACTACGCACGCACCCCTCGATTGATCTTTTTAGATCATCGTCAAACAAATATTAATGTTTAACGAAAAACAAATTAGAAAAATGATTAATACTCACAATTTTTGAAAAAGAGGTCAACATTCATGATTATATAAAAAAAATCTACTACATAACATTGAGAATTTTTGAAAAAAAAAAAAGAAATTCATAGGAAATAGAGGTTGCTCGGTGCATTCAGGAATTAATTTCTTGATCAACTGGGTACCAAGAAATGCTCCTAAGCTGCACCAAACAAGATCCATCCACCCGTGAGTATCTTTGAGGGGGTATGCTGAGGAGACTTGGAAGCTTTGTCTGCGTAAGCTATACAACAGCTCTCGTGATGGTTTTCGTTCACAGATTCGTGCTGTGTGTATAGTCTTTTCACATAATTCATGAGATAAGTTTTTATATGCATTATAATGTACATGGTGGAGTGTTAATCAATGACTTCATCCCCAAATGTGGGTTTCACATCTTCTATTGAATCAGAAGTTCCAAGCCAACACAAACGAGTTGGACTTAGGCCGAGGGGTTAAGTCTTTCCGGTAACATGTTGATGGACATAATCTCGCTATTCTTTATCTCTTGGACTCCACCAATACCAGCTACATTCAAGTTCAATCACTATGTCTCCTTTGGACATGTTGAATGGGCAAGACTTGGGGGTAGTTTGTAAAATTATCTGGAGTAATATAGTGTTTGCAAGAACGAAGCGCTTACCATTTTCAAAATCAGTAGATGTTGCTGAATGAGGCATTACATTACGACCTTCAATTACTTTATCGGTTAGACATTTATAATATAATGGTTGAGAGAGATTCTCAACTAATGGTCATTCTGAAACTCATAAAGGTTGTAATTTGATGGCTTCTGCAACACCGAACAAAATTCTTTTCAACCCGAATGGGTATTTCGTGGCTTTAAAACCTTCTAACTTATAAGTTTATCTTTCGTAGAAAGTTTGATTTTTATGTTATCTGATTGAATGATTCTTTCTACTTTTTTTGCTCAATAAAAAAATTTAATTATATATAAATATATTGAAGTATGCATGCATTTTATTTTAATTTTTTGAAATTTTGCATACTATTTTGTTTGAATTTTTTTTTGTAGCATTTAATTTTCATTATTTTATATTAAAATTGATAATTTTTATTGTAAGTATAATACTTATTATACGTATCAATTATATTAATTTCTTTAACAATCTCGGCAGCCATTCCTCTGCTAGTAAATTCCTTCATTCACAAATTTTGTCAAACTTAATTTGTATAATTAAATTAATACAATATGATTTTGATGCATAATTAAAATTTTTAATTATATATTAAAATTCTACTTTTCAGTGCAATTATTGGTATATGTGTGTGTGTGTGTGTGTGTGTATACATATATATATATATATATATATATATATATATAGATATAAGGTATGTATAATTAAATCAGGAGCAAAATATAAAGAGTGAGATTGGAAAACTGAGAGTGAATGTTTTCAGAATTAATTATACGTAACATATAACTTTAGTTGTATAAATAATGATTATCTTAAATTGATTATCCTAAAGTTAGATGCACTAATCCATATATGTCTGCCACTTCGGCTATACTACAAAAATATTGATTTCCCTGTCTTGTTAAATGATCAATCTTTTGCAGCCTTTTTATGTCTTTTGTCCTCCAAATTCAGCACAGTATGTATACACACACAAACTTGAATATTGTGTTAACTATAAGCATCTCCCTTTTTAAGTTTCAATATAGAGAATATGAGTTCGAGAACACCATTCTTGGATCAATTATGGCGACAACTGCACAGAGCAGAAGTTTGCTTCTCTTTGATTTTCTTGTCTCTTGCAATATATCTGTTTAAACTCATGAGTTCTAGACGTACCAATCTCAACTTACCTCCATCTCCACCTAGATTTCCTATCATCGGCAACGTTTTCCAGATGGGGTCCCATAATGCTCCTCTACTCTGGCTCTACACCAACTCTTATTGTATCATCAGCAGACATGGACCGTGAAATGCTTACGACCCACGATATCGTTTTCTCGAATCGACCCAGAACTTTAGCTGCAAATATTTTGTTTTATGGATGTACGGACTTAGGTTTTTCTCCCTATGGTGACTACTGGAGGCAAGTTAGGAAAATATGTGTTGTGGAGATGTTGAGCCTCAACCGTGTGAATTCTTTTCAGTTGGTGCAGGATGAAGAGGTTGTAGAAACAATTGAAAGCATACGACGTACTTGTCTCTATGGAACCTTGGTAAATCTGAGCGAGTTGCTGAGTATTTTATCTACTAACATAGCGTTTAGATGTGTTATTGGAAGGAAAGTTAACAAGGTTGGAGAGAATATCAAGTTAGGAAAGTTGGTGAATAAGTTGACCAAGGAAATTAATGAGTTTAATTTCAGTGATACATTTTCTTATTTTTATTTGGGATATTTGATAGATGTTTTAACTGGTTTTACTGCACGTCTGAAAGAAACTTCAAGAGAATTTGATGCTTTTCTGGATCAAGTGATTGATGAACATAAGACCTTTGGAAATAGTAATGATGAAGAAGATAATCAGAAAAATAATTTTGTGCATATCCTTCTTCAACTTCGAACAGAGTAACTCACTTGAATTCGAATTCACACGGGAGAAAATAAAAGCAATACTACTGGTTGTTCTTTATACTTTCCTCTTGTTAATAAGTTTATTTTTCTATGGTTATTTATAAACTTCTATCTATTTTTCCAGGATATGTTTATTGGAGGAATTGATTCGGTTTGGACAACACTTGAATGGACGATGGCAGAGTTGATGAGAAACCAGGATATACTAAAGAAAGTCCAAGACGAGGTACGAAGAGTGGTGGGCAAGAAATCAAAGGTAGAAGGTAATGATATAAACACGATGAACTACTTGAAATGCACCATTAAAGAGAGTTTAAGATTGCATCCTCCTACTCCCCTCTTGGTTCCTCGAGAATCATCTAAAGCTATCAATTTGGGTGGCTATGACATTCCTCCCAAAACAAATGTGATTATCAATGCAATGGCAATCCAAAGAGATCCCAATATATGGGAGAGGCCGGAAGAGTTCATGCCAGAGAGGTTTGAAGAGAATCCGGTGGATTACAGAATCCAAGACTTCAAATTCATTGCATTTGGCGGAGGAAGAAGACAATGTCCTGGATTGAGATTTGGTGTTACTTCAGTTGAATGTATATTAGCAAATCTTTTATGCTGGTTTGATTGGAAAATGCCAGAAGGTAAAAGGGGAGAGGATTTAGATATGTTCCTCTTCACCTTATTGCAACACCCTACTCTCCTTGATGTATGTAATCTTATGTTAATTGTTCTCCGAACATAACTTTTCTTCTTCCGTGTGTAGCAAAGGAAATAAATAAATCGATCCAAATTCGAGAGATTCTGAAGTACTTTTTTAGGAGTTAAACTTCCATTTGTCGAGATTTTTAAAAATTTACTTGATTGCATCCTATTTTCGCGTTTTGAAATTTGATAATAACAAAAGAGAATATAATGATTCATTGCATAAAGTGAAATAATAATGCACTAGCAGTAAAAACTTCATTATTGCACTTGATAGAAATAGACATCACTACCTAAAGCATGTCTTAACTGATTGCAATTTCTAAGAACCCTTTGCCTTTGCCCTTTCACTATAGTACAAATTCATATATACTTGTGTGTATATATATATATATATATATATTAGCAAAAATTGAATGAGACATCAAATATATCCGTGTTTATATATATATATATATATTACATTTCTAATCAAATCAAAATGATCACCAATTTTTTATGTTATTGGTTAAAAGAATTCATTTCAAGCAAAAAAAAAAAAAAAAGAAATATCTTAATAATTAATTTCGATTCAAAAAGAAACCTTATCGTATTCAAAATTTCCAATTTACGTTATTATTCTCGTTATTTTTATATATTTTATACACTTAAATTTTTTATTTTCAAATCTGTTGAAATTAAAATGAAGATTATAAGTTGTTATTTAGAGGGATATATGGAGATTTTTTAATTAAGAATATAAAATTTATGTATGTATAGGCAGTGATAACCGCCTATTAATTCCTCTTCATGACTGGTTATTTATTTAATTTAATAATATTTAATTTACCGTTATTTTATTTTAATTTTCTCATAATTTTTCATTTATAATTTTTTCTCGTAACGGAAAATTTATGATTTTATATAAAGAAAAGTAATTAATTGTAATAAAATCACCATGCTCTATTTCTAATAACTCATGTGCCTAAACATAATTTGTAAGCCTATAAATACTTGTGAGAAACCACTTCATGGATCACCAACCACTAAGCAAAAACAATGGCAGTCACCTTCTTTGCTCCATTGATATGTGTTCTTGTTCTGCAATATTCCTTCTTAAAAATTAACTCAAGTCCATACGGCTCCGATGTGCCAGATGGCGATAAGGATTTGTTAGAGTTCCCATTGAATCTGGAGTACTTGGAGGCTGAGTTTTTCTTGTATGGCTCATTAGGGTATGGGTTGGACAAGGTTGCTCCTAAGTTAACCGTGGGAGGCCCTACTCCTATTGGTGCCAAAAAGGCCAACCTTGATCCCATCACAAGAGATATTGTAGAGCAATTTGCATGGCAGGAAGTTGGCCACCTAAGGTATTGTATTCGCATCTCTCAATATTGCACTTTCTTTAATTATTTGTGTCGAATTCATCTGGTTCGAGTCTTGTTTTATTTTCTTGACTTCTTCGATTATTTAATATGTAGGGCAATTAAGTCGACAGTCAAAGGATTTTCAAGGCCTCAATTAGATTTGAGTGCGGAATCATTTGCCAATGTGATTAATAGTGCCTTTGGGAAGAACTTGCAACCTCCTTTTGACCCCTACGCCAATAGCATCAACTACCTTATTGCATCTTATGTAATTCCTTATGTTGGACTTACCGGGTATGTGGGAGCAAGTCCTAGACTCGAAGGTGCTACTTCGAAAAGGGTATGTTCCAGAGATATAACAAATGAAGAAAGCAATAACATTCTTGATTTATAAATACTTAGGCTGAATTATTCCATATTTTTTTCTTTTTCTATAAAATGATCATCCAATTGATAATTATGTGTTGTATACAGCTCGTTGCAGGGCTTTTAGGCGTGGAATCTGGCCAAGATGCTATAATCAGAGGGCTTTTATACGAAAGGTCAAATTTGTTAGTGAAACCTTATGGGATAACAGTTGCAGAGTTCACCAATCGCATCTCTGATCTAAGGAATAAGCTTGGTAAAGCAGGGTTGAAAGATGAAGGTCTTGTGGTTCCTAAAGCCCTCGGTGCTGAGGGTAAGATCCAAGGAAATTCGCTTGCTGGCGATAGATTCTCAGTTGCTTATGATAGGACACCTGAAGAAATTCTTAGAATTGTTTATGGAAGTGGCAATGAAACAACACCAGGTGGTTTCTATCCAAATGGAGCTGACGGTGTCATTGCTAAATCTTATTTACACACTGCAAATTACTGAACTGTGAAACCTGATAGTTTTATGTCATTACCATCTATTTGAATAATTATCTTTTGTTTATAATGCTCTTTTAGATCGTAGCAATTCTAAACCAAGCCAATAATTATGATATTTTATTTTTTCTATGTGTCTTGTCTTTTGAATTATAAATCCTTATTCAATCGTGTAATAACAAGCATTATGAATTTTTTTCTTATACGAAATTGAATAAAGAGTCATTTTCTTAATATAAACTCATATCACAAAGAAATTTGTCTATAAATACACAAGTTATCACATAAATAGATTTAAATAATCAATAAATTTAAAAATCTATATACATGAGCATGCTCAATAAGCCCACCAAATTAAGCAGTCGATGCGGGCATTGTTTTCTTAGTGAATATGTAACGTTAGAACACAATTATATTGTTATTAGAGGAATTAACTAACGTAGAGTGAATCGATTTCCACGATAAATTTTTAATTTTCTAACTTCGACCGAGCTTAGATAAAAAATTAAATTTAAGTCTCTATAAGTAAATAATAACACAATTTTTTCATCGCTGGAAGAGTTAGACTAACAGAAACTTAAATTTTCTGAATTAACCACGATGAAATTAGAAACTTACAAAAATTTTAACTGTTTATCGAATTAAAACAAAATCGGAAGAGTAAACTTTGTACAATCCTTTTAACGTTAAAAAAAATGAAAAGATTCATAACGTACGTACTCCTGAGCGACCATCGTAGATCGTCGTCAAACAAATGTTAATTTAACAAGGATTAGTACACACAAATTTATAGAAAAATAGAGGTTGCACGGTGCAGTCTGGATTTAATTTCTAGCTCAAGTGGATACCAAGAAATATTCCTGATCTGTGCACCAGGCAGGCTCCATCCACCCATGAGTATACAGTCTACTTAAGATGGCTTGAAGAATGCTTACTGTACTGTTTTCTTCTTTCTGTAATTCTATGTTTTTTGTCATCTTAAATCATATTTGGTAATACATACACACACACGTATGTGTATATATTCATTGCAGATAATGTTACTGTTTCTTCTTCTCGAATTTGAGATAATGTTACCGTTTATAAAACAGTAGAGAGATGATTATACATGTGATATGATATATACGTTTTGTAAGGATTATAGTCAGATATTTGACCCTTCCAAAACTAATAATTACTTGATTAATTAATTGGAGATTATTAACTAAGCAGTAGATTTAGTTATACAAATAAATTCTAATTATTCAAATATATAATTAAAAAACTTAATGTTCAATAATATAATACCCTCTATAATACCGAATAAAATCAATTAATGGGTAATTTAGTTCCGTAATTGGTGCGAGTACTTACGTCATTATATAATCTCTTAGGATAATTTTGAAAGAATAATCTCGATTTTGTGAGAGTTAGATTCTTAATGTCTTCCTCGGGAATTTGGAAGCTTTAATCGTAACCTCGCATATTTAGTTACTTAAAATTTTAATTTCTTTTATGACTAAATTGTCTTTTCGTTCTTATTTATTGTATATATTTCTTTTCTGAATTGATTCCAAACTTCTATTCTAATAGTTACTTAAAGCCGTTTGGATGAATTTTATAGGAAACGGAAGAGGCATTCAACCAATAGCATCTAACGCCGTTATTACGAGTCTTTTTTTTTTCTTTCCTTGTACGAGCCAAACAATTAAAAAAGTCATATGCGAGTAGAAACACGACTATCTCGTTACTGGAGGAGTTGATTAACGTAGGATGAGTCTATTTCCAACAACAAACTTTTAATTTCCTTACTTCGAATGAATTTCAGTCTTTTAGGCCGACGATATTAAAATTATAAACTTTTAAAAGAATTAATTAATTATCGAATCGAAAAAATAGAATTTATTCAATTATTTGAGAATTAAAAAAGAATTAAAAAAGTGCAAGCATTCACAACGCATATATCATTGATCGATCTTTTTAGATCGCCATCATAACATACATACTATTGATATCGAATTAAAACTAGATCGGAAGAGTAGATTTTTTTCAATCTTTGAGAGTTAAAAAGGTGAAAAGATTCATAACGTACGTACTTTTGATTGATCGTTTTAGATCGATCGTCAAACAAGAAACAAATTATAGAAAAAAAAACTATTAGTACACACAAATTTTGAGAATTTTTTTTTTCAAAAGTGAAATTCACAGGAAAATAGAGGTTGCTTGATGCATTCAGGACTTAATTTCTTGATCAAGCGAATGAATACCAAGAAACTCTCTCCTGACCTGCACCAAGCAAGCTCCATCCGCCCATGAGCATACAGTATACTTGAGATGCTTTGAAGAATGGTTACTGTATTTTTTTTTTCTTCTTCATATTTCTGTGTTTTCTTTTCCTTACATCATATTCTGTAATTTATATACATATATATTTATTACAGACAATGCTGCCGTTTGTATGAAGGTAAGGGAATGTTTATACACGTGACATGATATATACGTTATACGTTATTTGGTTGATATACTCGGTGAAAGTTTCAAGAACTGGTCAAATATTTGACCATTCAAAACTAATTTATACCAGTAATTAATTAATAAGAAATTAAGTTACATGAACCCTGCCAGTTTCTGCCAACTCTTCCACTGAATCTTATTTTTGTTTCGTTGCTTCTTGTTGTAGAAATGTCGAATGAAGAACTCTGTAAATGGAGAGCACGATACCTAGGATTTAAGTCCTCTGTAAATGTTTCGGATTCAGAAGACTGTGGTAAAGTACTCACGATCGAATTACACCGAGTATCGAGTAGAGATTCTGATGAAAAATTAAGCTCACTACAGTTTAGAGAGAAAGAAAAGCTAATTTAGCTGGCCAATAGAAAATGATTGATGCAAATGAATCAATATAATCATTCTGAGATTGTTATAACATGTTGTGATCCTGGCTGCACCTGCACCAAATTTGATTCTGGAGACACTGCAGCATCCGTGTTCTTGAACCCAGCCAAGTCGGCTAAATCGTAGACAGCTTCTGCAACTTTCTGGGTACATTCTACAACATCAAAGAGAAGTGAAGCAACTGCAGCCACTGTTACCATCTCTAATATATCAGCATTTTCCAGTTTTGTCATTCTCAGTTGAACCTTCAATTCTTCCCCTGCCGTTTTCGAGCTTATAATATACAGATCGGCTGATCTTGATCGTCTCATCTTTCTTGTCGTCGAGCCTAATTCCTTCAAGGCTTTCCCAGTTCCTTTGCCGATCTTTGTGCATGATTCTTGAACTCTTCTCTTCATTTCTATGTTAGATGTCTGAAGAAATTTTTATGATTTGATTTAAAAATTTAAAGCGTTATTGTTTTCTAAAAATAATTTTATTATTATGTAAGAAGCATGTTATAATATTACATACACACAACACTTACACACAAATATATACTATGCCTTTATACACGTGTTAAACGTTCAATTCACAAATGTATACATACATACATACATACAAATTAATAAGTACGTGTCAATCCGTACATATATTTACCCGTATAGATCTATATATATATATATATATATATATTATCTTGTATCATATCAATATATCTGCATATACACATAATGTGTGTTTGTGTGTAAAAATAAAACTAAGTAAGAACAATATGTTTAATTTGTATATATACCTGGACTGTAGTGTTAGAGTTAAGATAGCAGTTAAGTGCTTCAATTTTGTATGCACATTCACGACTTAAAGACCCAATTTTAAGGTACTGTTTCCAGGGATGACGAAACCTGAACCGACCATGGCAAGGTTCCCATTTTGCTAAATTAGCCTGCAAATTAGATGTCATTACAACATCAATATTATAAAATTATTATACTCAACTAATATAGATTTGATATAATATATATATATATATATGCACGCACACACATGTATGTTCATACCATTGTTTCTTCACTGTTTTTACAAGTAAGAATACTTCTGTAGTCTTGAAGAAATGACTTATCGTTGTTTGATTCGTCATTTTCTGATTCTTGGAAGTATTCTCCTCCGAATCCTGTATGTATTAATTGATCATTAAACTAAACTCTATAAATTATGTATAATAATATAAAGGACAAACATAGATTAAATCTTACTGTAAATATATTATAATAAATAATATATATATGTATATATATAGATACCTTCTAAGAAGTTTCCGAGTTTTTCCATGTTGTCAGCGATCAAATTGTGAAGATCCTGGCCGATCCAGACGGGGCAAATACACACACAGACAAGGATAGTTGTACAGCTACCCACCATTATTGTCATCAACCTCTCCTTCGCCATTTTCAGCACCTGAGAATCACGGTAACCTGATACACTCACCAAGCTGAACGTCAATATAAAAATCAGCAGCCCGTAATCGTATCTCGCCTTCATTGCTGGATAAAATCTTGCGAATGTCACTATTGCAGCTGCATGCAAATTATCCCGTTTTAGTTTTTCACCCAGATTAACCCCATGCATGCAGTCAAATACATATATGTATATGTACCTATAATGAAGACGAAGATTGCAATTAATACAGGTTCTCCTGATCTTCCTGTAAGTGTCGCTAAACGATGAGCTCCAGCACCCAAACCGCCGGCTAAAAGTGTTGCCATCATTCTGTTAAACCCTTTCCCCAATGTTGCTCCTGCATTAATGGCGGCCGCCGTGGATAGAGATAAAACCAATTAGGCTACGAGTTAATATTGAATTAGATAGATCAAACCCATTAAGCTTTCGAGAAATCCATGCTGACCCAAACAAGAGCTGGGACAGATTTATCAAACCCATTAAAGAGATTAAGAAAAAGATCTTAGTTACCAACAGAGAATTCGAAGACGACGACAACGGTCAAGACAGCCCACATTGCGTTAACACCAAATCCATCATAGAGCGGCTTAAAGTAGTAAAAGAGGGAGACGAGAGTGAGAGCTAAACCAACTTTAAAGGCATGAATAATTCTTCTGGGATCATCTCTTCCTATCTTCTTCGTCCTCTCCACCACTTTTTCAACCCATTGTCCTAGACCATGTGAAGCTGATCCTTCCATTGGCGTTTTAAGAACCGAAGAAAACGTTTCCCTGCTACAACTTTAGAAAGAAAGAGAGACCGACTAATCTATCTGTGTGCGTGTGGGGATAGTGGTAAGTGGAATGTAACACATATGTATATGTATATATATATATATATATATGTACGTGGAAATTTGAAGTGAGGACAAATGTCTGAAAGGCACGTGATCCTTGGGCTTGGGGTCGTACACGTTTATGTCAGATAATTGTACCTTTGGGAGATGTAAGTATAGGTGTCATACAGTGACTAAAGAGACTCTTTTTCTGTGTTGGTTTTACATGAGGAGCATATGGTCAAACGTGACCAGCGACCATTCGCTCGGATTCCACATTCCAATTATGTTCATCAAATCCAACTCTTTTTCACTTTCTAATTTACATCTTTAAAAAGTATTTTTTATTTCTTTTTTAGATTGTATGTATTTATATGAAAAATATTTAGATATATATGAAATACTTCAAATACCATTAAAAGAAGATATATACTAACAAATATTTATGCACCAGTGAAAAGCATTCCGATAAATCTTTACATTTTTAAACTTTTAAAATAAATCAATTGACGTTCGATCTCTCAATAATTTTATCCCTTAAGCCTATGTATTTGCTAATAATTACTCTTATACGTTCACTCTCTTTCTCCTTCTACTTATCTTTCTCCTTCTTCTAAGAATTAATCAATTGGGATTTCTCCACTATGAACCCTAACCCTTCCTTACCAGTTCTCTACTCATACCGCTTCACCTTGATGTCTTCTTTGACTTTTAACATTCTCTGTTCCTCTTTGGTTGCTCCGTCGTATCCAGTAAACAATGCATCACCAAATCCCTTCGCAAGAACATCCTCAAATTATTAAAAGTCTCAATCACTTAAAGGGTTCTCCATATCTTCATTGAATCTCTAAAAAAAAAGAAAAACATGTTTTACTAGAGTCATATACAAACGTTTGTTGTGACTATCACCATTGGTAATCATAATATCTTTAGTAGTTTAGTAAAGACTGAGATCATACAAAATATGGTTGTTGTTAACGATCAAAGAGAGGACTCTTGCACGAAATCGACATCACCGAAAGCATTTTGAGTTGAGTCAAAGGCTAGATCTCTTAAACACAATTCTAGTTTCTCTGAAAAATTAAAGAGAAATTGAGTAAAAGTAACTACGTTGGTGAACATGACAAACACTTTGTATACCAAGTTGACAAATTTTTCAAACTTCGATATCCATGCGAGTGCGTCGTCTGCAACGTAGGCATCAAGATAGTAAGTTATAACTGTTATCAGAAGCAAGAGTCAATATAGATAAAATTTGAAAACATAGGAGTTACTTAAACTGAAAAGAAAATTAGTATATGAGGTTATTTGAATATTTACATTAGTACGTAGGTGTTTTGAGTATACATTTCTTATTCAAAAAGTGTTTGTTATTCTTTATAAATATGAGTTCCGAATAGATACATGCAAGCTATAAATACTAAACATTGAAAGAAAGATCTTTAGACTTTTTCGTTTGAACTCTATCTTGTTCGAACGTCGGAATGATGACTAAAACAAAAACGAGAAACATGTCTTCGCATATTTTCAAAGACGCCATCCATCATCGATGAGTCTTACTCATCTTTAGAAATTTTGATCTATCAATGATTCATTTTTGCCATGGGTCAATATGGGTCAGTGTATAATTTTTTCAATCCAGTTGGTTTAACCATGGCTTTCATGGAATTACCAAAACTGATACTATTCTCAGCTCAAATGCCAGAAAAGATACTACACAGAAGCAAAAACACAGTGAAGAAGCCATTTATATAAGATCAGTTGGGTGAACAAGAAGTGAATGAACAGCACCCAACAGAAAATTTTCTAAATTTCATTTTCTGGGATCGACACCGAATACCCCTTCTCTTCCTCCAGCCAACTGCTTTTGAGAGAACCCATATATATATGGATTATAAAATGACAACGTTTCAGTCTTGGAAGATGCTGGATTGGGCTATTGCATGGGCCTGCTGAATAATCTGGGCTGGTTTCTGATTCCCTCAAATTCCCTCTCTCAACATTCAAATCGGGTTTCTCTGGTCATCTGGTCGTTCGTGCGTCCTCCAATCTGGTGTTTGCCACTTTACTTATCGTCTTCAATTTGCTGCTTCTATTGGGTTACTCAGGGTCTCTGAGTTATCAGGAAGATTCAACTCTCTTCTCGGCAGCTTGCTCTCCAAATTTCTGCAGGTCTTTATAACCGCTGGTTTTAAATTTGGTTACTCTGCGAACAGGTCTTCATCTGAGTATACAATTTGCAAATTTGATTTCTTTAAATTCAATCTGCACATAATTATTAGCCATGAAATGATAATATATGCTTCCGTACATTTCCTTTTGGGAAGAATATGCATTCCTAAAATTGCTTAAAATGGAATATTTGTTCTTCTCCTGCCATGTTGGCTTGAATTTACTGATAGATATGTGTATATTTATTTTCAGTGGATTTTTTTTTAGTTTAATATACATGCTCCCATGGACTTTGCTATGAGGTTAATGTTTATTTTTAGTTTCTAATTGATTTTTAATGTACTGTTATTTTTATTGACTCATAGCACTTTTGGGATTGGGATTAAAAATGATTTGTTAGGTTGAGTATTGAATCTTGTTTAGGGCAATTATATGAAATTTATAATAGTGTTGGAATTGCTTTTGGTGAATCTCTGATATGGCTATCATGATGATGCTACATATAATTTTAACTGGTAAATATATAGTTTTTTTCTTTTTTGTTAATAGTGATTATGTATACATATCTTGCATGACATGATGATATATTCTCCCTTTGATAAGTGAATCATGAAAATAATTAATTGTTCATTTGGTTGATTTTGCGAGTAATTCATTATCATATATGGTCTATTTAATGCCATGGATTATACTAAACTACATCGAGAAAGAACAAAGAAGAGAGTGGGAGAAACGTTTGCAAGACCAGGTTTAATAGTGAATAAATTTAGCAGGAGCTGTTGTGTCTGTCATAAAAAATGTATTTCTCTAGGTCTAGTGTGAACTCTAAAATTTAAGGAATTTGTTCTTTCTTAGCTGTTTAAAGTTAGGAACTTGGTTTTATCTTAGTTTTTATTGTGTAAGAATTTGATTCTACCTTTGCCATTTAAAGGGAGGAGTTGGTTCTACTGAAACTGTTAAACGATATGGATTTATTGGTGTATCTTAATCATACTGTGTTTTTTATGTGTTATCCATCAAAAGGCGTCACGTATTAGTATAGTAGAGTGTTGAAACACACGAAGTAGAGATAGTTAAGGGTAGAGGATATAGGTCAGTTGGGAACTGAACCCTATCGACAATCATGAAGTTCATCTTTCTCTACTTTATGTTCAGTTTGCTTTATCTTAATTTGTTTATTTAACTTTCTGAAATTTTAAATTGTATAATTTATGTAGATACCTATTCACCTCCTCTAGATGCTTGCTGTTTTTTTACTTTTCTTTAACAGTGGTCGATGGAGGGAATGGGTCAAGAAGCAACTTTTAATGGGACGAGGCAATCTGATTTGAAGAAATCCTTCAAGCTTGCAATTCGTTCTCTGCTTACTACCTGCTCTAGACAGGTAATTTCTCCAGCGACACAGACAGACAAACAAACACTGACCAAATGCCTCATACATCTTCCTAAAATGAAATGAGTGCTGTTAAATACAAAGAAGAATTGATAAAGAATGTTAATCGATTTGGTTAACATGTGGTTTTAATTTCTTCCTTGCTTGATAAAGGTCTCTAATGCACTATCATCTATTTTTTGTGGATTAACTCTTTAGTATGGTTGATAGGTGAATTTCATCCTTTCTATATTGGAAACGGAAACCATTTCCAGCGTTCATAGTTTGTCTTATTGCCAGTATTTGGATCTTTACAGCTTTTGAATCCTTTTATTATTTATCTGGGCCTTGTTTCTGGAGTTGCAAAATTATTTGGTTAATGCATGTGGTTGCTGGTGGGAATTTGGGAAATTCATATTAAGTGATATTTCAATAACGAATTTCTGCTGGAAGGCCTCATATTATCAATTGGCAAGTAAACACTTCGATTAGTTCTTAAAACAACTGATCCATTAAGTTAGGTGAATTTATGTTGTTTCTCTCTGGAAATAACCATTTCGTTTCTACAGTCTAGAGTTGCAGAGTTCGTATGGTTTTGCTCATGATTGGAACCAGGAAGCTAGAATGTTTCAGTGATGTTTTAATAAAAAAATTTCTCTTGAAGAACTAATGTATTCGCTTAGCATTTTAAATTTATCACTGGATATATACACACATGGTGGAAGAGAAATTAGAGAGGAGACAGAGAAATTACATGATAGGAAGAAAAAGTATCCTCCTAGAGCCTGAAAATGAAAACAAGATAAGCAAGCAAACTTAAATACAGGATAATCTCAAATTCCTTTGCTAAGTAGCTAAAATGATCCTCATAAGAGATAAGCTTCTCAAAAACACCAATGAATGTGTCCCATAGCAATGTGGAGATTGAAAATGATCTTCAAAGACTCTGGTAACCATTATCAGCCACAAACTCACTTGCAAATCTGCTGGTAGAAAATAGCCTTGAATCAAATTTTCAGGAAAATACTATTGGTATAAGACAAGCAAATGTACCTTTTAATTAGCCAATTTGTAACGTGCATTCATAATTAGGCATGCAGAATTGAGTATTTGATGGAATCTTGGCTTTTTTCTTATCAGCAGTTCTAGATTTTTACTGCTCATGACGCTGCATAAAATATGTTTGGGAAGCTTCTTTTTGAATTGGAAAAATTGTTTACACCCAGTTTGTACGTTAATGAGAAATGTGGTTATCTAACATTGTATAGAGTTGCTGGAGTATAGATAACTCTGTTTCCTTGTCTAGGACCAAGTAACAAGAACACTAGTCTGTATAGAGAAGGTGAATAGTCATGAATGCTATGGAACCTTGATTTTAACATTTGTTTTGTAGAAATACTCCTGGTAGATTATCAAGCTTACCAAATCTGTTTCCATGTGTTTCTTAAGGAATTCAGCAAAGTGTTCTCGGAATTTACAAGTGCTGAGCAAGAATCTCTCTACCGATTATTTGTTCAGGTGTGGTATCACTAATTTTGGAAAAATGCTCCTCATGTTAGGAAAATTAGGTCTACTTATGTTGGAGAAATGCCAAATGAGAGGGAGAAAGACCACAAGAATTTTAACATGGTTCGATAATGTGCCTTCTCTAAGGGTAAAGGTTTTCACTGTTCAAGAACTGAATATCACAACCAGGTTTTTTTTCCCTTATATAATGGAAGGAAAATTCAAAATAACAATAATCCCTCATGACGAAAGTCCACCATAGGCGTAAAAGTAGTGTGCATGCCATGGGGAGCTTTGCCACCTGCATTTCCCAAAATTACCATGATGACATGCTTGGACAAGATGATTCATCATCTCTTTGTGGCTTCTTTTACCAGTACTCTTTTCTGGACAATCTCTGCCACAACAGAACATAAAGTCACTCTCCAGTCTAAGTGTTTCCTTCAGTTTTACTTAATGATTTCTTTGAACAGTTTCATTTTGGTCTCAGTTTTCTCACACTAGTTTTCTTCCTAATCTTATTGCACCTAATTATGGGAATTGCACATGGTATTATGATCTTCTTTTACTTTCCAGCACAAGGAACTTTATATTGTCATTACTTGATTCCTTCTAGTTGGCTACCTCACTAATCTTCTAGAATTGTCAATTCATTCTTAAAGAAGATCCATCTCACTACCTTTTTAAAAGAAAAATTTTGAACTTCAATATAACTATCTCTGCTGTTCTATGTCAGGTCATTACTTCTTTGCATGAAAGTATAGAGGTACTTTCTTAACTTTTCTACAATTTGTTTGCTCGTTTTTATATGCTGTAGTTTGTTTGAGTTACAATTATTGACAGTGATAGAAACACATTCATGTGGTATAAAATGGAATATAGAGGGCCAAGAGAGATGGAACAGAATGGAATGACCATTTTACTCTTTTATGTAGTTGTGGTCGAGGACTATTATTTGAATAAAAGCCACTTTTCATGTTAGTGTGAATCTACTTGCAACAAATGCTACACATTATTTATTTATTTTCAAATCTTGAACATTAGTGCTGAAAATATGTCCAAATGAGCACTTAGGCTTGTCTTTGAATTGATGCTTTAATTCATGGTCTCATACAATTAGGGAATTGACATGGAAGGAATACTGAATGATTAGGATAAACTGATTCGAGGGAAAGCACTCATGTTTGACAAGATTCTCATCGAGTATAATGTTATAAGATTAAAACCATTGCTGGTATTTTTTGAAATCACTTCCATGCCTTGCCTTGATGTGCCACCTGTCTTTCTATACATGGGATTGCTTAAAACTCTTAACCTCTAATGTACTTGGTTTGCACATATCTAGAGTGTGCCTCTCTATTTGTTTTGTGTGAAATTGGTGGTTTTTGTTTTTTTGTCAAGGAGTTTTGGGCTTATGAAGGAGGTCATGCTTCTGAAGAGTAAAAAATCCATGGCCTTATTTGGGTAAATTTGGAACAATAGGAATACAGCGAATTTTGAAGGAGTGGAAACTCCATCTAGAGGAGCCAAAAACAATGGATGCACATTTTGAACTTTTATTCTTTAGGCCTTTTTCAAGAGATTTGGTCATTACCTCTGATGAACTGAGCAGTAGTGGGATAATTAGGAAGCAGATAGAGAGAAAATGAAGGGAGAAAGGGAGAGAAAACGAGAGAAAGGAAGAGAGCCGAGAGAGAAGAGTGGGAAGTTGAATCTGTTGAATTTGGATTCAAATGATTGTGTTTCTAATATTCTTACAGCCACGTAGTTGTACCATTGAATAGCAAGACTGACTTAGTTAACTGAAATAGCTATTACTAACTAACCTGGCCCCACCTATTTATTGATTTACACGAAGTATTTGAGATACAAATACTACAGCATCCCCACAGTCTAACTCTGCGCCTTTGATAGACCTTCAAAGGCTTGCTAGTACTGACAGCCTTGTATTCACCTAAGCATTTAGGTTATAGATTTCATATAAATGTATGGCTTTAATTTTTGAGTATTAGGTGCTGTGAACTAAGATCTTCCAAAAAATTTTTTATAGCTTTACTAGTTGAGAGTTTAATATTTTCTTTTGAATATTTCAGGATGAATTTGATTCATTATGCCTTGAAACACAGGTAATCCATGTACACTTATTATTTCTCCGTAATGTTTATCCTGTTCTACAATTGCCTTCTATATGTTTGCTTGGGCTCTTTTGCTTGTGCATTGGATTGCTCATATAATCTTTTCATTGAAAATGTCATACACAAGTTTTGAATAAAATAAGGAGTACTGAAACTATCCTTTTACCAATGATTTCTCTTTTATTGAATGAGGTTCTAGAAGCACTTGTAATCAAGTCAGCTTGCTAGAATGATCATCTGGGGAGATTTATTGAATTCTTGAATATCTCTCAATGGTTCTGTGCTATAGCTAAAGAAAAGGTTTAAAGAAATTACATCTGAAGAACTGGCATCCTCTCCTTGAAGGGTTTCCTATTAAGAAGCCATGAGGAGCAGCATTATGGTAGTGTTTCACATGTGGATAGACATCTCAAATAAGAAGGAAAAAAGGTGAGTGACCAACATGCATGCAATTGTGGAACCAAAACTCACGGATTAAGATTTTGGGTTGGCATGTTGGACTAGTGTGGCAGAGTGGCATGGGCATGGTTGCAAAGGGGACTTGAATTGTCTTACATGTGAAACAGTGAAGCTAGAGGTATGGCATGGAAACATATCACAATGAGGGGTTACAGTATCTGGCATCTCCAACATCATGTTTATCAGGAAAAAAGTTTTGACTAGGATTTTTGACCTCTTTTGTGTTTCTTGTATGTTTTTGCATCTGATTGACATTAATTTGGAATCAAATTCATATTATGCAATCCTTGTTTCCTCTGCACGAGATGGGATACTTGTAGTCACTATGCAAGACAACATGTACATTAGCCTGCATCATATCAATTTATGCTAACATTGTAGAATCAAACTTTGTGTTTATGTATCAGTTCTTTTTCCAACAAATCACAGGTGGGAATGGCTCTTGATATGGTAGAGCAACTTTTGGAAGAACAGGGCCTTGACCCTTTGTCTTCAGATAAGTAAGTATCTTCTATAATTTATTTGAACTTGTTGTAGTTTTCTGGAATATTTCCGTGCATTCATTTTTTCTCCATATAAAAGGAAATTAGGTTCCTTATTTTTTCACATGATAACTGAAATGCAGGAGTAATCTAAGAGATGTTATGCACAATCTATCAACAGTAAAGAAGAATGAAATCCAACGTTTAATGAGTACGCTGGAACGGGTGAGTATTTAGAATTATATCAGTGTTCTCCTTATGTTTGAATTTGACTACCAAAACAATTTAAATTTCACTTTTGAGATTATACACAACTCTCTGTCTAACAATTGCTGGAAATAGGATTGAAGTGGTGTTAGGAAGATTGATTGAAGTTGTTTGCAGTTTTAGGTCAGCTGTGATTTGCTTTCCTCAGTATAATTAAATGATCTTCAGGTTGGTGTTTTTCTTATGTCAAATTACTGAAGAAAGGTTTTTAATACGTTTGACAGCAGAATGAGTTTTTGATAATCATCTTCTTTAAAGTTAGGCTCTGTTAACTTTGCATTTTATGTTCGGTAACATCCGGTTGATAGAGTCAAGAAATCCTTTGCTTTGCTGTCTCGAGGACTAAGGTTCCATTTTGTATGTCAAAATATTTGTAAAATATTTTCTCATCTTGTGTGTGTTCATATACACGAAATATGTATGACAATTGAAAATGAAGATATCTTTAAGAAATTGAAAGTAAATAATGGTATGATTTTGAAGTTTATAAAAAGTTATTTTTAGTGTTATCACAAAACTATTTTTTATTTATACTAAAATATTATATGGAGATACTAACATACAAACTATACACACACACATACACGCATTATTACAATTATGGATACAAGTTTGGGGTCAATACATTTACATCTGGACACAATGTAATATGCATGCAGACGTCTATATGATGCACGAACGTATATATCCTTACATGCTTGCTTTCTTTCAACTCCATTGTGTTGGCATGTTGTCACCAACTTGTGATTTGAATTTCTTTCATACCTTTTGTTTGTCAGATTGAAGAAGAGAATCGCCTTGCAGAAACCCGTATTCAGCTTCTTAAGAAAGGAAGAGAGGACATCTCAGATGCGAAGGTGGGGTATTTTGTCTCTCTAAATCATAACTTGGATGATTTTTTACAAAAAGATTTCCCTAACAAGCACATTCGTTTTGGCAGCTGAAAAGTGGGATCGTAAACTATCGGATATCTAATAATGGTCGGTAGGCGGAACATATATATATATATTTATATTCAGGTCCTATGTAAGTCAGAAACTGCATTTGTATGGGGTAGTTTGGTTTATACTTCATTGTTATGGATTCATATTAACAGTGTTTAACCAGTATCCTGAATGATACTTGATGGGTGTAACCAAGCCTTTGGCTTCAGTTGTATCTAAGTCCCATTTATGGTAAAAAGTCTTGGTCTTATCCCCAGTTATAATAAGAGCTGTAGCTCTTAATATGTGTACATATATATATATATGTATATAACCTGATGAATGTAAATTTTGGTAACCATATATTTATCCAAGAGGCTCCATGATTGATATAGATTCTTATTAGCCAGTCAATATGCATTCTAATGAAAATTACTTAGAAAACACTTCAGTACCTTTAAATATAATAATTCTTTAACACCGATAGGATGCATATGTATATATATTTCTACTAAATCTATATAATTGTATTTAACAAGTGGAAGAAACCCAGTCTCTGCAAAGGCCAATTTAAAGGGTGGTTTTTGAAAGTTGAGTTCTACTTGAACTAAACAAAAAAAAAAAAACATCTTTTAACTTAAGCAAAGATGTTAGATTAAATTTAGTTTTCTAATTTTTTTGGGTCAACGAATGTCGTTATCTTAAAAAAGTAGAATAGATTAGTATCTACGATATGGTATTACGATATCGATTAATGCAATTATTTTCGTAAGAGTGAAGAGGAGTTTTAATAAGAGATGTCGATTGAAACAAAAAAAATATCCCTTCCTCCATCGACGTAGACAACTCCTATGGAGGTGTCAAAAATCTTAACCAAAACTCGAAACCAGGTAGGAGAGACTTCGGAGAAGTTTGTGTTTGAGGATAACAATCTATTAGAGTTTTACACTTTTTAATAAGAGATTATATAATAAATCTATGCTTGAGGACATAATCATCAATTTAATTTTTTGGAGATAACTTTCAAGACATCATACGAAATATATTCGAGAATATTATATTTTGAAAGGTATAAACAATCAAAAGATACTTTACATCATTTATTAAATTTGCAAGATTTACAAATAGAACAAGAAATTTCAAAAAAAAAAATCTAACACAAAACTTAAAAATCTTCATAAAAGAAATGCTTGGCTACTCTCCCCAATCAAATAAAAGATTTGATGAAAACTAGAAAAGTTGAAAATGATTACACACGTTAAATTTATGTATATAATTTCGTATTATCTTCGTGTATAAAATCTTTAATCCAACAATAACTTTAGAAAATACCCAATTCATTTATGCACAATTTAAAAACACGTACTAAGTTATTATTCGTGATAGAGATACATAAAATATTAAGCTAAATAAAAGAAATTTTGTTAGATAGGAGAAGGTCAAACTTTTTTCGATCTCTGATAATGTTCTTTATCATGGTCCTTATGAACGGTAGATTAACCTTCACATAGGGTGAAAGATGGATGTTAGCGTCATGGTGCATTACGTATCATTTCCCAATATATTTTATACCTATGCATAATTTACCTCTATTGAGAAGCGAAAGAAATTAAAGATTTAACGGCATAATAGAAAACTAAAAATATTCATTTTTATCGTACACGTTTAGTTTCTAACGATAATATCTAAATTATATAAAAAGAAAAATATAATTAAATTTTGATGTAATTTTTATCACACTCAATTATACACATAAGTCGTGACAATGAATGCAACAGGGCATGGATCCTGCGATAAACTATCACAAGATCCTGTAGGAGTCACGGCAAAAATGGTCAGTTTCATCTCCTACAGGATCCAAGCCCATGTTGCAACCATTTTCACTGGTCATATGTACTATAGAGTGTAATACGATAGTAATTGTGTAAGTATTTACACAGAAATGTGTGAAAACACGAACATGCATGCCAAAATAGCAAAAACATAGAGGAAAAAGACAAATGTAAAGACACTCTTCTTGCCATCTATTTGATGCACGAATTCAAAATTACTTCATATTTAGTTGAGAAAATTGTGTTGTCTCAACAAAGCCAATGTAGGGTATATATAATCTACATAACGAAGCTTTTTAAGATCCATTCTTAAAATACTTAAAATCTATCATTTTATTTTTAGATATTATATTTAATTTTTAAGATTGTGATTCAGATTCGAATACATTCTTAAAGTATTCAATATTTATCTTTTTATTTTTAGATTTATGTTTATTGTTCAAGATTATGATTCGGATTCGGATCCAAAATCAATTTAAAAATCTAAGAAATAAGTATTTAATATCTATCTTTTTGTTCTTATATTTATAGCTAATTTTTAATATTGTGGTTCGGATTCGGATCCAAAATTAATATCTATCTTTTTGTTGAGTTTTGAACCAACAATTTCATCCTCACAAAGTAAGTTTTAGGCAACCTTAACATGTTTGATTTATTTTTATCACTTTCAAAAATAGTTTTGATGTCAACCAAAATAGTGAAAGAACCAAAACTATGATTTGAATGTAAAACCTTTACCTTTGATATTAATATATATATATATATGTATGTGAGTATTAAACTCATTATTCCAAAAATTTAATAAAAAAGAAAGAATATTACCAACTAACACATTCCTCATGCACAAATTAACTCGGTAGAAAGCATGAAATTGGTTTTTATTTATTGTATTTGCTATGCTATTAACTTTTGTGGTAACATAATTTTATATATATATATATTTTTTAACTAGTGTTAGGATCAAAAATCGTCTCATAAGCAAACATGGGAGCACGAGATGAAGCTTCCCAAGGAGTGCATACGAAGAATTTGTGTATCTCATGGACTCCTTAGTATTTTTTCACTATAAAGAGGTTTGTAATTCATTGTTTTTGTATACACAAGAAATAAGAAATAAAAAAGAAATGAAAAACTCTTCATAACGTGTTCGGACTTTCTCTCTATCTCTCTCTTTCTTATTTTTGGATTGTTAAAATTTTCATTTAATATCTACGTGATTTCTAATATATCTATATAGTTCAAATACAAGATAAATATAATATATTTAAATAATTTTAACTTAATGACATACTATATTACAGAAAATATTTGTTCCGTTCATGCCAAATGACATTGAATTCAAGTTGTACTTGAAATAAAGTTACGAGACAACCATTAGGCTTTTCTAGAAGAAAATTGAGTAATGGAGCCACGTGATATTGAAATAAACAATATCTAATACTAGCGATGGATTGGGCCAATTTGAACAATTGTTAAATTAAGTTCTCTTTGAACTAAAAAAGAAAGTATACGATATTATTTGAATCAAACGAAATAGTGAGAGAATAAATAAATCTTTAAATCTTTTTTAAATATGTATATTTCGTGAAACATCTGTTCACTTAAGCAACAACTTTAGATTAAACATAGTTTTCTAACATGTTTGGGTTAACGAATATTTTTATGTTAAATAAGTGGAATATTTTAGTCTTTGCAACATGATAACTGCAATAGCGATTAATGTAATTATCTCCATGAGCGTGAATAGAAGTTTTTAATAAGAAATGTCAATTGAAAAAAAATATACTTGAGTTCTTCGTACCTCATCAGTGTATACAACCCTTATAGAGGTACCAAGAATTTTTTTTACCAAGATTTGAAACGAGGTAAGAGAGAATATAGAAGTTTGTGTTTAAGGGAATAATCTACTCGAGTTTTATACTTTTTGATAGAGTGTACAATAAATTTATGATTAAGGAGAAAATAGTCAATTTAATTTCACGTGGATAACTCTCCAAACTCATACGAAATAAATTCAAGAAGATTTACATTTTGAAAGGTATAAACAACGAAAAAGTACTTTATATGCTTTATTACATCTACAAGAGTTATAAATAGAATAAGAAATAAAAATATACATTAAAGAAAATACTATTGTGCACAAGCTTGTAATCTTCGTAAAGGGATCACTCGGCTACTATCGCCGATCAAGGTTAGACTTTGGATCTGTATACAAACAAAAGATTTGACAAAAACTAGAAAAGGTTGACAATGATTACAAACATTAAGTTTACGTATGTAATTTCATATTGTACTTATATATAAGTCTTTAATCCAACAATGACTTCAAAAATTACCTCTTTACTTTCTGCACAATTTAGAAAGATGTACTAAGCTATTATTTATAGGATAGATACATAAAATATTAAGTTAAGTAAAAGAAATTATGTTAGATAAAAGAATGTTAAACCTTTTGTTGTCTCTAATAATCTATTTTATAATAGTCCTTATGGATGGTAGATTAATCTTTAAATAAGGTGAAAGATATATTTTAGTGTCATGATGCATTAGGCATGATTTCCTGATATATTTTATAGATATGCATAATTTACCTCTATCGAGAAACAAAAGACATTAAATATTTAGTGGGATAGTAGAAAACTAAAATTATTCATTTTTATCATACTCGTTTAGTTTCTATTGACAATATTTAAATTATATAAAAGAAAAAATATAATTAAATTTTGATATAATTTTTATCACGCTTAATTATACACATAAGTCGTAGCAATAAATGCAACAGACCATGAATCCTGCAATAAATTATGACAAATTCCTGTAGGGGTCAAGACAAAATGGTCATTTTCACCTCCTACAGGATCCAAACCCATATTGCACCCATTTGTACTTGTCATGTATATTATGAAGTACAATACAATAGTAATTACGCAAGTATTGTACAATACACATTTAGTGTATAATGACGATATCTAAATTATGTAAAAGAAAAAACATAATTAAATTTTAATGTAATTTTTATCATACTTAATTATACACATAAGTCGTGTCAATGAATGCAATAGGACATGGATCCTGCAATAAACTATGACAAGTTACTGTGGGAATCAAGACAAAATGATCATTTTCACCTCCTACAAGATCCAAGCCCATGTTGCATCTATTTGTACTTGTCATGTGTATTATGAAGTGCAATACAATAGTAATTGTGCAAGTATTGTGCAATACACATTTGGTTTCTAATGATAATATCTAAATTATGTAAAAATATATATATAATAAATTTCGATGTAATTTTTATCACACTTAATTATACACATAAGTCGTGACAATGAATGCAACAGGGCATGGATCCTGCAATAAACTATGACAAGTTACTGTAGGAGTCGAGACAAAATAGTCATTTTCACCTCCTACAGGATCCAAGCCCATGTTGCACCCATTTGCACTTGTCATGCGTATTATAAAATGCAATACAATAGTAATTGTGCAAGTATTTACACGTAATCATGTATAATATGAGGTTGAAAGCAAATTGAAATACTTGAAAATAGGAACATACATGCCAAAAGAGTAAAAACATAAAGGATAAAGACAAAGGTAAAAAGACACCCTTCTTGCCATCTATTTGATGAATGAATTCATAATTGTTTGATATTTAGTTGAAAAAATTATGTTACCTCAACAAAGCCATGAGGGTATATATAATCTACAATACGAAACTTTTTAGGATCCATTCTTAAAGTACTAAACGTCTATCCTTTTGTTTTTAGATATTATATTTAATTTTTAAGACTGTGATTCGGATTCGAATCTAAAACTAAAATCTAAACATAACAAGCAAGTATTTTAATGTCTTTCCTTTTATTTCTAGATTTATTTATAATTTTTAAGATTGTGATTTGGATCCGAAATTAATTTCTAAAGCTCATAAGTATTTAATGTCTATCTGTTTGTTTTTATATTTACATTTAATTTTAAATATTATGATTTAGATTCAAATCCAGAACTAATTTTTAAACCTAACGAGTTAATAATATATATTTGAAGAATTTTTTGAGTTAGGAAACAACAATTTTATCATCACAAAATAAGCTTTAAACAACTTTTAAAGGAGTTGTATTTTGAAACAAAATTATAAGTGCGGAGATTATTTCATAATAAAAAATATTTGATAATAAAATATAACTTCGACCAAAATTTAGAATTCAAATCGATTTGGAGTGATGAAGATCTCTAGTCGTATTGTTTTTTTTTTCTAAATTGTGATTTTGTTTTCAATTTAAAATTAGAGAATTGAAAAGTTTTGACCGATTCGGACTAATGAATGTCTCAAGTTGTACACGAATTCGCAAATTATTATCTTAAATATTCTAGAATTCAAAATAATATTTAAAATTTTGATTACGAAGATAATGTTGGCTTTAAGTATTGTATATTGTATATGTAATTAATCATAGTGATCATTTAGTCAAAAAAACAAAGAAATAGTTCTAAATCAATGATACATTATATTACAAATAATGAGTGTATGGCAGATGCCACCATGAGCATGCGCAGGGCCATGCATAGTTGCGATGCAAAAGCAGGTTAAGTCCTAATCACCTTCTCCATTATCATTGGCATTCATCTCTTCCTCTTCATTCTCATCGTCATAGTATAAGCCGTGATTCGGCCGCCTACACAACTGACCTCTGATCCTTCCTCCTCCACCACCTGCACTTCATGTCGGAACTCGTCCTTCCCCTCTGTCTCTTGCATGCGAGCTTGCTTCTTTTGGTTCCTACTCTCATGACTCACTCCTTGTGTGCCTCCTCTCATGAGATGACAATATCTAAATTACGTAAAAAAAAATATTGCAACGATTTTATGTAATTTTTATCAAACTCAATTATACACATAAGTAGCGGCAATGAATGCAACAGAGCATGAATCCTGTAATAAACTATGACAAGATCTTGTAGGAGTCAAGACAAAATGATCATTGTTACCTCCTACAGGATCCAAGCCCATGTTGCAACCATTTACACTTGTTATATGTATTATAGAGCGCAATATAGTAGTAATTTTACGAGTATTTACACGTAATCATGTACAATATAAGAATAAAAGTACACTAAAGTACGTGAAAATAGAAACATGCATCCAAAAGAGCAAAAATATAACGTGAAAATAAACACTCTTCTTATCGTCTGTATGTATGATGAATGAATTCAGTATTGTTTCATATTTAGTTGAGAAAATTATAGTATCTCAACAAAGTCACATAGGATATATATATATATATATATATATATGATTTACAGCATAAGCTCTTTGGGATCCATTCTTAAAGTATTTAATGTCTATCCTTTTATTTTTAGATTGAAATTTAATTTTGAAGATTGCGATTCGGATTCGGATTTGAATCCAAAATTAATTTCTAAACTGAACGAGTAAGTATTTAGTATTTAATATTTATTTTTTTGTTTTTATATTTAAATTTAATTTTAAAGATTGTGATTTGCATTCGAATCCAAAATTAATTTCTAAACCGAACAAGTAAGTATTTAATATCTATCCTTTTGTTTTTAGATTTAGATTTAATTTTAAAGATTGTAATTCGGATTCGGATCCAAAATTAATTTCTAAACCTAATAAGTAAATATTTGATGTTTATCCTTTTGTTTTTAGGTTATATTTAATTTTAAAAATTGTAATTTAAATTCAGATTCAAAATTAATTTTTAAACCTAACAAGTTAATAATATATATTTAGAGAATTTGCTGAGCTATGAAATGACAATTTACACAAGAGAAAATTTTCATAAAAATGAGGAAACCATGATTTTAATACAAACCCTTAATTCTTATATCATCATATCAATATATAATATATATATATATGTTATACGTATTAAAACGATTATCCCAAAAGTTTAAAATAAAAGAAAATAAAAGAATATGACTAATTATTCATATTCTAACATACTTCTTATATATAAATTCACTAGGTGAAAAATGTGAAATATGTACGGGTTTAATAAACTTCGTAAAAGTTAATTTTTAATAAAAATAAGGGTTACTAAATCCGAAAATTGAACTTCCACCCCTAATACTATATTAAATAATTAATTAAATCGATCGATTATTTATATTCTATCAAAGATAATATTAATGCATCTTTGCTACGCTATTAACTTTTAAGACGATATTAAAAAAAAAAATTTATCTTAATTAATTATAAATTAATGATATATTATATTACAAATAATGGGTGTTCGACTCATGCCACCTTGACCTTGGCACACGCCAAGCACAAGTATGGTGCAAGCCACATGCTTTCCCACCTACAACTCAAACGAGAAGATAAAGAATAAAGAAGAAAAAAGAGAAAGGAGGAAGAAAAAGAATGAATGAAATAATAAGAGAGAAATGAGAAGATGGTGATGAAGTTATCAGAAGCATATACTTATGAACATGTATATATATATATATATGTATATGTATATAATTATATACGACCTTCAATTGACGTGGTCGCCCACCAAGAGTAATCATTTCCCAGAGGACTTTTTTTTATTTTCACTTGTCTTAGAAGACAAAATGAAGTTGGCCAACTTCCCAGAACGTATAAAATTCTTCTGGATGAACACAAGAAGTCAAAACCTAAAGAAAATTAAAGTTGGATATGTAGGTGGAGCAGCCATGATAAGTGTAGTTGTTTATTAAAAGTGATATTTGCTTTCACAAATCTTAGAAAAGTAGCTGCAAATTTCTCATTACCGTTCGCAGAAAACATGTATATATATATATATGTGTATGCATACAATATATAATATATAATATAATATATATATATATATGTATACATAAGCAAAAAGCAGCAGCAAATCCGAGTAGTGGAAAACAACTCAAACCCCACCACACTTGCCATTATAATTTTTTTCCACTCAGGTTCATTTTATGCGGTCTGCGTAAACCCTCTCAAACCCAACCCACTTTATTTCCATACTTGAATAAGTTTGGCCTTCGTACGTAAGTTATACAAATTCAATTTTCAGTCCCCAAAATGCCTGTACTAGCTACTTGTTTTTAGAAGTTCATATATGTATATATGTGCGTGGATGTATATATATATATATGTATATATGTATATGTATGTATCAATACCTTTGATTTATTAATAAATTAATGGAGGATAATGTTTAGAACACATTGATTACTTTTGTGAAACTAATTTAAAATTTTCATGTTTATTAATTCAATTACATCAAGATAATATTAAACTGGTATATGTATGTGTGTATATATATTACAAATTTAGGATGTCTTGTTTTATTTTCTATCAATTTTTACTTCTATGACAGTGAGATAGTGTAATTCATTCCTTATTTCACCATTTTATATAAGAAGGATTTGGTTTTTGAGTCTGTTCCGCAGGAAGACGGCGAGTAGATGACTAAAGATTTTATGGTTTTCCTTATAGTATTCATTTCTACTATTTACTTTAGTTAGTTTATTATTTCATACGTTTGATACGTTTTGATTATTGTGTAAGGGATGTTAAACATAATATTTTATTTCGCTTCCACACTTAAAATTTTTATATATACGTTTTCTTTTAATTTCTAGCACCGTTACAAATGTTTAGAACACATTGACAACTTTTGTGAAACTAATTTAAAATTTTCATGTTTATTAATTCAATTAGATCAAGATACTATCAAACTGAGAAAACATATATATATATATGTATGTATATTATAAATTTAGGATGTCTTGTTTTGGTTCCACTTAAAATTTTCCTAATTAAACACCAAATTTTATTATTTTGTACAGAATTTTAAAACTTATGATTAAATTAAGATTATACGTAACATAAATACATTTATTTATAAAATTCATTTAGAAGTTTAACATTTCTTTTATCTAAGATCAGTCAATATTTTATGACCCTTTTAAGAAAATGTTAAATTATGATTAGTCAATTTTTATACTTTAGTTAAAACTATGTATATGAAAAATATATACATATATAACGATAATTATCACTCAAAAATTATTTTATACTCAAAACAATTTATATACAACGTAATTATGAACCAATATATATATTTTCTTTCAATTAGATAGAGTAAAAATTATGTAGTTTAAAGATCGTTTATGTCTTTTTGAATACATCCGATAAAACTAAAATAATACAAAGAAGATTAGCACGGTATCTGTGCAAACATGACATGCACAAAGATCATTTACGGATTAAAATTTATGAAAAACTACGATTCGATATTGTATAACAAACAAAAATTTTTTAAGATATGAAATCGGAGCATAGTTTAAGAACGTATAATTTTCTTAACGATGTTCGTCAATTTTTTCACTAATCGAAAGACCCTAATTTTACATATATATATATACAAACATGTACATTTAAAATATATACATATATAACGATAATTATCACTCAAAAATTATTTTATACTCAAAACAATTTATATACGACATAATTATGAATCAACATATATATTTTCTTTCAATCAAATAGAGTAAAAATTATATAGTTTAAAGATTGTTTATTAGTTTAAACTAAAATAATACAAAGAAGATTAGCACGGTATATGTGCAAATATGACATGTACAAAAATCATTAACGGATTAAAATTTATGAAAAACTACGATTTGATATTGTATAACAAACAAAAACTTTTTAAGATATGAAATCGGAGCATAGTTTAAGAACATATAATTTTTTTAACGATGTTCGTCGATTTTCTCACTAATCGAAAGATCCTAATTTTATTGAAATCGAAGCATACGGTAATCAAATTGTGAGATAGTCAAAGATCACTTCCATGATTTAACTTAACCATGTGATTTACTCATTAACCCTCTTAATTAATTAATTAATTAATTTAATATAGCTATAGAGGTAGGTAATTACTTTTTTTCCCATTGAACTCTATATGATTACTTCTACTATTTCATCTTAATCAATTATGAGCCGGTCACTAACAATTGCATACGTATAATATATATATATATATATATATATATATATATATAGGAGACCCATGTCAAAGTTTTCTTGGAGACGAAAATTTTGAATTCAACTCTCGTTTTATTATAAATTCTATGTAATTTCTATACTATATAGGTTTAGGACCAAAATTAATTAATTAATTACTTTATGAAGAGTTGGAAATATCATGGAGATCATATTGGCAAACAGCACGCGTAAAACGGTGCCGTTTTAAGACAAGACTATGATCGACATGTAAATATTGGTTTAATTTTGTAATATGCATATGTTTTTAAAAATAAAATAACTTCATTTTTTTTTGTTGTGCTTAAAATATGTGCTGTGAGAATGCTTATATTCCGTACTTGGTGAGAGGAATATAAGAATATATACATATATATATATATATGTGTGTGTGTGTAATGTACCTATATGAGTTAAGAACACAAGAAACATCATCACGTGGAGCAAAGAAAAAGGAAGGATCGCCATTTCTTGTACAGGTAACATGGAGTTAAAGATGTTCCATTATTATAAACAAAAGAAAACTTTATAAAAATACATGAAGATAAATATGCTCTTGACAAAATTTCTGACTATATACTTAGAGATGCACAAACTCTATAAACAGTCAGTCGCATCTATTTACACAAGAACTGTTTTCATTTCTTGATGACTCGGGAACTTTTAACTCGTCATGATTAACTATCTTGTTAGTCTGAATGCTATTGTTTGGTTCGCCGCCATCTTCAGCTACTGTAATCACAACGTGGGGATCAGGGTGAGTCGTAGGAGATTTCGCTGCAGGTTTTTGGGATTTTTCTGGTGAGACTGTCGGTTCGAGATTTTGAAAATTAGCCGAAATGGAGAGTTGATGAACGGAGTCGGAGATTTTGTCAACCCAGTTGACGATATCGATGAGTATCGAAGCAACTGTGGCTATTTGAATCAGTTCTTGGAGTTGATCAACTTTCGTGTCTTGCCAAATTAGATCTGAATTGAGAAGAGAGTTCATGTTTTTGGCAGCAGATTTTGATTTTTCGATGTGGGAATCTGCAGAAGAAGGTTTTGTCATTGTTTTGACTGATGATGCCAATTCTTTTAGTGCTTTGCCTGATTCCCTGCTCATTGTTTTAATTGCCTCTTGGACTTTGCTTCTACTGTCTGCGGACACCTGCATATATACAACAATATCTACATAAATTATATATTATATCACCATTTCTACCATTACTTTAGTTGTGTTACTTTTTGTGGGTGATCAATTTTATAAAAAATACATTTAAATAACACAAACATTGACGGACTCTGCAAATATATAGATGAGAAAATTCAAATAGCACGCACTTGAATATGGGAGTTGAGATTTCCATTTAGAGCCTCGATTCTGTAGGCACATTGTCGTGTTAGAGCTCCGATTTGTAGGTATTGTTTCCATGGATGTCGAAACTTGAACCGCCCGTGACCCGGTTCCCATCTTGCAAAATTAGCCTGCATTCGAATCGATTAAGTACTTTTAATAGCATAAATTCCTATGATTACATAGTAATTTTGGGAGTGAATTAGGGAAGAAGAGTGTTCTGCTCACCAAGGATTCTTCGGTAGCTTTCGAGTTGAGAACCTTTTCGTATCCTCGAAAAGAAGTCTTTTCATCTTCTTTGGTACTCTCAGATGATGTTTTACAGTATTCATCTACAAATCCTATGAATGTACCCTATTTTTGTTAGTGATATAAATATATCTAAAGAATTATACATATATATAGTTATATATATTTAATGCAATATGACTTATAAACTATCTTTTCGATCAATTATTTATATTCTAATAAAACTTTGTTCTAATTTGTTTAGTGTTGTACCTTCTAAGAAGTCACCAACTTTATCCAAGTTGGTGGCGAGCAAATTATGGAGGTCTTGACCAGCCCACACGGGGCAAATGAAAATAGAGATGATCACACACGTAGCTCCTCCGATGATGACGGTGGAGAGCCTCTTGTGAGCTAGTTCTAGTATTTCATCTTGTCGAAAACCCGAAACCGATACGAATGAGAATGTCAAGATGAATATCAGCAATCCGTAATCGTATCTCGCTTTGATGTTGGGAAAGAATCTTATAAATGTTGACACCGCAGCTGCACTCAAAATTATCACTATTAATTTCTTGTCTAGTAAAAATATGCACATCTAATATCTTGTAACACATACATACTCAAAGAATGCACGTGTGTAGAAGTACCAACAAAGCATATTTGGTTGATGTGTACGTGTCTGAAAGCATCTATATCTATCTATCTATCTATCTATCTATATATATATATATGTGTATATATGAATATATATGTGTATATATTCTCACCTTGTAGGAACACAAATAAGCCAATTAGTATAGGTTCACCTATCTGTCCGGATAGGCTGGCTAGATGATGAGCTCCAACTCCCAAAGAAGCTGCTAGCAAGGTTGCTACTCCTCTATTCAACCCTTTTCCCAGGGTTGCTCCTAAAACCCATGTCAAAAGCAGATTCATTAACATACAATATACATATATATATATAGATTGACAAGATAATAATTAATACATACGCAATAAGTCAAAGCAATTGTCAACTGGCTTAATTGAAAAGCTTTTTCGTTTAGCAAGGAAAAGATAGCTTTATAACACAATCAAGAGATCAAATTCTGCTGCTCAAATATATATCCCTGTAATGCACTGTCAATAAACTTTTTAACTTAACAAAATATTATATAAATAAAAATATTGTCATATCAAAATTTTTGTACACTTAAAAAAAATCACAGAAAGTTTTATTAAAAGTAAAAGAAGAAATTGTACACGAACACGAAAAATTCAGAGTCGAATTTGTTATTAGATAATGCAAACAGAGTAAAAAAAAGGAAGAGAGAATTTACCAACGGAGAATTCGAAGACGACGACGACAGTCATGACAGCCCACATTGCAGATACACCGAAGTTATGATAAATAGGTTGATAATAGTAAATCAATGAGACCAAGGTTAGAGCAAGTCCAACTTTGAGGGAGTGAAGTACTCTTCTTGGATCATCTTCACCAAGCTTCTTCACATTACTACAAAACTCAACCACCTTGGACTTCAACTTGTCAGTCAAGGTCCTCACCCGCAATCTCCCATGACCCAGAACTCCACCTTGTTTTTCTTGGTTTGCAGACTCCATTTCCATTAGATATGTGTCAAGACAGTCTCTGCATGAACTGATGGAGAAGAGAAGAGAAGAAAAGAGAAAAAGAGAGAGAGAGAAATGAATGGTTTGGGAGGATTAGATTACTACAGCATGTTATTTATAGGACGAGATCAAAGCATGTTGTGTTTAAAATTAACGTACGGTGCAAGTACAAAGAAATTTCACTTTCACATGATGTGTAAAAAACAAATATATATATATATATATATAAAGAGAAAAGAAAGGTTGAAGGAGATTGATTATTAGGTGATATTGGAAACTGCTGTCTGGCTTTTTGTTGTGACCCATTAACAAACACGTAGCCGACAATAATCTCTTTACTGGTAAAACTCTAGTCATCCCTTCGTTTAATATATATATATATATACACATATATATATTAAATTTGTGATATTATATTTTGAATTTTCTTCATAAACAATCACTTTTTTCTAATCTGGGTATTATTACTTTTTATTTTAACAGCCAGAATATTCTTCTTGAAAAAAAAAAAAAAAAAATTTCAGAGCACGATTTGGAGGCCATCTAATTTGGCATTACTTTATGCTGTGTGTGTATGTGGGTCTTTTCCTGGCTGTAGGTTAGCCTTTAATTTCTCTGTGATAATCAAGTTTATGTACAGCAAGTGGAAAGAAAATTATAAGCCATTAGTTTACGGCTACTGTACAATTCAATCTTTTTATAGGTACATGTATTCAACTGCTTTTTTATTATGATTGTATATATACATATAGATATATATATATATATAGATAGATAGATAGATAGATATAGATATTGGACTTACCTATTTTTACATATGTGCTTAACTTTTCTTCTTAACGAGGATACTGTGAGTTTTTACAAATGTACTTATCACCAAATTAATTTCCCATGCAAGTGTGCCTTAGGTTATAGATCCATAAGCTATATATATATAAAACTGTGCCTTAGGTTATATATATGTAGTTCATATATAATTAATCTGATTAGAACAGTGGATATTGGGTAAAGCAAAATAAATTTTACTCCATTAATTTTTTTTTTTTTTTAAATATAAGAATAAATTATTCATATCTCTTAAATTATTTAAAATGATCGAGTAAATAACTAATCAATATAATACATAAGAAAATAATACTACTTTCTTATTTAATATTGATAATCAGTCATTTGGGTGGCGAGACTAGCAGTGTCGTAATGATGTTTGAAATGGAATAACTGCAATGACGACGACAGTAGCGATGTGATAATAAACACAAAAGTAATAATGACAACAATGGGGAGTCACGATGACAGTGGTAGCAATCCTAACGATAGAAACAATAGTGTTGGGTGAGGTAGATAACGATGATGATAAAAATAGTGGTTGTTTGTGACAATAGTAGATAGGGTTATAACGTGTGTAACTATAATAAGATCAAGCGATGAAAGTGGTTTGATGTGGCACAGATAGTAGTAATGACAGTAATAATAATAATCATGGTATATAAAAGATGAATAGTTGGGATTTTATATGGGAAGACGTACATAATATCAACAATTAAGACGATGATGAAACCATATATAAGCAAGAGACATATATCTTGATGAGAGAGCGGGCCAGACTAAAACAAGATTGACAATTAAGGAGAATAAACCGATAGAGAATGAAAAAATATTATAATACGATTGAATAAATATTAAAATTTTGGTGTCAACGAAGAAAATTCAATTTATTCGAAGAGTTCGATCTTACCCTTTTCTTTCAGTTATTTTTCATATTATGAGATATTAAAATCAAAAAATATCATTATCTTGAAGAGTCGTCTCTAATTCCAATATAATTTTTTTCTTTTTTCCAACATGGAATGTCACGTGACGTATTTTCACGTGCTTCAACAATGATACGTGAAAATTCCGTAAATATTTTTTACAATAAACTAAAAGATTGACGTATCTTAAAAAAAAAAAAGATATTATAATAACTAGTAATTATTCAAATTAAATTTATTCAACAAGTAATTTAATTAAACTTTAAATTTTTACTTTTTAAGATGAAATTATTTTTTATAACTATTCTTATAATATAATTGATATAAAAATATCTCTAGAAGGGTGATAAATGTTTGGCATATGCTATAGCTATACATGTGTGTGTATGTATATGTGTATATATACATATATACATATATATATATATATTGTTTCAGTAGTTTGAAGGCTCCCTATCTCCATTGTAGATATATTAATGGGTATTCTTCCCTTCTCCAACAAGTTGGGTAAAATATTAAAATCGATAAATATATATCTCCTTCCATGGATGGTCCATCTATATAAACACCAATGTTTAGGAAGGGAGAAAAAGACTAAGTTGACAAATGAAATTCTAATATTCTTAGTTTAATTAATTCTAATATCTTAAACATTATAAGAAATTTCTAAATAATATTTTAAAAATAATTTTAAAGATTATAGTATAAAATTCACCAAATTCTAAAGTATGACAATTGAAAAATATTAGAATATGTAAATGTAAAATCAATTATATGAAAATATTATTTTATTATATTAATTAAAAATTGTATACTTATATTAAAGTTACTAAATGAATTTATATTATGATAATGTATGAAACAAATCCCATTTGACTTCCTATCCCAAAAAAACTATAAAATATATATAAACACACACCCAAAAAAAAATGTTTGCATTATTCACTTTTATATGTTGCTCCTTAGGAATAAGAAATTAGAAATTAACATAATCTCTAACATATTATTTTATATATATATATATATATCTATATATATATATACACATATATTCAATCAAATTTTATATATATTCATCAATATAACATATCACAATCATAAATCACAATATATCAAACATTAAAGATAGAGATATCTATATTTTTTATTCTATTTTGTTAGGTCACGACATCAAATACTGGTATGATTTTAAATGTACCATGTACCACTTAATTGACTTCTAACTATATTTTGTACACGGACGATACACTTTTGATATCTTTGTGCATAATAATACTTCTCTTACATTTCAAAAAAAAAAAAATTCGCAATATATATACCGAAATCTGATACATTCTTTCATATTATTTATATCTGTAAAGTCAAAACCCACTAATTAAACAGACTTTCAGATCGGAATTATTGACTCTTTAAAATTTAAAATTAAATTATTATATCAACTTGAAAGTTATTTTTATTGTTTAATATCATATATTAAATCTATATATTTTTGCCCCATCACACAAATTATGCATAGACTATGGTACTTTTTAATTATATTGTTATTGATAATTTGAGTTAGATTATTCACCATGGTTATTCTTTTTAAAGAGTTGATAGTATTATTACTTATACTATTATTCACATATACGTACACTTAGTTATTAAGATTTATAAATTTCCACTAAGAACAGATCTTTCTAGAAAGTGAAGAAATCGATGTGGGTATATATATATATATATATGGGTGTGGTGAATGTTATTGTTTCTGCTATGGATGGATTTGAAGCACTGATCACATCTACACCACTAGTTGGTAGCTCCATTGGAAAAGAATATGTAAAAGATGAAATTGCATATGTTCTTGCTTGACAACTAACTTCCATTCCAGGCAATCAAGCAGCTATTTTGTACTATAAATTTAAAGTTACATGCACGTCTCCTTCATTTCCTCCTACTCAAATCTCATTTTCAACCTCTTAAATGGCATAATATCAGAATATTCCAACCCCTCACTTTACTTTTAGTTATACATACATATATATATTCTTTATATTTATTAATATCTACTTACTTTTTATATGTATGTATGTATGTATGCATGCATGGAAGTCATGTACGGATAGCATTCATTTGGTGGTATATGAAATATGGAAATGGGTTCATCCATCCAAATCTTGATGCATAAATTTAAATAATTATTAAGTGATCAACCTCGTGCTCGTTGTTTTACCCGAGAATGTTACACCAAGCGCTAAAGCATGAGTATTTTGTATTCCTTGAGCAAAAACATATCGTAATTATATAACGATATCTAAAAACATATCTTGTGAACATTCTGAAACATTCATGATATCGTTATGAACATACAAACGAAAACTGAAAAAACCTAAAGATATACATACCCGTTACTTCTCTCTATAGATATACAAGTTCAAGTCGAGCTATTATTATGTATAGTGTTTGTCTCGAAAGAAATTTCAATACTTCCAATCGATTTCAATCAATGAGATAATTTTTACCCGTCCCCTTTTATAAGATGAGATTCATTCTCTTAATTTTCATTTTTGTGTAAAATTTTTCTCCCTGTTTTATCATCAATCAAAAAATGTATACAAATAGTTTCTAGTCCAAGCATAGGGGATCAAAGATAATATACAGGGGGGAAAAAGACTCTCAAACAGAACCATGTAAATCAAGAATTTTCCAGATATATTCAAGATGCATAGAAATCACAAGGCAAACAAATTTATATATATATATATATATCATTCAGATAGATTGTATAAAACAAACAGCAAGGCTAAATCTACAAGCAGTTCTCAAACAAAATCTTACAATCCAAACTGGTTCACATCAACTAAAATAAGTTCAAACATCTCAAGATTCTAAGCTTAGCATTTATGTGATCTAATTAATGATTGAGTGCCTTCATTTCTGCAAGCAACTCATTATTTGATTGGACAACCCGTTTGAGCAATGATCCTAGCATAGAAGAATGAACCAGAGGTTGTGATGTTGCTGGAGATGTTGAAGAAAGTGTTTGCTAGGGAGTACTGGCAATTTGAGCATCTTCACTTCTAGTTTCATGGTTTTTAGCGCAGAAATGACTCAGCAGGAATCTTCGAAATTTCATCCTTACCCAAGTTCTCCGAATTTACGTGCAAGGTGATGATAATAAGAGAGAAAATGGATCCATAGGATAGTAAGGCTAGCTTGATCTTAATATCATTCATACTCTCAAAAATTATGTGGGGCAAGTTAGTGGGTCTTTTCCCACCATGTGCCACATTATCAAAGTTTCTAGGATGAAAACTTGAGTGAGACCCACTCTCATGTTTGCATAAATCAGTTAAACAATTCTAGGGAATACTCTGTGAAAGTTACTCAGAGAAATAGTTTTTCATTCTTCTTGTTTCAAGACTCGTTTAATCCAAAGTTATGGAGGTCAAGATGTGATTCAATCTTAAATTGAATAAAAAGAAAAATCTAAAGAGTTTAGTGTAACAACATATATCAAATGAGAACATTAGTTCTCAGAAAGTTTGTGAACCAAGAGAAAAGTTGAAAGCATAATCCTGCTATAAATAAAGAAAGAAAGAGAAAAGACACCTCATTTCTTCATTTCAATCACAAGTCCTTTATACATTTCTGAAGCAAAAAGACCAATTATAAAACTATTTGCTACACTCCTCATGCTTTATAGAATTTCTCCATAATCCAGACTACAACGACAACGTTAGCATAGGAAACAAACCCAAATTAGGATCAATTCGATAACTTAAATTCACTACAATTCTTTCCCCCAACACTTTTCATCTTTGGGTGTCAATCCCTAACTCTAAAAAACACATTTCCTAAGTCAAATGGCACTTTTAAACTACCTACAAGTGAGGTCAGTCACAAGACTCAAATTCGTGGAATAGAAAAAGACTAACCAGGGCTAGAACCACCTGAGAGTGTAGACCTGAATCATGTTAGTCATGGCAAAGCAAAGTTTGCTTGCTCTTAACATATCTAATCGAGAAAACACTACACTGCAGTGGGTTCATTGTAAACTACTGGCCCTACCAGTTGCGGGTATCGAAGTGGCTTGAGGAAAAGAGTGCTGCTTGACCATTATATTGTTGCCATCCAAGGCATTGCCTGGTGATGCACTGTCCTTCATGGTTTGCTCCAAAAGATGCACGAGCGACATGAATATTTCCATCCTGGTCACATCCCGGTTTGCCTGTATATAAATTTCAAACTACATGAGTTACAAAAATATTGCAAGGTACAAAGTGCAATTTAAACCCATAATTTGCATGGGGGAAATTACTCAAAGAAACCATTAACATCCTCTCATTTCTATCATGATTTAGCTTTTATCACAAGCATTCAGTCAACATTTGCTACAAAGATAGTTAACGTGGTTCTATGTTGTTTACCAAGTCAAATATGCAGGAGTGAAACTGTAATTTGACAAACACAAATACTGACAACTTCAACTTCCGGATACAGATCATTAACACCATGCCTTTTTTTAAATAGTTCGGATATCAAAGATGATATGTAAAGAAAAAAAATCCAATCTGAAAATGATACCTCTACAGCAAAGCGTGCCCATATCTTATCATTCCTCGCCTCTAGCACCCCTTTCAAGATGGTCAATCCCAGTCCTCTAATTAAGTCAGCGATTTCTAGAAAAAGACCCCGTTCTTCGCAAAGCATCTGCTGAGAGAAATAAGGACAAAATATGTAAGATAGTTTTTCAATGACCAAAAGACTCCGAAGGTAAATGAAATAGCCGTCACAACCTCCACAAGCATCTGACGTGGTGGGTTCAAATCCTCTACTATAATAGGACAGAGCATAGATTGAGAACCAACTTCATATGCCCATGTTGCCCCTCCCTCAAAGCTGTCTTTTAGAAGTAATCCACCTTCCTTGTTGATGATCTGCAAAATCAAACAGGAAAAAGGTGAAATGTTTCAGCGGTTTTGCATGGTTTCTTTGTCAAAAAAAATAATGAGAATGCAGCATCATGTTCAATCATCTAGTTCCACCAAGTTTCATCTTCGATCCAACATGATCCATGCCCAAACTAGTTCTTATATAATGATATTTATACAGTTTGACACACAAGTACAAATATATAACAAAACTTTCTCCTGCTTATGATTAAATTCAAACAATTATCTTCTCATATTTCACTCACTCAAAATCCACTGACAATTAGAGTCCTGCTAACTGGAAACAAGGGCATGGTTAATAGAGAAACAAAATACTATACCTTAGATTCCCCTGTTTGCTTTAGCTTGTCCGCATGCTTAGTTACACTTTGCAAGAAAAGCATATGTTTGATGGTACGTTCCAAAAGTGCATCTATGCTACACTGTTGAACAACAGCATGATGAAACAACAACATCAGGGTTTAAATTCTAAGATCCTCTGATAAGGACAAAGACATCAAGAGGAAGAGAAGCACAGTACCTTTGCCCCATTTGGTACAATTTCTCGCAACTCCTTCACACGATCTTGGATCATCTGCCGATCTTTAGGTCTGGGTCTAGGATTCTCCCCAGGCTTAAGTCGTTTGCGATTTGGCTTTGTGGGTTCATCGTTCCTTTTAGAATATGCAGTTGAAACACTACTCTCACGTTTCACATTATGGCCTTGTTCAACCCATGAATTGATTTGGGAACCATAGATGGATGTTTGCGAACATGTTCCAGTATCATCCTTGGTAAACTGAGGCCCAAGAGAACCAGATCCTAGTCTCCCTGCTTTTGCAAGGGACTTAGGAAGGCTGATTAATTCCCCTTGCAAATTATCAGACTCATTAACTTGACCACAGGAGAGAGAACAACTAGGAATAGATGAGCTACTGATTTTAGTTAATGCTGTTCTGCAGGAGACAGTATCATCAGAAATCTGCTTGGCAACAGACACAGACTGAGCCCCAGAGACCACGGCATCTAAAAGATGATCCATTCCTAACCCTGAGAACATACCACTGTTTGATATTCCTCCATCAACTGCATACAAATCAGTATCTGCGCCCTGGATATTAACAAGAGTTGAAATCTCCTGACTCAGATTTTCTGTCCTTGTTTCCTGACCATCAACAAGCAAACTATTCCAATTGTCATTAAGTAGCTTACTTTTAAAATCTGCACCCAATATAGCAAACAAGTCATCTCCTGATGAGGATTGGGTACGGGTATCTCCCCATTTTGCATCTCTAAATCTTGGACTCATGGTTCCATTTTCACCCATCAAGCAATTATGAATATAACCAGGGAAATGCTCCCTCAGAGGTAGATGCTCATTGTGATTAATCGATTGAATGTTAAGAGCTTGGAACAAATCATTATCCATCCTTTCTTTCTTTGGAGCCAAATCACCGCAAATTTGCTTCTTATCAGTGGAATCATGCCCTTGACCAAATTGGCCAGAAAGTCCCGGATTGACAACTGATTTTCCAGCCAACTTGGAAAGCAGAAGCTCCCCTGGCTTAGATGAACCAAGATTCTGAATTGCACTTCCCGCTACATTAATATCTTCTGCTTTCTGCATCTGTGGATGAATTTTTCCCACTTCACTATTTGATCCATCGTGCAATTTGCTTCTTCCAAGCAATAGGGTAGAAACTGAACCTATATGAGAATTACTGATTAGGCCCTCGTTTCTTTTAGTTTGAGAAGTAATCAAGATATTTTCTTGATTTGTAGTGTTACAACCATGTTCCCAGAAACCAGCATCTGAAAAGATCTGTTGTTCAATTACTTTGAGGCTGCTCTCACCATCTGATTGACCAATTAAAGGTTGACTACTTAATCCACACCTCGAATTAGATGGACCCAGCTGGTTCAGCCATGCATCAGGATTCGAGGGGATCACTTCAGCTCCTACAGTGCTAGTTTCTGGCAGACCTCTGGAAGGAAGCTTTGACTTCATCATTTGAATCATTTTTGTATTACAATAGTTATTAGGTTTAGCCAAAGTATGGACCAGGCTAGGGGCCTGGAATCTTAAAGGACTAAATCGTGGATCATCCCGAACTTGTCTAACTAGAGAAAATTGACTAACTTGTGGGGAAGGCTGAAATGAGTTGACAAGTTGATTGCAGTTGTCCATCATCAAAGGAGTGGAATTCACTGCCTTGTAAATTCCAGATGAATCCATGGTGACAGGTATTCCGAGAGAAACAGGTGCTCTGATTTTGTCCTGAGACTCTTTCACTCCATAGTTTTCAGAGAGAAGAGCTCCAGGGACACATCCTAGTTGCAGGATTAGACTCTTCACATCATTCACAAATCCCAAGTTCTCCATAATCTGAAGCACCATGGACTTTAAAGATAAATAAACAGACCATAAAGAAACAGTAAAAGAGATATTATTTTGTCCATTAACAAATCAACCATACATAAAAATGTTTCTAAACTGGAGATTAGTTGTCATATTAGCGGAAAGATGAGGTTGCTCTGGAGGAAAAAATTTATTAGAGCAAAAATTTTATCTTGAAGCCAGAATAAATTAATCAAGTGCTCAGGAGGAAGATTCAAATTCCACAGCAAGCTAGAACTGAACAGAACCACAGAGTTCTTTATGTTTCCCATGAACTAAACTTCCACTGATCCCATGCAACTCCCAGCTAAAAGGCAATGCAAGGACTCAACCTCTTAATAATTGAAAATTCAAGCCCCTAATTGAGCAGCACATGCCAAAAAACCTTGAACACGACCCAAGGATCTTGATAGGGAAGCCTCAATACCTAATCACCATTAGGGTAAGTTTGAAAAAAAATGAATCGCAAGCAGTTGGCATGTGCTAAAAGTCATTTCCTTGTTGATTTTTCAAACTACAAGATTTTTTTTTGTTTTTGAAATAATTTCAAACTACAAGATTATTTAAGCTAACTTCATACCTAACCCACCAATCTAATAAACACTGACTCGGGGCCATCTCAAACTGTTCTATGAATCAGGTCATGTTACAATTCACTTGGGCCAGGGATTATAATATCATTTAGATATCTAAGATCAGTAGAGACACAACAGAACATTGACGTGAAGCACAATACAGAAGCAAAGTAATACTACAGACATATAGACAACAAGGCAGAAAATGTAAATAAAAGGGCTTACCGTCAAGGATGAAGCAAGTTGAACAACACCATGTGGGAGGACAGGAATAACTGCAACAGTCTGAAAATCAAATATAGGCTAGGATCAGACAATGCTGCAATGAAACATCATACAGCTACCATCTAAAATCAGGAAGATAAGGAAAACTATTATCAAACCTGCATGCCAGCTGAAAATTGGAGATGCACCTCATTCAGAACCTACATGCACCCATTGGGGGGGAAAAAAAGAAATCAAGGAAGATCCAGCTAGCAGGAAAGAAAAATGTTAGAGGAACTGGCTAGCCCCCCACAGCAAACCACATTTATCAAATCAGTTAAAGGTATTACTTCTCATCTAAAACTGTAGAAATCCAGCTTCACATATCTTTTTTTCTGAAATAAAAAATATAATATGGTTCGTTCACAGGCACCAAGGGAATGCAAACCCATGTACAAAATATTTACATATCAATCAAAATATCAAAAAGGACCCCAAGATTTTCAAAAGAGTAAAGAGGATGACCCTTAGTTCCAAAACACCCAGAAATATTGAAGAACGAAAACCTCAATGTTGTTTTGCAGATAGCAGGATTCACTTCCCAAAGGAAGATCATCAAGCTCTAGATAGAGAGCTGATAAATTCATTATTAGAACGAGGAATTATTTCTAATACTCGTTCACTGTAAACCCTCGGCAACCCAATCTCAATATTATCAAAATAAGAACATACCTCAGGTGGGTGGGCATCTCTGATATAACTATTTGAAAGAATCCATTGATGGTTTCCAGTAAATGCAGCTCTGCCAACTAGTCTGGAATCCCAAAAAAATCATGACCAATTCAACAATCATTCACTTAGCAATGTGAAATTCATATGAACACAAAAAAAGAGAGTGGAAAGAAAACTTGCCCTTCCCCTACATGATTGATGCGAGTATTTATCATCATTTTGTTAATTAGCAAATTGACAGAATCAGATACTTGATTCTCAAGCTGAGAGCAGCGAATTTCGGAAGTTCTACATCCTTCCCACTCTCTAGAAGACAACTCAGTGCTCTCAATTCCAGGAATGCTGGGAGGAACTGAATTCAGCATAGGTTCGTAGTAAAATTCTTCCCATATTAATAAACTGCCAAGGAAGATATATTGTTGAGACAATGCAACATAAGAACCATTTCACTCCTACAAAGTTCTAAAGCAGCAAGGAGAGTAAATGCCAAACATCAATTCTTAGGTCACACCATAAGAACTTGTGAAGACATGCAGACCTTCATACCCTTTTTTTTTTCGAGCAAAAACAAAAGTTCCCATCTTGATTCGCTTCCCAACAAAGAAGAGGAAAAGGAAGGATAACCAAATTTCAGAAGTTTCATGTAAATGCATATCTTGACCCAAAAGATTGGGAGGAAAAAGAAAACTGTACTGTACCAAGTAGTAGTAAAAATCAAGTTGGATGATATGCTAATCATGTGTAACAGTATACAGCGGAAAGTTCCAAATGCCATTTCCTTCTCCTTTAAGTAAATTTATGAGAAGCCAAAAAGTGTATGATGAAAAGCAAATAATCAAGAGATCCTTTCATTAACTGATAAAATTATTTAACTTTTCTCATTTGGAACAACATGATGAGGTTGAATAGAAGAAGACAAATTCCAAATCAAGAAATTTACATGGGGAAAAAACAAAGAAACAAAAAAAAACAGAGAAATAAGAAAGGATTTTTGTCAAACAAATACAAATCTGCTTTTCACTTAGATTAGATTCCCTTGGACGAAACAGAATAAACCAGAACACAAAGCTCCAAAAACCAGGAAAAAAAAAGAAAGGCATCGGGTTCCGAATCAAATGCAAAATAACAGTTTCACCAATCAGACCATAGCATGCAAACAGTATCTAAGAAACATATGAACCTTACCCCTAAATAGCCCAAAAACAAAAGCACCATTAAAAACAATAGTTACTTGTACAGTCATACTACAAATCCTGTTTGGTCAAAAAGAAAAGAAATAGAAATATGTGTTAAAAAAAAAATAAAGGTAAAGTGTTCACTTCTGAGTTTCTTTGGGGAAAACTACAAATACCTTAAAAAACAACCTGACTTACTAAAATTAGGCATATTTCTCTTTTCTTTCTATTATTTTTTCAAAAAAAAAATAAAAGAAAAATGAAAGACGAAAAAAGAAACTAAATTTTCACTGTTTTTCTTCCTTCCATTTTCTCAGAAAACAAACAGAGAAGTATACAGATACAGGGCTTATATACCCACAAGTCTACAATGAAAATTAAACTGTTTACAAACCAAAAAAAAAGATTTCTTTATAATATTTTTTCCTTCATTTTCATACCAACAACAGAGAAGTATTCACCTAGTGTTCTGGCAGCCGATCTTCCAAAACACGGCGTAGGACCACCTATTGCCGGCCGTACACAGCGTCTTTAAAGCCTCTCTCAGCAGCAGCCCCATCGCTTGTCTTCAACGCCGGATACAGCCTCGCTCGTAGCTCAGCTCCTTCCGAAATTTAAAAATTAACAAAACGAACTAAAACCCAAGTACTGCAACCATGCAAAACCACCATAAACAACAGGAACAAGCAGATTAGACCTGTAAAGAAAAACCAGCAAATCCAGAAATCTAAAAGAAAAAGGAAATATGTTCCGTACCCTTCTGTTCTTTTGAGTAGATGAAATTGATAAACTAACTACCGCGGCAAGATCCTCTTCCCGCCTGCTTCGTCCTCAAACCACCACTCCTCTTCCTCTCTGGATCCAAGTTCCCAGCGATCATTCTACGGCATCCCATTTCCGGGAGAAAGAAAAGAAGTTTCAAAAGCAGACGAGAGCGAAAAAAGAAATAAGCAATCCCCAAGCTGGAGACGACAGAAGAAGAAGAAGAGCCCAAAAGGGTGTAGATGTTCTACACTATGCCGCAAGCCTCGAATTTTAGAATACTCATGATCTGCTCCATTTCCACAGCTCAGGATTTGACTTTAAAGAAAACAAAAGAAAATAATGAAGCAACGCGGATAAACACTAGAAGAAAAAAGAAATGATGTAGAAAGGACAGTGGTGGATGTTTTAAGATTGAGACTTGGGATTTTCTCCCGTGTCCGAAACTGTGCGTATTGGGTATTGCTGTTTTTTTGGATTTTTCTTGTAATTGCGGAAACGAATGGAGGAAGAAGACGACGTCTGGTGCTGTGCTCTCTGGCTCCTCTTCACTTTCAGGTCTCTGTGTGATTCTCTTCCTCCTTGCTAAAGTGCTCCGCATTAATCACTAAAAGGAAGGGAAGCAAGACAGGGTTTCAAAACTAGACATGGAATTTCCATTTAATTACATGTTTGCCACTGTGCAAATGTGTGTGGACACGTCTTTTGTCGGCTACTGGTAGAGTACAAGAAATATTACTAAAAAAAAAAAACAAAAGGTGTTTCTTACCAAAATAATAAACAAACAAGAATATCTTTTTTTAATAATGCATAAAAATTTTATTTTATATTTTATTAAATATAATATGTGTATATATACATATACACATATATATATATGTATATTATAATAAAATTAATTTTTATTTAATGGCTTTTTGGACCAAATAAAGTTGAAGACTACTTTTGGGATATGGTAATTTAGTTTAGTTGAGTAAAATAAGTTAGTGAGGAATTAAATTTTTATCTTATCCTATATATTTGTTAATATATTCTAAAATATTATATTTTTTTATTTATTTATATCAATAATACTGATAGTTACAGTAGTTACGAAAATTATTAATAGCAGAGGTATTACTAGTAATGTCAATAACGACAAAAACAGTAGTAATAATAACGATCACGATAATCGTAGCTAATAGTCGTAACAGTACAGATGACACTGCCACAATAGTGGTAGTGATTAGAGTAATGATAATAGCGATAGCAATACAGTTAATAACAATCACAACGGTTATCGTGATTGTGAAAAGTGAGAAGAGTACGGACAGCAACGACACTGGAAAGATAAAAACCTCAATGGTAGTCGTTATACTAAATTATTACCGTGCGATTTTCATCGCGTGCTAGATGGGTATTAAATTATAATTTATAGATTTAAAATATAATATAATATTATTAATTATATAGAATGGAAATTAAAATTAAACTCAAATTTAATTATTATTTATACGAAATTAGTATAATGTTTTAATACCTAATATTAGAACTTTATACTAATTTTAAATTGGCTTTTTTTATATATATAATGAATTAATTTTGGCGGATAAATCCACTACTTTTGCTGACTCAATATGACACGTGCACTTTCCACCTAATAATTCCATTATTTAATTTAAATTTAATTTAAATTTCGAAAATTATTTATTATTTTGGAATTTTCTTCCACTTTTCCAAATTAAAAAAAGAAATTACATTTTTAAAAAAAAAAAAAGAAAGTGCTCTGGCGAGTGTGAACAGAGGATGAGGCAGTGCGGGTCATTGTCCGCATGACGTCATCTATGACATTGCCCCTGATATTCTCGAAAATTACGAGAGTGCCAGAAACTTTAATACGACACGTGTACGGTTCTGATTCTTTGATTCGGATCTCAAACGAATATGCGTAGGCCAAATTTTGATAGGGTATTTTTAAAAAATAAATAAATAAAGGAATAGGAAAAGTTGGTAATTTAATTATTTTTATAATTAAAATATTCATTTATAGTTTGAATATATAATTATTTGATTTTCAACCCGCTTTATTATTATATTTTTATAAAACAAATGTGAGAATTTAAATAATTATTTTAAATAAAAAATCTTAAAAGAGAAGCATTATTTAAATTTATTATTATAAAATATATTTTTTTATAATAATTACTAATTTTTAACTTAAAAAAATTATTGTCTTAAAATTTTAATTATTACCATTAAGTGTTTAACTTTTTGTATTTTTAAAATTAATCATTTACTTAATTTTTAATTATTAAAATAAACAATATCTCCATATGGGCATAAAGTTGTCACGTTTGTAATTATTTTCTATTTTTTTTTCTCCGTTATTTAAAAAAAATCATAAATTAAATATAAATTTATAAAAATATAAAAAAATATATATTATAAAAAAGTATATTATAAATAATAAAATTAATCACATACTTATTACCTCAGCAATTATTTTCTGCCACGAGTGATAGTAATATTTTTAAAAGTTGATAACTTTTTTTTTATTTAAAAAAAGAAATATTAGTGACTTAATTGTAGTAAACTTATAATTATTGATTAAATTAAATTATAATCTGACATCTAGTTCATATAATTTTCTAAATATAACCCAAAAAAAAAAAAAGTACAGAAGTTCATTAAAATCACTTAAAAAATCAATTTAAAAAAAATTTACAACATGATTAATTGAAACTTAATTCATCTGAGAAAGTAATAAAGAACAATAAATTTTGGGTTTAATTTCTTTATAGTTTTTACCTACACACACACACACACATGTATGTATATATATATATATGTATATGTATATGTATATGTATATGTATATGTGTGTATATTTGTTGGGTCAATAATCAAGAATTGTCATCTTCAAAAGTTCATACTGCAGAATTTAACTTAGAAAAATGGCAAAGAATTGTCTCTTGATATTGGACATCTACTGGACATGTCTTTTTCTCTGGTTAACTTCACACAGAGATTCCAATTTGCTTTCAGAATGTACATATACATATACATATACATATACATATACATATATATATATATATACACATATATGGCCAATTGTAAGTTCCATTTTTGTGTAATAAATGGTAATTGAAAAAGGGTAATTATTTATTTGATTGGGATTCAACAATTTAATGCATAAGTATGTAATTAATTTCATTATTAATATATTTACTATGGTCAAAATGTATTTATTTAGTGATGGTAAAATAGATAGAGTAAATAAATTTTTACCCATTTCATAACCATACTTACCTTGCATGTTCTTAAAAATTAACCCAAATGTTACATATATGCAAATATGAAATTAAATATCAATACAAATAGATATAACAACGATGAATAAAGTTACCCGAAACTCCTCTCGTGACGATCTCTAAATCGAATAGAGGCGAATATATTTCATTCTTATTTTTATAAAATCATTTTTTTTTTCTAATATTTTGTACTAACAAATATATATTGGTGTATATCTTTTCAAATAATTTAGGGTAGATTATTTTTACTAATTAAATAAAATGAAATTCACTTATCAATTAAATAAATACCCAAATGATAATTAATTTAAAAATTAATTTATCAAGTCAAATGTGAGTAAAAAAAATGGTATTAATTTTTTTTTATTAATAAAAAAGAATTACTCATAATTTAATATATTAAAATTACAATTTTTTTTTTCATTATTTATAAGTGTAATAGACTTAGTAAATCATTATATTTTATTATTGTAGTACCATAAATATATTAATAAATTAATTAAACATATTAATTATGCTTTATGTGCTCTATTCTTTTCTTGGTATTTTTGAAAAATTTTATAATATTATTTTTGGCTGACATGCCAGTCATTGTCCCTCCTGTATATATATATATATATATATATATTATATTAATTATTAAATTATATTAAAGGTTTCTTTGGTGGTTGTGAAGCTTTGATGCTTCTATTCTATGTACCTATTTCTTAATTATAATTACTTATAATTAATTACTAAGCTAGGCTTAATCAAATATTAATAGTACTTATGCTATTATTCCACATGGTGGGTTGTTGTTATAGCTCTGTAATAAAATATATAATATATGTATATATATATATCTATACATTATTACAGGTCTCAAAGTAATTAATATTCCAGAAAGTTAATTGTATTTTGTTTATTAAGAAAAATGATTTTTCATAATGTGCATTAATTAATTAACATTAAATAAATTATAAATCATGATTCCTAGGTTTTTCTTTCACTTACAAATGATGATGTTTAAAACAAATATACAGTTTTTTTTTTTAAAAAAATTATATTTTATAATTAAAATTATTAAATTGAATTTTTACCCTATTGGAATTACTTCAATAAAAAAAAAAAAAAATAACCCTTTTAGAAAAAACATAAGTTCTCCATTAAACAATGTACAGAATTTACACAAATGATGAAGGGCTGTGATTTTGTGAGGTGGGTCTTACAGATATATAAATAAATAATATGTATATATGTGTGTGTGTGTATATATATGTATGTATGTATCTATCATAAGGCTGGCATGGTGAGAATTGGGAGGTAAAAATTAATTGATTTTAACAAAGGGAGGGTTGGTGATTTTGTAAGGTGGGTCTTGCAGACATATAAATAAATAATATGTATATGTGTGTGTGTGTGTGTATATATATATCTATCATAAGGCTGGCATGGTGAGAATTATATATGCATGTATGTATCTATCTATCTATCATAAGGCTGGCATGGTGAGAATTGGGAGGTAAAAATTAATTGATTTTAACAAAGGGAGGGTTGGTGATTTTGTAAGGTGGGTCTTACAGATATATAAATAAATAATATGTATGTGTGTGTGTGTGTGTGTGTGTGTGTATGTATGTATGTATGTATCTATCTATCATAAGGCTGGCATGGTGAGAATTGGGAGGTAAAAATTAATTGATTTTAACAAAGGGAGAGTTGGTGATTGGAGGAAGGGGAGAATAACATGAAAAGATGGAATACATGAGAGTGTGTTTGTTAATTACCAAAAACTTTATTTCACCCCTTCTGTAATTTTTGTGGGAATCGAGTAAAAAAGATTCCCCATTCAAAAGCTATTCAAACCTACACTATACATAATATATATCTATACATATATATCTATACATATATATATATATTATCTGCATAATGCAGACAGGTGAAAGTTGTTGCTCTTATTAGTATTATATTTTCACTTCTTATTTTTCAATACATGTATTTTCCCACAATCTCTAACTTCAACAAGTTTTTCTTTATCCTTCATCTCTATATATTTGAAGTTTATAATAATAATATAATAAGATGATTAAATTTTTAAGAATTTATTTGGAACGAACTAATTAGTTTAACTTCCAATTAAATGTTGAAGAAAACCGTACTTTAGTTACTAAGGTTGAGACTTTAGTCATTAGTGTATGAGCGGATTGCAGTGACCGACTAAATTAAGTGTCATTGAAGTTATTGTGTTTGTGGATGAAAAAAAGTATTATGTACGATTAGATTTCTTTAGTTGGAATATAACTCAAGCATGTTGAAAGATTGATATAATTTGTTTACTTATAAAGAAACGTAAAAAAATTGATGGTCATTTCTATAACTCAAGTAATTATTAAGAATTAAGATCTTATTGTTACGTTTGCACCAGTTTGTGAGAGAAAAGTTCAGTTGTGCTTTCTTAATATGATATGTATTATGTATAATACAACTCATGGTATGGATAACTACAAAGTAGGAGATAGGAGAGAAGAGATATATGATAACTACAGATTGTTATATGATAAACATAAAGGGAGAAGTTGATAGAAGGTAGGTGTCCTTAACACCCCCCTGATAAGCCCATGCTTCAAAGATTGTAAACGAAGCTTATAGTGGATGAACATGAAGTGATCACAAAGGAGGGGCTTGGTGAAAATAGCATCATTCCATTCTTTATAGAGGGAGGCTTGTTTTATGTAGTAGGCTCAACTTGAAGATAATATGGTTTGAGTAAATGTTTGGCAAAATAGGCGATATGTTTTCTGGTCATAGTGGAGTGGCGCAAGATCATAGGGTGACTATGTTTTGGGGAGGGACTTTGATTAGTGTTAACATTGAATTGAGTAGAGGTACATTTGGCAGATAAGTAGATGAGGATGAGTCTAAAGAGTTTGATGTGGTAGTGGATTAAGGGTGATAAAGTATGGTTGAGCTAAGAGTCTTAAAAGGAGACGACAGAGGTGATGTGGGAGAGATAGGTGTCCTTAACACTTACAAAAATATATAAAATAGGTTTGAACTCAATAAGCTATCATAATTATTTCAATTAATACAGTTTATTTTGACAAAATATGCAGTATATAATTTATACATATTGCAAGTGAGACATTTTTGTTAGAGAACAACATGAAGCTGTAATTTAACTCTGTGTATGTGTGTGTGTGTGTGAGAGAGAGAGAGAGAGAGAGAGAGAGAGAATTAATACCGTATATTTTGACAAAATATGCAACATTATACATATTGCAAGTGAGACATTTTTGTTTGAGAAAAACATGAAGTGGTAATTTAACTGTGTGTGTGTGTGAGAGAGAGAGAGAGAGAGAGAGAGAGTTAATACCATATATTTTGACAAAATATGCAACATATAGTTTATACATATTGTAAGTGAGACATTTTTGTTAGAGAAAAACATGAAGTGGTAATTTAACTCTGCGTGTGTGTGTGTGAGAGAGAGAGAGAGAGAGAAAACTAACTTCGAATCCTAAAATAGGCTTTAAGATTCTAGAATTAGACTAAAAGAATAATAAGATCAATAAATGAGTTATTCTAAGTATTTATTGACCATTTTTATTGTTTTGTTACTTTAAAAAAACCAAAGAAATTCTTTCATAGTTATAATATAATAAGAGACGGAAATTTTTTAGAAAGATTATCTCATAGAAAATTCTAAAAGGAAAAAAAAAAGAATGTGTGTAACGGCCCCGGAAATTTAAAAGGGAATATGTAAAAAAAATCTGAGTGCAGAAGCGAAATAAAAAGTTCTAATTAATATTCTTTACACAATAGCTTAAACGTACTAACAATATCAAAGAATAAGTCATCTAAAGAAAATTCTAGAAATGAAAGACTATAAAGAAAACTATAAGACATCTAGGCATCTACTCGCTGTCTTCTTATGGATCGGGCTCGGGAACCAAGTCCTCCTGATCTGAAATGGTTAAGTAAGGAATGAACTACACTAGCTCAGTAAGAACGTCACATTATATCACTGTCACAGAAGTAAAGGTTGGTAGAAAACCAAAAACAACCAATGGAGCACAAATTTTAAACAAATTCATTTATCAATAATCAAACCATTTACCATCCACTTACCTCAGTGAGATTTATAAAAAACGACCCATGAAAACAATAGCATTATAGAGATCATGAATTCATACATAATCTATAACATAACACATGTCATACTTTTATATTCTGTCCGGTATGGGCGCCAAATAATAAATCTCAATACCCTGTCCGGTATGAGGGTGAAACGAGCCGTCCTCATACCCCGTCCGGTATGAACGCCAAAATATTTAAAGTCTCCATACCCCGTCCGGTATGAGACAATGTTCCCAGTAGGGTTCCCTATGGACCCGGTCCATCTACCATCTCACAGGATATCTAGTGAGGCTGTCATCTTATCTATTTATCAATTCACACCCATTTCCTATTTTTTTTCCTTAGTCTCCGTTACGCATTCAAACATGAATACTTAAACAAGCAACGTGCATCCAATAAAGCAAGCATATCTTAGATTCATAAAATCAAACAGTAGTGAAGTAAACAGTGATTCATGCATTCAAAATTATAGAATAAATAAACCAGATAACATAATGCATTTAAACTGTAAAATAAATCAAACAGGAATTAACAGAGAAATATGTCCGATTCGGGCTCCATTAGCAACCGTAATTAATTATGCATATCTATTTAATTTGTACAAAATACAATATTATCATTTATTCAAATTTTAATTTCATGATAGGAAATAGAGTGAAGGGTCCTTACCTGATTCGACGTCGAAGAGCAGATTTTCACTGCACCCATGACAGTCCCTGGATTCCCTGAATTTTTCTCTGGGAACTGAAACGTGCTTACGGTACCTATACATGTCCCAAACAACTCAAAAATCAGACCCAGGACCTACTCGACCAATTCTAGAATTCCGGTACGGCGGCGATCCGCCTCAGGTTTGTTGTTTTCGGCCGTTTTCAGCCGAATTCAGCCAAACTTGCATCGGTTCCTGTGATAAAACACCCATAGGACCCTCGGTGGGCAGAAAAAACACAGAGAATCGAAACTTACCGGTGGTGGGGCTCTCCGGTGTGGCGGCTCATCCGGCTCGCGTTGCGGTTTGGTGTTTTGCTCTAGTCAGCTTGTAGAGGAGGGAATGGTGGTCACAATGGTGGAAAAATTATATCGAACGGGAATCAGAAAGGGCCTCATTAGAGGCAAAAATCGAGACAACCCGCGGCGGTGGTGCTGGGCTTTGGCGGCATTTTTCGGCCAATTTGCTGGTGTTTTTGCTCTGATTTGGCCATAGGTGGGTTTAGAATCGAATTCTGAGCTAAGAGAAGAATTTTTACCTCGTTTGGCGGTCGGAAGTTGCTCCGGTGCGGCGGCGGGTGGCGACGATCGGCTCCCCGGCGGCTGGGCTGTTTTCTCCTACGAGGGGCTCTGGCGGCTAGGGTTAAGGTTTGGATGTGGATGAGATTATTTATAACCATCCGCTTTTAATCTGAGCCGTCCATTGCGATTCAATCTGGGCCGTCTGATCGCGATTAAATAGGAAATGAATCTAGATCGTTCATCGCGATTCAATCTGGGCCGTCCGTGCGCATTTTTCATCAGGGCTGTCCGTGCGTGTGGGAACAGATCTCAGCCGTTCGATCACGCGCACGCGGATCGCCCACGTGTCTCCCTTCCGTGTGGCCTCCTGCGTCAGCGTCTCTGCCACGCGGTGCGTCCTGGTTGGCCGGGGCTGCTGACCGGGCATCTGACGGGGTGTAATTTTTTAAAATTACGTTTTGACCTCCGGTTTTTAATTTTTCTTTCAAAAATACCCCAAGAACCCAAATTTTCACATATTTTTCCCAAAATTATTTTCAATTAAATTCTTAAATAATTTCTACCCTTTATTATTATTATTATTATTATTATTTTCATTAAAATAAATTAAACTAAATTAAATTCAGTATATTATTACATAAATAATAATTATATTCATATAATAATTACAATAATAAAAAATAAAATAAAAATAAAGGGTTGTAGTTTTACAAATACCACATATTTTGATAAAATATACAACATATAGTTTATACATATTGCAAGTGAGACATTTTTGTTAGAGAAAAACATGAAGCGGTAATTTAACTTTGTGTGTGTGTGTGAGAGAGAGAGAGAGAGATTTTAGAATTAGACTAAAAGAATATCAATATCAATAAACGAGTTATTCTAAGTATTTGTTGACCATTTTTATTGTTTTGTTACTTTAAAAAAACCAAAAAAATTCTTTCATAGTTATAATATAATAAGAGACAGAAATTTTTGAGAAAGATTATCTCAAAGAAAATTCTAAAAGGAAAAAAAAAAAGAATGTGTCTGTATTTATGAGACATCCAATGGTGAATGTGCAACATTATGTGTTTAACTTTGAGCTCGTATGTGTTATAAATGTGATAAAAAAAATAGTTTCGTAGTTGATATTTTAGAAAAAAGAGATTAAGGTTGAAATCATGAAGTGAGATTTGTAATTGAGTATTCTATATTTGAAAACATACTTTTGTTGTTTGATGAAACTATGTTATCATTTGTATTTTAAAGCAAGTTACAAACATAGTTGTTAGAAAAAGGAAGAAATTATTTTTTGATGGATGGTTCTTTTTCAAAAAAAAAAAAAAACGTGGTAACAATAACTTCAAGATGAAGATTTGAGTAAACAAGTACGTGTTTAACTGAATAAATATCTCTTAAAAGCTTAAATAGTAAGATTTTAAGTCTACTAAGAAATGCTTTAGGCATGATAATCATCATCGAGAAAAAAAAAAATCAAAATTTGAGATGGTGATTTTTTTCAATTTTGATCGGAGGCCGATTAAGCGAAAGAGAAGCTTACACGCCACTATCTGATTACTTGTTAACACGAAACAAATCAGTGATCTTGAATTTTATTCTACTAGGTTACTTTAAAGCTCAAGTGAGTTTACACGAGGTAGATTTTAACCAAGAGCAAGGAAGAAATATTGAGAAAAAAATAATTATGAATTAGGGTTTTCTTTACTTAATATAACCTCTTGATAAAAAATAGTGATTATTTACGTAACGTACTGTAACAATTACTGATATTGTATGATAATCCGTGCAATAATGTACTTATAATTACTATTAAAATATTAACATAATTTGAAGTAACTATCTATAGTTATCAAATGAGTATATGTTGTTATTACATTAATTATCAAGTGTAATCATAGTTTTTAATTATTATTTTTTTTGAAGTTGTTAACATTCAACATTACAAAATTTGTATGATAGCAAATAATATTCAAAATAATAATAAAACATTATGAATTCTTAAATTCCATAGTTTATAGGTGTCTATACTTTTTTTTCCCTTCTCTAATCTATTAATTTGTAAACTATTTTCATATTTTTATTATTTATACGAGCTTATAAATAGAACTTTCGTAAAATAATAAATTTTGAAAAAAAAAAAAATTTATAATTATGTTTTTCTCTTGTTAGAATCAGAATTTTTTTTTTTTCATATTTATAATTTAAAATTATAAAATAAAAATCGAATACTTCAAAAACGTAAATTAAATTCAATTTAATGTCATTTAAAATTTATAATCATAAATACTTTGAACCAATACGTCATTTTACTCTCATATAATTTCTCGTTAAAGAATTATAATATAAAAATTATTCATATAATATAAACATGATGCCATTAGATATATGATTATTATTTTATAGACATTATGATACTTTTACAATGAGTTAAAACAGTAATTATAGAACCCACTTTTTGTCTCTTGCAAATCTTCATTTGACCAACCCTAATAAGTGAAAATTAAAAAGACAAAGGAGAGAGAAAATTGAAATGGGGAGATATTGAGGAGGATTTTTTCAGCTGTTACTTAGACAAGTTGAATTTGTAGACATGCATATACATATATATATATATATATATACACACACACACACACACATATATATGATTTTGGTTTTGGTCCACACTGGATTTAGTTGTCTGGTTAATAATCAAACCCTAAATCATGAGTTGAAGCCTTAAATCCTCCCCCTTCCCCACCACCTTGGCCTGAGTCTACTATAAAGGCATACAAAGCATGGGGAGCAAATCAAATATTTTCTCAGCAATCATCCCTCACAAATATATATATATATATATATATATGTGTGTGTGTGTGTGTATGTATGTATGTATGTATGACTCAAAAAGTCAAACACTCACTTCATGATCTATGATGCAAGGTAGCAACTTTTGATTGATTTTTATTTAAATGATAAGGTAAGTAAAATCTACATGTTAATTTATATATATATATATCTTGAAAATCATTGTATTATCTAAACACTATTTTATTTTTATTTTTTAAAAAAGTAGAAAACATTATATTTTATAAACTGTTTGACATTTTGTATTTTTTTTTTCAAAGATATCTATTAATTTTTTCATAAAGTAAATGATTAATGACAAAAAAACACATACTAAATTATATAGTATATTATTTTTTTTTCCTAATTTTAAAAAGTTGGTAATTTATATTTTTTTGGGTGTCTAATTTCTAAAAAATTGGTAATTTTTTTTTTATAATGTGGTAATTTTTTTAAAAAATTTACATTATTTCAATAGTGGGTGTATGTAGCGCCCGGAAAGGAGGAGGAAAAAAAAAAAAAAGGGGGGCCACGTCAGCAGCCACGTCAGCAGTCCCGGCCAACCGGGGCCTGCCACGTGGCAAGATCGCGTCACTCCGAAAGGAGCCACGTTGGCGATCCGCGTGGGTGCGATCCGACGGCCCAGATCAATCACGCGATCGGACGGTCCAGATTCAAACGCACGGACGGCCCAGATTCAATCAAAAACGAACGGTCCAGATTAAAACGAAACGAACGGCTGTGATCAAAAGGCAAGGGGTTATAAATAGAACCCCCACACCAGACCAAAAACCCTAGCCGCCAGCCGCTCGCCGGAGAAGACGAACCAGAGGCCGACCGCCGCCACCCGCCGCCACTCGCCGCCGCACCGGGGAAATTTCCGACCGCCGATCGAGGTAAATTTCATACCCCCGACTCGTTTTTCCCCACTGATTCCTCCTATGGCCAAATCGAAGCCGAAATCCCGGCCAAACGGCCGGAATACGCGGCCGAAGCCCAGCGGCGCCGCCGCGCCCCTCTCGGTTTTTGCCTCCGACGAGGCTCTTCCCGGCCTCCGTTCGATGCAATTTTTATATCACCGTGATCACCATTCTTTTCTCTACAGGTTGACCGAAGCCAAATCACCAAAACACGAACTTCGCCGGAGAGTCGCCGTATCCGAGAGCGCCGCCGCCGGTAAGCTCCGCTTTTCCGTGATTTTTTTGGCCCCCCGAGGGCCCTAGGGTTGTTTTCTGACAAGGACCAATGCGAGTGTGGCCGAATTCGGCCAAAAACGGCCGAAAACAGTCAACCCGAGGCGACTCGCCGCCGCCAGCGGCGGCGCCGTCGCCGGAGCACGGCGGAGCCGCCGTGCCGGAGTTGCGATTTGGGCCGAAAGAGGCCCTGGGCCTAATTTGGATTTTTTTTGGAACACGTGCAGGTACTGTTAGCGTGTTTCAGTTCCTCGGGAAAAATTCAGGGAAAATTAGGGACAGCCTGCAGGCGCACTGTGAATCGTATTCGGATCCCGAAAACAAGTAAGGACCCCTCACCCTATTTCCTATCACGGTATTAAAGTTCAAAATGATAAAACGGTATTTCTTGAATTAACGCATGTGTGAAATTGCTTAAGGTTGCTAATGGAGCCCGAGTCTAGTGTGATTGATGATTTACTGTTATTTGGCATGTTTTACACTGTTTTACAGCTTTAAATGCATTATGGGGTTTGATGTGTTCATTTTATAGTTTCGAATGCATATATTACTGTTTTATTAATTATGGGTTGAATGACTGGGATATTGATGCTATATGTTGTCTGTTCGGCATGAATTACGATTTGCTTGTTTAAATGTGAATTGATGATGCTTATTGAGGAAAAGGGAAATGAAACATTGTGTAGACTGATAATTGTATGATGGGGTCAGCCTGACTAGATATCCTGGGAGATGGTGGACGGACCGGGTCCGTAGGGAACCCTACCGGGATTGTGGTCTCACATGCCGGACGGGGTATGGAGATCTTATGGTTTTGGCGCCCATACCGGACGGGGTATGGGGACGGCCCGTTTCACCCTCATACCGGACGGGGTATTGAGGTTTATGGTTTTGGCGCCCATACCGGACGGGGTATGGGGACGGCCCGTTTCACCCTCATACCGGACGGGGTATTGAGGTTCATGGTTTTGGCGCCCATACCGGACGGGGTATGGGGACGGCCCTGGAAACTGATTATGAATGTTAAAGGTTAACGGGTAGCGGAACCCCTATGGACCCCCACGGATACTAGTAGGCTGGTAAATGAGAAAAAAGATATGTTGTACAATGATTGAATTACAAGATGCGTGATAAGTGTTATGTTTTACAGCTTAGATTATTCAATGATTATGATAATGTTATTGTTTTTCTCATATTGTTTTCATAAATTCCACCAAGGTAAGTGGATGGTAAAAGTTTTATTATTGATAAAAGGTTTTGTTGTTAATAAACGAGTTTATTGTAAATTATGCTCCATTGGTCTTTTTGTGGTTTTCTACCCACCTTTATCTCCGTGACGGTGAGATATCGTGATGTTCTTACTGGGCTAGTGTAGCTCACTCCTTAATTAACCATTTCAGATCAGGAAGACATGGTTCCCGAGCCCGTTCCGCAGGAGGACGACGAAGGGGATGCCTAGAGACTCTGTAGTCATACGCATAGTTTATTTTCGAGTTTTCTTTCTTAGTTAGTTTAACCTTTTATATTTTAAGTACGTTTGTTTGGTTTTTCGTGTAAGGGATGTTAACTGGAATTTTGATCTCGCTTCCGCATTCGATATATTTAAATACTCATTTCATTTTAATATTTTCCGGGGCTGTTACAGTGTAAGTGGGATTTCATAAAAAAAAAAGGTAATTTATATTTTTTTGGGTGTCTAATTTCTAAAAAATTGGTAATTTTTTCTATAATGTGGTAATTTTTTAAAAAATTTACATTATTTCAATAGTGGGTTTAAGTGGGATTTCAAAAAAAAAATGGTAATTTATATATTTTTTTGGGGGTCTAATTTCTAAAAAATTGGAAATCCCACTTACACCCACTATTGAAATAATGTAAATTTTTCAAAAAATTACCACATTATAAAAAAAAATTACCTTCAAAATATATCTTTTTGGGGATCTAATTTCTAAAAAATTGGTAATTTTTTTTAAAATTTACATTATTTCAATAGTGGGTGTAAGTGGGATTTACAAAAAAAAAAATGGTAATTTATATATTTTTGTGGATCTAATTTCTAAAAAATTGGTAATTTTTTTTTTTATAATGTGGTAAATTTTTTTAAAAAAATTTATATTATTTCAATAGTGGGTATAAGTGGGATTTCAAAACCAAAAAAAAAAAAGAAATTATGGAAAAAATTTGAAGTGCTCCACCACAAATTGTCTTTGAGAATGATTTTGACTGAAAGCCATAAAGCTATGAAATAAAATTAATGGAGTAGAGAAAAGGATAAGATACAAAGAGACACTATAAGCATGAGAATCTTGACTTTAAAAGACAATAATGCCCAATCACTTCTCTTACTTTCCTTATTTTTTATTTCTCTATCTTCATTTTGTCTTCTTTTTTTTCCCCATTTCTAATTTTTAAACACTAAGATACATACATACATACATACATACATACATCTAGAGTTGTAACATCATCATTTGGGATGATGCATGATTTGTTACTCTACAATATTTTTTGGGTTATTATTCATTGATGAAGAGATACAAAAAATCTTGTTAGTATTTTTACTATTAACTTTCAAATGTCTACATCATATCGGTACTGTTAGGATTGACGGTATAGAATTGAATTTGTTATTTGATTATTTGGGTTCGGACATTTAAAACTTAGTTCAATTCTCATTAGCTTTTCATAAGAGTTTAACAATAGTGATTGTTAGTGCACTTCTCTAATTTTGTCAAAGACCGATTATTTGTTACTATATTATTTCAAAATTAAATTTAATTAAAGTTTGTGATGAAATTGATAATTGATGTATTTGGCGAGATTATTTACTTATGATGAGAGTATAAATATGAGGTAAATATATGTATCTTTTTTTTTTTTTATTTTCATCGTAAAAGTTAAATATGTTGCTCTCTGAGTTGATGTCTCTTATGCCGTAAGCTTCAAATTACATACAATATTAAATAGGCTAGTATATACGACTTCTAAATTGTTTGTTTAAACAAATAATTCTACGGACAAACTTGTTACCGCTGCATAATAAAACTTATGTGCTTATGAGTTTTTTAAACATATCTTGTAAACTATTTTGGTGAGTGTAAATATTGGACTTACATTCAATACAATGATGCATGACAATTATAAAGATTCGGTATTTTGTGAATATTTTGTTTTATTTATGGATATAGACGACTTAAAATGATACTTATAAATTTGCATATTTTTAAATTTAATTATAGATATTGAAAGAGATGTTTACAAAAACGAATACGTTATAAGTTTTGTTTCTGATTTTCAAAAAGATTAAGTGGGTGGACTACATTTGTTTTTTCCAACTCTCAATTTTATTTTTGAATGATTAGGGTTTTTTTTTTTAATTATTTTAATTACAATTAATTACTAATGATTTAATTATTATTATTTTTAAAGTAAAAAAGAAAATCATTTGCAACAACAATTTGGTAAATTTTTTTTTTGTTCAAAATGTTGAAATCATTTGGGTTTTAAAAATTAAATTTTAGTGAAAATATATTTAGAATTAAATCATATTATACATTAAAATTTCAAGAACTAAAATCATAATCTTTGTTCCTTATTTATTTCGTACAAAATTCTCTTATAATTTTTACGATGTTTTCGTTTTCATCTAAAAATTTTGGTTAATTCGAAACTAGAAAAATTTAAATTCCAAAATTTGAACCTCAAACAAACATCAACGCATTTCGACCGACGCCTCGAGAGTGAGTGAATGATTAAATGTTAATAAGGGTGTTTGGATGGATAGAAAATAAAGTGGGAAAACTTTTTCTTGGGTGGAAAAGAAAGTTATATACATTACAAATGATTAATATGATTTTTGAATAAATAGAAATTCATAGAATGATTTCTCCTTTGCGTGAAGAAAAAGGAACTTTACATATTATTACACTTCAAAAAAAAAAAGACATAATAATATACTTTTTTATAAGAAAACATAATAATAAACATACCTCTTGCGAATCTTTGTTTTTCTCTTTCAAGTTTCTTCCTTTGTTTTTTCCTTAAGCAAATATAACATATATATATATATATTCTAATCTTAGAAGTCTATAGGCAATATATCTCTATACATTTGAGATATAGGTTAAACATAATTTCTAAAAAAAAAAAAAAATCCGCGTGATAGTTTGTAAATCCAAAATTTAACTTTTTTAAAAAAATCAGATCAGATATTAACTCGTTATAACTATCACAAATAAAAAAATTTAACTATTACAAAATAATTTTTTTACGAAATCAAATTTAATTAATTTAATACTATAAATACTTTAACGAGCCACGATTTACTGAATCGAATATTATGAGTTTATTACTGTTAGTTCATAATATATTTATAAAAAAACAAATAATAAATTTTACGTCGCGAATAAAATTTAAATTCGTGATTAAACTATAGTAAAATTTTAAATTTAATTGAAAATATTAAAAGTGTTATTTTATATATAATTTATGCCATAATGTTATGTAAATTAATATATGATTTTTCTAGGGGTTATTATTGTTTTATTTTCCAAACATTTTTATATTGTAGCAATAAATTTTGAAATTTGAATTCTATTATGGTAATAAGAAAATTAATAATTAATACATAGCAAAAAAAGTATAATTAATTAAGTTAATGATGATTAATTTTTTGGTGGGTGGTCCTTAATTACTCCATATGTGTATATATATACATATACATATATATATATATATATATAGTTATAGTCAGAGTCAAGCCTCGAGCCCCAATGATTCCATGCACATGTAGCTATTGCTTCTCATCATAAACAAAGTATAATCACCTACACTACATTTTCCAATCAATTATAATTATAATATATGATCAAAATTCATTTCTTAATTAAATAACTATATGTAACCATCTACATTCATTACATCAAATTTTAATTACAAAATACAATTAACTTTCTAAATAATTACTACATTTACACAGCAAATCTAAGTTTTAATACTCTTTAATTAGTGAAATATTTAAACCGAATCGATTCTTAATTTATACCGATTAAATTATAATAATTTTTTTTAATAAAAAATACAAGTTTATTTTTTCAAAAATCAAACTTTAAACTTAAATTTTCACGTGAAATATTTATTAAATTATAATATTTTATTACTACGATGTCGGGAATGAAAAATTTAAGTATGACCTTGGAATCTTACGGAGAAAAGCCCAAATTTATAAGCAATCCATGGGCTTCAGTGGGCTCGAGACCCACCAGGATTGAGCCTCGTACACAAACGTAATTCAAGACTTGGAGTCAGTGATTATATTGGATTAAGTCTCCACGAATTTATTATATTTAAAAAAAAAAATATTTCATGAGCGAAGTTATATATATTTTTAATTAGAATAATTACTCCGGATTGCAAAATCCAATTTAGTCTCTTGTTTGAGACCGAGTGCAGCAAGAGGGCAACTCTAGAACTATAACTTAGCTGTGAATATCAGGGTGTGTATATATATATGTATATGTGTATGTATATGTATATGTATATGTATATGTGTATGTATATGTACACCTATTGTTCAAGACATATGATTTAGGGGAGATGGATTGAATGAATTGGATAAGGCATGAGTAGGGACTTCAACTATGGGGGACATGTATATAAAGCCAGTTATATCAACTAGACAAGATACTGCAACTTGGTTTTTTAATATGTGGTCTGCATGCAAATATATATCCTGCATATGTATTCACGTGTGTTTTTTAGCTTAGATATCACAGCGTGATATGTGAATACAAGTACACAACCATGTGGATATATATATATATATATATATATATATACACATATATGCGTATCTCCAAGATGAAGACACTGCAACTTATCTCCCAATGCATCCACAAAAACAAATAGTCAAGAGTTAGGCAGTGACCATCAAAGTAGGAATCACATTCAGCCTGTCAGAAGTTTAAACCGCGGCCCTTCGGGATGGTTAGATAATCAGCACGAAATGAAACTGTTTCGCGCTCAAATCTCTGTTTGGAAAGAAGGAAAATGCATGTAAAGAGATTCCAAGAAAGAAACTGGAAAGAGGTAAATGGTTTTTTACAACTTGCTTTCCACATTGAATGGTGTGTATCCATGGTTGAAGTGATCATTTGTCTGAATCTAATAACATATATAATTTAATCGAACAGCTAGAAAGTAAGATATATTCGATCAAGTAAGACTTAGAGTGATAAATTGTGTGGTAGTGGACTAAATTCAATAGATTAGCTAAAAGAATTTAGTCGGTTAAATCGATTTCTTAACTGCATAAGCCAAGCATGGGGCTTGAGAAACTGTGAAGTAAGATCTAGCGACCTGTATCTTATTTTTCAACATGATGAATCAAACTAGGTAGAATAAATGTAGACTAATCGACCATGAATCCCCAATTTGAAACGCTGTAGAAATCCTTAATGAAAGAATGAGTGTTAACTAAATGATTGACTTCTAATTTATGGTTTACAAAAGGCTTACAAGGAATCTGATGCCCCGTTGACAGTTCCAGACTGCTTCGGAGTTGATCTGGCTTGGCAGCAAACAGTTTATTAGCTTGACTGAAAGTGAGTCGTCCAAACTAACCACAACCCTACACAGGAAGACACTAGACAAAAATGATAGTCAATTTTTTGAGAGATTAATAGGGAAAATTCTCTTCAGGTTGCTTCTGCCATGGATAGTTTGGAGCTTCTGTCCGCCTCGGTTCCATCACAAACTTTTTCAGGACTTCTCTGTTCCAGATGGATCATTTCTGAGCCAAGCATAAAGAAAATAATACAACTCTAATAATATCTTTAAAGAAAGTTTAAACATGGAAATGATAGTCAGAAATCCTTCGAACATGCTTCATGAGCAACGTAATCATCAAGGATATCAAGAATAAAGCAAAAGAGAACATCATTAAATGGACTGTAGATGATCATAAGAGAGAGACTGATAATGAAGCAAAGATTTCTGTTAAGCAACTTGGATAGGGAAGTGGTAGCATCAAACTAAAGAGCATATTAGGCCTGGATGAGAAATAGGCCCCAAAAATGGCAAGCCATTGAAATGGGAAAAAAAGATATCTTAATTGAAATTCCCTTCCCCATTCACATGCATGCAAAAGAAGAAAGGAAAATGATATGTGTGTGTGTGTGTGTGTATATATATGTAGCACCCGGAAAGGAGGAAGAAAAAAAAAAAAAAAAAAAAGGGGGCCACGTCAGCAGCCACGTCAGCAGGCCCGGTCAGCAGTCCCGGCCAACCGGGGCCTGCCACGTGGCAAGACCGCGTCACTCCGAAAGGAGCCACGTTGGCGATCCGCGTGGGTGCGATCCGACGGCCCAGATCAATCGCGCGATCGGACGGCCCAGATTCAATCAAAAACGAACGGCCCAGATTAAAACGAAATGAACGGCTGTGATCAAAAGGCAAGGGGTTATAAATAGAACCCCCACACCAGACCACAAACCCTAGCCGCCCGCCGCTCGCCGGAGAAGACGAACCAGAGGCCGACCGCCGCCACCCGCCGCCGCACCGGGGAAATTTCCGACCGCCGATCGAGGTAAATTTCATACCCCCGACTCGTTTTTCCCCGCTGATTCCTCCTATGGCCAAATTGAGGCCGAAATCCCGGCCAAACGGCCGGAATACGCGGCCGAAACCCAGCGGCGCCGCCGCGCCCCCTCTCGGTTTTTGCCTCCGACGAGGTCCTTCCCGGCCTCCGTTCGATGCAATTTTTATATCACCGTGATCACCATTCTTTTCTCTACAGGTTGACCGAAGCCGAATCACCAAAACACGAACCTCGCCGGAGAGCCGCCGTACCCGAGGCGACTCGCCGCCGCCAGCGGCGGCGCCGTCGCCGGAGCACGGCGGAGCCGCCGTGCCGGAGTTGCGATTTGGGCCGAAAGAGGCCCTGGGCCTAATTTGGATTTTTTTTGGAACACGTGCAGGTACTGTTAGTGTGTTTCAGTTCCCCGGGAAAAATTCAGGAAAAATTAGGGACGGCCTGCAGGCGCACTGTGAATCGTATTCGGATCCCGAAAACAAGTAAGGACCCCTCACCCTATTTCCTATCACGGTATTAAAGTTCAAAATGATAAAACGGTATTTCTTGAATTAACGAATGTGTGAAATTGCTTAAGGTGGCTAATGGAGCCCGAGTCTAGTGTGATTGGTGATTTACTGTTATTTGGCCTGTTTACAGCTTTAAATGCAAAATGAGTTTTGATGTGTTCATTTTACAGATTTGTGTGCATATACTACGTTTTTATTAATCATGGGTTGAATGACTGAAAAACTGATACTGTATGTTGTCTGTTTGGCATGAATTACTGTTTTGCTTGTTTGTATGTGAATTGATGATGCTGACTGAGGAAAAGGAAAATGAAAGATTGTGTAGACTGATAATTGTATTATGGGGGTCAGCCTGACTAGATATCCTGGGAGATGGTGGACGGACCGGGTCCGTAGGGAACCCTACCGGGATTGTGGTCTCACATGCCGGACGGGGTATGGAGATCTTATGGTTTTGGCGCCCATACCGGACGGGGTATGGGGACGGCCCGTTTCACCCTCATACCGGACGGGGTATTGAGGTTTATGGTTTTGGCGCCCATACCGGACGGGGTATGGGGACGGCCCGTTTCACCTTCATACCGGACGGGGTATTGAGGTTCATGGTTTTGGCGCCCATACCGGACGGGGTATGGGGACGGCCCTGGAAACTGATTATGAATGTTAAAGGTTAACGGGTAGCGGAACCCCTATGGACCCCCACGGATACTAGTAGGCTGGTAAATGAGAAAAAGATATGTTGTACAATGATTGAAATTTTAAGGGGCGTGATAAGTGTTATGTTTTACAGCTTATATTATTCAATGATTATGATAATGTTATTGTTTTTCTTATATTGTTTTCATAAATTCCACCGAGGTAAGTGGAGGGTAAAGGTTTTCATGTTAATAAACGAGTTTGTTGTAAATTATGCTCCATTGGTCTTTTGTGTTTTTCTACCCACCTTTACCTCCGTGACGGTGAGATATCGTGATGTTCTTACTGGGCTAGTGTAGCTCACTCATTATTTAACCATTTCAGATCAGGAAGACATGGTTCCCGAGCCCGTTCCGCAGGAGGACGACGAAGGGGATGCCTAGAGACTCTGTAGTCATACTCATAGTTTTATTTTCGAGTTTCTCTCTTAGTTAGTTTAATCTTTTGTATTTTAAGTACGTTTTTGGTTTTTTTTCGTGTAAGGGATGTTAACTGAAATTTTGATCTCGCTTCCGCATTTGATATATTTAAATACTCATTTCATTTTAATATTTCCGGGGCCGTTACAATATATGTATTGATGGGAAACAAAGGTGCACTCCCCTCAATTTGCTCCTGAGAAAACATTATGACTGGTTCACATTGATTTATTTAGTAAATACGAACTGGCTGCTATCTAAAGCACTTATATTCTCGGTATAATCAAGAATCAAACACCACTTTCTCTGCCCATCATCCGGATGAATCAGTCCCTCACGAAAATACTCTCCTCTAGGATCAAGCAGTTTGGCTGTTTGTCATCCTTAAGGCCTAACTCCTATTGTGTATATGTACATCTTAAAAATTTCACTTGCTTCTTTCAGAAATTCGCAAACGAGTGGTCTTAATTTGGTCTCAAATGCATGAATTCCAACATGAAGAGGTTTCCTTTCAGAAGGTCTGTTCATTTCATAATTCTTGAATCTGATGATGTTACAGTAATATAGCTTAAACTCAAAGATCATAAGAATCCAGTAAAGAAATTCAATAAGTCGATATTATGATGGTCAATCAACAAGCACAGGCATGCATGCAGTAAAATTCATAACATGTTTCTCTTAACTTTTGAAGTGAAAGCAAATTCAATACAGATCCACAGGAATAATTGTGGGGAAAAAAATAAGAAGGACAACAGCTTTTCCAAAATTCAACATAATACCTACGACATGAATCTCACAAAGACGCATAAGCTTTACTTTTCCATCAATGAGAAGACATTTTCGTAAGCTTTACATTAAGACTTTGGAGTATGTGACAGCAAATGGTAAGCGAAGCTTATCAAACCCATACGAGGTTAGCTCCAGAAAACCACAGGAAAACCATCTTCAATAAGTACCAAGTCCTACTTATTGCCTGTTCAGAAATAGTTCTTAGAAGAACATGACAAGAACAACTTCTTTTAAACATTTAAGAGATATAAATGTTACATACAGGCATATACATGTCTGTGCAGCAGAAAACAAATTTTTCAACGGTAGGTCTTCTTTCTAAAAGAAAATTATTCAGAAACTAATTTGAAAAAGAGTTATAATTTCGTACCTGATCTACATATGAGTATGTGCAGAAGAATTCTCATGCATCCGTTCAAGAAAGTGCAAGCAGGAATACATGTGGACATGCGTGGAAATGCACATACACACACTAACAAACATTAAGTACATGAAATCAAAACCCTGTTTCTTTTCCATTCTTTTTATACCAACTTCAAAACTCAACAGAATTTCACCAGTGAAAGAGAAATATTCTACCAGTCCAAGGAGCAGAAGCTGTGTGGCTTCAACTCCGGGACTAGCATCAGAGAATCATACCTGTTACTTCATCTGGTGATGCACGGCAGGTTAATCCATTTGGCTGCTCTATGTTTTCCAACTTTTCAATGTTTCTTCTTTTATCCTGCAAGGTAATCCAAAAAAGAGATTTACAATACACATGCATGGATAGAGAAAGTTACCGATTTGTTTACAAAAATATCGATAAGAAAATTGCATGTGGGGGACAGTATTCCCACATGCTAAGAGAACTATTAAGTCAAGCTCTTGCTATAAAGAACATGAGCAACTATACTTTTACCTAATGCCTACTACATTACATGGTTTCCTCTGCACAGAATGTCCACTCTGTAACAGCTGTGTTCATCCAAGCCTTAAACCCAAGTAGTTTATTACCAAAGAGATGTCAAATTACGGAAAGTGATTACTTGGATGTATCTACCACTTCATACAGTTTCATGCAAGCGACAAGATCAGCAAACTCAATGAATCATACCCCATAGGATAAATTAAGATAAAAAATCCAAATCATAGATATACAGTAAAACCTCTGCCACCAAACTAGAAAATCAAAGTCCTTGTGAAAATTGTGACATAAATAGCATGTTCAGATAAAAATAATAACAATCAGTTTACAATCCAGATCCCACATTTTGACTATTAGGTCATGTTTGGTATGGTGGGTAGGGTAAGTTAAGGCTAGTTCATTATTCCAAACAATTTTAACTCGTTCGATTCAAGAGAACATTCCTATGAACTTCTTATTCTCTGAAATCAAGACTTAATTACTTATTTTGGGAATACTCAAAGCCCTGCTAGACACTACAAGAGCATAATAGAGCAATTCAAAAGTTACCTCCCCCTTTCAGTGTAAGAGTTATCCTCAACTCCATCACCTTGAGATGATTCAACAGATTCAGATTCCAGCTCTGCATCAAGAAATGCAGCGAAGTTGTCGCTACTAGATGAATGCACCGGAGAATCCATCAAAAAACTCATTTGGTCATCCACGCAATAAAAATGCTTCAATTCAAATGAAAAATAATAAGATACAAAAGAGAAGTGCTTGAATTCTAGAATTCTTCTTACTTTTCCACATGCAAACAAGAATGCTATTCTTCTTACAGAGTTCATTAAGCACTTTTACCCAATTCTACATCTGTGATGGCTGATTAAGAAACGTATTATATGAAGTTATCGTACCAAGCTAGTACCGAACGCCCATTAAAAAAAAGCAATGTTTTGAAGCTTCTCTTGAGGTGTGTCTCAAAATGAAGGTGGAATGCATTAGGCAAAGGATCCAGTTGGCTTAGAAAGACAGTTATGATGAGGACAAAGTATCAATTCACTAGGTGCATGTGATGAATACCCATGAGGAAAGGTAAAAGAACCTTTCCTGGTGGATTTAATTAACAAACTCTATAATCAAACTCGGTTACAGAGAAAATTAAAGCCTAAGTAGCTTGTTTTGACTTGACAATACACCCAAGCAAATCCCTCAAACTAAAATTAACTTTCCCCTAAGTGCATCAATAACCTCATCCTCAACACCTAGATGATGCTTAAGATAAAAGTGTAAGAACAAAATGTTCACTGATTAAAGAATTCCAAACAACTTAATATGCCTGTAACTCAATAAAAAACTCCTTGGGAAGAATCACTAGCAAAGGGATTGTACAACACCATACACTTTTTCTCAAAGATAGAACTAACTTGTTTAGACTCACAGAAGTTCTCGTTAAAGAACCCTATAGCATATGGCTGTTGACTCACTGTAGCACCTATTCCAACTCTTAGGTAATCGAAGCAATTGCAAAGAAGCTACCTTTACGTACCTCTGTGCATAGCCATCCACCTCCACGACGCAATGCAGCATCATGTCAGCGTCATCAGCCTCATTGGCCCAAGTTCCCTTGACTCAACAAAACCTTCAGGGACTCCAAGCTACCTCTAAATGTAGCTCTGTGCAGAGCCATTCATCTCTTATGGTCCTTCTTGTTAACCTTCCCCACCAACTCCAGACAGTTCTTGATTATGTACACGTCGGTTACCCTCGCGACTCGCTGCAAAAGATCGCCAGATAAAGCACGTCGTGCAGATCTGAGTGCTCGTTTTCCAGTGCCAGCCGCGAAAGGGGCCTTGCATTCTATATTCACTACGCATTTGGCAAAACTAGAGGTTTCGAGTAACACTGTTGAAGATTGAGTTTTCCACGGGACAAGTAGTTTGATTTTGTTTTTTTCATACTTACTGTTTACTGTTTCCTTCATGTTTACTGTTTCCTTCAGGTATTGACTACAGCAGAAAACTCCTATTTTTTCTGCAAATTTTCCTTTTCACTTTCTTTCATATTCTTCCATATTTCAGAAATTTAATTAACTAACATTTTAAAGAGTGGTATCAGAGTTGCTGTTTTTGTAGGCTGTGAGGAGTTAAGCAAACTTGTTTTTTGATTAAACTTCATCAAGTTGACAGAAAATGGCCATGAATTTGAACCTACCTGCACTACTAGTGTTCACAGGAGAAAATTATGATTATTGGGCTGTAAGGATGGAATCATATTTGCTTGCTTATGACTTATGGGCTTCTGTAGAGGAAAATTATGATAGGGTATCTTTATTTGAAAATCCTACATTAACACAAATTCGTCAAGATGTAGAGAGCTCCATGAAGAATATCAAAGCTCTATCCATTCTCCATTCATCTGTATCAGAAGATATTTTTTTAAGGTCGGTTGGTTTTAGCACGGTAAACAAAAAGCTTAGAATTATTTAAAGGAAGAGTACATTAGAAGTGCAAATGTGAGAAATGTAAAATTATTAACATTAAAGAGGGAGTTTGAGCTGATGAAGATACAAGAAGGTGAAAGTGTTAAAGACTACTATACCAAGGTTATGAATCCGGTGAATCAAATCAGATTGCACGGAAGGGATTTCAAGGATCAAAGAGCAGTAGAAAAGATGATGATCAGTCTTCTAGAGAAGTTTGAATCAAAACTCTTAGTGATTGAAGAAACTTGCGATATGGAATAGTTGACAGTAGCTAAGCTGATAAGCAAGTTGCAAGCTCAAGAGCAAAGAACTTCTATCAGAAGCGATGGTGTTGTAGAAAATGCATTCCAAGTTAGACAAAAGGGAAAACAAGTTGCTACAACCTTTAAAAAAGTTAGTAAGTCTTTTGAGCCTAAAAGTAAAGAACACCAAAGCTCAAAAGAGTCAAATAAAAAAGAAAAACTTCTTGTTTGCAGCCTTTGTAGCAGGAGTGGGCATCTGGAGAGTAAATGCTAGAAGAATTTGCAATGTAGAGTTTGTAAAACGATAGGATACAGTGCAAAAGTTTGTTGGAAAAGAAATAAAAAATTATAAAATACACAACAATAACAAAAATAGTCTACTGAGCAACAACAAGCTAACTTTGTGGAGAATCAGACGCATCAGGAGAGCCGTTTGTTTATAGTTACTCAAGATCTTTATGTACTTGATGTTGATATATGGTACATTGACAGTGGTTATACAAGTCACATGGCTGGAGATCAGAGACTATTTTCTAGTCTAGATGCCAGCTGCAGAATTAAAGTAAAACTTGAAAATAGGATGATTGTAAAAGCTCAAGATAAAGGTTCAGTGCTAATTAACAATAAATAAGGTACAAAATTAATTACTGATGTCTTGCTTATTCCTGGTCTAGAGCAAAATTTATTGAGTGTGGCTCAAATGCAAAATAAAGGATATTCAGTTTTATTCAGAAATAATTGCTGCTATGTATATGATGCTGCAAATGTTGAGGTTGTGAGAGTTAATAAGGTTGATAATAGTTATATTTTATGTTTGAAGCATGTGAATCAAATTGCCTTTCTATTAAAAATGATGAAACATTGTTGTGGCATAAATGTTTTGGTCACTATCATATTGATGCATTAAAGTTGATGCAGAAGAATAATATGGTGAGTGATATGCCTGTTATTTCTTGTGGAGAAGAAGTATGTGCAGCTTATCAGTATGGTAAAATGTATATGACCAATTTTTAAACTGGTGGAGTTATTCGTGCAATAAGAAAACTTGAACTAATCCACTTTGATGTTTGTGGGCTTATGAGCGTTGCTTCCTTCAGCTACAATAAATATTTTATTTTGTTTATGGACGATTTTACAAGGATGACCTAAGTTTACTTTCTCTCAAATAAGGGTCAAGTGTTTACTGTGTTTAAAAAATTTAAATCATATATAGAAAAACAAAGTGGATGTGAGATAACAAATTTAAGGTCTAATAATGGCAGTGAATATACTTAAGCTGAGTTCAGAAAATTTTGTGATGATTGTAGTATATTGCAGCAATTTATTGTTGTTTATTCACCTGAGCAAAATGAAGTCTCAAAAAGAAAGAATAGGACAATAATGAAGATGGCCAGGTGCTTGATGTCAGAGAAGGAGTTGCCCAAAAGTTTTTGGGCTGAATCTCTATATACTTCAATTTATCTGCTTAACCGACTTTCCACCAGATCAGTTAAAAAAAACTCTAATTGAGGCATGAAGTGGTTCAAAGCCTTCAGCAAAGCACTTGAGAATCTTTGGCTCAATTTGCTATACACTTATTCCTTTTGTGAAGAGGACCAAGTTGGATGATAGAACTCAAATTGATATATTCTTAGGATATGCAAAATAGACTAAATGTTATAGAATTTATGATGTGCATTTTGGTAAAGTATATGTCACTAGGGATGTAAGATTTGATAAACAAGCTTGTTGGGATTGAGAGAAGAAACAAGTTAAAATAAAAAAAAATTGAGGAAGGCTCAGTTGCTTTCAAATCTATATTGGGTCCGAGTAATTCTGTTCAACATGAACAAAGCGACCGTGATGTTAATTCAAATCCTACTGTTGATACTCCTACCAAGAAAACAAAGTCACTTGCTGAAATTTATGAGAGATGCAACTTAGCAGTTATAGAACCATCTAACTTTGATGAAGCCTCAAAGTATCCTGAATGAAAAACGGCTATACGGGAGGAGTTTGACACAATTTGCAAGAATGAAACATGGGAGCTAACATCAAGACCTCTGAACAAGAATGTGATAGGGATAAAATGGATTTACAGAACTAAGTTTAATACTGATGGGTCAGTCTTCAAGTATAAAGCTAGACTTGTGGTGAAGGGATATGCTCAGCTTGCAGGAGGATATTTTGGTGATACTTTTGCACCAGTTATAAGACATGAAACAATAAGGTTACTTGTAGCTCTTGTAGTAAAGAAAAGTTGGAAGCTGTTACATTTAGATGTTAAGTCAGCCTTTATAAATGGAGTCTTGGAAGAAGAGATTTATGTGGAGTAGCCACAAGGTTTTCAGGTTTTTGAAGATGGTGATTATGTGTATAAGTTAAAGAAGACCTCATATGGGCTTAAGCAAGTTCCTAAAACTTGATACACCAGAATTGATTCACATTTGATCAGCATGGGTTTTAGGAGGAGCAAAACTGAAGCAACTCTTTATGTGAAGGGTGTTGATGACAACAATCAGTTTGTTGTATCAATATATATTGATCATTTGCTAGTGATAGGAGGAGACTTAAAGCTGTTAATGCAATTTAAACAACATATAATTGCAGAGTTTAAGAAAATGACTTATTTCCTTGGTATGGAGGTCAAGCAACTGGATGATGAAATTCTTTTTTCTCAAAGAAAGTATGCATGAGATGTCTTGAAGAGCTTTAAAATGGAGAATTGCAAGTCAACTACCATATCACTTTCTGCAGGTAAAAAGTTGTCAAAGTTTGATGAAGCTGAGAAAGTAATTACAAGTTTTTATAGAAGTTTGATTGGAAAACTCATGTATTTGACTGCTACCGGGGTAGATTTGATGTTCTCAGCTAGTTATTTATCAAGATTTATGAATTCACCTAGTTAAAAGCACCTTGGAGCAGCAAAAAGGGTGCTGAGCTATTTAAAAAGAACTTTGGTTATGATATTTGGTATTCAAGAGAAGAAAATGGTGCATTGTAAGGATATTCTAATAGTGATTGGGCAGGAAATTCAGATGATTGCAAGAGTACTTCAGGATTTGTTTTTTCATTTGGGTCAGGTGTCTTTGCTTGGAATTCAAAGAAGCAGGAGGTTGTAACTTAGTCCACTACTAAGGCTGAATATATAACTGCAGCTGTAGTAGCAAACCAGGCTATATGGCTCAAAAATTTTTTGAATGAACTTAATATGGTGCTGGAGGTTCCAACTGTTATTTATGTGGATAATAAATCTGTCATTGCAATTGCAAATAATCTTATTCAACATGTAAGAACAAAACATATTAAAGTGAAGTATCATTTTCTTCATGAAGATGAAAAAGATGGTGAAGTTCATTTAGTGTATTGCAATTCAAATGATCAAGTTGCTGATATACTGACCAAAGCTCTGCGTAAGTGTAAATTTGAAAATTTAAGAGTAAAACTTGATTTGTTCAATAGAAAACTCAAAGAGGAGCGTTGAAGATTGAATTTTTCGTAGAACAAGTAGTTGATTTTGTTTTCTTCAGACTTTATATTTAATGTTTCCTTCTGGTATTAAAGTTCTATATCTTTCGGTTTAAATTATAATATATATCAGATTTAGTATAATTTGTATAAAATTAAAGTCAAATCTTTAATATTTAAGTTGAAGAATAAGAGATTATCTTATTCAAAATTAGTTTGTACTATTATTATTACTGTAAAATAAAATGAAAACAGTATATATATAATTATTATTAAATTAGTTTGGAGAATATATATTTTTACATTGTAAATATTATATATCTATTTATATGCATGTGACGTACGCTCCCATCATATATATTTTAGGGTGGTAGTACATATGCCACAAGGGCAATTTCATAATCATATATATATATATCATATACAATGTATAATTTTTACATGGACACTATATACTATATAGCTAGGTTTACCAAAAAACCATATTATGTATATATACAAGTTCCAAAGTATACTGCATACATTCATCACATATATATATATATATGTATAAGATCTTTTATCAATCTATCTACAGTCTCATAATCAAAAACACTATACAATCCCCAAGCCCATATATAAACTCAACGTCTAATTAGACTCATCCAATTACGTAAACTACACATATATTATCTAGGCAATATATGTATATAATGTATGTAAAGCTAGTAGCTGTACCAGCTTGTCTTTCTTTCTTTACATCAAACACATACATGCTTGATCGGTATGACATGCATCTTGTATCTGCTATCATATATATTGCATCAAGTCATTTGGCATATATATATATATATGTATATATACACACACACATATATATATATACACCACAAAAAAACCGCAGCTAAATCCATCCTTTCTTGCCGCAGTTAGTCATCTTCCTTAATTGGAAGCTCTGCAAGTTGATCACAAGATATCTCATGAACAAACCTAAATCCTTGTTTCCTACTTCGATCTCATCTCAACTTTTTGCCAAAATGAATTAATCGTCACCAATTAATTAATCAATTCCAACAGAAATCAGGCTGATCATCACCATTTCCCAATTCTAATCTTCTGATGTGCAGCTGGTTAGAGGGAAAACTATTTAGGTTTCCTGAGAGAGATATACTCTCACAATGGGGAGGAGGGCCAAGAGTTAGAGAAATACCATTAGATTTTCCATGGATTAATCTTGGTGTACTCAACTGCTGATCCATTAAATTGATATACCCACCAAACCCACCTGAACCGTTGATCAGATTCTGATCATCATCATCATCATCGTCATTATCATCATCATCATCATCACCATCTCCAAACTTTGAAAGATTCATTCCCCCATTACCACTAGTTATAATTTGCTTCATTTCTATCCCACTTGATAGTACTATCTTACGGCTTGGGGAATTCTGCAATTCATGACTCAATATCCTTTGTTTCTTTGTAGTACTACTCCTGATCTGATTATCATCATTATCAGCAGCTTTAGTACTATTAATTCTGGCCGGTTCGACACGATAATCCGAGGATCCAACGAGGTTGATGAAGCTGGTTTGGTGCTGGTGAAGAGATCTGGACATGGTGGAGTTTGATGAAAACTGGTTTTTGATCTCTTGTTTTGATTCTTCAACAATATCATTATAAATTTGGTTCTGTGGGGAAGGAAGTGAATATTCATACTTTTTGTGTTCATGATGTTTATTGGTTGAATTCTTCTGATCTTCATCATCAAGATTCTTTGGCTTTTTCTCTTTGATTTCTTCCATGTACATCTCCTCAACCATAGGTTTCCATAGCCGAACTCGAGCATTTATAAACCAGTTTGATACCTGCTGATCACATTGATTTAAATTAAGTACTCCTAATTAAGCGTCAGTATATATATATATATATATATATATATATATATATGTATATGTAGCAGAAAAAGAAAAAACCCATATGTATAATTCCCGACCTGACTCCTTGTAAGCCCTGTTTGTTTTGCTAGCACAATTTTATCTGAATCCTTGGGATACCTGTAACACCCCCATGAAATTTAAGATGGTATTAAAGATAGCATTCTAGTATTAGAATTCTTATAGTTCCAGTTCTATCAAAAAGGTCTGGTTCATGTTTTTAGTTTGATGAACTTACGAGTGAGGAAATTATAAGTAATGAATGACTCGATCAATTATATAAATACACTTACGGGTGAAGGAAATGCTCGAAAAGCCAAGCTCGAAGAACAGATACAGCTCGTTCAGGCAATCCTCTCTGGGATCTCCAGGCATTGTTTCGGACCACACCGATCTGTTGCAGTGCCCGCTGTTGGCGAAGCTGGTGATCAATGTACCTTAATTTGGAGTAGCCAGCTTCAACCTTAAACGACGTCGTTGTAGCTCCTGATAACCAATCTTCTTCGTCTTCTAAACTCTTGCTTGTGGCCTTGACTTGAACTGATATTGCATCTTTAAGACACCTGAATCGCTTTGATATTGTTTGCAAACCAAGTCCAGTGTATGATTTCGCAGAATCCAACCCTGCAATCTGCTCGAAACAAGAAACCACAGTCTGCATTTGCTGCTGGTACTGCTTGTATCTTTCCTCAATCTGTACGTACATATACACACACATATAAATTCATATGTGCTAAGTTATCTGTGTATATATATATATATAATATAAATGCGTGTACCCATCTCTGGATGCAGTCAAAATTTCAGAGAGCAAAAGGAACATAAGAAGAAGATGAAAAGCAAAACTACATCGTATTTGAGTGGTTGAATATAGTGTTCCCAGAAGGGCCCCAAACACTGGTGAGCAATTAATTTCAGCGCTCTGTATAATAATATATATATATATATATATGTGTGTATACGTTTTAGAAATTAATGCGTTAAAAACATAAATATCAAATAAAAATTCATACATTTTAGAAATTAGATCATAGAAATGCACTAATGATAATATAAGTTTTTAATTAAAATAGACTCAAATAGAAACAAAAAAAGAAATGGTGGATTTGAGTGTATACCTGTTCAAGCATGTTAAGAAGCTTCGTCTTCTTCATCTTCAGCTCCTGCCTTTCTGCTGTGGTGAGCTCGCTCGCAGGCTTATAATGATGTCCATTGCCGATAGCTTCACTCCCGGAACCGGCTACTTCGCCGGCAGTGGATTCCTTCATCTTCTCTTTAATCATCCCGTTGGTAATTGGTTGATCGAACTTTATTATTTTCCCCACGTTAACAACTTCATCAAGCAGCTCCTGTGCAGCCCTCAAGAACTTAGATCCCAACGCGACGCCATGCACACCGGAAAACCCGTTCGACACTGCCGGAAAACTCGCCGTCGTCGACGACGAGGACTGCCCTTGCATATCAACGTTGCTGCTGCTTGACCTGTAAGTAGACACCTGCTCTGACGACAAGCTAAGCGACAGGCCTTGCCATGTGGGAGATACCACCGGCGGATAAAACCGCCGGTAAAACTCATCATGGCCGCCACCAGTTGGAACTGTGATCTGTCCGGAGTTTTGGTCCACGCCGACGCACAAGTTGTAGAGGCTGACGGCGTGGAGGCCTGAAGATCGAAGGGGGTCGTCGGAATTGGTGGGACCCATGACGGGAGGTGAAGTGGGAAGGTGGATGCTAGTTAGATGAGGGTGAGAAGACGGCGGCGCGTGGGGAATGTTGGTGAGCGTGAGCGAGTTTCCGGCGGCGTTGAAGCTGGGAACTGAAGAGTAAGGTAAGTAAGTTGGATTCACGAGGTAGAGAGTTTGTAATCCGTCATTAGCAGGTTGAATTTCTGAGCTTCCATGAAAGTACGTAGCCATGGATTCAGCTTTTGCAGAAATCAGTACTTACAGCGTACGGGTAGTACCAATTTCAAAAGCTTCCAAAAAAAAAAAAAGAATCAAATAAATCATTAAAAGAAATTATCATCAAAATAACTACTCAGTACAGAAAATCCACCGACTGATCCATAGCAATCAGATCCGCAAATTCTGGAAATTGATATGATCATATATATTACTATGCACGTACTATTCTTGAAGAAGAAGAAGAAGAAGAAGAAGAAGAAAGAGAATGGAGTTACTTATATATATGTATAGAGAGAGAGAGAGAGAGAGAGAGACAGAGGAGGTGATAGCATAAAACCCATCAAGAATCATCACACGAGGAAATGAAATAATATTTAAATAAGAGAAAAAGAAATGGAAAAGAACCCATCAAATTAACGAATATTGTTCTTGTTATTGCTGCTGTACAGAGAAAACCAGATAGGTATATAGATAGATATATATATATATATATCTAGAGAGAGAGAGAGAGAGAGAGGTACCGTGAAGAAGAGGATGCATCTGAAATCTATCATATTCATGGGGGGGGGAGCAAATTCTTCTTCTTATTATCAATTCATCACCCACAAAATTCCTGCAAGTAATAATAATTGTAAACTTCAAAAAAGAAAATGATAAGCAGACAAAAACCTTTTCTTCCTTTTCTTTTCCTTTTTTACTTTCCCCACCTTGGTTTGACTTCTAAGTATTTCATCAAAGAAAAAAAGAAAGTAATAACAGTTACATGAATTGACAAATTATTCATTATACACACACACACACACATATATATATATATACACACACATATATAATCTCTTGTTAATCTTATCTTCTTCTGTTAACTTACTCTAACAAGTGTTAGGTACTCATGAGTTAGGTACTCTTTCTAAATAAAAAATATACAATTTCGTACCGAATTAGTAAGAAACGATATACAGAAGTGCACCTAAATTTATCGCAAAAGATTTGATCGCGTCATGACAATAATACTTCAATTTGGTGAATAGGAATTTTTTATTTTAACTTTTTAATCACTCTGAGATATTTTCTGTTTTTTAATTAAATAGTTAATACTTTTATTTTTTTAAAAAAAATAGTATGAATTTACATTAAATTGTGTATCGTGAGAATTTAATCGTATTATTATTAGTAATTAATTACCCTCTTAAGTATAAATTTTATTGATTATTTCAATTTAATTTTTGTTAATAACATTTTAAACATAAAATATTAAACTTAATATATCCATGTAGAAACTATTAAAATACTTACTTTTAATATGTAAAATTTAGTAATATAATAATACTTTTGTATCTATTCAATTCTATATTTCGTGTATTTAATATGTAAAAATCAGTGTTGATTATTTACCCATTATTTGATGCATAGTTTAATAAATTTAACTTATATTATACACTCTATTTTAAGTTGTCAAAAAATTAAAATATTATTCTTATTTAAATTTTTATATTATATATTATCGTTATTTATTTTATTTTTCTGAGTAATTATTTTATAAAATTAAAATTTTAATCAAATTCAAAGTTAAATCTCAAATTTTTTATAAATATATACATATATATATATATGTATACATGTGTGGAATATTATAGGTACTATGTACAAATTAAATGCAGTCACGTTTACTTAGGAACACATAATTAATATTATATAATAATAATAATACTTGTAGGTAGAGAGATGGGATGAGGTCACATTCGCTTTTAATAAAAAAACTTTATTGAAAAAATATCTCTTTGTCTGGCACTTAATTTATATATCCTTTTTTACCCTCATAATTATTTTCTTATATTCATACATATATATATATATATACATATATACATATATATATATATGGGCAATATTTTTTTGTGGTTGTAATTCAAGAGTTCAAAGATAAAGCACTAATAAAATCTCTATACTGTTCAAATTAAAACCATCCCTTCCATGTAATTGTATTTATATTTGGACTATATATACATATATATATATATATATCTTATTTTCTAATAATGTAGCCCTTTATTTAAAGATTATATAAATTTTACTTTGTATTATAAATTTACCTTCGTAAATTTATAATATTTGATTCAAAAAATTAATAATTTAATTCACCAATGTGTTTATAAAACTGTAGTAATTATATTATTTTTTTATCTTGACAGTAATAAATTTATAATATTTTACTGGTGCATTGTCACGTTAATATTATTTTTACTTTTCACCATGACAACAATTACAGATATTAATTATGAATACAAATTAAGAAAATAATCATGTGAATTTTGTGTTTTATTTTTAACTAATCAAACTCTTAGATTTTCATCTTTTTAACTTGTGGGGCAGTAAAAATTAATAAAGTATTTTAATTTATTTATATTGATGAAAGACATTTATCATATCAACCAATCAAAAATTGTAAATACGAAATATTAAATTTAGTCGAATCTCATATCTCACAAGAATTCTTAAATAAAAATTATAGTGTAGATAAACATGTTTTTTTTTACTATGAGCATGGTAAAATTTTAGTCTAAAATCATAAATCGTAGAGTTCAATTAGTCAAAATATTATCCCGTTAAAGCGAAAATTACGATTTCAAACTCGATATACTAATATGTTAATGGATATAACAACAATTTATTTTCAACTTAGTTGAAAGATCTTATGAATAAGGGAAAATTCTTTTTGGTAGATTATTTAGACTTGATTATTGTAACGACTTCAGACATTTTAAAAAAAAATAAATTATAAACTTAGTGCGGAAGTGAAATAAATAGTTAGCATTTACATTCTTTACACAATAACTGAAAGTACCAAATAGGGTTTATGGAAATAACTTTTCTCAAATAACAACTAATCAACAAGGAAATAAATTAAAAGTAAACAAATTAAACGTTCTACTCGCGATCCTCTTTTGGATCGAGCTCTGAATTCTGATTCTCTTGATTTGAAGTGGTTAATGAAAGAATGAGCTACACTAACCCAGTAAGAATATCACGTTACTCACCGATACAAAAATGAAGGTTGGAAGAAATCATAAAAATAACTAATTGAGCTTTTAATTAAGTAAAATCGTTTATCATAAATAAAATCATTTACTATTTACTTATCGTAACGAGATTTATAAAAACAACATATAGAGGCAATAACATAACACATATCATAATTTCATATGCAATCGGTTGAGACAATAATTTTTTTTTTATCAGTCTGCTGATATCTTTAATATTTTTAATTAACGGGCCGTCCCCATACCTCGTCTGGTATGAAGGTGAAACGGGTCGTCCCCATACTTCATCCAATATGAGACAGCGTTCATGATAGGGTTCTCTATGTACCCAGTCCATCTACCATCTCCCAAGATATCTAGTAAGGCTACTGTTTCATCTATTCACTTAATCAAATAATTTTTCATTTATTTTTAATTTTCAGTTTTTCAATTTAACTATAATCACATAAGTCAAGTAATACATGCATTCAAAACTCTAAAATCAATCAATAAGATATTATCATGTATTCAAACTATAAAATAAATCAACAGAATTAACAATAAATAAATTTCGATTCTGACTCTATTAGTAACCTGTAATTAATTATGGATATTTTTTAAATTACACAAAATACTGTATAATTATTAATTAGACTTCAATTCCATAACAGAGAATAAGGTGAATGATTTTTACTCAAATTGATGCCCAAAATGCTAAACTTATTTACTGTGCCTACTGGCGGTTCCCAGGTTCCCTAAATTTTCTTTTCGGGGATTAAAACGCGCTTCAAATACCTAGAAATATCTCAAAAAATACAAAATCAGTGTTAGGACTCCTTTTTGTCCAATTTCAGAATTCTGGTACGGCGGCTCCGCCGTGCTCCGGCGATAGCACCACCGTCTACGGTGGCAGTTTACCTCGGGTCTGCTATTTTCGATCGATTTTGTATCAATCTCTACGAGAAAATACGTTCGGGGGCCTTTGTTGGTCCAAAAAAAATTACAAAACCAAAGCTCATCGGCGGCGGAGTTCTCCGATGCAGGAGCTCTGCCGGTTCACCTCTGCAGTTTGGTGTTTTACTTCGGTCAACTTTGTAGAGAAGGAAATGGTGATTACAATGGTGAAAGAATTATGCAGAATGGGAATCGAAAAGGGTCTAATCGGATGCGATTTTTACAATTTTCTACAGCGTTGCCACCAGACTTTGCTAGCAATTTTCGGTCAATTCATTGGTCTTTTTGCTCCGATTTAGCTATGGAGGAGTTTAAAATTGAATTTTGAGTAAAAGAGAAATTTTTTACCTCTTTTGGCGGTCAGAAGTGGTTTTGGCATGGCAGCGGCGGCAGTCGGCTTCCTTCCGGCGACTGAGTCTTTTTCTCTGGCCGGGGGGGGGAGGGGGGGTCTGGCAGCTAGGATTGGAGTTTGGTGTAAAGAAGGTTATTTATATATGTCCCTTTCTAATCTGGACCGTCCATCACGTTTGATCTGAACTGTTCGATCGCAATTAAATAGAGAGTGAATTTGAACTGTCCGATCGCGTTTAAATAGGAAGTGAATCTGGACCATTCATCGCATTTAAATCTAACTGTAACAACCCCAGAATTTAAATGAAGATGTATGTATTAAAAATCTTAGATGCGGAAGCATAATAAAAATTTTGATTAACATCCCTTACACAATAACCAGAAACGTACTCAAAACATGAAAGAATAAGCTAATTAAAATAGATACTCGAAATAAAAACTATAAATAGAACTATAAAGTCTTTAGGCATCTGACTCGCCGTCTTCCTACGGAACGGATTCGGGAACCCTGTCTTCCTGATCTGAAATGGTTAAGTAAGGAATGAGCTACACTAGCCCAGTAAAGACATCATACTATCTCACTGCCACATGAGTAAAGGTCGGTAGAAAATAAAAACAACCAATTGAACATAATTTATAACAAACTCATTTATTAACATAAAAATATTTACTGTCCACTTACCTCGGTGAGATTCATGAAAATAACATATGAAAACAATAACATTATAACCATCATAAAATCATATCGACTTTGTAACAGAACACATGTCATACTTTTGTACTTCAATAATCAGACAATAAATTTTCTCTTTTACCAGCCTACTAGTATCCATGGGGATCCATATGGGGTCCCCGTTACCCGTGAACCATTAACATTAATAACCTGATTCCATGACCGTCCCCATACCCCGTCCGGTATGGGCGCCAAAACACAAAAAGTCTCCATACCCCGTTCGGTATGAGAGACCACGTTCCCGGTAGGGTTCCCTATGGACCCGGTCCGTCCACCATCTCTCAAGATATCTAGTCAGGCTATCCACATTATCTATTTATCAATTCACATAACCGTTTTGCCATTTTTCTTGATTTCAATCATCCAATCATACGCAAACATGTAAACCAGTAATTGACACCAAACAAGACAACACAGTATCAGGTTCACCCTAATACCAACCATACTAAAAGAAACCATGATTCATGCGTACGAGACCATAAAATAAATACATCAAATATCATACTGCATTTAATACTGAAAAATAGATCAAACAACAACTTACCAACAATGTATTATATTCGGGCTCCATTGGCAACCTCAATCAATTATACATATCTATAAAGTCACAAAATACCGTTTAATTATTTATTAAGCTTTAACGCCGTGATAGGAGGTAGGGTGAGAGATCTTTACTTGTTTCGGGGTCTGAAATCGGCTCTACGGTGCGCCTATGGGCTGTCCCTAAATTCTTTGAATTTTTTTCGGAAAACTGAAACACACTACCGGTACCTGCACGTGTCCCAAAAAAATTCCAAATCAAACCTAGGGCCCCTTGCATTGGTCCCTGCGATAAAACAACCCTAGGGCCCTCGGTAGACCAAAAAATCACGAAAAATCGAGACTTATCGACGTCGGTGCTCTCGAGTGCGGTGGCTTCTCCGGCGCGAGTCGCGTTTTGATGTTTTGCTCCAGTCAACCTGTAGAAAAAAGGACGGTGATCACAATGGTATAAAAATTGCATCGAACGGAGATCGGGAAGGGCCTCATCGGAGGCAAAAACAGAGGAAAGCCGCGGCGGTGCCGCTTGACTTCGGCGGTATTTGTCGGCCGATTGGCCGGTGGTTTGGCTCCGATTTGGCAATAGGCGGTTTCAGCATTGAAAGACGAGCCAATGGGAGAAAATTTACCTCGATTGGCGGTCAGAAAATTCTCCAGTGCGGCGGCGAGTGGTGGCGGCCGGCTCCTCCGGCGTCTGGTTCTTCTTCTCCGGCGAGGCACTTGCGGCTAGGGTTTTGTGGTCGAGTGTGGGTGAGGTTATTTATACCCTTCCCCTTTTAATCTCAACCGTCCATCGAAATTTAATCTGGATCGTCCAATCGCGATATATTTGGGATTGAATCTGGGCAATCCGTGCGCACATTTGATCTGGGCCGTCCGTGCACGCGAGAACTGATTTGGACCGTCCAATCGCGCACACCCGGATCGCTCACGTGGTCGGTCCCGTGCCAGCGTTCCTTGCCACGCGGCGTGTCGTGGTTGGCCGAGGCTGCTGACGTGACTGCTGACGTGACTGCTGACGTGATACAACTTTTTAAAATTACGTTTTGACCCCCGGTTTCCGATTTTCTTTTCAAAAATACTCACAGAATCCAAATTTTCACCCATTTTTTTCAAAATCAATTTTAATTAAATCCAAAAAATAATTTTACCTTATTTTATCATTATTATTATTTTTATTTTCATTAAATTAAATCAAATTAAATTTGTAACGGCCCCGAAAATTTGAAATGAAATATGTGTATTAAAAAGGTCAAATGCGGAAGTGTAATAAAAATTTTGATTAAACATCCCTTACACTAAAACCAAAAACGTGCTCGGAGTATAAAAGAACAAACTAACTAAAAGAGAAACTCGAAAATAAAAGCTATAAATATGACTACGGAGTCTTCAGGCGTCCCCTTCGCCGTCTTCCTGCGGAACGGGCTCGGGAACAATGTCTTCCTGATCTGAAATGATTAAATAAGGAATGAACTACACCAGCCTAGTAAGGACATCACACTATCTCACCATCACGGAGGTAAAGGTGGGTAGAAAACACAAAAGAACCAATAGAGCATAGTTTACAACAAATTCTTTTATCAATAATAAAATCCTTTACTATCCACTTACCTCGGTGAAATTTATAAAAACAATATACGAAAGCAATAACATTATCATCATCATGAAATCATAGGAACTGTATAACATAATACTTATCACGCCTTTTGCATCTCAATCATTTCACAACATATTTTTCCTTATTTACCAACCTACTAGTATCCATGGGGATCCATAGGGGTCCCGCTACCCGTGAACCTTTAACACTTGTAATCAGATTCCAGGGCCGTCCCCATACCCCGTCCGGTATGGGCGCCAAAACTATAAACCTCAATACCCCGTCCGGTATGATGGTGAAACGGGACGTCCCCATACCCCGTCCGGTATGAGCGCCAAAACACATAAGGTCTCCATACCCCGTCCGGTATGAGAGACCACAATCCCGGTAGGGTTCCCTACGGACCCGGTCCGTCCACCATTTTCTAGGATATCTAGTCAGGCTGACCACATTATACAATTATCAATTTACATAACCTTTCATTCCCATTTTCCTCAATCAGCATCATCAAATCACACACAAACAAGCAACCAGTAATTTATGTCAAACAAGCCAACATACAACATCGGGTTCTCAGTCATTCAACCCATAATCAATAAAACAGTGATTTATGCACACGAAACTATGAAATGAGAACATCATGCATCATACTGCATTTAAAACTGTAAAATAGAACAAACAACAACTGACCGACAAATACACCAGACTCGGGCTCCATTAGCGACCTTAAACAATTTCACACATCTACTGATTCATGAAACACCGTTTTATTATTTATTGAACTTTAATACCGTGATAGGAAATAGGGTGAGGGGTCCTTACATGTTTCGGGGTCCGTACACGGCTCCACAGTGCGCCTACAGGCTGTTCCTAATTTTTCCTGGGGAACTGAAACGCACTACTAGTACCTGCACGTGTCCCAAAAAATCCCGGCACGGCGGCTCCTTGCGGCGGCGATTCACCTCGGGTTGGTCGTTTTCGGCCGAATTCGGCCACACTTGCATTGGTCCCTGCGATAAAACAACCCTAGGGCCCTCGGGGGGCCAAAAAATTACGAAAAACCGAAGCTTACCGGCGGCGGTGCTCTCGGGTGCGGCGGCTCTCCGGCAAGGTTCGTGTTTTGGTGATTCGGCTCTGATCAACCTGTAGAGAAAAGAATGTTGATCACGGTGATATAAAAATTGTATCAAACGGAGGCCGGGAAGGGCCTCATCGGAGGCAAAAACCGATGAGGGACGCAGCGGCGCCGCTGGGTTTCGGCCGTGTTTTCCGGCCGTTTGGCCGGGATTTTGGCTCCGATTTGGCCATAGGGGAACTCAGCGTGGAAAAAAGAGCGGGGGGTATGAAATTTACCTCGATCGGCGGTCGGAAAACTCCCTGGTGCGGCGGCGGGTGGCGGCGGCCGGCTCCTCCGGCGTCTGGTTCGTCTTCTCCGGCGAGGGCAGGCGGCTAGGGTTTTTGTGGTCAGGTGTGGGGGTTCTATTTATACCCTTTTGCGTTTTGATCACAGCCATCCGTTTTGATTAAATCTGGACCATTCGTGCGCGATTGAATCTGGGCCGTCCGTGCGCGTGCATCTAGGTCGTCCGTGCGATTGCATCTGGACCGTCCGTGCGCACGCTTGATCTGGGCCGTCCGTGCGCACGCTTGATCTGGGCCGTCCGTGCTCGCGGGGACACATCTGGGCCGTCCGATCGCGCGCACGCGGATCGCCCTCGTGGCCCGTTCCCCGGTCGACGTGGTCTTGCCACGCGGCAGGTCCTGGTTGGCCAGGGTTGCTGACTGGGCCGCTGACGTGCCTGCTGACGTGGCGCTGACGGGGCACAATTTTTTTAAATTGCGTTTTGACCACCAGGTTTCCGATTTTCTTTTCAAAAATAATCCCAGAATCTTAATTTTCACCCCTTTTTCCCAAAATCAATTTCAATTAAATCCAAATAATATTTTTACCCAATTTTACAATTATTATTATTTTTATTATTATATTAAATTAAATTAAAATAAACAAAATAAAATAAAATAAACAAAATAAAATTAATAATAATAATAATAATAATTTAAAATTATTTGGGCGTTACATAATTAAATTGAATTAAAATCTTATAAATTAAATATATAAAAAATTAAACTAAAATTCAAATACGAAAATAAAAATAATAATTTGGGTGTTACACTAACCATCCGATCGCGGGCATGCAGATCGCCCATGTGGCCTCCTGCGTGGCACCGCGTGAGCATCCCTTGCTACGTTGCACGCTCCGTTTCGTCGGAGCTGGTGACTGGACGTCCTACGTGGTATAAATTTTTTAAATTACGTTTTCACTTTCAGTTTTTAAATCTTCTTTCAAAAATACCTACATAACTTAAATTTTCTTATCTTTTTTTCAAAATTATTTTCAATTTCATCATTCATTTAATTTTTTTTCATTTTTACATTAATTAATAATTTAAAAAATTAAAAATTAAATTTTATTATATTATACACTAATTTTAAATATTTTAAAATTAATTAAGGGTATTACCATTATTTTCTGAATTGCAAAGAAAATGCATTATGTATGTGTGTGTGTATTCATTTGTGTGGAGTTGGATATATATATATATATATGTATATATATATATATATTGTTGATGGTGCAAATACTTATATATAGGTAGATGGTCCACATGCAATCAATTAACCATTGGAGAATAAGAAGATGATGATGTAGAGGTGGGTAGCTCGGCCACCATGGCTGCTGGATTTTGTATTATCAATCAAATTGTTTGGTTTCTTTTGCAAGTCTATCATCTTGAATGTGACCCATCATTAGCATTATCCAAACTAGTGCTTAAGCTTTTTTGGGTCAATGGAATATCCTAATATACATACACATATATATATATACATATATATATATATATATTAAACCATCTCTTTCCTCTTCTTCTTCTGTTCTTCTTTCCCCACACATACACACATACACACACACAGAGATATATGTATATGGGTTAGCACTCAATAGAAACCAAATTAATTGAGAAGTTTTAATCAATTTTTGGGTTTTTCACATTTTTTAAGTCTCATGGGTTGAATTTTGATTTTAAAAATTTGGAATTAAACCAACCCAATAAATGATTTTCTTAATATTATAATAATTAATACTTGTTATTAAATACATTATAATGTATTATATATTATAGTCATTTTAATTAAAAAAATTATTTTTTGAATTTAAAACCAAATTGACTGAGTTTATTTTTGCTAATTTCGTCTTGGGTTTTTTTCTATGATTAATTAATTTATTTTTTTTTTAATTTTTGAAAGTTTTTCAAGTTAATCCACTCATTATGTATATATATATATATATATGTATATACAGGTTGTCAAGTAAAATTAATATAAGAGATCCAATAGCAAATTCATTATGAATGCATTGAAGATTACTATTTGGAAGAGGGTAGCTAGGAATATATATATATATATATATGTATATGTATATATAGAGGGATTGAGTGTGGCATTGAACAAACTTTGCATGCACTGAAAGACCCTTTAAACACGCAACTATATTTACTTCTTTGTTTCCTTCTTTTTCCAACGTTCCAACTGACAACTTTCCTCTTCTTAGATCCTAATCCAATGGTCCGAAATTAAGATTATAACCAAAACATTTCAACTTGTCGTTAACGAAATCAAGTTTCCAATATAGGTTTATCATATATACATATATATATATGATACATATACTCAGGTCTAATCGAGTCATTAAAGAGAGTCTAAAGCTAAAGATAAAGAACAAAGTTTGCCGTGATATGATATTGTATGGCTATTTACGGCAAGAGGCTCAGGTTTTCCGAGAGTTCTTCCGACGAGTTTCGTAGATTTATAGATTCTTGTTTGTATAAAGATTCAAGAAACAGATAGACAGCGTCGCAGCTTCCGATACAAACCATTTGCATGTCAACGTTAGTCGAGTAGCCGATGATAGAATCGGAACCCGACCGTATTAACCCGATTCTGTAAAACTAAAAAGTTTCCTCTGTCTTGACAAACAAGAAAACAATCTCTTCCCGTGTATATAAAGATCTGATGGTTTCTAACGTTGCAAGTAAATCTACATGCAACCCTAAGAGCAAATTTGGATGGTGGAGATTCATCGGTTTATTTACCACTGAATGGCTAAGATCGCAAGTAAATCTAACTTGCAAATATTACAAGGTGACGAAACGCTGATCTACGATCAGACAAAGATGAAAGCAATTCTGGGTAACTCCCTATTTCTTTTGCGTTCAAGATCAAGAAAACGAAAACCCAGAGACCATTTGATCGGCGAACAATGGATGGTGATTTTAGTTCTGAATTTTGCGTCGATCACCACCCCCAAGAATCTTCTCTCAATTTTTGTCTGGTTGTTATGCGATTTCCTCTTGCTTCTTCCTGGTTTTTAAACTCTTTTGACTCTGAGGTTGAGACAGGCGATTTCAATCCCATCCCCCTGAGCGATCAACCTCTGCGCAGTTCTTGCTGATGTCTGTTGGTCTTTTGACGGGGAGGTTCCAGATCTGAAAAAAGAAGAATCAAACTTTTATGGGTATTTCAGTATTTTCCCCTTGAAGATGGAGGGTATTTTGGTACTTTCATCTTTTTATTTTTTATTATTATGAATATTAATTATTAATGGAAATGTTTTTATAATAAAAATTTTAAAATCTCTATAGAATTATTCATGTATTTTGTATATTTTTATTTAATTCAATATATTTGTATATTTCCAAGTCAGCATTTTTTATTTCAATAATTATTATCTCGTATTTATTAAAATAAAATGTTAAAATATAAAATATATTATTTTTACATATAAATAATTTACAAATAATATTAAAACAAATAGTGCAAAATTTTTTAAAACAATAAAGAAAATTAAATTAAATTTTTATAATATAAAAATTAAATAATTTAATTTAATTATAATATTTAAATTCTAATGATCGTCATATTCTTTCTTATTTTTAGATTTTTATTAATTTAAATAATAAAATAAAGTTATTTCAAAAAATTAAAAAATTAGTGACCCTTTTTTTTATATATATATATATATGTATATATAGACGCTCCTGAACTTGAACCAAACAGAAAGTCTTTCATTTGAAAAAACAAGAAGACAGAGCAGTAGACGGAATGGAGAAAAAAGAAGACGACGAAAGAAAGGGGGAGCCCAATTGGAGTGAGGCAGTGGAGGATCTGATAGCCGCAGGGGACGATGAAGCAGCCATTTCTTTCCTCGAATCGCTCGTTTGGAAACTCGAAACCCGATTTAATGACTTCTCCGAGCCGCTTATCGGTCTCCAGTTGGCCTCTGCTCTCACCGAATTGGCCAATCTTTGTTCCTCCAAAGGCTTCTCTATCAAATCCGAGGAGCTTTTCTCTCGCGCTTCCGAAGTGAAACAATGCGCAACTCAACTTTCCGCTTCTCGGTACCTTTCTTTTTCTTCTTTTTTCATGGAAAACTCCAGAGATTTATTTTTTTCTTTTTTCTTTTTATTTATGGTCTTTTCGTAGTAGAAAAAAGTTCCGTCACCATTTCAATTCAGAAAAGTAATTATTCAAACTCAAGATTTTTTTCCCCATGTTGGAAAATGATAACAAATTACAGACGCGTGTGTTGCTTTTTTTTTTCTCTCTTTTTTTTTTTAATCTTTACCAGTCATTAGCTTATTGCATTATGCATCAACGTTGTGGAAAACTGTAGTGATGAGAATCTAGAGACGTGCGGAAAGGGTGATCGGGTTGCCTCGGGTATCAAAGATTCAAGTTACAACGCGTCTTTGATTAATGGTGTGTGTCTATTTACTTTAGACTCTATTTTACTCATCAGTGCTACGGTTAATCACTGAAAAACAAGTAGATTTGTTCTTTATCATTGCTATTGCCTTTAGTAATAGTTTTAAGAAGTAACTGATGCTGAATTGATTTTCTTCTGTAGAAGGGAATATTGAAAGCTTTTCAAAAGCACCGGATGGTGACGGGCTTGGCAATGCCTCTTCAGAAGATGGTATGTTAAATAGATTTTGTTCAATCATGCTGCTCCGCTATGGTCTTAGTTATCATTTTCTTACATTACTGTTCTTTGGCCTTTTTTCTTACGGAAATAGTTCAATATGAAAAGAGTCTAAGAAAAACCCTTGTTATGAAATCCTTGCTGTTCGATGTCACACCTTTGCAAGTACCATGTTCTTTTTTTTGAAAGAAAGGGTGCTTTTGTATGTTCTTTAACTAAAACAGTTGCAGTATTGGTCGATATGTGAACCTTGAGGAATTTTTCCGCTTTAGATTGGTCCTTTTTCTTATGTTGGAAAAGTTTTAGGATGTGAACAGGAGAAAGTGTGAAAATTTTATTTGTCATATTCTAAAGATAGATATATCTTCTTTCTAATCTGATTTAGGGGGTGTTTGCAATTGCTGAAATAAATGTGTTTAAAGTATCAATTAAGTTACTTAAAGCACCTCCTTGTTATCGTTTAAGTTACATAAGACACCTGATGTTAATGTTGGTTTTGAAAAAATAAACAATTACCTGTTTGGAAAAAGATGGTTATTGTAAGCCAAAAATTATTTATTATTTTTTTCACAATAAATAAATGTAAAGATAACCATGGAACTGAATATGTTAGGAAAATAGGCATTCTAAGTCCTTATACAAATAAGGTTAGCGGACAGGCGCCTACTTTTTTGTTTGAAGCTGTTTACTGGCATGCAAAAATCTTTATGCTTTGTATGTTATCAAACAGGTAGATTGGAGTAATATATTTAAAGTTAGTTACAAGCAGCAAATGGACATTTCCAAATACCCATTAAATTATTCCTTAGTACTGACAAGAAAGGTTGTTTAGTAGATACTTCTCTCTCTCTCTCAAAAAGAAAAAGATTGATTCTAATTTCTTTAGTCCTTTGTCACTGGTGGTGCCTATAACTTCTGGCTCTAGGGATAGTTTGGAAGATGGATGTCATCATACCAACAATTTCATTTCAAAAATTGTATATGTCGAAAGGTGGATAAATATGATGCAAAAACATGATACCAATGGTAAATAAAGAAGAGAGGAATTTCCGTAGCCTTCTTTTGGGAAAAAAAAAAAAAAAAAAACTAAGATTCTATTAGCTCTCTGGCATCACTATGTAACTCTTTGGTCTGGCAGTGTTCTAATCACTGAACTGCATTGCTTTCAAGAACAGTTTCATCTTTTGATTAATCTATTACTAGGAAACAGGTTTTATTTCAATTCCTTAGATTTATGCTAATTATTTGCTAACATCCTTATGTCCTGAACTATATACTGCCATCCAGCAAGAGCCAAAATTACTATTGTTTCATATTGCAGACTGGGAAGCTATTGCTGATCGTGAACCCAATGAATTACTCTCCTCGCAATGCTTGCCTGACTTATCAAGTCTTTCATTAAAAGATACCGAAGATGAAGGACCAAAGAAGCGTGGAAGGGGAACCTTCTCCTATAAGAAAAATGAGCTGTATAGTGACCGGCAATCTGATGATTCTATCCTTGAAGATGATGAACATCAAGACGAGCCCGCAGATTCGGAAAGAATGAAAGAATCTATAAATTGTAAACTATGCACTTCCAAATTTTCTATTCAGTTTACATTCTTATTTTCACTGCATTTGCTTCATACATACATATATATATATATATATATCAGTGCATCTGCATAGTTTTGCTTGTTCACATTTTCATTACTCCTAAAAATAGCTGTAATGCAAAAGATAAGTTGGCATCAAAATTCCAAATTAAATTAAAATTTAATCAAGGAGTGAAAAAATTTGAAACTTGTTGTTTTACACAAGGTTAATTAAATGGGTTGCTTTTGTCATCTCAAATACGTGTTTTTTGTCATTATCAAATATTTACTTTGATGGAAAAAGGTCATTCTGATATTTATTTCCCAGATAGACTGGCGTATGTTTTAATCACGTGGAATTCCTTATGAGATAAGCATGCTGTTTCCTTACAGTTTTGCATGGTGTTATTGAGTTCATTATGCTTATAGAAAATCTTTTACTTTTTTCCCTTGTGGTTTTCATAGAAATCAAGTAAGAACTGTAACATAACCACCAAAAATCCAGAATAATATATTTATCATTGTTTGTTTTTCTTTTTCTTTTTTCTTTTTTCTTTTTTTTTTTAAAATAAGTTGTGTCAAATAACCTTGATGTCTAATGATCTGTTACTACAAATGCAGCCAAATATGGGACACGTCATGTTCTTGTTCTTGCTGATTTTCTACCAAGCATGAGGACAGTAGATGTAGAGAAGCTTTTTAAGGACTTTAATGTTCAAGGATTTGTCATTCGCTGGGTCAATGATACCACAGCACTTGCAGTATTTCGAACACCAACAAGTGGTAATTTATTCTTATTGAAGCTTTTCTGACATTTGATGTAAAATTTTACAAGAACAATTAAATATTTCCTACTTTCCGAAATGGACAATGAATCATCTTGTATGCTGTTATCATTTATTTCTTACTAAATGAAGTGTTTTAATGTGAATTGGTTGTTTGTTGTTTGAGGCATTCAAAACAAACTTCTGGATCTGTGTTTGACAAATTGGATTTTAAAGAAAATACAAGCTACAATTTTTTGTTCTAGGAATAAATAACTAACAGTATCAATCCTCTAATGCAGCTCTTGAAGCCTGCAACCGTGTTAGATGTCCATTCACAGTACGCGTACTTGGTGAGGATGATGTTCTGTTGGGTTCAATTTCAGAAAGAGGTAAATTTGTACTCCTGCCTTTTCATATTTTGAAGTCCTAAAAATTTTCAGTTTTTTAAAGCTCTTGCTGCTTCTATGTGGAAAATTAAGTTTCCATACTATATGGCAATTATAGCATGATAGCTGCAATATATGTCCATGTTGGTGTGACATGGTACCAACCAACTGTGTTTATGACCTTGCATATTTTATATAAGATCCTTTCTTCCCATATTTCCCTGATAAGAAAAAGCCTTAAATATAATATTTCCCCCCTGCACTTTCTCCCTAACCATTTGGTTGCTGTGGTTTGTTGTTAACGTCTAACCCAAGTTCTTTTTTCAGTTTGGGATTCCTAAATTGATGAGACTTTTTTTCTTAGTTATCTCTATAAATAGGTATCAATTGTAGTAATTTTTTGGCTTTGGTGCAAGGTTTTGAGTGTATCGATTTGTTGATAATAAGACAATGGTATATATAGTGAAACTATAGCTTCCTGTAACCCAGGGAAGAGAGAGAGGTACTGGGACTCAGGAGGTGATTGAGAAAGTGTTTCACCATACTTATTGTAGTCATTATTTATTAGAATATAGTAGATATTCCCATAGATGTAAGTTTGAGCTACCTAACTACATTTTTTTTGTTCTCTTCCTTTCGATTTATTGCACGAATCCTGAATAAAGCGAAATGCGATAGAGTCATGGTTTTTTTGGTTATTTTGGGATTGTGATTGTGGCTGAAGCTGTGGAAAGAAAAAAAGGAAAAAAAAAAAGAAAATTAAAATTTCGAATTCATGGGAAAGATTGCCACGAAGGAGCATCCTGTTTGTTCTTCAGGAGCATCCTGTTTGTTCTTCAGGAGCAACTAGTTGGAAACTAAGGGCTGGTTGTTGCCACTATTGCCACCTAGAGTTTATCAGATTTTGGTTACTTTCCTGGGGAAAAGAAAGGAAAGAACAAAGAGTAAGTTTTGATCTGCCTAGTTAGATTACCATAACTGAGTTTCTTTTACTGTTAGTTTGCCACAGGAGAGGCCACTGTCAGAAATTAATTGCGATCCAAAAGTTGGAAGGAAGAGACTCTCAGGTCTGATTAACAAGTTAAAAGTACCCATTGGAGTTGGGTGTGGTCCAATATATTGTGGACTACAGTAAGCTCAGATCTGGTTTGTTGGTAGAGATGAATTTTGCATGTTCACTGTTGACCATAGTTTTGAATCATTTTGAGGTTGACTGGAGGTTTTGTTTAAATCTAATTTTACATCTAGTTTACAAAACCTGAATGATACTAAGGTGTTATTGATTTTTCTTTTTTGTTTTATAAAAGATGTATTTTGTTTGGTGGATGACTTGTGTTATGGTAAGTGTGGTAATTATTGGATTTAACTAAAGGGAGAGTTTTGTTAGAATCTGACTCAAATTTTCATTTGGTTTAGGATTCATAATTTATGAGTACCTTTTTCTTTTTGGAGCAAGCATGGTACCATTATAGATAGGCATTAATTATAGAGATTCTTGGATATTCAATGAGAATGGTCAAGTTAGAAACTATCGCATATTGTAGGAAGAGCAAGATGTATTAGGGTTCAAGAGGTGGTTTACAGATTTTCTACGTTACTTACTATATATTGTAATATAGTGAATATTTCTGGAAGTCAAGGTTAGAAGAAGCAGACTAATTTCGTACTGTTCTTACTCAACGTATTGTGTGAGTCCATCACATTTTTATTGGTGAAATGGCAAGATTGAAGTTACAACTTTGTTATGTAAAAGTCATGTCAGCTCCGCACAAGGATAAAAGGGGACTTGGTGTGCGATAGATGCTGATCTCATAACCTTTCCTTCTAATAAATTGTTCTTGTCCCCCACATTGTCATTCTTATCATATAAAAGATAATAAAATATAACCAACTTCCTTCATAGGAAAATAAAAATAAAGCACAACTAGGGTGTGGTGTGGTCTCTACCTGTTCATCTTCACAATTCTCACACCTATCAATGGTATCAGAGTACCACGAATCCCCAACCCTTTAGAGGATATAATCTCAATATTTTGTGTTAATTTTGGCAAACACTGGTCTTGTAAACAGGTAAATTTTCATAAAATATTAGTGGTGATTGGTGGAGAGGTGAGATGGCTATTGGGATGTCGGTGGCGAGAGGGATAACTTACTAGATTGTTTGTTCCTCCCTACTCCCATCTATCTTATTTTTTCTCTTTGACAGAATGAACATCCTCAAATTTGGAGGGCTAAAAGATCTGGTGTTCTACTTCTATGCCCACACCTCATGCTACTTTTTAAGTATTTGTGCATTGATGATATGATATTTGTATTAAAAAAAAATTCTGGTTGCGTCTAGTTCACTTTCTTATTCTGTTGATTAGGAATATAAATGTGATATAAATAGAATGAGAGTTTGAATAAAAGTAGCATTTTATTTGCAAATCAATTTCATATGGAAATCAAGTTAGGTATTTCTGTGACTTTTTTCCTTTAACAATGTAGTGTAAATGAGTATTAATTAGTTCGGTTATATTTTAAAATATGTAAATCATAATCAAAATCTAATAATTGAAAGTGAATACGATGTTGCTTCAGTCTTGACGTCTTAACAATCCAGTAGTGGTGGACATTGAAATCGGGGTTTCAGGCAACTCTTATTCATGTCCTGAGCAGAACACGTAGTTCTTCCACCAACTCTTTCTGTCACCTGAGTTTTAAGTTTCATTTCTTTTTTCTTTGCTAGTTTTCCTCATTTATTTTGCTTCTTCCGCCCTATACGTGTTGAATAAACTCTTTCGCCTTTGTGGATTTACGTTGCATTTAGGAGTTGTTGATTTCTCTTAAAACAAACAATTACTTGTTTTTCAGATTTGGAACCTCCCCGTCAAAGGCCACAGACATCAGCAAGAACTGCACAGAGGTTGATTGCTCAAGGGATGGGATTGAAATTGCCTGTCTCAACCTCAGAGTCAAAAGAGTTTAAAAACCAGGAAGAAGCAAGGCGAAATCGCATAACAACCAGACAAAAATTGAGAGACGATGCGTGGGGTGCTGATTGACGCAAAATCCCGAACTAAAATCTCCGTCATTTTTCACCGATCAAATGGTTTTTCGGTTTTTGTCTTCTTGATCTTGAATGCAAAAGAAATAGGGAGTTAACCCAGAGTTGCTTTCATCTTTGCCTGATCATGGATCAGTGTTTAGTCACCTTGTAATATTTGCAAGTAGATTTACTCGAGATCTTAGCCAGTCAGTGGTAAATAAGCCGATAAATCTCCACCATCCAAATTTGCTCTTAGGGTTGCATGTAGATTTACTTGCAACATCAGAAACCATCAACCCTTTTATGTACACAGGATGAGATTGTTTTCTTGTTTGTTAATACAGAGGAAACTTTTTAGTTTTACAGAATCTGGTTGATATAATCGGGTTCGAAGTCAATAATCGGGTACCCGATTAACGTTGACACGCAAATGGGTGAATCAGAAGCTGCTGACATTGTCCATCTTTTTTCTTGAATCTTTATACAAACAGCAATCCATAAAACTACGAAACTCAGGTCGGAGAGACCGAGCCTCTTGCCAAAGCATATGGCGTACATCAATGTCTGCAGTCGGGTTTCTGACCCGGTTCCAAATATGAGAAGCGACCCGCGTAAAGCTCCAGTAAAACGACATCGTTTCATTTTGAGTTGAGGTAATGCAAGATAATGACATGTATATATATATATATATATATAGTGATATACTTGTATATATGTATGTATATTAGCTTTTCTATACGCCCTATAATTTGTATAGTAAAATATATAGTTAAAATAATTATGTAAAATATATTTATTTTATTATATTGTAAATTTGTAAAGTAGATCATAGAAACAAATTTCAGTAAAAATAATTAGAAATTTTCTAATATAAATTATTTATTTAAATAATATTTATACTTATATTTATTATGTATAAATTTAAAATTTAATACACTAAGTTATTTAACAATTGAATTATATTAGTTAAATATATAATTATTGGAATATATAAATTTAAATAAATAATTAAATTAAATTTAAAGAAGAAAAATTAGGGTTGGGGCGAGTATACTTTATCTTGTTCCCGCCGTTGCACAAATCTGAAATGCTAAAACTCCCGCCAAAACCTCCATTGCTTCTTGAGACTCAATTAAGCGAAGTCCGAATCCTGGTTGCTAGACAGAGTGACGAGCAAGATGAGTGGGCAAATCAGGAAGAAGATTCAGAAGAAGTTCAAGATCAGAGGTTACAGTCTCAAGGTTGACGCTCTCGACGAGATACTCTCTTTCGTCAATCAGTTCCCCGACGCCGAGGAAGAGGCCATCGATCTCCTACTCGACAATCTCCAACTCGAAACTCGTCAGTCAATTTTTCTCCTCCTTCAAAATCGTACTCTGTTTGTGCCGGCTCTTCTACGTTTATAATTTCTCTGATTATTTCTCTTTTTTGGGAAATTTGCAGTCAAATCTTCTGTGATAGATAAGGAGCCCATCAAACGTGTTGTTAGCTTGTTGCTAGAAGCTGATGGAGCCACTGTTGATGAAAGCCCTGGGCCTGCTTCTTCCCGTTCGGCCATTCGCGTAACTGATGCCTTTTTGGTGCCTAAATTTCGATATGATCTCGTTAAGAAGCAGTTTTATGAGTACGTTATCCTCTTTATTTTTTCAGTTTCGGTCGAATAAAATTTGCTTTATATGGTATTTTCCATTCGGTCTCTTAGATAGTAATTGGACTGTAAAAGGAATATCCTTTCAGGGCGCAACATGATTCCTGTGGAAATTGGTAGTGAATTTGGAATGTTGGTAAAGTAACAAGTTTTACTTGATGAAAATTGGACAACCAGCAAATCTCACTTGAGCAATGCTTGACACTAGAGAAAAAAAGATCAAAACTAAAGATGCTTGTAATGAAACTAGACAAAAGTTAAAATTTTCAGTCTTCATTTTGTAGTTAGCAGTGTCTAGTACACTAATCAGGAAAGATAGACAGACGGGTAAGAATGGAACAAAAGTTCAGTCCTTCTTCTGGCTCTTCCCTCTTATACACATTACAGATGTTAGACATGGACCCCTTTGAGTAGGCTCTGATTATTGTCTAATTGATACTTTACTGATTGTAGTTACTTATGTTTTTGGTTTATTCTTGCTATTCTGGTTCCGCATTGTTGACCCTTTTTCAGCTGTTATGCTTTTGTTTTTTTTTTTTTGACCTTTACATCATTGTAGTTGCTTGCCTCTTTGGGTAGACCTTTTAATGTAAATTAATTTTCCTTCACAAAAAGGAGACAAGATCATATTTTAGGCATAACCAAGGAGAGATCTAGCTTCTGTGGATTCTGTTCCTTAAAAAAGTCTAATTGGATTGACACACTGAAAGACATCACATTGACCACTTCATTAATAATTTGCCTAACAATTTCTCAGCAATCACTACAAAACAGGGCTGAAGTTCTGGGCTTATGATAGGAGTTCCCTTCCCTTCTCTTGGGAAGCAATTGCGTGTTGATTATTTCATTCTTTTGTCCTAGATATACAGGCAGGCTTCCTGTTCATGGAGAGGCATCTTCAAAAGCAGCTGTGTACAAGGACAGGTTTCTTTTGCTATTTCAGAGGGTCTCTCGTGATGAGCATTTTTCTAGACCTGCTTTTGATACTGAATTATCACATTTTGGGAGCTGCGAGGTGATTTTCTCTTCTTGAATAGAATGAGATGAACCATGAAAAATATTCTGATTTTTCTTTGGATCCACATCATAATTATGAAAAATAAGAGTTCTTGTTGTTGTTTCAAATGTCAAGTAGATATCACCAATTCAATCTCTGGTTATTCATAAAGGAAGAAGGTGGGTCATGGGCTTGATATCCCAGCTGGAAGATGGGCACTTCTACTTGGAAGACCTTACAGCTTCAGTAGAAGTCGATTTGTCTAAAGCAATATCCTTATGCACTGGGTGACAATGTACATCAATTTTCTTTACCAGTGCCATTTTTTGTTTTTATTTCAGAATAATCAGAAAATGGGATTCTGCATAATTTCCTGGCAACTTATATATTAAGTTTAGCTAAACATAAATATGTGTTTGTTTGTTTCCTCAAAAAAGATTGTTGCTTTGGCTATTATGTGGCACATAAGCATATGTGCTTACTCTTTGTACTTGTGTTTCCCACCAATTAATGTCCTACTATCCAGAAACATGAGTATTGAGCTATGTATATGGTGTATGAACTTTCACATACACTTGTGCCTATGCAGTATGGATATATATATTTTAAGCACATGTTAGTATCTCAGTTTTGCACTCCAGATATATGACTGTATAATTCCTCATACCTTTGTTCTAATGCAGAATAGTTGGATTACTGGCATGTTTATCTACATGATACTTGTTTTTTTTTTTTTTTTTTTTTTAACTTTTGGTATTCGCGGTGGTGGTTTGTTTTCCAAGTTGCCTCTCTATAAAAATTGAATTGAATTGATTGATTTCATTTGGCCTATAGCATTCATGCAGTTGGAGTTGTGTGAATGCCTTCAGCTTTCATGAAATGCCTTCAATTTTTCTAGTTCCATTTTTGTCTTTTATGTTGAACCATTTTTGGTTTTTTTATTGCCTAAAAGGCAAGGAATGCTGAAATATATATGATCTTTGAGCTGCAAAACATCCAAGATTTTAAACAAACCAGATTGTCTCTAAGTTTACCAACTACAATGGCTTAGCTATTTATAGATTAGTAAATTGCTGAAGTTCATTTTTATCCTTGGGGCAAAACAAAAATGAAGATACAAAATCTTGTTTTCCTTGACTGTCAGTACAAAATAACAACAGGATTATTCACCGAGAATACTATAGTTGTGGCAGAAGGTGAAATGCAGTCAGATGGCATTTTTCAGGTAATAAAAATGTTATATTTCTGTCTTAAAGCAGCAATTTGCAGATTTTGTTTTTTTCAGCGACACTTTTCCTTTATATAAACTCTTCTTGCTATGAAAGTTTGTGGATCTCAATATTTCATGGCTATATTTCAAAACATTTTTGATGGGCTGGATATTCAAGTGGTGGAAAATTAAAATTGCTATGTCCTTAAATATAGCTTCAGGAGTGTTCAACAAGTATGCTATATCCTTGTATGTAATTTTCGGGGGGCTCATCAAGTTGATTTTTCTTGAAATACTGATTGTATATTTCTTATTAAGGTAATTACATGTGGTTTTCCTCCCCTAGAGGACAGAGATAAATCACTCAAGTCACATGCTGGACTGGACTTCTTCGGTGGTGGTGCACTAACAAAAGAAGAGACAGTATCCTTAATACTCCCCTTCCATTCTACATTAAATGGCATGTTTAGTTTGTTCTTTGATAGTCTCCCTTTACACATTAAATAGCTTAGACTTGCAGATTTAGAAAGGAGAGCAGTGAATGACATGTTTGTTATTATCTCTGATATCTGGTTGGACAATGATGAGGTGATTCATAATCTTGGTTCTTTTACTTTTGAGTCAATTGAGGTGCTGATTTTCCTTGGCTTAATCATAAAACTATCTTGTCCTTAGAAAAGGTTATGGGGAAGCTGGCAACAATCCTTGATGGTTTTGAGAACGTGGAGGTTGTTCCTTCGTTGTTTGTCTTCATGGGGAATTTTTGTTCTCACCCATGTAACCTAGCCTTTAATTCTTATTCAAGCCTTAGGTAATGGATTTGGAATAGATAGTCTTATTTCCTTTATCATCGTTGTTTCTCTCAAGCAAATTTAGTTGTCTAATTGATGGAAATGGTTTTTGACATGCAGATTGCAGTTTGGCAAGCTAGGGAAAATGATTGAAGCCCATCCGAGAATAAAAGAGCACAGTCGATTTCTGTTGATTCCAGGTCCTGATGATGCAGGTATTTACCTTGTAACTGTTTTTGTTTTTTGTTTGCTTTGCTTTGCTTTCCATTTTCCAATATTCTGTACGCGTTAACATTGTCCAAGGGTATCATGCTTTTTCACTTAGGTCCATCAACAGTTATACCCAGGTGTGCCTTACCAAAATATCTAACTGAAGAGCTTAGCAACACTGTTCCTAATGCCATTTTTTCAAGTAATCCTTGCAGGTGAATCTTTATATTACAAGCACCTAAAAAATTCCTGAGTGTTCAGCTAGTAATTGTGGTATTGTTGAAGTTCATTTCTTTTGAACTGTGGAACATTTAATTGCGTCGTTCCTGTTCTAAAGTTAATCCTACTGTCTAAGATTTATTGTGGTATTGTTGAAGTTCATTTCTTTTGAGCTGTGGAGCATTTAATTGCAGAACCAAGTTCCAAAATTATGAGAACAGTAGTGCAGCTTGAAATTTAGCAATTGAGGCGCTCTTCTATTTACATTTTATGTGTTTCATGTTTGATTGCAGAGTCAAGTTCTACACCCAAGAAATTGTATTTTTTCGCCAGGATCTGCTTTATAGGATGCGTCGTTCCTGCTTGATAACCCCTTCAACAGAAGAAACTGAAGATCCTTTCGAGCATGTAACTACTGATTTTTTAAATCTTTGCCAACTGATTTCAACGTCGTTGGTGCATGGATAATAAAACTGATCGATTGTGACTTCCCGTTGCAGCTTGTTGCTACCTTAACTCATCAAAGTCATCTCTGCCCTCTCCCTCTTATGGTACAACCTATTATCTGGAATTACGACCACTCTCTCCATCTCTATCCAACCCCTAATACGGTACTCCTCTATCTCCTCGTCACTCTTATTTTCCCCAAGTCTACTAACATTGCAACTCAAAAAGTCTATGTAGTTGGGAAAATGCATGAGGTGGGATGACAGGATGATCTATGGACTTTAAAAGTAGAGGATTAACATTGTGATTGATTTAAACATATTCTATACCCATGAAATTAAATTAGAATTATAAAATAATATTTTGTTAAAATTTATATTCTAATATAACCAATTATTATTTGACTGAATGGATGGTACATTAATTTATAAGAGATTACGGGTCAAGTCGAGTTATGTTACTATATTTATTTCTATTTTAATATTATTTTTATTATATTATGATAGTTGTATGTGTATTACTTAACGAATGTATGAATTTATTCAAGAAAAAATATGTTATATTTATATTATGTTGTCGATCTTATTCTGCATACTAAGAACTTGAATAACCAAATTCAATATGAATATATTTTGAATGAATATTTCAGAAATTAAAAATTGAAGTTGAATTTCACCACAATTTTCCATGGTTACAAGCATTCCAGAATTTTTCTTGTTGGCTTGAAAAGCTGTGTTTTGTAATCGTTAATAAAACTTTAAACATAAGTGATGATATATGCTCTGTTTGGATATCTACATACAGATAGTATTAGGTGACAAAAGCGAGCAGAAGGCATTCAAATACACAGGAATAACTTGCTTCAATCCAGGTTCGTTTTCATCTGACAGCACCTTTGTAGCGTACCGCCCTTGCACGCAGGAAGTCGAGCTTTCCGCCTTGTGATTATCATTTAGAAGTCAGTTCGAATGCCACATCCTTTAGTCGTTATCACTCGACAAAAGTTGTTGTATCTTAAGCATCCTAGTGTGAAATTCTTTACTCGAATTAATATATTCATTTAGTAGTCTTGCATTTTTGGCCGGCTACATTTTCATTTCCTTGACTACATCAATTAGTGCTATCCATTAACACACACTTCTACATTGTCTTCCTAGACAATTCCTCACAATATGACAAACCCAACTTGGTAGTTTTTTTCCTATGATTCCATGTTTTTTTAGGATAAATGATCCAATAAGTTCTTGACATTTATCACTTAGTTTAAAACCAACTACTTAGCTCACCAATTCTTTAGTAGGATTATACAATTATACAATAACTATATACCATAGAATATGATATTCGTGTCTTTGTGTATAAAGATAAACTAAGTTTACAATTCTTTTTCAGCTCACTCCATTTTTTCTTGGAATAAAACTTATATATATTCAAAATAAAAGTTAGCATCAATAAACTAAACAAAGCAAAAAGTTCAAAAGCTTAGCAGACAGATGAGATATTGAGCAAAAACCAGTTGGTAGTTTAACTTATAATAGAAAATTTATTTATTACAGTTCAAAGAGTTGACTGCAGAGTAGAACATGCTGAATGGTTTACTCGAGAAGATTTGAATTAATTGATGAAGAAGAAAGAATTCATTGTACTTGTTTTGTTCCTTTTCTGCTAAATCCACTCCCCCTCCATGGCCGCCATGATGTTTCCTACTTTCTCCCTTTTTTGAATTCTCAGTACACAAATCCACAGTGCTCAGATCATTCTCACCACCTCCATCCAATCAAATCTCCATTTGTCTCCTCTTGTGCGTTGACCGTGAAGAAAACACAGATAGAGATCAAGTTTGACTCGTAAAACTACATTTTAAATACGCTACAAATTTGATTGCTTCCCGTCACTCTCCGCTTACTTTTCAACCTTATTATTACATACCATTAAAGCCATTTCATATAAACATATATATATATATATATATGCACAGATGCAAATATGTTTTATGTCTGCCCACCTGCTATTATCTGAATTTGTTCTTTGTATATATAGTTGTATAGATCATATTTACATATAGAACTATGGAGGAAGTTGAAGTGCCTCAGTATTTCGTCTGTCCCATCTCACTGCAAATCATGAAAGACCCAGTTACGGCCATAACTGGAATGACATATGATCGAGAAAGCATAGAGAAATGGCTGAAGACCACGACGAAGACCGACCCTAGCTGCCCAATAACGAAGCAGCCGCTGCCTAGAGACTCCTATTTGACGCCAAACCACACACTGCTTCGCCTAATCCAGGCCTGGTGTACCTCGGGGGGTTTTGATCGGATTCCGACACCAAAACCTCTGCTTGATAAAACCCATGTCCTTAAACTTGTTAAGGATCTTGATTCTGCTTGCTTTTATATGGATAGGTTGATGGAAATTGAGTTGTTGGTGAAGGAAAATGAGAGGAATAGAAAGTGTATGGAGGATGCAGGAGTTTGTAGGGTTATGATCTTGTTGCTTATAAGATTTTTCAAGCAAAAAACAAGTCGTGGAGTCGAAGAAGCTCTGAGAATTTTTCATCTTACTTGGTCTCCATCGGATGAAACCAAGGCTCTTCTCAATCATGAGGTTGATTTCATAAGTGCTTTGACCTGGGTTTTACATTGTGATGAAGTTGAGAATCATGTCAAGACGCAAGCTTTACTAGCCATGAAAATGGTGACGGAGATTTCAAGTGGTTGGATTTCAGAGAATCTAAACTTAGAATTCTTCAAACAAATCATCTCGGTATTGAGAAAAGAAATCTCCCAACAAGCCACCAAATCTGCCTTGCATATTTTGACCGAGGCCTACCCTTGGGGGAGAAACAGAAAGAAGATCATCGAAGCCAATGGCATCTTCGAGCTCATCGAATTAGAGCTATCGAAGCCCGAAAAGAAGATAACAGAACAGGTTTTTAATCTGTTAGCCAACTTGTGCTCTTGCGCGGATGGGAGAGCAAAGTTTTTGAGCCATGCAGGAGGATTAGCCATGGTGTCTAAAAGGATTCTCAGGGTTTCTCCGGCCACGGACGATCGAGGAATTCATATTCTATCATTGATATCGAAATTCTCAGCAACCAAACAAGTTCTTTTAGAGATGTTGAGAGTCGGAGGGGTGACAAAGCTATGTATGGTGATTCAAGCAGACTGTGATGCTTACTTGAAAAAGAAAGCAAGAGAAGTGCTTAGGTTGCATTCTAAAGTGTGGAGCAATTCTCCATGTATTGCTGTGTATCTATTAACAAGATACCAGAGGTAGCATGGATGTTAACTATTAGCTACCATTAGATATATATATATATATGTATATATATATGTATGTATATCTTTGTGTAACATAGTATTTAGAAACAATATAGTACGTGAAGCTACATGAATAATTTATGTTAATTTAGATAATTTTCTATCAATTGACATGATATTTAATAGAGAACTGATTTAAAATGATATTTAAATATCATTAAAAAATATTTTATATTTAAAAATATCAATTAATACAATAAATTATCTAACTAGTTATAATTATCTTCGTAATTAGTATAGACGAGCACTACTATTGTGGAGATGGATAACTCTTTCGAAGCTAGGTTAGAAAGACGAGCGACCAACAATGAGAGATGAGTCGATAATGGTGTCAACTTTCTTTACTTGTTAATTCGTATAGTTATATATATATATATTTATTTATTTCTTCTTTTAAAAATTTAATCGTCGTAAAATATTCTTTTCGCTTAAAGAACATAACGGACTTATTAACAGTTAGTCCATATTGATCATTGTAAACCCAATAATATACTAATTAATTAAATTTTTAATTTTACTGAATCAAATATTATAAACTAGTCATTAACAGTTTCTAATATATTTAAAAAATATAAAATTTATATTTTTAGTAAAATTTAAATACGTAACTTTCAAATAGAATACAAGTATTTTAATTATTGGACATTTAATATATTGTTGTTGATAATATACACTTTCTTTACTTAATAATTTGTATAGTCACGTATAATCTTACTCGATCTTTCAAGAATTGAGCCAAGATATATAGTTGGAAGTGTGGTTATTTAGTGCATCATCTTTATGGGAATAAAGGACTCTTCCAATATTATTTTAAATTTTCATTGTTCTTTTATGAAGGTTATTCCCGTAGTTCTATTGAGTATTCAGAATTATTGTATAAGAAATGTAAACTCTAACACTATTATTTTGTTTCCGCATTTAAATTTATAATTTATTTTTTTTCAAATTCCGAAACGTTACACTAGGTCAAAGTAATAAAAAATAAAACTTATACTTAAATTATTTGCTCTCCAATAAGAATATTATAGTATACAAACTAAATCTTATTAACATTAAAAAAAAGTTTGAGAGCCTATGGTAGTTATGGGAAGCCATAATCCCCACACACACACACACACACACATACATATACACACACACATACATATACACACACACGTATATATATATATATATATATATATATATGAAGAAAAAATGGATGACACCCAAAACACGTTGTGATGGTCCATATTGAGTGGTCCAAAAAATTTTGGACAGAATCAAAGGGATGATAAGATAGCACAAAATAAAAGTATAGCCCACCCCCCATATTTAGTGGTTGCAAAAGTTGACTTTAGCAAATCAAGTGTTGACCGAGAAATTTCAAAAGCATCCCACACACGATTAGATGAATTTTTTACAGGAAATAAATTATATGTATACATCCCCAAACTTTTTGAAACTATGATCCAATCAACCAGCTTTTAATTCAATTTTTAATTTTATTTATACTTAATTTTTAATTTAAATGGTGTATTTTCTTCATCTCTTTTTTAAAAGATTTAGGGTTTGAGTTTCTTTGATCTATACTTATACTACATTATATTATATTTAAAATTTTAAAAAATAAATGATGGGTGGGTTGGAGAATAATGAAAATATAGGTGGGTATGTATGTCAATGCATACCTATACATTATATATAATATATACACGTACATGGAAAATATTATTGGTGTCAAAATCTATGGATGATAGTAAAGACAAACTAAAAAGTTGACAAATATATATATATATATATATATATAGACACACACACACACACACACACACATATATATAATTCATATTCCTACCTAAAATAAAGATTGAAATTAGATATGCTAACGATCGGATATGAAGTTTGAATTGTATATCTACATTTTTAATTTCGATTTTTTTTTTAAAATATTAATATATTGAAAATTGGAATAGCCCATATATATAATTGGTGAACCCATTTGATTTATATAGCTTGAAAATCATATTTCAAAATTTAAATAATTTTTAAAATGATTTTGGAAAAAAAAAATCTCATTTTTAATATTCTAATTTCAATGCCATTTATTGTTATATAATAGAAAATATACTTAATTTTATATGTCCCAACAACTATACTTTAATTAATATTTATATATGAAGTATAAATAATATATTGAAAAAATAGTGATTTTATTTCTTATTTACTTGACATCATACATAATTAAAAAATTAACCCAGTCAAATTTATACATATAAATATAAATTATATATATATATATATATATATACAAACACTAGGTAACGACTAGGTGTAGACAATAAATATAATTAATTAGAAAGGAAACAATGTGGCCAAAAAAAAAAAACAAATTTATAACATTAAATTGAAGAAGAAGAAGAGCATGAAATAAATCAGCTGACTTTCCTTTTTTGTTTTTTGGTTTCCTGTTCTGATGTGAACCTGCCTGCATGATACTAATTAATTAGCCTTTAATTAAAAGCTATTGTCCAATCCTTAATTCAAACATTGCCAAATTCCAATTGTTTGACTTCTGTGAAAATTTCAAAATTCAATCGCTTATACTATTTGCAAATTGTATGTGTACATGTATATATATATATATATATGTATAATAGCAAAAACTACTAACCCAATTCTTTTTTCCCAATTAGTATTTATTTCTATAACTTACATTTAGTTTGTATTTAAAATAAATTCAAGAATTTAGTAGGGTTTATATACAAATATACTCTTGTAAAATAATGAATTGTAAACAAGTGTTGGACAAAAATATTTGCAATTTAGATGGGTTAAGTCTAAGTTTCGATTAATCAGAATACGACTTAAGTTTTTATTTTATATATTCGACTCAACTTGAACAAGGTAAAGTAAAATTTATATTAGACTTGTCTTCTTCATTTGTTTAAAATATATAACAACGAATCGATATATTTCAAATAAAAAAATATAAATATAATAAAAAATATTAAAATATAAATTTACGAACTAAAAATATATTCGGGTTGGATCAGTTTGATATTGAATTACTATGTATTTGAACTCAAATCAAATTGAGAATCGAATTACCACATTCAAAGTAGATGTAAATTTCACGGAAAGATGATTGACACCTGCTTATTTCTGAACATAATGAATCAATTTCAGTATGTTTACTGTGAGCATATAAAACCAAAATCCGATTAGAGTATCCAACAAATATGGTCGCACCTAAAGGTATTAAAATTGAAACATATATCTTATCAAGTGATTGTTTCCGAATCAATTTAGGATAATTGCATTTGTTATTGCTTTTTACTCACTTTCAGTAGGTAGTCTTGTTATAGTACGTTGTTTCTTCGTTTCTTAGGAGAAGAAAATTCGAGACAAAACACTTATACGTTTCCGTTAGAAAAAAATTCAATGAAATGTCGCCTTGATCTTGACAACTATACATATATGGTTGATTAATACTTGTATCGATGAGAGAATGCATCTTTAAGATTGTCTATTACTTGTATGCATCGACACACAAAAATGGCATAAAATTTGTATATAAAAGATGGTAATGTTCTATAACAACTAAATTCTTTTAAGAAGGATAAGAAGACAACAAATGGAGAGGAATACAAGAAGAATTTCTCCAAACCCTAGAATGCAACTTCAAAATCTCCCTCGTCTTCTCCTTCATCTTCAAACTACCTTCCACCTGAAGCACCAAACAAAGCTTCGAAACTGCACCAACCAGCAACATCTCTTGAACAACCCTACCTGTTCCCGAAAACCTACAAATCGCCGATAGTATCCTCACAGCTCGATCACTCACCAAATGAGAAACCCTAAGAATCTTCTTCGACACCGCAGCCAGTCCCGCCCCATGCTTCAGAAACTCCGCTCGCCCATCTGCACACCCACAGAGCTGACAAAGAACCATCATAACCAGCTCACAACTTCTCTTCTCTGTTTCGTCAAGAAGAAGCTCGATCAACACATGCACCGCACCAGCTTCTACAGCTTTGATTCTGTTTCGTCCCCATGGACAAATCTCGATCATCAGCTTCAATGCCGCTTTTGATGCTTGTGCCGAGATTCGATCTTGAAGGACACGTACTATTTCAGTTAACAACTCGGGTCGGGTGGCGATCAACCGGGTCGGATCCGAAACCTCGGAAATGGATTTCAGTGACATTGTAGCGTAAGCTCTTGATTGGTAACTCCCATTTTTCATCACTTGCAGAACCAACGAGTCCACGAACTCACCATCTTTAGCGAGAATGTCCTTTACAGAATTACTCTCAGTGAGTCTTAGATGGTGAAGAGCGCTCAGCGCCTCTTCTCTCTCAGTCGTATAAAGCTCAGAGCTTTTTATGACTGACGTCAAGAACTCGACAACAGCGCCGGAGGACTCGAGGAGAGTCTGGTTTCTTTGGGCGTCAACCGCGATGGATATTAACGTTTTGAGACACCTGGTGCGGAGATGAGGGAACTTTGTGGCGTCGGCGAGGAGTTTGGCGATTTGGGTTTTGTGAAGGAAAGGTTTGGGAGCTGGGATATTATTTCTAACGAAGTCGCCATGGGAGGAGTTGAGGGTAGACCAGGATTGGATCAACCGGAGAAGGGTGTGGTTGGGTGTTAGGGTTTGGTCGAGTAGAGATTGTTTGGTTACCGGACAAGTTGCGTTGTTGAATTCGAAGAGCCATTTCTCTATGTTGTCTCTGTCGTAGGTTATCCCTGTCGTCACCGTCACTGGATCTCTCATCAGCTGAAGAGAAATCGGGCAGAGAAAATGCACAGGAACATCAATGTCGTCATTCTGATCCATTTTCTTTACAGCAAAAATAATCAGAGTCGACCGAGGAAATCAAGAATGGATTATTCTCTGATAGAATAACAGATCCTACACCTCTCTCTCTCTCTCTCTCTGTATACTGTTTGTATAATTTGTGTACGTGAGTTTATATCTATATATATATAGATATAGGAAAAAAAATGGTATGTGGGTATAGCAGTGGAGATCGGAGTGAGTTGAATTGAACTGGAAAAATGGGGTGGTGAGGAATATGCTTTATACCTTCAAGAAAATAAAATTTAACTCAAACTTTTTTATTTCTATCTAATTTTTTAAACGCCATTATAGTTGAAGTCAACACACTGGAAATTGAGAGAGAGAGAGAGAGAGAGAGAGAGGAAATGAGAGGTTGAATTTAATAAAAGAAAGGACTTACTTCCAAGATTTTGGAAGGAGAAATTAATTATTAATTTAATAATTTAATCATATATAATACATACATACATATATATATATATATAAAAGTCATTATTTGAGTGAATGGTTAAAATATTACTTACGAGTTTGAATGGAATTGGGTTCCCATATATTTAAGGTTATTATATGTATACATACATACATATATATATATATATATGAATGAACTTGGCAAAAGATAGAGAAAAGAAAGTCTTGTTGATTAATATATATGTATAGGGGCAATAAATGAGGTGAATGGAGGCATGCTTTGGGCCAAGCGACGTCGGTGTTGAGAAGCGAAACATGAATGTGCACCACACCCTCACTTCATTGCTTCTTCGAAGATTTTGACTTTATAATATATATGTATATATATATATATATACAAAACTTTGTCGTTAATCTTAATTTTCTTAAAATAAAATCAAACCCTTCATAAATTATGAAAGATTACTTGTGTTCATGCATTCAATTTCATTGGTTTATTATTATTTCTTTTTAAAACATAGTTTCTAGTTGTTTAAACATTCATTAAAAATCTTTATGGGAGGTGTTTTAGCATATTGTTAATTGATTATATAGAAGTAATTTTTTAGACCGCTTGTGAATTTGCTAAAATAAACCAATGATATTTGACACTAGTGGCAAAAGGACAATCCATTATTATCAATATTGTGATCCATACACCCTTTGAATATTAGAAAAAAAGTAGTTCAATGCCAATTAACTCTTCAATACTTTGGTAATGAATATTCACCACTTATTTAAAACAACGTTATGAAAGTTCTGTGGTCGCCCAACTTATTATTGTAAATGGAGAAGGTCAAGTTAAAGTAAGTCTTTTCGAATTCTTTATTCTTTATTGATTTAGACATTAAGGGTTTTACACGGAATAAATTCTACGGTCATTAACTAATTCTTTATACAAATTATTAAAAATGTGAGACAGAAACTCTATTTTCAACTAGTTAATCTCTTTATTGTAAATCAGTAGGAAACAAACGAGTCCCGATATAGTGACTACAAAAGGCTCGCATGCTGGTCAATGACAACGTTTACGAAATGCGAGAGGAAAATATTTACCGAATTAAGAAGAGCACGACAATTTTGGCATGATAGATGGAGAAAGAAATCAATATATTATGTATCTATAACACCGTCTAATGGACTTGAGGAGACTAGGGCAACTCCTCATAAAAAGCAATGTTAGAGAAGCTTTAAGTGTATAAGGTAATGCATTTCAACAAGGACAAGCACCTTGAAGAAGACGGTCATCCTTCCACACATACGTGTGAGAAGTAACATGTTACATTGTTGGAAAAACCCAAAGGGATAAATATGGGGCAGTAAAGAAAACCTAAATAGATGATAACTCTAAATGAGATATGTGCTTATTGAGAGAGATGTAAAAACTTTTAAAAGAGACCATTAGTACTAAACCATATTCATTTAGAGGAGTTGATGGTCAACATTTTCATTAGATGAGCCTAAAAGAAGCACAGAAAAAGACAAATAATACTTCTAAAGGAGATACAAAGTCTATTAAAAAATGTATAAATCTGCTAAACTATAATACATACTTACTTGAAGGAGTTTGAAGCCAAACTTATAACACCCAACATTTGTTTTTATTTTTATTTTTATTTTTTAAAATATAGTTATTTATTTATTTATTTTATTTTAATTTAATGAAAAAATGGGTTAAAAATTGATAAATGATTAAATTGAAAATAATTTTGGAGAAAAACATGTGAAAATTTAGGTTTTGGGGGTATTTTTGAAAGAAAAATCAGAAACCGGATGTCAAAACGCAATTTAAAAAAATTGCACCACGTCAAATGCCTGGTCAGCAGCCCCGACCAACTAGGACGCGCCAGGTGGCAGAGGCGCTGATGCGGGAGGCCACGCGGGGGGGAGCCACATAGGTGATCCGTGTGCGCGCGATCGAACGGCTGAGGTCTGTGTTCCGCGCGCACGGACGACCCATATTGAAATCGCGCACGGAGAGCCCAGATTGAATCGTGCACGGACGGCTCATATTGAATTGCGATAAACTGTCCAGATTCACTCCCTATTTAATCACGATCAGATGTTCTAGATCAAAAGCGATGGACGGTCCAGATCAAAAGCGGATGGGTATAAATAACCTCATCTGCACCCAAACTCTAACCCTAACCCTAGCCGCTAGAACCTCTCGCCGGAGAAGATGACCCAACCGCCGGGGAACCGATCGTTGCCACCCGCCGCCGCACCGGAACAATTTTCGACCGCCAAAAGAGATAAAAATTTTATCATTTGCTCAAAATTTAATTTTAAACACACTCATGACCAAATTGGAGCAAAATGACCAGCCGATTGGCCGAAAAATACTGGCAAAGTCTGGCGGTGCCGCCGTGGGGTATTTCGAAAAACGCCTCCAATGAGGCCTTTTCCGATTCCCGTTCGATGTAATTTTTCCACCATTGTGATCACCGTTTTCTTCTCTACAAGTTGACGAGAACAAAACACCCAACCGCAACGTGAGCTGGAGGAACCGTCGCTGGTGAGTTTCAGCTTTCTATGTTTTTTCAACTAACTAAGGGATCTAAGTGTGTTTTCTCGCAGGAACTGATGCAAATTTGGCTGAATTCGGCTGAAAATGGTCAAAAACAGCCAACCCGAGGCGGATCGCCACCGCCGTCGCTAGAGCACGGCAGAGCCGCTGTGCCGGATTTCTGAAATTCGCTGAGTAGGTCCTGAGACTGATTTTTGGATTATTTGAGACATTTGTAGGTACCGTAAGAGCATTTCAATTCCCGAAGAAAAATTCAGGGAACCTAGAGATCGCCCGTAAGCGCAGTAAACTATTTAATTTTTCGGTGTCAAATCAAGTAAGGACTCATCACCCTATTTTCTATCATAAATTTGAAGTTTAAATAAATAATAATACGATCTTTTGTACAAATTAAATAGATGTGTATAATTAATTACAGATTGGTAATGGAGCCCGAATCAGATATTGTTCTCTGTTGATTTATTTTATAGTCTAAAAGCATGATGGTATCTGGTTTATATATTTTATAGTTTAAATGCATGTATTACTACTTTACTTGACCACTGCTTAATTTTGGAATTTAAGATATGATTGCATTACCGGATGCAAGTTCATTTGTTTATATAATTATGTTTGATTTGGTAACAGGGACTAAAGAAAAAGAAGAAAGCGGTGTGATCTAATAAACAGATAAGATGACAGCCTCACTAGATATTCTGGGAGATGGTGGACGGACCGGGTTCATAGGGAACCCTACCGTAAACGTTGTCTCATACCGGACATGGTATGGAGACTTGGTCATTTGGCGCTCATACCGGACGGAGTATGGGGACGGCTCTGTAATTAAGATTGTTAAGGGAAAGGGTTCACATGTAGCGAAGACACCCCTATGGATCCCCATGGATATTAATAGGCTAGTGAAACGAGAAACAGTTATGATTTAATTATTGGTAATAAATATGAATTTATGATATGTTCTATATTACTGATTGTGCATGAAGTTATGATCTGTGTGATATTATTGTCTCTATAGGTTGTTTTCATAAATTCCACAACAGTAAATGAACTGTAAATGATTTTACGATTGATAAACGAATTGCTAAATTTAGTGCTCCATTAGTTGTTTTGATTTTCTACCAACCTTTGCTTCTCTGCTGGTGTTATAGTGTGATATCTTTACTGGGCTAGTGTACCTCATCCCTTATCTAACTATTTCAGATCAAGAAGACCTGGTTCCAGATCCCGATCTGCAGGAAGATTACGAGTAAATGCTCGATACTTTCTATTTTTCCTTATCTTTCGTATTTCTCGTGTTTCTTTCAGATGATTCATTCCGTAATATTTATTTAGTACTTTTAAATAATTGTGTAAGGGATGTAAAACTTAACCTTTTATTTCGTTTCTGCACTTAAACTATTATATATTTCCTTTTTTGAATTTTCGGAATCGTTACAAAACTCATCATCAATGAATGTATAAACTAAATATAATTGTCAATTTTAGTTATTTCATCAATTTTTTTTGCTATTTCCAAATAAAATAATAAAAAATTAAATTAATTTACAGATAATATCTTTTTTTCGAACGATTATAAAACTTTAACCATTTCTCAAAATCTGTCAATTAGTTAACAACCATACAATCGATATGATATATTAAGTTGTTGCTTCAAACTTCTAGAAGTTACTACGATGAATGATGTACAAAAACCTACAACTTCACCTCAAAATTTTTCTCCATTCATCCGCTCATAAAGAATTGTCAAACTATTTGACTTTTTCACACGTTCCAATATAAATAATTAGTCAATTAAAATACATAAAAAAAAACCTTTAAAAATTGTAAATAATATTTTGAAAATTGTTATAAAATAGCTTTTTTTAAAAAAAATTTTCTAATGACCAATTTTATAATTTTGCATGTAATTTAAATGGTAGATGAATATATTTTGGGAGTTCACAAAACAAAGGATATAATAATTTTCAATTCTTTCTTTAAAGTAAAGAAAATTTCGTTGAAATACATACATACACATATATATATATATACATATATGCTTGTTAATGTACTTATATGTTAATATCATGAGGGATGTGTTTAAACATAGTCTAATATCAAATTATAAACCATTTAGAAAAAAAAAAAAAACTTGTACACATAATACTGAAAATCTTAAGAGAGGTTCATGAGACTCATGCTTTTTTTTTTTTTTTTCCCAATAAATTCTCTAAGAATTGCTATTAAAATCGTACACCCATTTGTGCGTGATGTTAAATTTAAATATTATGCACGAAAAAAAAAATAAATAAATTCGTAAAAATAAAATAAAAGTAATTTAATCCCAACCATGGGATTCCAAATAGCAAGAATTCCGTGAAGTTATTAAATGCGCCACAAAGCAATATATATGGTTAATGCCGACATATACATAAATGCATACATATATATATATATATATATATATAGACATACATACATATATATGTACATAAAAGAAATTAGCATCAAGGGTATTACATATTTTTGTTAGAATACAATTCAAAATGCAATTTACAATAAAACAAGATTGCTTGTCTATAAGAATTAAGAAAAGAGTGTAAAACTCTACAAAGTAAACACAGTTTAATATATATATATATATATATATATGTACATACATAGGCATACGCACGATTATATAATAATGTATAGGTGGGGTTGTGGATAAAACGTGCGTAGCTGGGTGGGGATATGAATGAAATGAATAATATATTGGCGGTCAAACTAAACTAACGTTTGAGTTTGAGCTGGGATTAGATTCAGCAACTGTATGAGCTGGATGGATCGTTGGGGATGCCTCACTATCTACATCTCTATCTATCTATATATATATATATATATATATATATAGATATACACACACACACATTTATCAACTACTAAATATATATAAAATATACATACTACAATCTTATATATGTTTGTGTTTATTTCGTTGTCAGCTATTATAAAACCAATGCAATTGCAGGAATCGAACTATGCATGATGTCTATATAAACTATATATATATATATATATACATACATACACACACACACACAATTTGCTTGCAGATAACAGAAAATTTGACTGTAAAATAAGCCCTACTCCAGTGTCAAACATATCAGAGGTTTAAGTTTCTAAACTTAGAAGAAGATGCTTTATACAATCAGTCAATTCATCAGCACTTACCTAAGACCTTACAATATGTAGGGTTCACTCGAACAAAAGGGCATCAGGCAACAATGTAAAATAACAAGCCTTTTTTTTTTTTAAGGACTCGGTACAAATTTTAGCGAACAAGTTACCTCCCAGATATCGGTTGTATGTCAAGAAAAAATCGTGATAAATTCCAGCTAACCTCGCTTTACGGGCCTCTGAACATAAGATTTGTTGGGATCTTCTGTCTTCAGTTTTGGAGGCCGCATTTCTCCTTTTTTAGCCTGCAAACATGTTTTAGAATATTAGGCCATCTGTTTCCTTCCATGAATGCACACAAACTGGAGGGAAATAAAGAACAGCTGCGTCAGTTTGTCTCACCTTCTTTCCTGATTTCATGAAATCTCTCCAGCTAGAAACCTGGAAAAGGAAAGAAAACAAAAAAACCACTATTAATCCCGAGGGTTTAAAAATAGTGTGCTCCATGGAAGATGAGATTCAGATAGTATGCAAAAAAGTTGACCGACATGGGTACCAATGATTGAAACACAATTTGACTCGACACTCTCCCTTGAGCTTGTTATGGACTCTCTGGATAAACTAGATGACTTTGTAACTCCCTTCTCAATTCCTCAAAGAAATAACTAAGTTATACCTATCAAAACCAGCCTTAATCACTTTGTTGCCTGCCATATTAATTACAGTGGTAAAACAAGATATGCAGCCTAAAATGGCTGATCAATTGACTGTCTTTCAAATGTCTTTCACATTTACACAAAATGTTATTTGCAATTTTCATTGTCGTCCAAACTACCAAATTGTAAGAAAAATCTCATTGTTACCACCAGAATTAACATCACAGCTAACACCACATGCATTATCATTATATCACTCAACCCTGCCACTGCCATCGCCATCATCAGCACTTATATTATCTCATGTCACTACCACTAATTACAATGATGATAACATATTATACATATATATATATATATAAATTGGTCAAAGAATCAAAACATTCAATCTTAACGTCATAAATTCCAAAATTTTCTTCATTTTCATATTGTACCAGATACCAGTAAAATGATACATATAGCACCGGAAGGCGAATGAGACTAACCCTTTGCTCTCTTGTTCCTTCCCACTGCTCCTCGTGCTCACGCTTTCTTTTCCACATCTCTTTTTGCTCCTCTTCATCCCTCTTTAATCTGCCCTCTTCTTCAGATATCTACACAACAATGGAAAAACAACAATAATAATAGGAAATAGATAAGAATGATTATGATATTAGGCTAAAAATTGTGGATAAGATGAATCCAGCCTCCTCTTAGCTCACCCTCATCTGCATTTTTCTCCGTCGCCATTCTTGCTCGGTCAATAATTCTTGGACCTTTTTTTTCACTTCCTGCTGAAACTCCTCCGACTGCTCATATTGTTGTTCATATTTTCCCTGATTCACAACAAAGAGGGCATTCAAATCAATAAAGAGAAACATTAGGTTCCTCATATTATGTGCTGGAGTTAAAAATAGCAACAGCAAACATTTATGGTCCATTTGGTTCAATTTTCGATCCATTTTTGATTAATTCTTGCTCTCCATTTCCATATTAGTCTTGATATAAACTAATATTTATGTGTATGTCTTGATATAAACTAATATTTATGTGTGTGTATATATATATAATAGATTACACAGAAGTCCTTAAAATTTGGGTATAATTACATTATGTCCATGATTTTCTAAAAATAACAATTTAGTTCTAGCATTAAATATTTATATATATGTTTAAGATTCATCTTTTAACGAATCAAATAATAGTTTGATGTGTCACAAGGCTGTCGAATAACAAAAAAACTTAAATAAGCAATTCCACTTGAGAAGATACAAAAAGTAACGACTTTAGCTAATATGGTAAAGAAAAAGCAAAAGTAAGATCGTCAGAAGGAGAGTGATCCTAGAAACCTACAGTGGTTTTTCTTTCAAGATTTTTGCAATGGTAAAATAACAAAAAGACTAGGTTGTTCTTTTCTAACAACTATAAACTCAGTTGCAACTATATCAAAACTTTAAGAACTTTCAAAATTTTTGCAATGGTAAAATAACAAAAAGAATGAATAACGTTGTAATCTATATTATGTTTCCCACATAAAGAAAAGGACATTACACTCCACCATGAGGTGGGAGTAGCCCCAGCCTACGGTCCTGGTTGAGTATATTCTGAAACCCACAAGGTTGTCCTCCTAACCAAGATGGCCAAACCACTGTGCAGAGAGGTAATTTTCGTGGGACTATCGACTTTATAGCTGTAGAAAAATCTACGGATTTTTAATGATTACTTTTCACCCAGCCAGGATTTATGGAATGGATGATGTTTTTAGCTATATTATGGGCAAAAGCTTATGGGTAGTTCTATGATATCACGCTATCTGTGCTTCACAGGAACTGGTATGCGATAGCCTCGTAATTCTAAGGGCAAGGACTTTTTTGGTTTCTCATTATGCTATATGCTTTTTGTATTTTTTTTTTTTTTAAATGCTATATGCTTTTTGTGTTTCTTGATCCGAATCTTCTATATGAAGGCTTTATGAGGGTAACCATTCTGCCCATATGTAATTATCTTCTTAATAACATATCTTTTTCTATAAAAAGAATGTAAGATATTAGGCATAGATGAAGAAAAGAACCTGGGCCTACCTCATCAACTAATGACTTTAGTTTAGAAGCTGCATCTTTCTTCAGCTGCTTCTTTCTCTTTGCTCTAAGTTCTTCTGTATTTCAAAATAGATAATATGAACTCCTGTCAGATTATCAGGAATTGTTCAAAAAAGAAAAAAAAAAGGAACATAAACCATGTTAAATAACTTAAGATCAGGCACATAAGCCTGTCATACAGCCAGAGTACTAGCAATAGAAATGAAATTTGGGGCAAGATCGTAGACTTACTACTTGACAGGGATGTATCTCATGTTCAGAAAGAAAATAAAGGAAAGAAGAAAAATTCGCAGCCAGATGATAAAAGAAGGAAATGGGAGACAAAAGTACAAACAAAATCGTAGCATCAACAAACAGCTAGGGCTATCAAGAAGCCAGTGTTAAAATGCTAACAACTTTTTCTTGATAATTTTCAAATTGTAAAAATTTACTGTAAAGTATAATTTGTCTAGAAAAAACTCTTAGAACTTTACAAACCTTTTGCTGCGTTAACTTGGCTAAGCAGATAATCTCTTTCTTGTTGATCGAGTAGTAATTGTTGAGCTTTCGCCAATGCTGCACACAGGACAACAAAAGCATGAAAAGTAAGATTGTTTTCCTGGAACTTGTAATGCACAATATATTTAAGAAAACTGAAGTTGTGTCCAATATAGAAATATTTCATGATTATCTATTTTCTGTGTTTTATCCGGAAAAGAATAATCCCTCTGACATCCAATATCACTGCTAAAAGGGGCGGGTAAAAAGAATAAATCTACAAAACCTCCAAAAGCCTCCTTTGCCTGTGGATGCTTGCATTTATCAGGGTGAACCATCAAAGAAAGCTACAGATTTTGACATTAAACAAGTCAATAAATAATAGGAATCAAGATGAGCACAATCATAAGGTTAAAAGGAGACACTGATCCAATGCCATGTCAGAGACTTACCTTGCGGTACTGCTTTTTCGCATCCTCTGGTGATGCATCAAATGGTAAGTTTAGATAATCAAATGGATTTAGCTTGAAGCACGAAAGAATCCTATGAAAAGATCCCAGAAGAAAAACTATTCTTTACTAAAAGAGTAAGTATTATTTGAAATAGAGAAAAGCAATACAAGTATTGGAAAGAAATTTATCCTATAAACCTCCAAAAATAAACAACAGAAGCAAAGAGAGAATGACTCAAACACAATAACAACATAATCAATCTGTGATGGATGATGAAGAAACACCAAAACCATGGACCTCATCTCAAAAAGCAGAGAGAAAAAACTCCTTAGCTCAAGAAATAATATCCAAATGAGACCTAGCTTAGGAAAAGATAGCACCTTTTGACAACAACATATTCTCCTTATTTTGCCTAAAACTATGTAAATAAGTGGAGATAAAAATCTCTAGGAAACGTCAAACAAGGAAAATTATCCAGTCCAACTCTCCAAGGCACAATTGAAGAAACAAATGGCCACAATTCTCCAAAAGCTGAAAGTACATCAAACAGATATTTGGAGAAAGAGATCTATGCATCTGAAGCAAGTTATTACTGTTCACTTCGTTCAAAACAAGAATCTAGACAAGGTTTTTAACATTGGATGGAGCTTAAACTTTCCAGAAAGAGGTACAAAAGGCAGAGTTGTGAAGTAGCCTATGGGTAAGAAACTCAAAAAACAATTTACAAGTGTTGACCTCGAAGAGTCAAGAACCCACAAACTACAATTGGGACAAGCAGAAAAAGTATTATGACAGAGCACACAAATTTTTGACAGGAAAACAAGATACAATAACCTAAACAAAGAAACATTAAGAAAAAGGATTGGCATATTATAATTTATTATTAAATACCACTCTTTTCGGTTTTGGATCTTCCAAATCATTCCCGTAGGAGATGCGGACCCATTTTTATACCATCATTGCATTTTAACGGGTATTGTTTAGTGGTAAAAGTGTGAGTTGTTCAATCCAAAGGTTAATCGTACGCTAGCAACTTTACATAAGACAGAGTTCAATGCGATGTATGGATAATCTACTAAGGGAATATAAATATACGAATATGGTACATACGATCTAGAGTAATAGCAAAAAAGATTACAATATTAGGGAATCAATTGTTACTAATTTTTATTAGGAATTACAATTATTGTATTTTTACATCATAAGCTTCTCTAGAGAAGAACTTATAAGTACTGTAACTTTTATATTCCAAACTTATCCCCTTTTAGTAATTATGAACTCTAACCAGAAGCACCAACAAGTCAGCCTATAGAAAAAAAAAACAAAAAAAAAAGAGCAACTATAACCATAGAAAATTAAACTGCATAGGTTAAGCCCAAGCTAATAATACTTAAGTAATGACTTCATGGTACCCCATTCATGGACTAAATAATGGAACAAATGAGTTAAAAGAGAATTGCATTAAACTATGTGGTTATTGTAAAAATACCCACACAGCATATGGAAATAAAAGTAAATGCAAGACAGAAGAAGGAAAGAACAGAGAGAGCCTTTACTGCTGTTCAGCAATTTGCCTACCCCATCGATGTACCTTTTTTTTCACTTTAAAGAACTTCACCTTACAACCAGGATTTTTTATTTATATGAAGGAGAAAGCTCAAAGCTACAAGAATACCCTATAACTAAAAAAACCTCAAAAGCTATGGCAACATAGACAATGCTTCATCCCCAGCACCAAGCAAACCAGCAAAGGATATGCCAGGACATGATGATGATTCATCCTTGGGGAATATTCATAGGAAACAAAAATCCACATCCTTTCACTAGGACCTTTTGTGAAGAGTAACCTCTTATATATGAACCTCAACTCAGCAGTTGCATTCTTCGCATTTTCTTTTTAGAAGAAACAGCTAAATCTGAATTGTCGCAATTTGTCTGTCTTTGATGTATCACACTTTCCTTAAAGTTCATGGGTGTCACAAGTCACTGTAATATGGTTATCTACTACTGTTTTTGATAGAATATATGGTCATTCATGTCTTTAATAAGTCTGTTTTTTAGGAATTTGATGCAGATTACTTCTCCCAAAGCCAGAAGAAAGCCACATAGATTCATTTCTTTATAAGTACACATGCAGCTATAATAGAATTATCTTTTATCACGAATTTAGCGAAATTCCACGGAATAAATCATGAAATCGTGTTCATCAGTTCCACTTTATCTAAATCACTTCAAATCTAGCTTGCAGCTCTTACAAGTTAGAGAGCAAATTCTGAACCTTCAATGCACTCTTGTATTCTCTGAAGCTGTCTCAGGACTCAGAATCAACTTGAATAATTCTGCATTGGTGGCTTTTGGAGAAAACATCAACGGGGAGGATTACGCAATGGTTTTAGGATATAATGTCAGCAAGCTTCCCTTGAAACACTTAGGCTGTCCTTTGAGGGCTAGACCTAATGACTGTAGTATTTGGGACTCGGTGTCTTAGAAATTGGACAGTTGGAAGAGAGATTCATTATCGAAACGTGGAACTCACTGCCATCAAGCGCACACTACCCAACCTCTCTCTATTTATTATCTCTTTTCCCTATTCCTTCTTAGGTGGCCAAGCAACTAGAACCATAGCAATGTCCTTTTATTTGGTGTGACAGGAATGACCAACAGTGTTATCATTTGATGTCTTGGGTCTCAACCAAGAGGTCATTTATTGAAGGTGAGCTTGCCATTAGATCCTTGAGGGAGAAACAAATCATTATTAGCCAAGTGGTTGTAGTAACATGAGTTGCATGGGCCAGTTGTGGTGGCAGGAGTTTCGAGCCAAATTGTGACTGAAGGAAGGGGCTGAAAAACCAGGAAGGATGAAATATCAAGAATCAGCCTTTGAAGACGGATCAGCAGATAGTATGGTATTGTACTATACCTAACAGAGTTTAAGGTGGGACTTGGGTGAGTAGAAAGGTCTTTAGGAGGTAATTGTGTCGTGCCACTCCTTTGACGATTTGCTTCCCGGGCATTTTTTCCTTGGTAGTGGATAAGGAAGCGATTGTTTTAGGATATAAAGGACGTTCGGCTATCAGGTAAAGTGTCTTGGAACATTCGGCTTAATAGAAACCTCAATAACTGAGGGATAGCAAACTTTATGGAGTTCATGATTCTTCTTCACTAGTGCTCAGTTGAGATCTCAAGGGATAAAGATGGAATTTTTTGGTAAAACCCTTGACAATAGTTTATACTTCCAGAATGCTTTGGCTTTTAGATTTCCTTGGAAGCAAATTTGGAATAGCAAGGCCTCACTTTGGATTGCTTTTTTTAATAGGAAGCAGTTTGGAGGAGAATTCTCACTTTGGATAACTAGAAGAAGAGAGGAAAGACCACAGTCAATGATTGCCCTACATGTTTGCAAGAGTATGACACCCCCAAAAAATCTCCTTTGGTGTTTAGAGGCTACAAGGTTGTAGGATGCAGCGGTTGGCCTTCTAAACTTGAGCTTGGCAGTGCGTTGGTTGGTTGAGAAAGGGCTGTGAGCTTGGTTGAGCACTGAGACACATAAATGATAAACTAAGTGCAAACTTGTTTAAGCACATTCCTAAGTCTATGTAGATCATTTGGCAAAAGACAAACGAGAGAATTTTCAAGGGCATTTGTTCTCCTTTTGATAGGATAAGAGATCACTGATTTTCTTCCCTAAGAATTATGTTGATAGAGAGGGAATACCTTTTTGGATGATAAGCATTTAATAAACCTTCTTATAATTTTGGGTTCTAACTTTACGTAAATCTTTAGTATTTGGGATGGACTCCCTTCATGCCTATGTTTTGTCTTTATCCTCTGAAAAGATGTCCTAAATTTCCTTTGCCTGTGAGAGCTAGAATCTCAAATCTCTCCCCACACCTAGGAAAATACAACAATATCCAATACCTTTGCAAACTTCTGCAACACCCCCCCCCCAAAATAATCATATGCCCGCCAAATTAACTAAAGAAAATCAACATGGAGAAAATGTCCTAATTCATCTACACAATCTACCATGCGACCTATTGGACCCATTCAATCCCCAAAGCACGTATAACTCCAATAGGAATGCAAGAATTGAAATGAAATAATAGTTCAACTAGGTTTGACTGGCTACAAATATGTAAAATTTCTACTCTTCAATCCCTAATTGAGCAAATTCGACAGTAAACCAAAAAGGCAGAAATAGAAAATTCATGGAAGTTAAGTTATCTAGCGAAAAAAAGGCCCTGAAAAAAAAAACGCTAATACACAGCAATTGCTGAGCAAAGATGCGATTATCTTCATGTTCATATGCATACGATTGAACAAAACACATGCAACTGTTTCTCATCCATGCTATGCCTTTTATGAATTCGATGCTGCCAAGTAAACAACCAAACATGGAAACCCTAAGTATGCGTATCGAAAGAGAGTTCAAGAGATAGAAACCTGGCGACTTCATTATCCCTCTCGACTTCGCTGACTTCTGCAAAGAAGGCTTTGAGAAGTAAATCATCATCTGCAGTTGTCTCTCCCATGGTGCTTTTGCTATCTCTCTGTCTCTGTATCTCTCTCCTGTACAAAACGCAAACTGAGTGGCGATTTCTGGCCGTTCTCAACTCGGTCCAACCACTTCACTTGACTCGGACTACTGAATTTAGCCTCAACAAATACTACCACCTTACTTTTTTCAAGAGAATTTTTTAAATAAAAAATTATATATTTTATTAATTAAATTATTACATATTTATTAATTATAATACAATTTTTTAATAAAAACACATAAAATCTACAACTCTTATAAAAATAATAATAATAAACATTCAATCAAAAAATTGTTAATTTTTAAAAAATATATATTTATAACACCACGAACATGATAACTTACACGCTGTTTTATATCTCCGTAAATCTAGGAACTTTTACTTGCATTGTATCATTTGGTATACGTACTGAAATTAATAACATTCAAGATTACGTAGGTTTATACACAAAATATCATTTTTTTTTTACTCTCTCTTTAGTTCTATGTTTTTTTATTTTTACGAGGTCTTTCTCTATTAGTAAATATTTTCGAAAAATTCCATTTATTCTGATGCGGATAAGAGGCATATTTATATTTTTTGGTTTCAATAGAACTCCTGATATCTATTAAAAATTCAAGATTATCAATATATTTATTTTTAAATAAGAGTTTCTTAACGTATTAATCAATAAGAAGAGAGAGAGAGAGAGACTAAATAGTTAAATGATATATTACTAATCGAAAATCGTTGAAGATTATCAATTAATAAATCATCGATTAGCTTAATCTTCAGTCAGAATATATAGTTTAACATATACTCCAAAAGAACCGATAAAAATGAAGTTTATGATGTTACGTTTTTCATAAACGTATAATCGATAAAAAAATTCTTATAGATAGCTGCATCATAGGTAAACACCACTTGAGATTTTGTGTGACCGGTCAAAACTTGATCTAAACTTTTATTTGATTTATTATCATTAAAATAGCAAATCCGAAAAACCCATAAAGTAAATTGAGGTATATAATTAGTTAGAATAAATAAAAAATAAAGTTATAATTTGTAGCTTTTTTTTTATATTATATCTAATGTATATATACTATGATAGAAGTATATAGAATAATGTTATCGTCAAATTAATAGATCTGTAAAACTGAAATACAAGAGAATGTCTTCATTTGTTAATAAAATTTGATTTAATTCGTTGTTCATAATTCAACTATAATAATCTAACTATATAATATTCTATAAGTATGTTTATTATTGTTATACTACGTACGTACTGATTAGATTCTAAATTTTCTTGTATACCTAATAAATTTTTACTAATGATTCTATGAAATAATTTTGTAACTCTTTTAAAGTTACAATCAATTTGAAAGTTTGAAAATAGATTTGTGGTGATTTTTTTTTTTTGATAAATTAAAATATAAGTTTAGATTTTTAATCCGTAATAACCGTTCCGACTAAAATAGTATAATTATTATATAATTTTTTTTAATCAAAAATTAATATAGACTCGTTAAAACCTAATTTAATTTTTTTATTACTGCAATCTAATTAATATAGTAGTAACTAAAAATTTATAAAGAGTTTATTAATACAAATTATTACTCTTAAAGAATATACATGTGTACGTGTCGGCTTGTGATTGGTTGATATGTAATAGAATATATATATATTCATTAATTTTTAAGGGTAAGGAATCATTCCCATATTTGCTTATTTTCATTATATATTCCTTTGTCTTCATTATTTAATAAAGAGCATTATTACTATACATTATTCTATTAAATATAAATTTAATTCAAAAAAATTAAAAATAAATAAATAAATAAATAAAATAAATTTCCAAATCATGAAAATTTAAAATTTAAAATAAATTTCTTAAGATAATATTAAAAATTCAACTCTTATATATCGTTAAAATACATATATTATTACGTTTTATTAAAAATATTATATTTTTACTATATTTTAATTTATGATCGCTTAATTTAATTATTTGGGTATTTATTAAAATAGTATATCTAATATAATTATACTATATTTTTTACTTTTATTATTATTGTGATTATTATTTATTACTATTTTAATCATAAGTTGTTATCATCAATATTTGACATCATGTTAATATGCTTAGTAGAAAAATCTATAGCTATATATATATATATATATGAAGTCTGATGAATAACTTTACCCTAACTGCAGGAGCAGGCAAGATCAAGGGTGGATCATGGTGTTTCCAAAATGAACATCAATTAGGCCAGATGTGACTGCTACTGCCATCCCATTGGCCAAGACAATATGCAAATACATATAAACATATACACACACACACACATATATATATATATAATAAAAGCCACCATAGTGCAATTACTTTGAAAAGCAACAAGACAAGACAGTCCACCAAGACAAAGATGATGACAAGATTTTCCTTAACACCTAAAGAAAATATAATCATAATATATATTATATAATAATATTTATACAATATATTTATAATCATAATATATATTTGTGTCATGTATTTTCAAATATTTCTTCAAAAAAGACAAAGACAAAGAGTAGTTTTCTTCACTGTCTCCCTTCCCTTGTGCTTTATTTGACTACAGCCAAACCCCTCATGAGAGTGGGCATAGAAAAACAAGGAGAGACCAAAAGGTAAAAAAAAAAACATGTAGGGTAATAAGATCATAGTGGGTGTGGTAATAGTAATTTTTAAAAATCATAATTAACAGTTTAGTTTAGGGTAAATATTCTTCTTCCTTGATCAGATTCAAGATGTGGCTATGCAGTAAGGCTCCCAGAATATAATTGACCTCCTTGGCTCTTTACACCCTTTCGTCATCCGCACCAAGTACTCGCCCTTTTCGTTCTCTCGCAAAACCATCAATCCGTCTCCTTGTTGTTGTTGTTGTTGTTGTTCGTAACCTGTCGTTGGATTCTTACCGGACGGCGAGTGATGGGGAATTGGGTTAAAGACATTGGTTATGGGCTTGGGCCTCTTCCAGTAGTACTCGTAAGCGTTCAACGACGAGGCGGCCGTTGTCACGGTTACCGGAGATCGTGGAGACGGGATAAGCCGACCGACGCGCGGACGCGGAGGAAGTGATTGGGCTAGTGGAGTGGCTGTTGGGTCTAGTTTGTCAATCACTATATCCTCCTCAAACTTGACTATTTCATTAATTTTTTTAGGCCATGTTTGGTTTCTGTTGTTTACCAAACCCATGGGCTTATTATTCACCATAAGAGCCAGCCTGTGAAAATTTATTACCCCACTTGGTAACTTCGTTTCTTCCTCCTCTGTTTCTTCTTCTTCTTCTTCTTCTTCTTCATCTGTTTCGGTCTCTTCATCTTCTTCTCCGAAGTTTTCGAGTTCGAGCTCGTCAAACTGAAACGATTCGTCTTCGTCTTCGTCCTCGTCCTCGTCTTCGGGTTCGATCATTTCAGGAGAATTGAAGGTGAGGACAAGGCGGCCGTCTTGGCGTTCTGCACGAAAGTTGTTCTGTGAAGGAACAGAGACAGCTTCAAGAACCAACCGGCCATTATCACGAACTGTTCTCATGCGGAGAGAAGCTCCGTCTTGACGAGTCAGAGAAGGAATTGGAGGAGGAAAAGATCTTTCTGGCAATTTCTTGTACTTAGAAGTATAAATTCTTGGTGCTTTTTCGACATAAAAACCTTCAAAGCTCTGTTGTTGTTCATGTCGTTGATCTTGATCTTCTTTATCTTCCTCCATGTCACCAGTTTCAGAAGACGGGTAAGATGAGAACCCATCAGACCCGGTTTCGGATCCAAGAGACTCTGTGCAGATTTGAAGACTTTTTTCACTCAACGAGCTGGCCGATCTTTTCACCAGAGGATGAATATACGGAGCAGGGAGGTTTTTGTTTGAATCTTGCTGAGATTTCTGGGATAGAATCGAGCTCCATATATCAAATTGAGCTGGGTTTTCAACTTCCTTCTTGCTGGTTTCTTCGTAGTCATCAGACGAACAGGAGTCAGCGATGGACACGAGGAACTGCTCAGACGACGCCGTTTTACAGGAGTTGAGGAATTGTTCGGACGACGCCGTTTCACAGGAGTCAGCTATGGACACAAGGAATTGTTCAGACGACGCCGTTTTCTTCAACCCATGTTGAGAAAGCCATTTTTTAGAAGACATGTCAGCTGAAAGAGTTCTTCTCAGCGAACCAGAGGAAGAAGAAGACCTTTCAGAATCAGAACCAAGAATGGAGATAATCCCCTGTTTCTTAGTAACCAATGCTTCGTCCTCCATTTTGAGAGTTGAAGACAATCGAATAGCAGACATGATTGAAGAGGTGGGTAATGATCAGGGTAATTAAAATACAATGGAAGCAAAAAGCATCCAACAGAGGTCTGGATATGGAGACCACTGGGGGGGGTTGCTTGAGTTGCAAGAGGTGAAGAGAGAAGGAAGACGAAGCAGGTGATGATGGGAATGGGTGGAAGGGGAAGAAGGTGTACATATAGGCGGGCAAAAAGGAAAGGGAACCCTGTCCAGTGGGCCAACCTATACGCACCATGAAAAGACCCCATTTGGTTGTAAATTTTCCCTTATCAGAAACCAGTTGCCTCTTTCAAATTATACTTTTAATAATCACCTTATTTTATATTATAACATTTTTATATAATAATATCACATACTATTTATACACACACACACACATATATATATATATATTATTATATTGTAAATAAATCCACGTGTGAGTTTGTGTTCAGTCAATGACAAAGACTGTAATTTAATCGGTTGTTCATGTATTTGGAGTTAATTTTTTTTTCACCTCACATTTTATCCAATTTCAATTTTAAAAAAAATGAATAATAGTAATTACTAGAGTAAATCTAAGAATTGATATATTGTGTAAATACTCATCCGTCGTCTCTACGTTACAAATTTTGGGATTAATTTTTTAAAATTTTATATTCGAGATTGAATAGTTATATAAATAATAAAATACAAATAAATCAACTTAATATTTTCGTATTCATGATTAGGGTTTTAATATTTTATGAGAAATTTATGGTAATTATGATATGGGTGCTAACGAAGATTTTAAAGATTTACGTGAGAATTATCGAAATATTCCAATCGGGTAATGATATACGTAAAATTCGAAAATATAATCCCGTGATATATATATATATATATAGATTTTTATCATTTAGACATAAGTAACACAATTAATAGATCACATTCAACAATTTATTTTGAAAAAATGTGCATGAATATATATTCTCTTATAAATTTGTATGAATAAATGAGTGAAACTCCTTTCCCCTTTATCATTCTCTGTCGTCTTAACGTAAAAGAAAGGTACAAAATCATTCCATATTTAGTGCTAAATCGCACACGGAGTACGCCTGCATATCTATGAACTATACACACACACACACACACACATATATATATATGTGTGTGTGTGTGTGTATATGTATAAAGGAGAAAGGCTCTAGCGATGAGCGTTCTCCTCCATTACTTTGAGTTGAAATTGGTTTCATGTTTATATTGGGTAAATTCGGTTTTTCCTTTTCTTGGATGAGAAAGAAAACTTCATATGTGCATATATATACATATATATATATATGTATATATTCACAGAGGGAAATGAAACTAATAAAATCAAGAAAGAAAAAATTTGAAAAGAATACGATTCGAGTGGATTATATGAAGATTTTGTATGTACAAATTGTTGTAGGTTAATGAAAGAAACGATGTATGTATAGAATAAAAATGCCGTAGTACCCACTGATCTCTGAAAACAAATAAAGAAGAAGAAAAAAAAAAAAACCCAGTACTAAGAGTACGTTAAATATATGCATACACCTACATATACATACATATATTCTATATATGTATGTAAATATATGAAGGGAAAATGTATGAAAGGGAGGGAGGGAGGGAGGAGCTTCGTTTTGACAAAACGTCGACGTGGCACGCCCTGGAACGCTATAGCGACAAACATCAAGATCAAAAGCTGTATGCCATTTATATATATATATATATATATACGAATTCATATTCATCCATATGATTAAGGGCATTTTTGGGATTTCACTTTTATAATTTTTAATTAGTAAAATTTAATCCAAAAATTAAACAGTGTAAATTTACCGCAGTAATTTTAACGGCGGTAAAAAACCGCCAGTAAAAACTGTTTCCCAATTTCTTGCCCGCTTTAATTGACAAAACGCGTTACATGATTGTTTAAATATATTTTCTTTTTCATGCATGCAAAATATGATTTGATTATTTAGTGAGTTATTCAATGAATTCGAATTCACAACAGTTGAATATATTAATATATATATATATATATATACACACACGCACGCATATATATATATGGGTGTGTGTGTGTGTGTATAATAATAATTTAATATGATGGGATGAAAGTTAAAACTTTAGTTTACAGAATATAAATTATATATTCAAGAAAAAAATTTGGGATTGTGGGAATTAATACCACGTGAGGGTTAAATTTAAAATAAAAAAAATTATTGTATGTAGTAAAAAAGTTGACAAAGATATATATATATATATATTTTACTTCTATAAATAGCATTAATTATATGGTGAAAAATTTAGCCTAATATGATTATGGGATAATGAAATTATTAGATGACGTATAAGTATATATGGTTATAATTATAATTATGAAATATAATAATTTATTAAATGTGATAATTGCTGAATTTAATCATTTCTCAACACTAAAATATAAAAACCCATGTATATGAATTTGGTGATCGAGTGATTCAAGCTAATATATGGGTTTTATAAAGTTATATATATATATATGTGGATGATACATAGAACATATATATGTATATACAATGGTTTAATCATTTCTCACCATTAAAATATAAAAACCCATATACATAGAACATGTATATGAATTTGGTGATCGAGTGACTCAAGCTAATATATGGGTTTTATAAATATATAAGTTTTATATATATGGATGATGTATAGAACATATATGTATATATATATATATATATAATGGTTGATTAATTATTAACTAGAAAAGGGAAAAGAGATAAAAAAAGAATGAAAATACGAAATAGGAAAGGCACAAATTGATGGTGACATAGAGATGAAAATGGCTTAAGGAAGAAGCAAAGGAATCACTTTCAAGAGAACCAACATGATTGGGCGGCCAAAAATTCATCATGAACAAAGAATCCATTCATCCATTACACCATTATATATATATATATACATATATATATATTTGTAAATTATATATATATATATATATGTAAAGGGAGAAAGAATATGGATTTGATTAGTGAACAAAAGGTAATTAAAGAAAAGACGAATCATATAAATGGAAACAAGCAAAGGGGCGTGACGTCTTGATTTTGGGACCCTTCTCCCATTATTATTATTATTATTTATAATTGTCTTCTTCTCTTGAGTTTATAATTGTGATGAGTATTACTTTGTTTTCTTCTGGGTTAGCTTATACGTATACACATACCCTTTTATATATGTGTATGTATATATGTAAACAACAAGAAAATAATACGTACCATCAGTTACATGTATCAAAAGGTGTTGATGTTGATTATGTTTCAAGTGTTCTTCTAATTATTCTTAGAACACATTGATAATTAATTATATTGATTGTATGCATACACAGATAGTATTTTCATCTGGGTTCGCCACAGATCAAGAAGTTAGAGACTATTGGTGAAAACCCACATGTGATTTATCTGCCTAAAATCATTATAAACCATATATATATATATATAACCCTAAAAAACTCAAGCTTGTTTACTATATAATTCAGTATACGTGATGCATATGCTAATCTTGATCTGTGTTTTATTCACAAGTTTTCTTTACTTTTGGCTGCATTACATGGTCGAAAATGGGCCATTTTCATATATATATATATATATATATGTATATATGTATGTATATAAATGGAGTAATTAACTACTAAGTAAAGTTTAACTAACTAAAGCAATGATTAAAACACTTAAAGTGCAAACCAAATTAAAAAGTTAAGGGATTGGTTTCTAATCTGCCATGCATATATGGAGCTCTTTATCTACAAAAGTAAAAATCTAAATCTTCAAAAAGAAAAGTAAAAAAACCCTAATTGAAGACTCTTTTTTTCTCGACAATGAATCATACCATACAACTTCCAACAAATCTTCATAATGAAATTTGATGATATGTTTATACAAAGTGAATGTGTATATATACATAAAGCTGTAGTTATACATTCTTCTATATTTATGTGTGCTGAGTTGAACAGGAAAGAAGTTCTTTCTTTTCAGTTTGCATAAGATCTGTGTTAATTAATGAGCATTAAAAAAGGTAGAGGGAGTTAAATTCAATTTTATGGCTTAATGTGATAAATAACATAAGAATTAACTTAATCAGTAGATTAAAAAAGCAGTTAATTAATTAATTAAGGAGTATAATCTCTCTAATTTCCTACTCTAATTACTATAAATTATTCCTTAGTCGGGAATTTTTTCTCAATTAGTCCTCTTCCATCGCTACTCGGAAAAAGAATCGAATCAGACTCCAATAAATCAATAATGTCAAGCAAAACTCAACAACTGATCCTCCTGCTCCTCGTTGCGGCAACATTTTGTAATAGCAGTCCGCTATCCTCGCCACCAAAAGCAAGACCCAAGGTGCCGCTAAAGCCCTTGTGGATGCCGCCGCCAACAAGCTGGCTAGGGCCGCAAACGAGGTTTTCGCTGCAACCGTATCCATGGCGCGAGCCGGAGGTTAGGCTCTGGAGGTTCCTCGAGTGCTACGGGCCTTTGACATTCATCAGTGGGTGCGCGGGGTCTATTTTTTATTTTCCGCAAACCGACAATCCTAACCCTAATTGCTGCAAAGCGTTGGAAGAAGTTGATAAAAACTGTTGGAATCGTACAAACCCAACAGCGCCGGAGGTTCCGTTGCGAATCTGGAATTTCTGCATCCTTAGCCCCGCATCTTCGCCGACAGTTTAAGTTAATTTTGTTCACTTGGATAAAAAACAGATGGTTTCCTTTTGAATAATAAATAATTTATATAACATGGTAAATAATTAATTAATTCATGATTTTTCTTTTTAAATAACAATTTATATATTTTATAATTAATTAAATATCTATCCCGTATTATATACAGATTACAATTTAAAAAATTAATTATACAATATTAATTTTAGAACTTGCATAACTCTATTATGTAAATAAAGTTTTTTGGGAACAACTCAACAATATTCTTTTTTTTTTTGCTAAAAAGAGAGACAAAAACCCTATAAAAAAAACTAAGTGCTCCTCGAACACATTCTCTGCCAAAAAAACTCCCATGATGTTGTTCGTGATAAGTTATTGAAGATCACCTGACACATGAGCATGCGGATAAAAATTAAGTTGCAATGAGAAGCTAAAATTCGCCAACTAATAGCGCATTTACTCCCTTCGTGATATGCATGTTAAACTTTGATTCGTTAATCATTCAATAATAAGTACTTGGTATCACGAACGATAGCAGTATAAGTATTAATGCAATAATCATCATTGATAAGCAATTGCACAGTCAGAGAACTATTTATCTCAAAAATAATATTGCGGTATCCAACATTCTATGCTGGTGGGAGACCATTTAAGACCTCCCAAAACTCGGCCTGCAACACAGAGCACTTACCAATTTTTCCATTAAAACTTCCCAAGTGTCCTCCATCCTCGTCCCTGATAAGACCATTACGGTAGGAAAAATTCATGTTAGCACGATGGGCTCCATCGGTGTTCACTTTAACCTACTGGACAATATTTATTTATGGTAAAAGAACGTCAAATCATTCGTTATCACATTCAATGCGTACATATCTATATATATATATATGTGAATTAAGTAATTAACTACTAAGTAAAGTTTAACTAACTAAAGCAATGATTAAAACACTTAAAGTGCATACATAATTCAAAAGTTATGTGATTAGTTTCTAATCTACCATGCATATAAACAGCTCTTATCTGCAAAAGTAAACCTAATTCTTCGAAAAGAAAAGTAAAAACCCTAATTAAAGACATTTTTTTCTTGACAATGAATCATACCATGCAACTTCCAACACACTTTCACTATGAAATATTTATATTTATACTTATTTGGTACTAATTATTGAATTAAAGTTTCAAACAGTTCACAATTTCATAATCTTATGCTTAATTTCTAATTACATTAATTAATAAACATAAAAAGATTAATTATTAGATTAATATTTTAATCGCTAGATTATAATTTTTCGATAAATTCTAATTTTTTTAATGTTAATAGTGATTTAAATTAAAATACCAATAACTACACCCGATAAAATAATTATTTTTTATAGCTTTTTTGTATAGATTTGAAGTTAATAGGTCAAATTTATGGGGTATGTCAACTAATAATATGTACTTATAAAATATATATTTTACTTAAACTCAAATTAATGAATGTAATCCAACTTATACTATACTATACTGATCAACAATATTGAATTTCTCATGCATACACACGTATATACAAAGTGAATGTATATATATATATACGTAAAGCTGTAGTTATATTTATTTCTATATTTTTGTGTATTGAATTTGAACAGGAAAATGGTACTTTTTTTTTCATATACATATATATATATTCAGTTTCTATAAGATGTTAATTAATGGCCATTAAAAGTTGTAGGGAGTTAAATTCCCCAAAAATTAATTTAATTAATTCCTTAAGAAAAGGGGTTAAGTAATTAATTAAGGAGAATAATCCCTCTAATTTCCTACTCTAATTACTATAAATTATTCCTTAATCTTGAAATTTTTTTCTAAGTTAAATCTTCTTCCATCCCTATTTGGAAAAAAAGGAATTAAACAAGACTCCGAAAAAAAATCAATGATGTCGAGCAAAGCTCACCGAGCGATCATCCTGCTTCTCGTTGCGGCAACATTGTGTAACAGCAGCCTGTTGTCCTTGCCATCAGAAAAGAGTTTCAAGCTGCCGCCAAAGGGCTTCACGGTGTCGCTTCCAGAGCGCCAGCCGCGGATTAGGCGTGGGAGGTTCTTGGAGTGCTACTTGCCTTTGGTTGGCGTTAGCGGTTGTGTGCAGTCTGTTTTCTTTTCCCCGCAATCCAGCCATCCTAGCCCTCTTTGCTGCAAAGCGTTGGAAGAAGTCGATAAAAACTGTTGGAATCGTAGGGATCCAATAGAGCAGGAGGTTCCGTCGCAAATCTGGAATTTTTGTGGCCTTAGCCCTACACCTTCACCGACAGTTTTAAATTAATTTATTCATGATTTTTCTTTTTGAACTAAAATTTATATGTGTTATAAGTAATTAAATTTCTATCCCGTATTATATATATATATATAGGTTATAATTTTAAAAATTACTTACACAATATATATTTAATATAAAAGAATTAATTTTGACTTTTATTATATACAAATTTTATATATATTTTATATTGTAATAAAGAAAATATTACATTTATATATTTTAAAACAAAATAATACTAACTTTTAGACAAGGTTTTACCCTTAATTCATTTTCTAGTTTAGGAATAGGTGACGACATTCTTTGCATAACTTTTAAATTTTTATATGTATATTTAAATTGTTATTAAAAAGATATATACGTACATATATATATATATATGTATATTTGTATAACACATATGTATGTATATATGTATATATATATATATATGTTGGACTAATGCTTTCTGACTCGGCCATTGACGAAATATATTCTTCTCTGTATTTATTATTTGCCATTGTCGGTGACTTCGTGGTTCCATGAACCGTGGACCAATTCGATTAATGTGTTTGATAAATTAACATAAGAAAATGGATTTCTTATTTTTCTAATGTAATTGAGTTTGATAATCAAATGCCTTGTGGAAGAAGGGTGATACATATATGTATATATATATATAGATGTGTGTATCTATATATATATATATATATATATATATATATAGTTTTTCGATTGTTCTGGTTTTTTGACACTACCAGAATAAGAGTACTTGTCACTTACATCTTATGTGAGTTCTATTTTTAAAATTTAAGAAGTATTTTATATTTTAAATATGTATAGTAGAAAATCAATAGAATTATAATATATCGGGTTAAAATTTTTATATTCTATTTGAAGATCACGAGTTCAAATTTTACTAAAAATTTAAAATTTGCCACTCTGATTTCAAGTTTTACTGAAAATTTAGAGTTCATACTTTGAGTTCAAATTTTCTTAAAAATTTAAAATTCGCCACTTTAAATTCAAATTTTATTAAAAATTTAGAGTTTGTCATTTTGAGCTCAAATTTTACTAAAAATTTAGAGTTCGTCACTTCGAGTTTAAATTTTTTTGAAAATTTAGAGTTCGCTGCTTTGAATTCAAATTTCACTGAAAATTTAGAGTTCGTCATTGAGAGTTCAAATTTTATTAAAAATTTAGAGTTCATCACTTCGTACGTGTATTAGATGTTGTCAGTGACCGATTTATAATACTTAATTCAGTAAAATCAAATAATTAACTTACTAATATATTGTAATTAACTTACTAATATATTGATAAATGTACGATGATTAAATTGGATTAAATCTCGACGAATCTATTACATTTTTTAATTAAAAAATATTTTTTTGTAATTAAGTTCTTTTAATTAAGATAATCGTAATGAATTAAAAATATGGATTAGCTTTTTTGACCATAAAAAGAAGTGTATATATATATATATATATATATGTAATTAATCAAAACTATAGTCATACAATTGTTTGATCAATTAAGGTACTAGCTAGGATTCTATAATTTCTCCTAAATTAATTACCTTAATGTATACATTTAATAAAGTAGCTAGGGATTAGGAAGCATAATTTATAAAGTGGACCAAAGTTGGACATCAATATTGACCATACGAGCTTTTCATAATTAATTAATTAATTAATTAATTAATTATGATTAAAATATATAATTAATGGAGTTTGACATTCACGTATAGAATCATTGTGCAAAATGATGGTGGTGATGGAGGATTCCATTAATTAGCTGCTAATTAGAATCTTATCCCACATTTGCTTATGCCTAATTAACTTTATTTAATAATTAATTAATTTTAATTAGTCTTTAATAATAATTAATTTACATATTAAAAACCCATCTTAGCCAAACAGACAATATTGCAGAATATATTAAAGTTGACTTTTAATTGTGTATAGGAATCGTCAATGGAGCCCTTTTAGATAATTATATATCTAATTATTTTAGATTTTTTAAAAGAAAATTATTCAATTCATTATTTTTAAGTATTTATATGTTAAGAACATGCCGTGTATATATATATATATATGTATGTATGTAAGTAATTTCACTTTCTTTTTATCATATAAATGTTGGTGAAAATATTAGGGATGAATGCTAAAATCTTTGAAATTACACTTAAAAAAATTACGTATTTAATTTGAAGGAACTCAGACCTTCAAGGACCAACCTGATCTCTTAGATGGGTTTAGGATCAACTTTCAAGTGACATCGTAAGCCTTTATGATTAATTTAAAGGACCTAAGATATCTTATATATAAATCCATTCTGACCTCATAACTTTTAGAAATTAACCCTCAAAGAGCTCGTAATATTTCAGATGACAAGTCCAAAACCACTATGTAATTGACACTAAATAACCTCAGACACCTTTAAGATTGGCCAAGGTGACCTCACAAATCTTCATGATTAACTCAGGGGACCAACCATATGTTTATCTCTTAACTTTCGGAGACTCACCTTAGTAGACCTTGGATGCCTAAAAGGTTGATCTCAGGGTGTAATAACTCTTAGTTAGAACCTTAGTCTCTTTAAGGATTGATCTCGTAGTGAACTTATAACTCATAGGATTTAATCTAAGCGCTCTTATATATTTGGAGTTTGATAATAGTTTAATCTAATAACTCTTAGAGACGTCTTTATTAAAGTACTTTTTATTAGTAACTCTTTGAGACTAACCCTAAAGAACCTCTAATACCTTAGGACTGACGACATAATTATTTCACAACTCTTGGATACTGATTTTTGGTGATCTTGGATAATTTGGACATTAACCCTAGGGTGATCACATAACTCTTGAAGATTGACTCAGGGAGACTTAAAGTGTCTTAATGACTTATCCAATGTACCTTTATTACTTTTTTAAATTAATTATAATGGACTTTAGACATTTTGAAGAACTAATTCTGATGTCACATCATAACATTATATAATATTAATGTAACTGACCTTATATATCTTGGTAATTAAAGACCTCATAACCTATAATTGTTTCATAACCCCTAATAACTCTAAAAGGACCTCAAACACCTTTAAGTGTAGTGGCTCCAATAACATCTCAAGTGCTAGATCAACTCTAATAAGATATAAAAGCACCATCTCATTGTGCATGTTATATCCAAATCTAACTATAGGTCTCATCTCTCTACTTAGAAATGTCGCTTCAGCTATCAAGGTACTTCATTAACTTATATAGATATGTCATCAAGTCAATACTAGTCTCTTACTAATGACAATTACCATGACCGTAATCACCATGACCCTCCTATTATGATAGGTATTTCAACAGGCATTTTAGTTCTTAGATATAAAGGCTTGAAATGTTAAGCCAAATTTGGAGTATTCCATTCTCGAAAAACTCATTAAGACTTTTTCTACTTCTATTTCACTCTATTCGACATATACTGAATTAAATATTAGAGTACTTTTCGCCCACAAAAAAAAAATGATAATCACTATTTGTTTGCATGTTATGTTAACGGTACAACACTAACTGTAGCCTCCATGTGTCGACCTCTTGAAAATTTTGGATCGTGAAACATATACTAAATCTTTCACGATTTTGATAAAATATCAAATCGGAATTATTAAGCATAAAATCAAATACATTTATCATTTAGGATATAGTTGAAAAAAAGAGTGAGTGGAATAGTATTTATATACCCTTTAATTATAGTATGTATAGTATGCATATATACGTAATAAATATAATAATTTAAAATACATTAATGAATATTTCAGAGATTACTTTATTTAATATTAATGATAAAAAAATAGCATGTTATATTATTAAAATAATAACGAAAAATTCTATAATGATCCAATAGCGGCTAACGTGGAGTCCATAGTGGTCGATGTCAACCTAGCAATGACAATTGTGTTGCATATAATTTTTTATTACTTTAGATTCTAACTTTCATAGATTAATAAGTAATTAATTCAATATATATATATATATATACATACATACATATATGATTTACTACATATCCAAATAATTTTCTAATGCAAGAATGTATACATGCCGGGGCAGACACAAGCATAGTAAAATTTATGATATATATATATATATATATATTTATATGTATATAAATTTAGCTCTAGTATCATATTTAATTCTAACATATAACTATAATATAAAAAATTATATATAACGACACATATATAGTGACACAATATATATATATATATATTTGTCACAATTACCGCACTTGAGCATACGTAGCAAAAAGCCACGAATCCACTTTGCCCTAGCTACTTAGCTATAGACTCACATGAAGGACGAATTTAATTATTATATTATATCTATGTATGTGTTTTTACATTATACATATATACATATATATATATATATGTGTGTGTATGTATATTAAATTGTGTGTGATGGAAGACGTGAAATGAAACGAAACAAAAAGGTGGATTTGAAAAAGTAGGAATTGAAAGAGAGTGCTAAGGAGGTCGCTGCCATGACTTTTCCCATTAAACAATTGTCATAAAAAGAGAGACCGAGCGTTATGGAAAAAGCCCTAATTCTTAATTAAAGATGATTGAGCATATGGTTCTTTCCTTCCTTCCTACAACCTTTTTTCTTTTTTTAAATTATTAAATATAATGTTTTTTTTTAAAAAAATTATAAATTTCTATTCCAGTCAGATATTCCCAACACTCACTTCTCTTTCGCCACGTATAATTTCCACTAGTTTTCATCCACTGACTGTGAATATCTACTTATTTTTCTTACTCTCTCGCGCTTTTACACCACTGTAAAATGTATGAACGCCGATTCTTCGTGTATATGGTTTATTTGTAGACCTAGTTGTAAAGTAATTTATTCGAGTAAGGAGCTCAGGATAAAAGTATTGGTAATGTCTTATCTTAGCTTGATAGAATCTAGAGTAAGGAAATGATGTATCCATCAGAGAGATTAAGGGTTTTGCTTTGACATGTTTTGAAAGTTTAAATTAGACAGAAGGTTCCTGAATAAGTTTGTACTTTGTGGGTTAAACTAGAAAATTTTGAAATAATCTTTTTTTTTTTTTCAGTGCAGATGAAAAAATGAATTGTATATCTATTTATCTTGGTGGAGGTTCTTTGGGTAAGAGTTCCTTTTTCTCTTTGTGGTCCTTACTGTCATCTAGTCTATATGGTTATCGAGAAATAGAAGAGTTTGTTTAAAGTTTTATCTTTTAGAGAATGAGTACGGAAAGATTTATCACTTACAGATAAAGAAGTACACATTCTAAGAAATTTTAGTGACTAGAAGTGCATAAACATGTTTTTAATCATATCCATATAATTAAGCTAATCAATATTAGGTAAAAATAGATGAGATTAGGTTTGATGTACTATCCATATAGGAATTCTATTTGGGACAACCATTACTCATGAATTGTTCATGAAAACATCAATATTATTCCAAGATGAATCATTCTAATTGTCTTGCCATGTTTGTATCTATAAGCACATATATGAGTGAAAAAGAAAAAGGTTCAATGATAAAATCCAAATTGATGGATGGTACTTTAAGTGAATAGTAAGAGTTAAGCTTGGTAGTGAACACTGCAAATAAAAACTAGAGTTCAAAGTTAAGTAATTATATTAAGCTTTAACTAGTTCTTAGTTAAGTGCACAAAATAAAAACAAATCAAGGGCATCGTAATCCGTTTTAGGACTTTAATTAAGCTCAAACTTATTGATTAAAAGATGACTTTTTAATTGAGTAGATATTAGTAACTTAGTTTGAATAAGATTTAGTCCAAATGACATAATTATAAAGCCCATATTGAAATTAAGCCTTCCAATAAGTTTTAACAATTTACTTTTATTAAAAAAAGAACTCCCATATATGAACCTCTCCTGTATTCTTAATGATTTAAGAACAATTTCAAAGTTAATACTAATAGTATTCAGTAAAAGAAAGAAGAACTAGAAATCATTTTACGTGTTGGTTTTGGATGAGATTTCTGCGATCCTAATCGTAAACTAACCTTTCTATTGAGTACTTATAAATAAGTAAGCTCTATCATGACCTAACAATAATCCAATAAAGAGCACTTGTATAGTTCAGTCACTCACAAAACTTTAGAATGCCTTTCAATAAAGAGTTTTCAAGAAGAATTTAGATTTATTCATAGTTTTATATGAAATAACCTTAGGGATGGTTTCCTCTTGTTATAATTTCTAGTTCCATTAAACCTAAATTTATTTAATTATTTCATGAATATAAGTTTAGAGTTTTGGCCTTCATCAAGAATCAAGAATAAGAGGTATTCTCGTAAAAAAAAAAACAATATTAAAGAGGATGAAAAACTAAGTGGATTCTAGGACATGACACAAGGGAAAAAATCCTAACCTATGTAACTCAACCAATTTTTCTCTCCAATATGTAGCCTTATTGTAATTTTTCTCATATTTTTCTTACATCTCGACCCCAAAAAAAGTTAAAAAGCTCATGATTCTAGAATTAAATTTTGAAGTCCTTTTGATTTCATACAAGGTGTTTATACAAAATCTTAATCTAATTATAGTCATCTTTGAACAATGTTTCTTTCATTCCGCTTAAAGCATGATTAGCTTTAGTAAGCTTTCTAAAACTATAATGAGATTAAAAATCAAACTTAAGGGCTTATGCAATCAAAACCCAATGATTTTATTACTTTTAATGCATATATGTTTCACTTTAATAATTAAATTGATTCAAGTAGAAGACTCGTACATGGAACTTTTACTGCATGGTCATCAAAACTGTAATAAGAGTATAGTACTTATTTGACTATATTCTATCACTAATAAATTATGCTAGAGTATTTATTAGATATGAACTATATTAAAGAGAATCATGTTACTAATATTTATGGTCATTTGCTAGTAATTATGCAAGGAAATATTCATGGATTTGTGTTTGAATTTTAATATCATCTAGAGGTTATGATATGTTACTAGCTAGACATTGCTTGTGGTGTATAAGTTTATTTCATTTATCAGTATGATCAGTAAATTATTTTGAGAGTTAAGAGTTAAGAGTGTGTTTGACTTCATTATAATGAAAGTATTTAATCATAATACAATTAATATATTGATTTAAATAGTATAACAAAGTTAATCTTTGACCTAATTATCTATCCTGATAGTCATATACTTTCAGTTAACCCTACTAAAAGATAGCAATAAACTTGTTTTATGATAGGATGCACGAAAATATTTAACTCTATGTAAAAGACAAGTCTAAACATGGAGATAGCTATTTAAAAGCCTTAGATAAGTTTATGGAATAGGTTAAAAAAAATAGCTTAAGGCTAAAACCTAAAAATTGTATATTCATTATAAGTTCAAGAAAATAAAGTTAGAGGATTCATATAAAGCTCCAATGTATAAGTCAGTTTAATGCAATACTTGTATTAACACGTGTAGATATTTTTAAGTTGTTAAGAAACAATCAACTAGTTTTTTATAATAAAAAGTGCCAATAAGCCTTGGAATAAATAAAGCATTTTTAATAAACTCGTTAACCATAAAATCGTTTAAAAAAGTGTTTGATCCTCTGTTGTTGAAAAGGAAGCAATAAGGGTTGATGGGTAACTAAAGGATCAAGTGCGAAACAAGGTTAGCGAAGTAAAGGTTTAGGTTCTTATGAAACCTGCACAGAACCCAACTTATTGTCATTTTTATGCTCCTTTGCTCTCCCTGTCATTCTAAATCCATTTTCAAATGATATTATTGCTAACATTAGTTTTTTATGGAAGAAATGACGAGCATTACCTACAAATGTGACTACTCTTTATGGATATTCCTACAAGTTTGCCACGAGATACTCGGTATAAGCCATAGTTGTTGTTTTTCATCATAAATCCTACTTCCATTCTCTCTTTAAAATTCATTTCTTAGCATTATTTTAGACCTTTTTATTGCTAACATTAGTCTTTCTATGATAGAAAATGAGAAGCATGGGGCTATTAGCATAATTGCTTCCAACAAGCATTACCATTGTAATATTTTTCTACTTTTGAAGTAAATTTTTTAGTACCAAGAGTCCAAACAAGATTTCATTATAACAAGTTCTATGTAGGCTACTTAAAAATTTCAGATAAATTTGTCGAATAATCTCTTAATTATCGAACCCGAAACTTTATACTAAAAATATTGATTATATTCCACCCAACCGTCATTTGACTAATTTTTTTTTTTAATATAACGAAATATATATCTTTTAACTCAAAGTAAAAAACGAAATTAAAATCTCTATTATGAACGAGAATTTAGATAAATTACTCGTCAAACCACTACTAGGCTCGTTATTTCTACTATTTAAACACGAATCGATTTGAAAAGAAACATAAAAACTTGATGGGGCAATTATACCTACCCAATGTATATATATACTCTGTTAAAAAGGAAATAGATTATTGGTGGTGGTTGGCACTACCCAAGATAGTGATGCCATCACTGTTGAAAAGAGAAGTTAACCTAATTTGATTGTGGATGTTTATATAGACTCTTTTCTGAAAGTATGATCCACTGTATATTTTCTTTTCGTTCAATTGCACACACATATATATATATATGTATTATATATATAGAAAAAGCAAACTATAAAGTGTGGCAAATTGCATGTAAACCCATGTCTGGTGTTCAGCTTTATACATATATATATATATATGAATGTACTGCTGCATGCACCGAGAATTTAATCCACTATTCTCTGTACTGCTTCAGCTTACATAAGCTCCTCAAAGCTTCTATAAAAATATCTTCTTTAATTTATAGGCAAATATTATCCATTTGCATCCCCACTCACATGCATCCAGCTCACCCCTGTATATGAACTCTGAGTGAAACTACCCAAGCTCACTCTTCTCTATATATATATACAGACACACACCTATACATATATAATATACAGACACGCACCTATACATATATAATATACATGTAAGATCCATTGGCATGTGTGAACTGGCAGCTGCTGCTTATCTGTGATCTCCTTATTCTCTCTGTGAAAGGGTTCGAAATATTCCGCCACGTGTCAACGTGTGATTGGTGATCAGGATGGCTGATTGTGACACATGGCAGTCTAGAACTTTGTGGGGCCTCATCATCGCACCAACTTTAATATATAAAAATACATTAAAAAAATAAAGTAAATTATTAAATTATTTTTTTTGTTATAATTTAATCTCTTATGTTAAACGTTTAATTTTATTTAATAACAAAAATTATTGAAATAATTACATCATATTTGAATGCTTTAACTATTATAAATTAATTTTTTTAACTAGTTAAAAATATTTTTTAAAATACCCAAAAAAATATAATATAATTATTTTAATTTTTCTCATTAGAAAATAATAAAAAATTGAATATTTAAAATAAATATAAGATTTCATGGGTTTAAATTATAAAAAAAAAATTAAAAACTTTAAATTTCATATACTACTTTAATAATTTACTTTAAAAAATAATAATTAATAATTTTTTATTCGATAGTTATCTTTACTTTCGTCTATGTTAAAGAATCAGTTTTTTCAATAAACGCGCTGATTAGTTAGCGAATTGTGACTTCTTATTTCAATTTGGTCTTTATCTGCATGCTCGTATGTCAGGTGATCTCCAACAGCTTATCACGAACGATGTCGTGGAAGTTTTTTTATACGGGATGTGTCTGATGAGCTCTTAATTTTTTTTTATTTTAAATTTTTGTCTTTCTTTATATATTATGTTGTATTAAAAAAAAATTAGAAATATATATGAACGAAATTTCGAATATCTTGAATCAAGAAATGAATTAAATTAAAAATACGAGGACGGATTCGATCGAGACACGAAGATCTTAATAATGCAAAAAAGTTTCTTTAATAAAAATCGAAAGCTCATCATGTGATATCAAGGTGTGTATGGAACTTTTAGAAAGCATTCCATATTAATTGAATCCTTTTTTTTAATTTCTATTTACAATTCCTTCTTTTATCACACGTGACACCTCCAAACATCATTCTTTTGTTTCTTTAAAAAAAACAAAAGCAACTTTGACTAACACTATTGTGATCATACATACATATATATATATATATATACACACACATACACATACATATACATATAATAAAGAAATCCCATATTTCATTCTCAATAATTATATTAGAATTCCTATCCCAACATTATAAGTATTATTTTTCGAAAAAGTTTGGAATGAATTTTGAGTGTAAAGTTACAAATCCACTAAATGATTACAAGAGAATGTATATCTTTAACATTATATCGATTCGGATTTTTTTTTTTTATAATTTTAAGTAAACGAAAGAAAAATAAAAAATTTTAAAGAAAAAAAAAATATATTTGAAATGATTATTATAATATTTTGTTCGATTTATCGTTATAAAAAAAATCGTGCACAGAACGTCAGTGAAATCAAATCGGATTTTATTTTATCCTGTTTACGATATAAAAGAAATTGCATCTCAGAGTGTTATTGATATATATAATGAGAATTTTCTTTTTTCGGATAAAAGTAGGTCAATAATATTTTTTACTCGTAAAATTCACGACAAGTTAAATTGTTATAAGAGAAAACTTTAAAAAAAAATTAAAATATAATTAGTAAATATTTTAATTGAAATTACACTAATTAATCAAATAATAAATTTAATTATAATAATTTATTTATTTTATTTTATTTTATTGTAGATTTATGTGGGTAAAGGCCCAAAAAAGGTGATGGTCAATTTCATACCCACTATAGAAAGTCTATTATTTTCCATCATGTATATATATATATATCTGCCGTACACGTGGACGGTGGATATTCAGAACAAACTATTTTCTAGCTCGAATTGTAAAATCATCTACATAGTTAATATAGTTAAATATATATATATATATATATGTATTCTCTTTCTGTCTTCTAAATATATTAATTGGATTTAATAATTAAGATTTTAGCACACGAGTTTATAATATTTTATTAATACCCGTAAAATTTAATTTATTAATATATTTGTGATACTATAATAATTAAATTTAATATTATTATAATTTTAATAAATAAAATATTACACTTAAATGCATTTAATTGAAGTAATTACTTATAATCTAACCAATAAGGACAATATATATATATATATATATATACACACACACACATCTATATAATTATTTTAAGATATATAATTAAATCATATATAAATATATATCCGAAAAGCATGAGGCATTTGGATGTGGTGACGTCAGCATGAAGAATTTTCTCGGGAAAATAGGAATTTCCAAGAAAAATGAAAGGGAAAAGTTTGTGGAGAGAAAATTTAGAAGAAAGGGAGGGAAAAAAAAATTGTAGGGCAAAAAGAGAAGATATTCCCATCCAACAAAGAATAATGAATTGCTTTTGGTGAAGCTTTACAATGCAAATACTTTTTATAATTATAAATATATATATATATACACACACATAATTATCTCTATACATATTTACAAATATATATATATATATATATGTTTTTAGTGAGAGAAATACGAGATTAATTATTAATTCCTCATAGCTAACTCAATTTTTTTAAAAAAAATATTTATTTCACTAAAATGGTAATAACTTATTAGAAAGTAAATAAATTTAATCACTTCATCTCGAATTAGTACACTGTTAAATTAAATATTAAATTTATTAAATTAAATATCACGAACGGGTCATAATTAAATTATTTATATATATATAAAATACGAGATTGATTATTAATTCCTCGTAGTTAACTCAATTTTAAAAAAAAAATATGTTCATTTCACTAAAATCGTAATAATTTATAGATAAGTTTGATCACTTCATCTCGAATTTGCACACTATTAAATTAAGTATTAAATTTATTAAATTAAATATCATGAGCGGGTCATAATTAAATTATAATACACTCACGTAGTAATAAATTTAACATCTTCAGTAAAATTCGTGTTCGTAATTAAGTATAAATATTTTTCGTGACAATTTCAACAAAATAAAAACTTTTCTCTCACTAAAATCATAACGGTTTGAACGAATACAAATTTGATCGCTGCAATTTTATTATTACATTAATAAATTAAATAATAAATTTATTGAATCAAATATTACGAGTGAGTCAAATTTATTTATACTGTAACATAGTTTTATACAACGAGCTCTACGTTCTTAATAGAATTTAACTATTAAACTAGTATAATAAATTACATATTTATGTGTATATGTATGTATCTATGTGTGTGTATATATATATATATATATTGGATGATTGCATCTGGTGGCACAGAAACAAAGAGAAAAATTAAAATAATAATTTAAAAAAAAAGAAAAGAAAATGAATACATTTGGAATAATTCTCTCCCTTTTTCTTTTCTCCACTTATGCAATTATAGAATTTGAAGGGCCCAATTCTACCAATGCCAGCCCGCCACGTGGATGTTGTGTGTGCAAGCCACGTGTACAATTATTATTAAGCTTTTTTTAATATTTTTTCCAAACAACTAAATTATAAATTATTGTTTTTCCCAAAAATAATGCCATGTTACAAAAGATTATAATTAAATATTATATATATATATATGTATATGTATATGTATATGTATATGTATATATATTTATATTAACCATCAGATTAATGGGTTTTGTTGAATATTTAGTGTGTGTGCGTGTGTGTGTATATATTTATGGTGGGTGAGACAAACACATATATACATCTACATTTATATATATATATATATGTGGCTGGTCCATGATGATCATGGGAGTGAGCCACACGACTCACAACTTGCCCATATTGATTCCCAGCCTAGCAGAACCTTCGTATATTCTCACACATGCAAACTCAAACCCTACACGTGCATGTCTTCTGCTTACACACGTGTGTGTATATATATATATATACATAGATAAATTATTATTATTAATTTATATTATATTTTGTAAATTGGTGTTTATCATTAAAATATCTCCAGGCTGTTTTCCTCTCAGCATGAAAATGGATACCATTTTATCCTAATAGGTTTTAGATGCCCTAATTTTGGATTTTCCTGTTCAATAATCAACTCCAGAATATATATATATACATATATAGATATATATGTATATATATAATGTAATAAGCATACATATAACACTCTGAAGTAATTACTTAATTCCAATGTATACCAAATTTGACTTGTTATATAAAATTAAAACAATAATTTAACTTCAATTTTATTTAATTTGTTAATCAAATATATATATATACATATTTCGTTAATGTTATAATATATATATATATATAATATTAATTATAATATAATGTTTTAAATTAGGGTTTTTGAAAAAATAAAAAGGGGAGGCGTAACATGGACGACATGGCATAATGCTAGACAAGAATCATTACTTACAGTGTAAAATGACATCATGTAAAAGGAACATTAATTCAAGAGTCATCATCCATCTTATTGTGCCTATACATACATAGACACATATATATATATATATATGTGTGTGTGCGTGTGTGAATATATATATATATATATATATATATATATAATAAGCATATCCACTAATAAATTTCGGTGGGTGAACATTCTTTAAATTCTGATCCATATAAAAAACGAGACATGAGTACGTGGTAGATAAAATTAGCCAATAAAAAATTCTGGTCCTTATAATTAAAGCTTATATAATTATATATATATATATATTAATAACAATGAAAAATTCCATGTATATATATATATATATACATACATGGGAATAACAACATTAATAATAATAAAAAATTGCATGTATAGATGTGTGTGTGCTCAAAAACATTTTGTCACAGACAAATTTCTTTAATTACGTCGCGTCATGTTGTCCCAGGCAAGCTTTTTAATTACCATACTTAACTTCGTATCATTTACCAACAATTCTTTTAACACACACACACACACACATATATATATATATATGTTAAGAACTTAATTAATTATACAATTAATATGAACTTTTACTTCAAAAATATTTAAGACGAGTAAATTCCGTCCATAGATTTACATATATATATATACATACGTACACGAGTATTTGAGAGATTTAGATTTGTTGCGAGTTAAGAAGATTGTCCGTACATATATAATAATATATATATACTTAAGTGACCCACCACGTAATGTATATTCATCAATTATATATGTATATATAGAAGCAAGCAATAAGTAAAAATGGTTCTCAAATTTGAAAGGTGAGTGTGTGTGTATATATATATATATATATATATATAGATATATATATGGCTGAAATCGAGAATTACCGAGAACCAGAAGAAAAAAAAAAAAGGAAAAAGGTGAAGCAATATATAGAGTGGGTGGGCATGGTTAGGATGCAATATTATGGTGCTGAGCAAAGACCATACACTCATGTCCCCTGCCAAATCTTTCAAAATCTTCCCAATTATTGCCATAAAAAAAAAAAAAAAAAGGACTCCAATTTTTATCCAAAATAGATACACACACACATATATATATATATGTATACGTATACCCAATTATGGGTAGCTATACCTTACCATGAATATATATATATATATATGTATATATGTATGTGTGTGTGTGTGTGTGTGTTAAAAGTGAGATTTATATACAAAATATTTTAAGTTTACTTTGGAAAATAGATTTTGAATGTTATCAAATTTTAAATCTTGATTTTAAGTAATTTATAAATGAAATAATAATTCAATTATAATATCTCTCTCTGTGTGTATGTATATGTGTGTATATATATATATATATATATAGAAGGTGAGAGAGAGAGAGAGAGAGAGAGAGAGAGATTGATGGGTGGTCCGTACAATTTTTGAGAGAGAGATTTAGATTTGTTGTGAGTTAAGAAGATTGTGTCCGTACAGAGATGAGACACCACCACTCCACTTTGCTTTCTTCTTGTTGGAGTTTTGCTGCAATTAATAAAAACCTTAATTGACTCACTCCCTCACTTTCATGCTACCCTTTTTTTTTTTTATATATACATACATATAATTAAATCATATTGTTTAAAATATATATATATATAGTTCGTATAATATCAACAACCCCACCCAAGTGATGTATCAGTGTAATACTTTTACATACAAAAATTATAATTTATAAAGAACAAGCATTAATCTTCACAGTTTATTATTCATATATATATGTATATATATAGGCTTGAAGTCTTTTAGAATGTCTCGTCCTGTTCGTATGTATTTCTTCTGGGTAAGAGATGCTCACCAAAAACACTTTTTACACATTTGATCTCTCTACATTCTCTGAAATGAAGGCATCAAATACAGAAGCGGGTTTCGTTGCCAGCTTCAGAAATGCAATCTTAACCGATACTATATATAAATATATATATATATATATATGTATGTATAGCCTTCTTAGAGGTTTTTCTAAAGTGAACAAAGGAGTAAGGAAACATGGTAGGACAAAAACCCTCCAAATTTTTTACGTCAGAAGAAAAAAACTTTCTTATCATCACACAGAAAGTTACAATTGTACAAAGCACAATTGAGAATTACACAAAGGCAGCAGCACTTAATATGATACAGAAGGACCAACACAGATTTTCAAGTATAACATATACGCTCACATGTAAGGACCCATGCCCTCTGGGAAAAGGATTTCGAACAAAAAAAATATTAGGCCTAAATCGAGGAGGAAAAAAATATATATATATAAAACTAATTAAGAAAAATACCCACCGCGACCGACCCCACCCAAATAAACCACGACAACGGACCTCTACCTGCATGTCGATCAATTTACAGAGATGGATGGTTCCGTCTTGCAGCTCTTTTTTAGCACATGGGAAAACCTTCTCAGCCACCTGCAAGCTGGTGTACTCAAAAATCCGAATCTTCTCATCCCAAGACCTAATACTACTATCCATGCGGAGAACATGTACATGATCACGAGTTTGGGAAGTCCTGTACGCGGCATTGTGAGTTTTATATAGAACACCAGAAACCTAATGTGGCAGGGGGGACCCCGATAACAAGTGCAAAGTAACAATTGCAGTGAATTACTATATCCAAGCAAGAGAACCCCGATCATTTGCTGCTTGAGGTCGACCTCTAGTTGGTGTAGGTGGTCTGTTAGCATTCAACTCCTGTTTTGCACGGAAAGCAATTGAAATAAAAATAAGTGTAAAAAGTTTTGCACAAATAGAAAGAACCACTGCTCAATTGATCTTTTGATGGAAGTGGGAAAACATTCTAGAAAGTTGCAGCACCTGCATCCATGTATCCTCTATATGGCGTTCTGGTGATGTTTCTGGCGATGAAATTGCTGGTGGTAAAGGATGAATAAGCTTAGGAACCACCACAAGGTCTCTACCCAAAACTAAGATTGCCCCAGCATTATTTGCCGTACCTGCAGTAAAATGCCAGAACAAAAACCACAAAGGCTAAAAGACCATGTTGCATTCCAAAGCCACATGGATGACAATGCAGATCCTGGGAACATACCGCAGTAATTGGTGGCTGAAAATAGCGTAATTAAATGTCCCTGAGCAAAGCGCTCAAAACCATCCATCACACATTCATGTGCACGTACAATCAACTGAAGATCATTGTTGTTGCAAAATTCCATTACACGATCAGGCTGCAAAAGCAAACCCCTTAAGCATAACCCACAAAACAAACGAAATCCCCGATTACAAACTTTTTAACCGCATAATATTTTGGAGCAATATGCGCAAGTAAATAATCCTTCTTGATATAGAACAGGCATGATCCTTACAGGTAAGATAAAACGTAGAAATGCCCCATCTACAAGTGGATCAGCCCCAAAAATCACTAAAGAAATATAGAAGCTAATTTCAAATTTGGAATTTACTATGTAGACTGCACGAATTTATTGAACATTGGGATTCTGAAGAAACCTAGAGCATATATACTCAACTTCATCTGACAATCAAGAGAACTTTCTTCATACAAACAGTAGAGCCCAAATGTCATGTCACTCCATCGAACTTACTTTAACTGATTTCTGTTCTAACCATCAGACAGCATTCACTAAATTATTGGGTTAAAATGACTGCTAGAGACCCATACTTGATGTGAAATTACCAAGCTCATTCAGCAAGTTACGGTGCTTGCTTAAAATTAAGATACCTACACATTGCAAACCCATTAAAGACCGGAGGTTGGATTAAGGCAAAATGTGAGTACTACAGGATCCCGGAACGACAATCCATGAATTTCAGAAAGTGAATCTCATAAATGCAGATGCAACAGCTCCAAGCAGCAGAATGCAATTCATAAAAACTGCTTTGCTCAAGCTAACCTGCCTCTTATCACAAATTAAAGAACTGCTTTACTTGGCCTAACATGCCTCATCATTTACAGATACTAAACCTTCTATGCATGCATTTTTATATTTCGAAATCCCTTAGTTTATGGTACCATCGATGTCTAACTAAATTCAACATTTCTCAAAAGAATTAGTACCCAAACTGTCTTTGGAAGACCAAAATATACATATACACTTAGCTTCAAAAGGACCTAAAATTTGCTATACATGTCATTGTTTGTGAGAATTTATATTAAAATAAAATTGTTATCCAGCAAAATTCTTAATATTGAGAAATCTCACAAATAAATCTTATATCCTATTTGGACTATTCATAGACATTTACATCCATGCACCAAGTGATATCATAGAATTAAATCAACTTAAAAAATACAAACCCCTTTTTATCAACTGAAATTTATTTCGAAAAAAGTTTTGTTATCATCCTTGCTTGCAGATGTTTATACCATATAGTGGAAATTTAAGGCAGCAGAAAATCCTAAGATAGCGAAAATAAATCAAAAACAAATAAAAGAAATTAAAAAACTCACCCCAAAAGTAACCAATCCCGGCCCTCTAGCATTTGGTCGCAATCCTTCCACACTGTCATTCTCTGTTGGATCAGACCTAAGAGATAATCATAACAAAATTTTATTGGCAAATGGATTATGATAAAATAACCACAATGGCAAGTAACCAACAGAGGTATGCACTCACCACAATAAATCCATAAGCACAATGGAACCTGCTTCCATTGTAATTGGGCGCTGAAGATTCTCAATTTGTTCCACATGATTTATAGAGCGACCAATACCACCATGCATACATATAATTTTCTTCTCAATTAGTGCTGCCAGAGGAAGCCAATTGAACAAACGATTTATTCGATGCCATGCCCAGATTCCATCTCTCTCACCCTGTTTATTAAGACATCAATTTAATAATTGCATCTCGATAATGGACGACAGACATTTTTCAAATGCAAACTAAATAATACCATGCGTTCAATGCACTCAATTCGGAAGCCAAAGAGCGCATTGATATCTGCAGCTTCATGATTCCCACGAATTAAATGTACATTGTGGGGATACTCAACCTGCAACATCGAATTACAAAATCAAGCCACAGAAAGTCTGATAAGGACGAGGAGAAAGATCAGAAACACAAAAATGAGAACCAACCCAAAAGGTACCTTCAAGGCGAGCAAAAGAGCAATTGTTTCCAGGCTGTGCTGGCCCCGATCAACATAATCTCCTAGAAAGAGATAATCGATATACCTGATAGTCATTCATACATCAGAGACAAGGCATTAAATAAAGGTTTCTTCTACAAGGTATTAAATATAGATTTAAAAGGAAAATAACAGAGAGCTGAAAGCTCCTGTTTTTATTTCAGATAACCAGTGAAACACAAAATTTAGCTATCCACCGTAAACCTGTTTCAATGAAAAAGTGCTGACTTCTTTTATGTTTTGATTAAGGGATGATTTATAGCTGACATTATTTTGTGTTTGTCCAAGTAATTACTACAAGAAATATTTGACATTTCCTTTGTACTCATGATGGTGACCTAATGCACTTGAGTACTTCAACTAGATTTCAGTTTATTTATGTTATTCAAAATAGAACAGTTAAGGTTTTTATTTCCTTATCAGACACATGCAGGTTTTTCACTTTGTGCTGTGTTAGTACGCTATAATAAAAGTACTTCAACCACTTATGTTATATGCCATCACATGCAGAATGATTCACTTAAACAAGTCAACACATTTACAAACCATATTACTAAGAGAAACAGTAGCCTAAACAATATAGTACTACCAACCCTGAAGAAGGTTCACTTGCCACCCAATAACCCACTACTCCCAGAGACTCATTCTTATACCATCACCATTGCTCCGACCACCCACATTGAATCATCATAACTGAAAGAGCCTATGCCATTCATTTGACACAAAGTCTAACCCCTCTATAACAACCACCGCCTCCCTACCATAGACGCCATTACCACCTGATCCATCATTACCAACCAATTCCACCCGCCATACTCTCACGAATGTGTAATTACCCTGACCACACCACTGAACAACTAATTGAATAGTTATTCATAGATAAACCTACAATAGAGAAACTTAACCAAAAATCATTCCAGAGTAATTAAGAGCAGAAACCAATGAATGCAAATACAAACTACATTTTGCACAATTAATTGCAAAGATGTTTTTACTAGGACATTCGAGATGAACCCATTGCAGGGGAATGATTGATTGAGAAATAAAACAAATAGGAAATATTCAAGTAATTGTATAAGAAAATGCAAGCATAAGTACTTACGCTATGTCACCAGCTGTTGATGGGGCACCATACTCATCAAAAAGACGCATGAGATCCCCAAATTGTCCATGCAAATCACCAAATATCTTGATCGGAGCCCTAAGTTGTAAAACACTTGGTTCACTTGCAAATATCCTCTCCGCATTGTCACAAAGATCTGCTATTTCATTGCAATCTAAGAAAAATTGACGGCGAACTGGAGGTTTCCATCCACGAGGCTTTAAAAGATGTGCGATGACCTGGTAACAAAAGAAAAAAGGCCTTCAATTAAAATTAAGTGCCAAAGGGCATAGCAGATAAAGGAAGTTATCTTGATAGGTAAGATGGTTCACCTAAAACCCAAAATGGAGGCATAACCCACATAGCAGGAGGTATATAACACCTAACAAAAATTCACCTCTTATAACTTAAGCATCCTAAATAATTCAAGAACAAAGAAGTTCAGCACAAAGCTGAATTAAAAAACCAATAAAATTCTTTTTAATGATCGAGACTCAAGCAAACACCATTTGCACCAAATATAAAACATAAGCATGCAACGAGATGCTTCAAAAGGATGAATATCTACTTTAGATGCACCAAGATGATGGAGCAGGAAAGGAATCAACAATGGACATTCTCAGATGACCAACATTACCGATCAGGCTGTCTAACAGGAGCATGTCATCAGCCACTGACATTATCCATCAGGTGATCCTTTGTTAAAATCTATGCACTGAAACTAGATGCCTAGATAATAAGGCATCCAAAACTATTATTAATAATGCGTAGATAATAATTCATATCCTACAGGTAGCAATTGCTGAAAAATAAGGTCTAAAGAACATTAGACCTAAAAACAAACATTACTTCCTATCAGACCTACGAATACCATAATGGTACTCTAACAAAAGTGAACAGCTCTAGCACACAAAAAATGTTTGGATTTTTGTACATACACATCTACGACAAGAGAGCCTCATATATTTCTTTGTTTACAGGGTCCAACAAACTTTTCATTTATGCTAAAAGTTCAATGATAAAGCTGTCATGAATAGCCAAGAGAGCAATAGTTTCCAACTGGCAAATAAGTTTCAACTAGTCTTTCCTGTCCCTCTACTATTTTTTGTTGTAATTTTTATCTTCAACCTACAACATTCCTATTGCCAACGCATCTCATGAGACTAACATAGACATCAACATACTGCCTGCCAGATGAATAGGTAGAAGAATCAGAATACTTGCATGCTAAATCCACCAAGTGAAACACATTGAAATTGCATTTATGACCCCAATCAGGCTTCAAGAAACAATATGTTTGTTCTGTGCACTAAGTTTTTCCAGTACTCGTTCTCTCCAACTATTTTGGGGCCATACTCAATTATTTGCAGCTAGAATTTGCACCCTCTCCCGACACTATAAAGGCTGCCCATGCGTTCAACCTGCTCCTCATAGAAAGTGCAAGCATCACGAACAATGTTTTATTCTGCATCCTTGCAAATTTCTTACGTGTACTCTTTTTAAATAACTTGCAATTGAGACTCTGAGGCCTCCAAAGTCCCGAACCCATTTTAACTCCTCGAAGGTGCTTTTTCTTTTTTTTCCCTCCATTGCATCTCCATAAGAATTATTTGGTACTAACAAAAAGTGAGGAGAATGAATAGTGAAAGGAAAGTGTTACTGAGAAGAGAGTGCATAAGATGGGTGCTTGTGAAATCAAAAGATCCAGATCAAATTTAACAGCCAAATAGAAAATGGGGGAGAACGGGAAAGGAAAAATAACTCCAGTCTCGTTCTTTTTCTTTTTCTTTATTGAATTTGAGGTCCAGCTTCCAAGAGCAGCAAAAGCTTGTGTACTTATGCTTGTAAACGAATGGTGAAGATTAAAATGATCATATAAATAAATATGACAGAGTACCTGTTATGATTCTGGGAACAGGATCTTGTCACTGGACGGTTAACAACAAAGTTATCTTTTAACAAAGGGTTAACACCCTTGTTCTTATTGCGAGAGCGATCTATTTTATGAAAATATATTACAATTCATCAAAGGAAACAGCTAACTTGGATCTCATTAGAGAGAGCTCCAATTTCGTAGTTTAAAATAATATTCTGACTTGATTTATTAATAACAAAAATACTCTTTTTATAAATGTTATAATTCTTATTTAGAAATCTTAATCTAATTAGAAATGCAAATCTAATTAGCAATACTCTACTAAAATATTGAAAATCCTATACTATTTAACAATCCAATATTAATGAAAAATTATATATTATTTAGCAATCTAATGGTAATTAAGATTTCAACTATTTAGAAATCTAATATTAATTAAAATTTCAATTATTTAATTGAACTTCAACCTCCTATTTAGTCGTTGTCTTGCCTTCTATATTTATGCCCTACAAATACATTCATAACATTACTCCCCTCCTGATTTTCAGGCTTGTCCTCAAGTTTGAAGTTTGAATATAGTTGACTCGTTGGTTTTCTTGTTGTACAGTGTCGCTTTCAATCTCGAGCCAGAATAGCTTTTTATATTGGTGACCCGAAACAAATGGCTCATTGCAGTTATAACACAATCCCTTCAATTTCCTTTCTATCATCTTTGCCCTTATTAGTTTCTTTACAATTGGAGATGAAGCATTACTAGATTATGTCATAATGTTGCTATTATGTAGAACTGGTGTTTCTTGAACTGAATTGTTAGGCTTGCCCATAGATTGGTCACTATAATTGCATTTGGCCATCGCCCACAACTATTATTTTCTTTCAAAAACTCTACTCATGCTCATTGCGTGCACAAGAGTGGCGGGTGTTTGCATCTCGACCTCTAAGCGGAAACAATTGATTAGTCTTGTTTTGACCAAACTTACATGCTGATCAACTTAAACGAACTTGTTTGCTCTTGCCAAGTTTTCTTGGAATTGCCTCTGGTAGTCCTCAACTAATTCCGTATGTTTCAAGTTTACCAATTCTCCAAACGTGTTACTTCCAACTGGCGGCCCAAATCTCAGAGAACAATAATCTTTGAATCCAGTCCAGTTGAGTGTAGGTTGTTCAGATTCTAATTGGTGGTACCACAATTGCCCCTCTCCAAGCATATAGAAGGCAACCAATCCCACCTTGTCCCATTCCGACGTGTATTGGTTGGGCAAAAAAATCTTTCACACCGATGCAACCATATTAGGAGATCTTCAAAATCGTCGAACATTGGAAAGTCTAACTTGGTGTAGCAAGAAACAACTGTATTACCTGAAGGGTTGTTTGCATTCCGCAACTGACTTATGGTATGAAACGCTTGAGGTGGCTGCTCCTAGGGGTGGTTGCTGCTTGCAATCCCTTTTGATTCTGTCTGTTTGCCTGTCGAGATTGAACTAGTCAAAATCTCTTTGAATTGTGAGGATAAATCCCGCAACTGGCTGCTCAATCACCTTTCAATCTCCATGGTTCGTGCTTCGTTTGCGGTCAGGGCTTCTTGGAGTATCAATCTCATATCTTCTTTTGTTGCAGAGTTGCCCATTGTGTTAGACTATGATTCCAATTTGTTATGATTTTGGGACCAAGATCTTGTTATTAGGCAGTTAACAACAAAGTCGTCTTCTAACAAATGGTTAACACCATTATTCTCATTGCGATGGCTACCTATTTTATGAAAATAAATTACAGCTCATCAAAGGGAGCTGCTACCTTAGATCTTGTTTTTTTTTTTTTTGTGAATAACTACCTTAGATCTTGTTGGAAATAACTTCAATCTCGAAAGTTTAAAATAATATTCTGATTTATTTTTATTAATAGCAAACATACCCTTTTTATAAAGAGGTTATAATTCTTATTTCAAAATCTTAATCTAATTAGAATTCTAAATCTAATTAGAAATACTCTATTAAAATATTGAAAATCCTATACTATTTAGGAATTCAATATTACTGAAAAATTACATATTATTTAAAAATAAAATACTAATTAGAATTCCAACTATTTAAGAATCTAATACTAATTAGGATTTCAACTATTTAATTGAACTTCAACCTTTTATTTAGTCGTTGTCTTGCCTTCCATATTTATGCCCAACAAATACGTCCATAACAATACCCCATGAAATAGATGTGGCTTTGTTGAAGTTATTAGACGCAAAGCTCTTAGGATAGGGGACCACCAACAAGTGAAAGACACAAAGACAATAAGAGTCCAACACGTTGTCTATGGCTATCTAATGGCTACAAAAACAAACAGTTACTTGAACCAACCCTATTCAAGGAGGCTCTAAATCAATGGAGACATCGTGTTGGAGACTAACAACTGTCCCTCCTATATATGGGATGCGTTATCACTAAGCTGAGTCCCATAGTAAATTCTGTTTGCATTGTGATGTGGCTTTGAGGCATCGGATAGATTGTTTTACACTTCCATCTCGCATTGGGTTTTCCCCTCTTGAATGCTTCATCTCTTCCTATTTCAGAAGAATAAGAAGAGTAGAATACTTCAGAGAGGGGAGCTTTTTGCAAGGACATGGATGATGAGTTGGAGAGCTCTTTAGAAACCATTTCCTACCTTCCCAATTGCTGTGGGATAGGCTTACCTCTTCTTTCCGGATTAAAGCTCATACAAATTGTAGGAATACCACTTTGGCTATTCTACAAAGAGATTGAGTAGCGTTGTGATTGAATTTCTGTTTTCTCTTTCTTTTTAGGATCCATATCATTCATTAACATACTTTTTTCTTTTCTCACTGTATTATTTACTTCTTTCTCTATCAAAAAGAAAAAAAAACAATTAGCAATTTGCAATATTGCAATAACAAACAAACAATAACTTTCTATTGATGTATGATGCATGCCACATGCTCGGCTACTCCATATCATGGCAGAATACAAATACCTAACGATTTTGTGAGATGTTCTACCTTTTTTGGTACACTGTTGATGGACATCTGCCGGTCTAGTAGTTTTCTTGCTGCTGTTGCACTTTCTGGGGTCCCATAGCTGACACGTCTACCTTCATTTTCAAACTGATCAATTGAAAGCTGTCTAACCATGCCACCTAAAGCTCCACCAGTCTCTGCAGCTACAACCACCTAACAACACAAGTAACAGATATTAAATACAAAACCACATGAAGAACACACTCAGAAACTGAATCCACATCATGTTCATGAGTATCAACTTCTGATACTAACAGCTCTATGATGCAGACGAACTCCAGGTGGAGCAACATTGTTAGATACCGCAGAATCTGGCTTTATTAAGGAAGTTATCTGTTTGCCACTTGGGGTAGCCTCAGCACCACGATCCCTGTCAGGGAGTTCAACTTCACCATTAACTTGCCGAGCTTTGGCAGCAGCCAAAGTGGCACTGATAGCCTCAGCTTCTGCAGCTGATGCTTCAACCAAATATTCAACACCTTTGCTCAGTCTCCTGCACCATAATTTGCACCAAATGATTCCTTAGATGGGGTGAGAAAGACACATTTGTGGCAGACAAGGATACAATTTAAGTAGCTTACCGGGATCCCTGAAGCATAGCATTTTCAGTGCTTATATCAGTATACATGTCACCATTTACAGGAGGAGCAACAGGGTTCCCCAGCACAACAGCACCATCGGGAGCCGCATCAGGCATTTGTCTTGTTCTTTCATCAATGAACCCATACCTCCCTGGTAACCGCCCTGGTGCTACATTAGTAGCAGCAGCTGCAGCTGCAGCATGAGAAGCAGCAGATGTTGTTTCAGCAGCAGCAAGATCTTCAGCAACAAGTAGGTCATCAAGTAACACCCCTGTAGAATTTGTACAATACACTACTATGTTAGCAAATTACCAACGCCAAAAGTTCTCGGAATATGAATTGCATAACTCATACATGGGAAAAGGAAAACTAACCTAGTATCTTGTTGTGAAGAAAACTTTCTCACATTATCAAGCAAAAATAATATCCTTCACAATTTACATAAAGATTTCAACATGCCAATAAAAATGATAATTATGCAATAACTGTTTAGCAAGTCTTCTTTTTTCTGAGAAGTTGTTTCCAAATTCTTGTGCACACCCAAAGTTCTTATAGTTAGCAACAGACTATTAATTAATAATTATCGCTTGACACAACATTTGGATTTATCTAAAAGGTATGTACTTTCAGTAAAAAAGATTAAAATCCCAAGGAACTCTAGCATCCTAGCCCAAACAATCTTTTCAATTTTAGAAGTAAAAACGTTCTCCTGAGAATTATGAACAAAAAAGGCTTAGTATCTTCTCCCTGTTCAAGCACCTTGGCAAAAGCTTAGCTTAAACCTTCCAAATGTAACCCTGGACCTTTCCAACCCAATACCTTATCCTTTCTTCAGATGAAGATTAACCTAATTTATCAAAATTCTATTTAAGCATTTTAGCCAGAAACCATTAAAAGAAAAAACAGATGTTAAAATGCTTGAAGAAATAGACTGATCTTACCCCCACGTAAACCACCATAGATAAATATTAAATCCCCAACTGCAGCAGCAGCATGTCTGCAACGCCTTGTTAACTCAACTGAAGCATCTCCGCCAGCTGCATCAGCACTATATCTGCCTGTTCTGGGACTAGTAATAACAGATTTCGTATCACACCAAACACCAGCTGCAGTATCCAAGACTGTACAAGAGAAAAAGAGGAATCAGCCAACATAGATGGATGAAGAATCACTATAAACCAAACTTCATGTACATACAAGTATACCAAATGATATAAAGATAAAACTGACAATTCCAGAAGTAATGTTTTGCCTTTTCCGCTTTGATAAACCCCAGGAATTTCATTTTTTATCATTCAAATGAAAATACCAACTTTGTCGCAGACTTCCTTACAAGAATCAGAAATTATTACATTTTCGAAAAGCTTTAGATGGAAGACATTAAAGTGAACAAATGCATAAAAACATTGCCACAGAACCATTGTCAGCCAGACTGAATGTTACAGATGCATGCTCGTCTTAGCTTTTACCGTCTAGCATCTGTCGTCCTCCTAGTTATGATAAAATTGGGTCTATGAGGCAAAAGTGTTTGCTTTGATCAAATAACATCCATAATTTCTCTCTGTGCAGAAAAATACAATTCAAAACTATGACAATTCTTGATAAGTAAAGTATTGTGCATTTTCTCTAATTACCAAAAGCCATAACCCAATGCAGTTATAGTGGCCAAAGTATTCCTATCCTCAACTTCAGCAAATGACAGAAGTTAAAATGCAAATATTTGTCTAATCTTGCTTCTAAGACCTTCATACAGCATGGGAAAACATAGATTCCTACATATACATCCAGAAGTAAATTTACAATTTTTATATAAAGTCACCCTCACGCATGCCACAGCCCAGAAATCTACAGTTCACAAATATGATAACCAACTACCTGCAACACTTGATGAATCTTCTACCATGCGTCCACCGCCAAGTGCCCCTCCAGACACATGAAGTCGTGCATTAACAAATACCTAGAATATTGTAAGCAAGTTATTTACTTGCCAGAAAATAGAGGAGAGATAAAGCTAAGAGGAAATATAAGTTTAAAGCAAAACTCACAGCTGCATGTTGATATCTCGCAGATGGAGAGACACCAGGAGCTATGGCCCATTCCCATCGACCATCCCTATGTTTAGCAAGTCCATATGCGCTTGCCAAAGGCTGTCAACACCAAAGAGGACGCGCAAACACCATAAAGCTGATCAACTAAATGAGAATTTACAATTTTTTTTTTAAAATAAAAGAGAAATAGTATTATTATGCATAAAGGTACCAAGGGGATACCACCCGAAAACACAAAATTACAAGTCGATCAGGTGGTCCATGACAGCCCCAATATCTTCCCAATCTATTATGTCATTACCAATCAAAATAGAAGCAGAAGTATGAATCCATCTATCCCTAATATTTATAATATCAGTTTCAATACCCTCAAAAGCCCTAACATTTTTCTACCTCCAAACAACCCACATAATAGAAAATGAAATAAGGGAAAATTTACAATAATCACTAGTATATAAAAGAACTTATAATATTATGTAAAACACCGATTTATACAACAAACAAATACAAATAAGACCAACAAGTAAGAAGAGGGAGCAACTTCAATATTAATATGAAACACATTCAAAATACAAATATATCACGTGTAAGAATAGAGAATAAATACATAAAATACATATATCTTTATTTAAAAAAAAAAACAAATATCTTATTACATATAAATGGATACTCAGTTTAAACATAGTCCTTAAGAAAGAAAATCAATGAATTCCAAATAACCTTTATATCAACATGAAGCTCTTAAATTATGAATGCATTATCTACTTTAGCTATAGCCCCTTAAAGAAATATATTGTCTATGGCACATTTAATTCTTGTTGTCACTAGTCCAATTACATAACCAAAACTAACCGTGAAAACACTAAACGAACCCAAATCATCCCCAAGATGTCTTTCTCAACTTACTTTATAATATGTGGTAACTACACGAGAAATGATAAATGAAGAACATTTGAATGCTAAAAGAAGGATAAAGGCCCTTCTTTGTCAAGATAAACAGGAAAACTCTAAAACGTTTAGATTAGAGAGCAATAGCAAACCACAGAAAATTTGAGAAGAGAGGAAAAACTATTGAAGTTGATAAAGAATGACTTCCCATACTCCAAGCAACCCCTGCTTGGAATGTTTATTTTAAATATTAGAATGTTTATTTTATCCCCTTCCCAACAGCGACCAAATGGAGGGAGATGTAGAGAAAAAGAGTTTGAAATATTTTAGAAATTCTCAATCAAGAAAATAGTCAAGACCATCCAAACAAAAAATAGACAGGTACAGTTACAAGGAAGCAAAAAACTCTAAAAGTCAAATTAGTTTATAAATTTCTTTCTAAATGATAATTTTTAGATAAATGTGCTCGCGAGTATATATTCGCTATTCATTTATTTACTACGGATTGTAGCCAAGATGTCTATTGCAATCACTGTTGAATTAAAACCAGCCACATTATCTGCTAATTAATCTCCAGCAGAAGAAAAACATGCAAATTTGAAGTTTTCCAACTAACCACACTACTTGCATCTCTCCCTCCACAAAGCAGAAGAAGGCCATCGGAACGTGCACTTGCAGTTGCATACCTAGTAAGACAAAGTAAACAAGGCTTGAATTGAAAAAATCATGAACGAATCGTGAAGTCAATGGAAAAAAGAATGAGAATCAGATAAAATATCTTCCTTTTATGGAAAAAGAAAATGTGCATAACTCACACACAGAGCTAAAGTAGGAAGTAGGTATAAAAAGAGAGAATTGAAAAGAAAACTTCTCGCGTTTCACACAGATACCCTCCTTCATAGTGTCCTAAGTCTTTGCATAACATGGTCAAACATAAAGTAATAGCTTTTTAAATTTCATAAAACAACCTTTACTTTCAGAAATGAAGAATACCATCAAAATCATCAACTTCCAAGTAATAGTATCACCAGGTTACATTATTATGTGGCCACTGCACCCGGAAATAGATAATTAACTTCGTGGTGAAAGCTAGAAGCACAAATAAGGTAACTTCAACAAACTGATATCTCCAGCAAGTTAAATCACCCACTAAAGTATGGCAGAATCGCAAAAAAGGTTCTAAAATTCACATGAGTTCCCAAATGAACACAGGTCAGTTTAAAAGATACATGAAGGGAATACTCTGAACATTTTTGAATGGAAGCTCACAAAAGAAAGAAAGAAAAGATGCAAAAGCTAAATTTTCCTAACCTAAAAAGAATAATAAAGAATATTATCCATCGAGGATTTCAAATTTTGTGCCAGTACAAAAGTGAGAGAGAGAAAAAAAAAAGAGAAAGAGACAGAGAGAGAAAGAGAGTTTACATGCAAGGAGGAGGACCTTCGCCTTCTGGTTCCAACTTCCGCCATTCATAAGGTTTGGCGGCTGTGTCCAACGCCCATACATCAGCCAAAGGTCGTTTTCCTAAAAGCACACAGTATCTTTATTTAAAATCCATACATATGTCAATATACCATCCGCATGTCCACACAAGGTTTAACACTGATAAAGACAGGATATAAAAGTTTAGGGGAAAAATACACTATCAAATGGCTCAATGGCATACCATCATTCCCACCAATTGCCATGAGATACCTTTGCCCCACCAATGCCATCACATGTCCATAACGCGGCCCTGGTCCCGGGCCTTGCACAACAACTCTGAGAAAAATATTATTCATTTTAATTAATAATACGACCATATTGTCATTAAGAAAGAAACGAACAAACAACATGCAAGCATATCCTTCGGGAATCTTAACCTATGCCACCGTGGCCTTGGTTGTGTGAGATCAAGAACGTGAAGATCCTCAGCTGACAAACCAGCAGGTCCAATTCCACCCTGCGGCACAACATTAACTCCCATGGTAAGTAGTAATAACCAACAAACAAATAACCATTTTTCGCTCAGCCAGCCAGAACAGATTTATGTGATAATGCGCTGCTCATATACCTGAATAACTACCATGGTTCCAACAGCAGTTGCCACATGTGCAGCTCTTGGTGTGGGTGGTTCTCCATAAGGAGTGATCCTGTATCATGAACTCACTTTCAGTGCCGAATTAACAGCAAAGAGGGAGGGGAAAGAGGGAAAGAGGTAGTAGAGTACTTTTTGGGTATAGCTACAGGTTCATGAAACAATAATTCTTCGATCCATGCTTACCTAGACCATTTATTTGTTAGCACATCATAACAGTGCACATCTGCAGTGGCACCTGCTAGCCCTGAAATTCAAATAAAAATATACCGATTAGAAGTTTAATGCTAGGAATGTTAACCTTGTCGAATTCTAAATTTCTCTTCTTTAGAAATAAATAAAAGGAAAACAAATCAGCGATTCCACAATGAAATATATTTCTATAAATTATATTACGTAATAGATTTTCAAAAACAACGAATCTTATAAAAGTAACGTTGAATTTGTCATTAGATCTATAGGACTTCAAAAGCAACAAACTTACATATGTAAATGGTGAAGTGATTGGAAAATGAAAAATCTTTATCAACTTTGATGGAGCCAAGATTCTTCTTTTTATTTGAACAAAGTCATTTTTCTTTTCAGAAATTAAACAGACTAAGATTCAAGTCCTAACATAAAGATTCATTTTTAACAAAAATAAAACCTAGTCATATATGCTTCAAAATAACTCAAACATATGAAATTTGAAACCAGAAGCAGAACGAAGGTCCTAACTGTATGGCTTAGGAAGTAAGCATAAGAATATGCCCTGTGAATTAGCTATATTTTCACAAAGTTAGGGCTAACCACACCACTTCTATTACTTGGAGGTAACAAGAAGAGACATGGAAGTACGGGTCAGTGGACTTGGTAAAAGTAAGGTATGTGCTAATTTGCAGCTTAGAATCACAAACGATTTAGAACAAGCTTGAACTACTTCGGCTGCATCCCAACTAAGATTAAATATACCACCTAACTGCCATATTGGTCTACAGATGGTTCAGAGAAGTAACATGAGTTAAAAGAACAGTTTACATGGAAATAATGACGTCAGCAGAAGTATAGCTGCACAACCTGTGATAAGCTATGATCAACAGTATCATTAATAACTGCCAGGTGAACGACTTTCGGATTCTATCTTCAACAAGTTTGACAGTGAGCATAAGGCTCCTAATTTTTTTAAGGAAAGAGGAATTTTCTCAAGAAATTTCCAAACAAACAATTTCAACTGAAAATTTGGATAACTGCCAGGTTAACGACTTTCGGATTCTGTCTTCAACAAGTTTGGCAGTGAGATAAGGAATCTTTTTATGGAAAACGGAATTTTCTCAAGAAATTCTCAAACATACAATTTGAACTGAAAAGTTTGCGAACATTGATTTTAACTGATAGTTTTCCAAATGAATGATTCCAAATCTCCGTAATAGAACACGAATCGTCAATTTTCAAATACCTTAATTTAATACAGCCAATCATACGTGACTTAAAGTACACCATGCTGGTTAACAACAAGAACACAAAATGTTGAACAACAAGAAAATAAGTAACATGCTAACATGTGCAGCTTAAAATTATTTGGGCTCCACTTTAGTCAAAGTTCCTCAACAAATTTCAAAATCTGGAAGTAAAATTACTTGGCATCTAAAAGATGCCCAGCTCAAAAAGCATAGAGCAACTAAAACGAGTTACCAAACGGAAAGTAGCAAACAAAACCATGAAATGGAAACAGAGAAAGTAAACTTACTGATGCCAGCGCTTCCAGCTGAAGAAGGAGTTCCCGAAGCAGCAGAATTGCCCTCAAGCGCAGTCGCACCACCGAATAAAATGAGTCTGGGACCAATATAACCAGGAGTCCCCTCCTCCCCTACGGCCGCCACAGCCGTCAAAGTATGCCCGCATCTCGGCCCGGGCCCGTCTTCTTTCTTCTCTATTACAGCATTCACCACGGAATATGTTGGCGCGCATCTCGGGCCGACCACCGGAGTCTGCTGCACCTGCGCCGCCGCAGCAGCAGCGGCGGCCTGCTGTTGAGCTGGTGGAGGCTCCGTACCACCCGCTGGAGATCCACCTCCGGCCGACGAGTGTTCGCCAAGCTGTTGTTGCTGCTGTTGCGGCTCCCTCTCCATCGGTGCCGGAGATTGAGTTCCGCTATGGTTCTGCACCGCCGGATCGTGATCGGCCTCCGGCACCATGGACGAATCCACATCCATTGCTTTACACCTCTTATTACAGCCCTAGCTTAGAGATCGAGCAATAATTCACACGAATTAGCCTCCCTAATCAACATTTCGATTCACTTCCCTTCAAATTTTGAAAATAAATAAAACCACAAACGTCCTACTCCAGCAGATTCACGCAATAGCAAAGATTCCAAAAAGGAAATTTTTAAAAAAAAAAAAAAAAATCCACCTGACAGAAAGCGAAAACCCTAACTAAAGATCGTGCAATCCTCAATTCGAGGAGCAAAAACACCAACAATAACCAAAAAAAAAAAAAAATCGAAGCGTTTTCCGGGAAAATTTTTCCAGGAGAGAGAGAGAATTGAAAATTTTCCCTTTTTAGGTTTTTGGATTCCTTTATTTTTTCCCTCTTTCTCTCTCTCGCTATAACCTCGAAGCGGTCGAGCAAATAGAAAAGAAACGGGACGGAGACAATCTCAAAGCTCGTCTTTCCCCCTTTCCCTTTTACTCAAAAATAAAAAAAAAATAAAAATAAAATGATTGGTGGATTTTCAATTATTATTCGAAAAAATTAATTATTAATTATTAATTTATCAGTAATTAATTGTTATTACCGTGAGTTAACGGTAATCTGTGGACGGAAGAGAATAAATGAAGCCGTAAGTTGACCGACGGAGGGCCTTGACGGCCGTCAAACTACATTGGATGACCGGATTTACCGGGAACGGGATAAACTATTACCGGTGATCACCGGTTCCTGTTTTTAAGGAGGATATTTGCTTTTTTACTAGATATGACCTCCACTTTGCATGCTGTGTGAGATTTTTTTTTTTTTTAATGTTTAAAAGAATTTGTATTTGAGATAAATTCTTATCCAACTACTTTCTGTAAAAATATATTCAATTTTTTAATTATTAATTATTTTTTAATTAAATCTTTTTATACAATTTAGTTTATAAATTTACAATATTTTATAAGACAATATATTAATTATAATAATCTTTATGATTTAAATAAATTAATTAATTATTTTATTAATTTTATTAACATTAATTTTTAAATTTTATAATATATATATATAAGACAACAAAAATCTATAATTTTAAAAAAAATATTCACATTTTTTAAATAACAAATTAAAGTTGTGGAGATGGATGTCCATAAGGTCCAAAGAGCATTGATACCGGTGGAGGATGATCGTTCAGAATTCGATTTTATTGTTGCAGATTGTGGTGCGTTATTATATTAAAAATCAGATGTCTCAGATTAATTGGGTCAAGCAGTAATGTAATATAGTGGCTCATAAGATAACGAGAGTTGATCATCTCTATCCACATTTTCATATATGGGATGTGTTAACTCCGGACTTTGCTATTTTGATGCATGATTAATTAATACAAGCGATTTATTTTCAAAAAAAAAAAGTTGTAACTTAATTGTAACACGATAATAATTTGTAACATGATTAATAATTTCCCATAATAATAATAAAAATCTCAATTTATGTTTAATAGAAGATTATTGATCTTTGAATATTTTGGGTAACAAGATAATTATGTAGAAATTAACAAAAAATAGTAATATAGATAAAGTAATACACCAAAAAGAAAAACATATGTATTATTTGTCGATTCGCTCACATGCTTCATAATTTTAATTTTTAGATTTATATATATAACACGCGGATCCGAAAATATGGACCGAGATAATTTAATATTAACGAATAATGAATTAAAATAATTTAATTTTTACTTTTTTATGTTAATTTTTGGAGAAATTTGGATTTTGGATGAAATTGAAATTTATTTTGGAAACCAGAGTGAAACTGTGAATAAAGAAAGATGTGTTTGAAAGAAAATTTAAAAACAGGAGGTCAAATAACAAAAAGGGGAAATGCGGACTACGTGGGACGGTCACATCAGTAGCAACAATGAGTTAGAATGTGCCGCGTAGCGGATATGCTGGCACGAGTTCCACGTGGGAGCAACGCGGGCGATCCGTGTGCTTGGGTGATCTAACAGCCCACATCCGTTCCTGCTCGCACAAACAGTGAGATCTCAATTCTGCCAAAATTCAAATGGACGACTCTAATCAGCTGTGTGAAGTTCCAATGGTGGGCAATGAACTGGCGAGATTTACTCTGGAGGATCACAATGGACGATCCAAATTTACACACGGATTTGCCTAAACGGATCTCGAATCGGACAACTCTCCTTACTCTACGTCGATATAAATGGACGGTCAGGATCAAAAGAAGAGAGATATTTAAACCTCTATTCGATCAGCTCCTAAAACCCTAGCCGACACCTCTGACCGAAGCAGAAGAAGAAAGGCGGCCAGAGAAAAGCTCAATCATTGGAGGGACACCGTCGTCGCCGCATCGGAGCCACCTCGACGTCGAATAGGTAAAATTCCCCCCCTTCCACTCGGAATTGAATTTCAAACCTCCCACACCTATATCGAAGTCAAAAGGCCAACAGGTGAGCCGAAAAATGAGAGTGGAACTCAGTCGAGCCGCAACCCAAAAACTCCTCCGATAAGCCCCTTGTTGTCTATCGTTTCCTTCTATTCTTTGACCAATGTGTTTCTCGTCTCTTTCTGGTGCAAGTTACCCGAAGAAAAACCTCAACTGCAAGAAAAGAATGGCGGAGCTACCGCAACAGAGAACATCCCTACATATAGGGTTTTAGTTTTTCCTTTTTTCGGTCGACAGAGGCTCCCTCACCCTGTTTTTAACAGGTTTCCATGCAAAACTGGCTAAAATCAATCGAAAACAATCATGCCGAGAGGAAACACCACCATAGACAGTGGAGTCGGCGCCAGAGCACTGCAGCGCCGCCGTGCCAAAATCCTAAACCGGTCGAAAAAGTTTAAAAATACTTATTTTAACCTTTTTAGAGTATTTTGGGATACGTGACACGTGTTTTGATTTTCATAAGAAAAACTCAGGAAATCCGAGAGCCGACATAATGCACAATGAAAAAAATAGTATTTCGAACACCGATTTGGGATAAAAATTCCTTACTTTTTTCCCCTGTTATGGTAAATTAAAGTCTAATAACTAATAATGGTGTGTTTTATAAAAATTAAAAATCTATAAAATTAATTACAGGTCACTAGTGGAGCTGCAATCAGTTAGTGTATAATTGTCATAGGCTTATTGTTTATTTTCTTCTATATTGTCAAAAAGATTTACTGTTGAATCATGTTCTATAATTTATTAATTTTAATTATTTTATCGTTATTAGTTTATCTATTCATTTTGTCCATATCTATTGATTGAATTGCGTATTGTCTAATTTCATGATTTACTGTTGATTTGTAAATATGAAATATCAGTATGTAATTGTGATTAGTTGATAATGTAGATACATATATGAAAAGCTCATTGGGTATCCTGAAAAAGGATGTACAGACTTAGTGCATATGAAAACCCAACTGTAGACATTATCTTAATCGAACGAGATTGATAAGCTACATACCGGAAGGGGTTAAGAGGTATAGATCACCCTCATACCGGAAGAAGTATTGAAGTTGTGGTGTGTTTGGTGCCTATTACTCAACAAGATATGAGGACGGCCGATTAATTGATAAATTAGGTATTGGGTCCACGTATACGAGGTATCCCTATGAACTCCCAAATGTACTAATAAGGGGGTAAGAATGTAAGTTTACTGTTATTGTTTTATTTAAATGTGTAATAAAATGTTATTCGAGTTATTGTCTTCATAGGTCGATTTTAAAAACTCATAAAGGTAAATATGAAATAAAATTTTGTATGTTAAACGAATTTATTTAAAAAGAGATAATGACTCCATTAGATATTTGACGATTTTTTTACCAATATTTGATTTCCGTATCGGTATTAAATATAATATTCTTACTGGGTTAATGTAGTTCATCTCTTTTATTTAACTATTTCATATAAAAAAAACTAAGATGTAGATCCTGAACAGTAAGAATGCTGCGAATAAGAGCTGTCTCCCGCATCCCATTAGAATTGTCTAACGGATGTCAATTCTATAGGATCTTTAGTTATGTTTCCTTTTGCTTATTTATTTAGTTACTGAAACTCTCTAAAAGGAACATTCCCACAACCCTAGTGGGCACCCCAATTTATTATGTAAGAAATGCAAACTCTGAACTCTCAATTGCTTCCGCTTATATTTACTTAATTCAATATTTTCATTTTCTTAAATTTTGGGCCTTCACAGCAGATGTCGTAAACAAATATATGAACGATCATGTAAATTAATGTATGTATTGATAACAATTAAATGATTAAATTGAGTTTAATCTTAATAAATATTTTATTATGACTATCCAAGTGACAGTTAAATGTTTTAATTGCTTTTTCCATGTGTACTTTATTAATAAATTTAGAAAAAAAAAGTCAAAATTTAAATAATTTACATGTAAGAGTGGATTTTTTTTTCCAAAAAAAAAAGAGTTGACTATTTTTTTTGGGACCAAATGGTTTTTAATTATTTTTAACTTCTAGTCAATTTTAAAATATGATTTTCATATTAGTTTATAAATGATTTTTAATTTTATTATTTTAATTTATTTTATTTTTATTTGATATAATATATGAATATAAACCAATAACTATCTTATATATCTTTTAATGTTTTCATTTTGCATAATTCGTAGGTTTTTATTGGCGGAGTGATCTTGATTGAAATAATACTGAGATTAGTAATAGTATCGTACTTCAAAATAGATACATAATTTCTTAGTTTTACGTTTAATCGTGTAACTTTCTTCTCCGAAAAAAAAAAAGTCAATGAACCTCGTTGTAATTGGGTCTAAAATATAAGAACATTTTGTAATTAATGTTTCTCTATCAAATGGATAATTGTTAAAAATTTTATTTCAATCATAACAAATAACTACTTTAATTTTTCTAATATTCGTGACATATAAAATTACAAAATTTCATTTTATACTTTAAGAATAAGTATGATTTGAAATTATAGCATCGAGAAATTCTTTGAATGGATGAGGGTATTTCAAAAGTTTAAAATCTATGGTGCAATTATATAGATTGATATCATTATAGAAAACAAAAAAAAAATGTAAATTTGTTAGAAATATAATGAAAATAAACTAAATGAGATCATAATATTAACATTATATTTAATTATGATTATTACTTTGTGCTTTTATTTACTAATAAAAGTTAAAATTTAGTTACGATCATGATTATAATATTTACTAAAGTCGAGTACTTATTTCAACTAAAGCTTCTGTATCAAGAGCTCATCAATCAATTTTTGTTAAATTCAAAAAGTTACGCTATTTAATTATTAAAATTTATGATAATTTATGAAAATATTATCAAATTTTAAGGTAATTTATTAAAAAAAAAAGATTACAAGCAAAACTTTAAAAAATTATATATATATATATAGAGATATGATTACGAAGTATTTCAAAATATTTTATTTCAATTCATGTAGAAAAGAACAAAGTATTTGTTAATAATATACTATTTGCTTTTTGAAATAATTGCTAACAACGTATTTGTATAGATACAAATACTATTATCGCTATAATAATTCATGTAAAATTAACTTTTTTCGTATAATCACAATACTATTTAGTCGTATTTTATATGTTAGTTTTGATTCTCTTGAGAACTCTTATACTCAAGTATCTATATAAATACATTGCCCATCTTTTTAAGGATAACAACAAGAACATCGTTTCATTTCATTCTTTTATCACCGAAAAGACAAAAGTGATAAAAAAGACACATGCATTTGCAAACCAATAACAATATTTGAACCACGAGCGTTTAAGTTATCGGAAATATGGTTCCCACTTCTTCCTCAGAGTGACAGTCTCCATTTGAGAAGTAAACGGCTAAATTTGCAGGCATAGACTGCTCGATGGAGAAGCACAATAAAATCTGGCCCTTAACCCGCTGACAAAGGACCTGTATTCACTGGTTTCTGGAAGGCTCTTGCAACTGGCATTCCGTCATCATCATTGTTGCTGACTCTCCACGAACGATCTTTTTTCCTTTGCGGTTTTTTATGGTGTTTATGAGATGAGTCTGGTTTCTTCTTAGCAACCTTCTTTGAAGCAAGCCCGTTTGCTAGGTCAAATGAGTTAAGATCATCCAGCACGTGTTCAAGTACAGGAGAACTTTCATCTTTATGTTCTGGAGAGTTTTCAATGTCTGAAGCATCATCAGATGCATCCAACTCGTCTATTTCAGACAAGCTCATTTCTGCAGGAGCTTGAACACTATCATCATCAGATATTCCAGGAGGCATTTTGAAGTGGGGAATCTTACCGTCTATAAAATCTTTCAAAATTTGACGTGCTGCTCTTGTTTCATCAGGAAGTCCACTTGCGGCTACATATCCACGAGAAGCACAATAAGTCCTCAAGAATTCTATTGCAAGAGGAGGCCGAGATTGTGGTTCATATGGCTTGGGCTTTGGCAGATTTATGTTGTATACTTCCTCAATTACATGCCTTGGCACTCGATTGGCCACAACTTGCACCGCCTCCCTGTGCTCAGTCATTCTATCAATTGGCAACACTCCTGAAGCAATCATCTCATATCTCGAACTAGAGAATGATGGAAATACCAGTCCAGGGCAGTCACACAGGGTAAGCTCATCAGAGATTATCAATGTTTGGAAATGCTTTGTTTTTCCTGGAGTAGAGGTGACACCTGTTCGCTTCTGGCCAACCAAAGCATTAATTGTCGAGCTCTTTCCCACGTTAGGGTACCCCACAAATCCCACAACTACACTCCGAGGGACTGAACTTCCTGAAGCATCTTCAACTTGAGATTGAACATCAGATGAGGCTGTGGTATTCAAACCAGATTTTCTCTTCATTTTGACCACCTCTTGTGCTTCAGACTGCAAACGCTCTAGAAGCTCATCCCTGCCATATATTTTTATATCAGGATCAACTATCCTTTCTGATGTATTATCTGTCTTCCATGGGCCACTAAGACTTTTCCCTTCTAGAGCTGCAGAAGCAGCTTTAGCGGACCAGAAGATGAATAAAATCTCGTGAAGACGAAAATATTTTGCCCATCTCTCCCTGCAGATAAGGAAAAATGATGTCAATATATACTACGTGGAAAAATGGCAAACTGATAATGACCAGCTAAAGGCACTTAATCAGGGAACACTAACCTGACAGAAAATGGCAAAAGATCTGCCTTGTTTACCAGAAGCAATGTCTTTTTATGCTCATCAATTTCTCGAGCATATGCCTATATCAGAGTCAAATAACAAATGAAATCTACACATGGAAGGAAAAGTGCAAAAAGAACTTCAGAACATGAATTACCTCAAGATCAGGACAACGGTAGAATAGCGGATCTCGTGCATCAACCACCATTACCAGCTATAAAAAATGAATTCATGGTTACTTGCAAGTAGTTAACCATAGTACAAAAGCATATAGATGATAATGTTTCAAGAATTCATGAAGGATTGAGTAAAGAATGAATTGGTTGCGAGCTTTTAACATTGCCAAAAGAATAGTTCAGGAACACATGACTTTATTAATTTCAGAGTCATTAACATTCATCAAGTGAATGTTACATCAGCAGACTCTAAAGTGAAGAAGCAAGAAAAACCACCATGTGTTCCTATTGCTCAAGATCTTTCCTAAAAGTAATTGTATGGAAGTTCCACTAAAGGAGATACTTGATACACCAATTGGTCAATATCTTGATTTTATCCTACCACCAACATTCACACTCCTAACTAATTGCATGTTTCCAATATTTTTGGTATTGAGAAAGCACAAAGCCTGGTAAGTTTTCATGAGAAAATTCAAATATCAATGTTTTATATTGATTGCCACTTCAAAACACATGGATGAGTTTTCTTTAACCAGAGGAAAATGATTGGCATGAGTTACTAGTTGGATCATTGGTGTGCAGAATCTGTGGATGGCCTCCTTTTAGGATGTATTCTTTATCATTTTCTCACTTATCATGTTCAAAAGAGACAAGCTTAGAGATTATTTTGTGGAATACAATGGTGATGCCCAATGGAATATCCCTTTCTTTGATAACCTAAATGGAAGTTAATTCGCATTTAACTCATTGAGGACGATAGACTGGTTTGGAAGTTATCTAAGGATGACGGAGTTTCAGTTAAATCCTTTCACCACCATCAGCTTTTTGATCCATGTTGGGCTACTTTCCCTAGAAACAAATTTGGAATCAAAAGCTTGTCCCTGCATTGCTTTTTTTTTTTTGCCTAGGAAGCAGCTTGGGGGAAGATCCTCACTTCAGAAAATCTCATAAAACAAGTTTGAATACCGGTTAATGATTGCTTTTTTTTTGCCTTGGATTGGAATCCCCAGGCCATCTTATACTTAGACTAGAATACTTTGGAGTTCTGCTCTAGCTGTCGTAAATATCAGTTGGGTCATAAGTTAATCAGTCGAAGATCAAATTCTGGGACTAGAATGATACTAAGATGCTAAACTCAAAAAGAAGGATTATCTCTCTTATTCCCTATTTCTTTTCTTTGGGTCAGAAAGAGGAGAATTATTCCTCCTCTTTTGCCTCTACTAGGATCATTGCTCGAGAACTCTCTAAATTTGTTCAAAGGTCATCCCATCCATGATGGGATTGATGTTCTTGATCTGATTAACCTATTAAATCTTTGTATTTTTGTAATAAGACTATTTTAAAAAGAAAAGTAATTTTGTAATTAGATGCCATTCCCTTGGCGACTCTAAATGAATTACCTTTTGTATCTAAAAGAAGAGCCACAACTCATCATTACTCCTATTCTTATCAAGATTTTCTCAAGGATGTGAGTAACACAATCCTATTAGATGTAACATGTAAATTGTCCTTATATTTCACGTCTTCTCGAAAACAAAATGTTTAGGTCATCCACACTACAAGTCAACATTGGAAGTCATAGACGAAGCAAGAGTGAGGGGCCAGAATCAATCTAAGCTAAAGAAGGCTCTGCCTGGCCATGCTAAAATACTAACACAGTTGCAGATCCAGGAAATAAAGCCTACGAGTCATGAGTAACAAAACATACATAGGAAAAATATGCACAAATAGAATCTTCAGCTATTTCACGAAAAATTTTAAAACCTTGGCATATCCCTAGTTTAAAAATGCATTTTCTTATTTAGAGGAGTGCAACTGCTGAATTCAAATAAATCTCTAGGATATAGATTATATTTCCAAAATACGTGTTTTGCTTTTAAAAGTTTTAGTACTTGTGGCTTGACTGTTAGTGAGACAATACACTAATGTTAATTTGAATACATGAATAATTATGAGTTAAAAAAGTTTGTCAAGTGGATGGCTTAAATTATATTTTCTACAATAAAAAAAAACTAAAATTTAAAAATATTTAAAAAATTAAATTAAAATAAAAAAGAACCAACCTACCAAATCACTCCGCTCGACTACTCGCCAAAGTTGTCTCCAGATATCAAGATTCTTCTCAAATGGGGTGAGAACAAGCTTCTCATTCTCTTCAAGTCTGAATCAAATTCAGATATATGATTATAAGAATACAGAATCCAATAGATATAAAATAAATTAAGAAAAAGAACTCAACCCCTCAAACAATATGGCATAGAAAGCAGAAACAACTTAAGAGAACAAATCCTGGCAATAGACATGAAAAAGAAAAGAAAACGCAATCATCGAGGCATCCAACATGTTTCGCAGGGCACAATTAATAACAAACACACTAAAAGGTCGGAAGGTAGAGCACTTCTCTCTCAGATGCTTGAAACCACTTATATATCTTGTCCATAAATTATTAGCACTCCAGATTAGCAGAAAATTGGAAAAAGGCTTTCAAAACCTGAGCTAGATCATCCTTCCATTACTATCACATACTATATCTTTTTCATGTCATTTTCCACTGTCCACAGAACTTGGAATTTCCCTGTGTTTGAGGCCCATGATAATAAGTATAACTTCCATTTCTTTTCCAAACAACTTAGAGTAGGGAAGAACAAAACTTTAAGCAAGAACATATGTTCAGATTACAAAGTAACGCGTAAATATGTCGACACCACTCCCCAGTCCTATTTTCCACAGAACGCCAAAAAACTGCCAAAAGAACTAAAATTCAATTCTCTATGCCAAAAAAATCTAGCATATTTTCACATTTTTTGTCCCAGTAGCACTAACCTAGCAAGCAACCGACGCCAATCTAAGAAAGCTTGTCTCTCATTGGCATCAAGCTCTTCCACGGACATTCCTGGATTCCATGGAGGCCTGCATCAAAAGCAAAACTTTTTAAGACCTTCGATTCAAAAAATGATACATATCGTAATTATGTGGACTACACTTGCCTGCGTGGAACTCGAAGACTGCTAGCATACAGTTCCTCCTCGTTCTTCTGCTGTTCTCTCAATTCCCCGGATGTTATGTTACTGGCGCTGGAGCTTGTGTCCCTGATGAAAAACGGTACACCATCAAAATCTATGGATATACATTTTAAACAGACTGCTATCAAACTTTTTTGCTCACAAAGTAGCAACTTTAAGAACCTACAGATAATGCATAAACAAACATCATGAAACTCCTACAGTCTAACCTAATACCAAAGAAGAAACAGACAATTATAATGTTAAGACTCCATCCCCCATTTAGATTTACAGATATCAACTATCCCAAAGTAATAAATATGCGAAGTGATGAGCTCTAAATCAAGTAGTAACAACTTCAAACAAAGAGTCGCACAAAACAAGGACCAGAAGCACAAATTAGAAATCAACAACAATAAGCTGAAAATATTTGAAACTTAAAAATTGAAACCAACAAATTGATGAGGAGATTCGGGGTAGGATGCTGGAGGGAGAATAAGCGGTCAGCCTCGTCGGCCTGCTCAATAATGGCGTCGATATCGCTGACATCGGTGACGGACTGGAGAACCTTCTTGTGCTGCGCCTTGTAGAACAAACCTTTCTCTTTGGACTGCTGAATCATCTGGTTATGGTGCTTCACCAGTGTCCTTCCCAGACCTGTCTTCTCCTTCTTCCCCATCCCCCTCCTTCTTTCGATGAAATTGAAATTGGCCTAATTAGCTCAAAATCTGAACCAGTATGTTATCTTTGTCTGGTTGTTCTTGCCGAGCTGCGTTCTCGTGAAAACCTACCTTGCCCGTAGCTCCAGGATCAATTACATAATACACATATACATATACATATACATATCTTACATATATGTATATAATATATATACATATCCATGCGAGTTTTTTATTAAGAAAAATTAATATTATTATTATTTTTAATAAATAAATATATTAATTTTAGAAAATACTAAATAAATATATTAATTTTTTTTAATTTTAATTATTTAAACATAATAAATTTTTGTAATATATTTTTATTTATTTTAACATAATTTTTTTAATACTTACCTTAAATTATAAAATTAAATCTATTTTAATAACAAAATATGCATTCAAACTTATAATTATTAATATATTTTTTAAATTAAGTACTTAACTATTTTAATAATTATTATAATATATGCGTGATCAATAATATTTTAATATGACACTTGGTTGGAGGGTTTCAGTAAAAGTATTCGGTATTGTATGACATTTTGAACGGTCTGAATATGACTTGAAATATGGGTGCGGTTAAAGTTACTTGAGATGAACGGTCTGTTTACGGTTTAATGATTCATCATGAGCCGGTTCATATTAATATCGGCTTAAATATGATTCAAAATATTAGAATTCGCTTAACTATAAGTTTGAGGATCCAGTTTTAACATATTTATAAAGAAGAGAATAGTTGTGCTGATTTCTTAACTAATCATATTTTTTCGGACTCAAATAATTTCTACTTATACTCCCGATCTGTTGCTGACCTCATTTCAAATCATCCAACATGATCTAATCAAGTTGTCTTGACCTAAAATGTGTAACGTCGGGACTCTTTTTATATATATATATATATATATCTATTTTTTTAATTAAAAATAATATTTTAATTATATTAAAAAATATTACTTTAAAGTTATGATTATTAGTACATATATTATATAATTATAAGATATTTAATAATGATCAAACTAAAATTTTATAATTATAATATTTTAATTTATATAAATTTTTTATTTATTTTAATAAGAAATATATATTCGAATTTATAATTATTAATAATTTTTTTATACATAATATTTTTATTTATATTGTAACTAATTTTATTTTTAACTTATATATGATAAATACATATACGAATTAATGAAAATAATATAAATATAGTGTATTATTCGTATTTAATAAATTATTTTTATTTAAAAATTTATATTTAATATAATAAAAAATTTAAAAAGAAATAAATTAAGCACGTGCAACCACGCGCATCAAACCGAATGAAGAAGCAGAAAAGAGATAACCTCAGTTTCTAACACTCCTTTTCTTCACCCAGCAGCACCGCATCATTTCATTCGGAAGCCATAATACCAAAACAGGGGCCACTTCAAAGCTCTTTCTTTTTCTGCTTTTTCATTGTTCTTTCTTGTAAATTCTCTCTTTCTCTCATGGAGATGGAATTTACAAGGTGCTACATGTAATGGGTCTCTGCAGTCTCTCTCTGGTAATGCCATTTTTACTTCATTAATGCCATGGGAGCTCAGAAGAGCATCCATGCGGGGAAAGGTTAGTCCCTTAACGTTTTCTCTATACTTTTCCCCAATATGAACATAAATTCAATACGGGTACCTGCTCACAATGCGGTATTCTTGGTAGTTTTTGGTTTCTCGATTTCTGATATTCCATTGTCTGGTTGTTGATAGACTGATAGATTGATTTTTGTTGATGATGATGATAATGGAAATGGTTTCTTGTGTTAATGGCAGCCAAGATTGATGTTAACGTTGATTTCACTCATAAGCTATGTGCTTCTTTGATGCTCCCCTCTTTCAGGTTTTGGCTTTTTGCCCATCTCGTTTTTCAGATTCTTATTCTCTCCTTTTGTTTTTTGTGCTCTGTTACTGGAGGAGTTCCTGTTAATGGAATTTACAAAAAAATAATTTTTTTTTCCTTTTTATAGGGACACTGGAAGTCCTCTCTCACTAGTGATTGGCAGGTGAAGTTCTATTTTTATCATGTAATTGATTGGCTTTGCCTTCTGATAATTAGAGGAAGATATTGTGAGTATCTATTGTTATTTTTCTTAATTGTTATTGGCAGAAATTTCCTAGTGTTTGCAAACTAAAAGAATCCAATGGATCTGATGGAATGTCCTATAAACTCTGTTCCTAACAATTTGAGTTGAGGTTTTAAGCCTCAGTTCAGGCTCAGAGTTGTTAAGGTAGTGGTGTTTGGTTCTAGGTGTTACAATAGAAAGTATATTTCCTATTACTTTCTTGTTTTTCGTTGTTAGATGTAGTTTTATTAACGGGAAACAAGCAGGGCATTGGGACAGTAGTTTAACAGTTAGATTCAAATTTGTTTCTTCCAGTCTCTGCATTAAGCATCCTAATTTATTTGGTGGAAGTGAGAAGCTCGATGTATCGTGGGATAAAGGGCTGTATGATTCAAATGTGTTGGTGGCTTATAGAAGGCCCCGGCCTGAATGGCTTGCGCAGCAATGTTTTGTCCTTCAGGTCAGTATATGCTACATTCATTCTTGTTCTCACTTGAACCAGCGAATATATGTTATTTCAATACTTGTTGCTTCTTTTACCTTGCACAATACTGAAAGACTATCATTTTCATGCAAGTGAGGTTTCACTAGAATTTTCTAAAATAAATTATTTTCATTTGCTAAGATTATTAGTTGGTTTGTATATTAATCTTATTTCCATTTAAAATTTCTCGGATATATATTCTAATTCATATATGACTTGCCCCAGCATTCTTTCTCACCTGAGATTGGAGTCCATGGTGTTCCTGTTGATAATTTCTCCCGTTCAGGGAGTGGAGGTGTGAATTTGTCTAGATTATCAATGGGGTTGGATTTGAGTGAACCAGCAAGTTCCAAGTGGAGTAGCACAACTAGTATAAAATTTGAGGTACCAGTTATGCTTATCATGCATACCCTAAATCAGGATCAATTACATCTACATTATTGTGTTATATCTAGATGCAGTTTTTTGAACTCTCTGTTACTTTGAGAAGGAAATTGAAAGTAACAGATATGGACTGTGCAGCATGTTTGTCCCGTAAGTGATGATGGACGCCCTATCACTAGAGATCTTGATGGGTTTCCCATTACCTGCAGGTAATTGAGGGTTACTCAACCTACTCTTCCAACACTTTGAGCAATAAACTAACAACATTAATCTGATGGTTAGCATTCTGTGGATTCCTTGTCATGTAGTGGCAATTCACATGACAGCATGGTAGTTTTAAAGCAAGAGTCTCGATTTGCAAAGGCAAATGATCACAGTTTCTCTCGTGTAAGTTTGTCTTCAATCTCTGTTATTTTGCTTTGGCTGCATTCTTAATATCATCTTGATAGGTAATCCTGACTGATTATATTACCATATTTTACTGTCATATCTCATTTCACTGATTAGAAGCTTCTCATAATTTCAGTTCAGTATGCAAATAGAGCAAGGTATTCCCGTTCTGTCTAAGTGGCTAATCTTCAACCGGTTCAAATTTGTTGCATCAAAGGGTGTCAAATTGGGGCCCGCATTTTTGTTGACAAGGTAAGAAGCATATTCTTTGGTGCCTTCGGAGAATATATGTGACATCTGAACAATGGTAAGCAGAATTTTTGAAGCAGAAAAGCTGGGAAGAAATAGAAAAGGACAGCTGCAGCACCAGTATATAGGTGTTGAGCTAGGGGACACAAAAACTATTCAAAAGTGAACTGGAAAATATTGATTTATTTTTAAATTTATCAAAAGCTGTGAACTAATAACATCTACCTTGATACCACGAATGCGGTGGTTCAGTAGGTAACATTATTGTGTTTTACTTGAAGGTTATGAACTTAAGTCTTACTAAGAACATAGAACTTGTCATCTTGTAGGTATAGTTATGGGCCGACAGTGATATGTTCGTAATGCTTGATCAGCAGCGCTTATGGTGCAATTCATTAGTATGTTGGTAGACTTGCAGTGACCAAATTAAGTTTTGTCCTAACAAGCAATGACGTAGGCAAGCAAAATTGGATAGAACCCTTAGTTAAGTTAGCCATAATGGATTAAAAAACTTGACATCATATTTTATTCCTCAAAAAAGAAAAGTTTATTTTGATTGGGAATAAAGTCGTTGTGCTCTGTACATGCTTCATTTGTACTGGATATAAGTGTAAGGTTTTGGACCCATCAAAATTTATACATACTTACCCTTTTCTCTACCAGCCTGACAGGTGGTTCCATTGTAGGAGATATGGCTCCTTACCAAGCATTTGCAATTGGGGGTCTAGGCAGTGTGCGGGGTTATGGCGACGGAGCTGTTGGATGTGGAAGATCATGTCTAGTTGCTAACACTGAATTGACAATTCCTTTGGTATATGGCTTTTTGCTTTATTGCTAATTCGGAAGGTTGAAATTTTTAGATTGAGTTCAATATGATACCACATTATAATACCAATTGAGAGCAATTCTTTGTTCAGAATAAGATGATGGAAGGTGCTGTTTTCTTGGACTGTGGCACTGACTTGGGCTCTGGTCGTCTTGTACCCGGTAAGCTTCATTTCTTTCACTTTTCTTAGAAAAGAGACTAACCGATGTTTTCCTCTTTCAAGGGAAAAAAGCAAAGCTTACATGGTCTGAGAATTTTCACTTGAATTCATTTGCATTTTGCCTTTCCCTCCAGTTTTTTGATTTTTCGTGAGTGTTACATTTTCGTTTGTTTTGGAATTGAAAGGAAAAGAGAAACTTCTTTTAATCAATTAGAGCTCTTTTATGCTTATTTTTTTCCTGTTTGGACCTTCTGAAAGTTTTTTTACTTATTAACCCAATCATCTCTCTTGAATACCTTTCAAATGCAACCATCAAGCTAGACTGAATGAATCCTTTTGGCTTTAGGTAAATCTCCATTGTCCTTTTGGCTTTAAGAAGAAACCTTCTTTGCATTCTTCTGAAAGTTTTTGTTCCACTTCTAAAGTAAAAGCACCATTTTTTGGGAGGAAACCTCAATCTTTTTTTACCCCAAAATTTTAGCCTAATTTTAAAAATTACATTTTGCCTGAAGTTCCGTTACTCAAGGCAATGATTTTTTGTTCCTGAGGACGCATTTTTTCAATTCGTTAGGAGAAATGCTCCTTCCTCCTGCCCTACGAGTTTTATTTTTTTCATAATTAATCAAATATATATATCTTTTTGAAATACAAAGTGTAAGGGATATTATTAAGAATCGGCACCAAAAGGGTGACACTCATGAACAAAATATTTACATGTCTGCTAAAATGTCAACAAGATTCCCTAAATCCTCCGTCGAGAAGAGAGGATAACCCAATAACAAAAATTCAATAGTCTGGAAAATCATTCACATCATCAATCCCTTCGAAAGCTTTTTTGTTCCTCTCCTTCCAAAACGATCAAAAGATGGTGAATGAAATTAATTCCGCTTGTTTCCTCCGCCCATTGCATAATTAATCAAATATATTCCTCCCTTTTAATTATAGTCCTCAAAGGGTTCAGTTTGATCTGATTTCTCAAGTCAGAAAATATTCAGTCAAATGCTTCTAGTGGCTTAGAGAATGAACTAATTTATAGTCAAACTGAATTTTGATTTCTCTTCTGGCATTATGTGGACCATCTGGTTGAGATATTCCAACTTGGTTTTGCTTCAAAATTGACTCCTCATTTGATTTATTTTACATGAATAGATATTCAAGAAGAGGCCTCTAGTCCCCTGCATTTTGAAAATCGGTTTCTCTTAATTATCAGTTGACACGGAAAAATTTCAGGAAATCCGGCACTGAGGCATGGCAAACCAGGTTCCGGAGCTGGCTTTGGATATGGCTTTCGATTTAAGTCACCATTTGGTCACTTTCAGGTCGATTATGTCATTAATGGATTTCAACAAAAAACTGTTTACTTTGGCATCACCAACCTTGCTTCCTAACCTTCTCAAGCTCAAAACGGTGGTGTGATTAAATTGCTTAAAATTTCTTTGATTGTGAAAAGAGTTAAATCCTTTTCGAGAGAGAAGAAAAAAGAGGGAAAGAAACACGGGTTCGAAGTCTTCTGCTAAGAGAAGTACTGAGGCAATTGCAGGGTCATTCGGGAAGTGTACATGGGAGCTGCATACAACCAGGTTTTGATTTTCATCTTATTTGCAAACATTATTGACTAACAACACTGGAAATTTACACAATACAATTTCTTTGGGCTCAAGTCAACTTTGCTGTAGAAGAACAACTATTCATCTTTTGTTAAAGATATTTTCACAACTTCTATAATTTTCTTCTGTTCCATTTATATGTTTATGTGTTTATATGTATGTGCGGTGTGTGTGTATATATATATATATAGAGAGAGAGAGAGAGGGGCAAATAGGAATTTACTTGTATGAGTACTTGACAGCTAACTTATGTGATTATGAAGTTGTTCTTTTTTTATTTTTTCCTGTTTAGTCTAGTTTAGTTTTTATCTTAAATGCATGGAAGGGAATTTTATGATTTGTTGATATGGAGAAACCAGGTGTTGAAATTTACCATTTCAAAGAACTTCAAGTTTGTCTTTTAATCTTTCAGATTGCTTTCACTGCAGATGAAAGTGGTGCAAAAAGGTGTTGATATCAAATCTTTAAAAGAAAATTTGAGGAAAGAAAGAGAAAAAGAGAAAGAAGCCTGCAAAAACTTCATTGGCAGTCCACAAACCAACACACACAACAAATTAAACTATCTCAAAGGAGTTCAAAATTGATCTAGAACCCTAGAAATTTTAGAAACATTTCAGCTAACCAAACTAGTTCCTAACATTTCACTTACTAGCAGGAAATTGAAAGGAAATCAGAAGAAAAAAACTACGATGTTACAACATAATCAGAAGTGGGATGGTTAGTTTGACCAGTACCTAGTAGTAAATTAGTCAGAAAAACTTGCTGTACTGGCTGGTGAGAGAATCCTTTAGATTCGAATACAGATTGTATAACGAATATTGCCTTAGGTTTTCCACTTCGTACCATGAATTCAGGACTGCAAGATGCTTGTCTGTCCCAGAGAAAGCTAGTTGTATCCCGAGACTGCAATCCACGGTTCCCCCTCTGTTTTTACAGCTTGATGTTCTGATAGCACAGTCTTGTCTATTTAAACAAACGAAATTGGAGTTTCGCGAGCAAGATGCACATCCATCTCTCTTCCAAAACAAGTTCTGCAATCTACCCTTTTGAAATTCAAGTGCCTAATTTGATAAAAGATCATTTGTTTAATAAAAGGATCTACAAATCAAAACTCTATCAACAGCAATTACCAAGCTAGATCCATGTGCGGTTATTGAACAAGTTCTGAAATAGACCCTTTCAAAAATTAATTAATAAAGGTAACTCATTTAACAAGATGTAGCAAAACAAAACTTTTGTCGAAATTAACAGAGCTAGGTCCATGTGTGGTTATTGAACAAATTCGGTAATCGACCCTTTCGAGATTCAAGTAACTAATTAGCAAAGGTCACTCCTTTAACAAGATGTAACAAATCAGAACTTTGTCGAAATTTTCCGAGCTAGGTCCATTTATGGTGATTGAACAAGTCACTTGTACAAAAAAGAACCCAACGGTACAAGCTACAGAAGATTTCTCCCTATGACTTCATATGTTGTTTGATCTAATATCAGGAACAGGTAAATAAACTACCTCAAATTTTATACGTTTTAGTCAGGGTTACTTACTCCACCTGAGATGGATCCAAATTCGCTATCAAAGACTACAAAATTATTAAGTGTTTTCTCTCTAACCCGAACATCAACCTCAATACATTCTAATCCTACAAAATAGTTCGGAATATACATATATATTCATATATATATCTACACATATACATATATATATATATACATATAGTAGTTCAGAGAAGAAGGAAATTCCTATTTACTTGTGCTTCGTCCTGTTTAATGAAGATACATTGTAAGACCGTGTTCTTACCAGAGTAAAGCTGGTAACAGTGTAAGTGCTGTTCGCAACGAAAGCAGGAACAGACCTTGCAGCATATCTTCTACCAGCAAATGCCACCATATATCCACCAAAAGAATCCTGAGAAACCTCCAGTATATAAGTCAATATCAAAGTCCACCAACTATTGAAAAATCCCAGTTAAAAGAATCACACTTCTTTGAGTTGATTCAAGATTAATCAACCAAAAAATGCTAACCCTATGATTTGTAATTGCAGCATCAGCATCACTATACATTACTATAGCAGACTCGACTTCGATTTCTCCTTAAAACAAATAAAAAGTAAAGGAATTAGCCAAGTCTTGACCAATTTTCTCTCTATCCAAACAGCATGACCCATCAATATCTGCATTGAATCAGCATTTCAATAACCACTTCCATTTATAGCAGAGGCAGATGAAAATAGGAAACTCCAAAATTTCCAAAAAATGAATCCAGTGAAAAGCTTAAGATATGAACAGTAGATAAGCAAGATGAGTGAGCAAAAAAATGGATATGAGTTATAAACTAAAGAGAGTACCGGGAAGAAGGTAGAGGTGTTGACAGTGAGGAGTGAGATCTCATCAACTTTGGGCCTGAAAATGGCGAGCTGGGAATTGAGAGAGGCGAGAGACAGACGACGGTCGCAGGGAGAGAGCTGGTGAGACTGGTCAATGAAGAAAGACGGGCGGGAAGAGAATGCGATGCCGAGGGTGAAGCCATCGGATCTCTGAACCCTTGTGTCCGCGCACGGCTCGTAAAGTCCATTGCTGGCTAGCCCGGTGCTTGTAAAAACGAGAATCAGCAATGCAGTGAGACAAATTGCTGGCGTTGGAAGAATCGGTTTTACCCATTTTTGAATCATTTGATTCTGGGGGGGAAGAAAAGAGATGAGTGTTGCAGGATTCACAGCTCCCTCTGGTTATGGTGGCTAATGGTAATGGCCAGCAGTGGGAAAGATGACGAGCGTTTTGTTTTTATTTGGCTCGCCCATAATTATTTATTTATTTTAAAAAAATTTATATTTAAATTTGTATTTAATTGTAATTTTTTTATGAGATGTAATTTAATTATAATTAAACTAGCATAGAGTATATATACACATGACTATATTTTAAAATCATATAAAAAATTCCAATTAAAATTGACTATTAAAACTATTTAATGCATTTAAGATTATGTTAGAAATAAATTTAAAAATATTATAAAATTTATTTAATCGAAAGAATATAGTTTTTCGTTATAATCTCATATATATATATTGTTAAAATAACAATTTGGTACATATACTAATTGTCTTCATCAAAAGTAAACGTTAACAATTTATATGTACTTCTTCGATCCCGAGTTCTCTCTCATTGACATCTCGTATTTGATTCACTCTTTATCAACTACTTAAACTCACTTTTTTCATCAACTGACTCGGTTAACTCTTCTTATAAATAATCTCTCTTTTGCTCTTCTCCTTTTCTTTCATTTTTTTTTTCATCTTTTAAAATCTATTGTATCTCCTCGTAAATACATTCAGTTACATAAGAAATTAAAAAGAGATCTCTACCCTTTTGGCACTCATTTTTATTTGCATTTTTTTTCCATTTTCAAATAGTGACGGAGGACAATGAAAATTCTGAGAGTAAAATATACGATACGATATCTTCTCTGACACAAACAATGTGGTAAAAACAGAAGTAGAAAGTATATACAATAAAGTTTTTTGTTGACTCAAAAATTCGAGAAATGAAAAGATTAATCGACGATGAGCTTTGAGCTCACTTCATTGAACTTCTGACTTAGTACCTTCACATTTTTCTCTTTTCTTTCATGGGATTTTACACATGCATATTCAATGTATTATTATATGTATTTTACATCAAATAATATATGTATATATATATATATGAAGAATTTTTTTATTTATTTATGAACTAGTTAAAATTATTATATTTGTAATTTTTATAACTCATTAGATGTCGCATGATGACATCAGACATAACATTCAACTAACTTTCGAACAAATAAAAAAATGATACACGCTAACAAATATAATATACGATACCCTAAATTAATGGTTTATAATTTAAATTTTTAAAAAAAAATATAAGAATTTTTTGTTTAAAGATTTTATTATATTAGCTTGTAAGTATACACATCACAAAGACAAAAGGTGTACAAATAATTAAACTGGTTAGAATTAAATCAATAAATAATACATACAATACATTATATTCCCATTCCGTACAGCTTCCCAACAACTTGTCTATTATGATTGAAGGCGTATCTTCACTCTATATTTATATATATATATATATGTATTTAAATTTATATGATAATATTAAGTTATAAGATATTTATTAATAAATAAAATCCATTTTATGAGAAAATTTGTATTATTTTTCAAATTTTTTTTTTTTTAAAAAAAGAAAGACAAACTTGTTAATAGAAAATGTTAATATATATATATATATATATACACACACACACACACGCGCATACATATATATAGAATAGGAAAAAACTTTCACGTGAGCATGAACTGTCGGCAGAGACAGTCAACCTCACAATTTCCTTTTCCCATTTTTAAGACTTTCATAAATTATATATGTATAAACTCCACCAAACATAATTAAATAATCAAGCAGAAAAAAATATATGTATATATGTATATATATATATATACACACACACACACAAAATCAGATCCCACTGCAAAAGACAGTGATTACAATGAGCTTATTCTAATTAATCAAACTTGATATTAGAACAAACCCATTAAAAAAAAAAAAAAAAAAAAAAAAGCTAAGCAGAAGTAAATGACTTCTTGAATCTCTCCTCATATCAAGAAACAAAAAAAACCCATGTCTGTTTTCTTCCATTCCCTTGCCTTTCTCGAAGGGATTTACATACACATCCCTTCTTCCTCCTTTATATATAAATGTTCAATACATGATGAATATAAAAAGTATATGTACAAGAATCACACAGCAGAAGCTTTGAAAGGAAGAAAAGAAAAAGAAACTTCTTCAAAGAAAGAAGAGAAGAAAAAACTGCTGCTACTACTACTGACTGCTATTGAATTACAGCTTTGGAAGGAGAAAAACACCATCTCTTCACATTAACTAGTATATATCTACTTCTCTACATCTTTTGATGACTAAAAAAAAGTCTCTATAGATCTCTCTACATATACATACTTATATATATTAAATGTGCAAATTCTGGGGGAGGGGATTTTCATGGGTTGTGGGCACTTTATGCCTCTTCAAAACCATATATGTCCCCAATTCCCCCCTTCCCAAGTTTTACTCCCTCTTCCAACTCTTTTTTCCACAATCCCAACTTGCTCAAAAATCCTCTCTCATTTCACCTGCACATTTACAAAAAGGTCAATTCGAGAGTTGGATTCAGAAAGGTTACAGTTTTTTATATTAATGGAGAAGCAGCACAGGAAATTTGACAAAGAAAAAGATCACATAAAAAGAGCACAAAAAAGGTGTTCGCAACATTAACTACATCAGTGGTTTAAATTATGATTTTCAGAAAGCATTCACCATCCAAACAGTGACATCTAATTGTCAAAAGGCCATTGCTACCAATTAATGTTGCAAGTTTGAGTTTACTGTACTATTCTCCAACAATAGAAACATATACTACGGCAGCGTTCCATTGCCATACCAAAGTTTATTTCCATATGACGCTTTAATGATAAACGAATTACTCAATTTTGGCGACTTGAACTCTTTCTAACAGTAAATAGTAAATTATACTGACCCCACAGATAATAAGCATGACACAGTATCAACCCAGAACACCACATATACAAAATTACAAACGCATACCAAAAGGCTCAAAAGGGTATCCTTTCTCTCTTTTATTTTTGATACCTTTTCTTTGTTTTGGTCGGGGCCTGTGCTCAATTCATAAATGAGGATTGAACTATATTACAGACCACTCGCTCACCAACCATTAGGCTCATGATTTCTGGTTTCTAATGTGAAGGAGATAAACTAAGGATACTTATCTAGATGTCAATACAGAGAAGCAAAATCTCAGTCCTCAAGCCAACAACAACAGGAACAGATCATAAACAGCACAATAAAATAAAATCATATAGCTACGAAAAAATTATGGTCACTTGAATTGGGTCTGTCTTTAACTTATTCTGTTTTCTACCCTTAATTCTATCTTACAAAGAGATCTAATCTAACCATAAAGAGAATAATAAAACAGATATTCCAGCATTATTCAAGTTGCCATGGATGATTGGATCCCCACAAGCTGAAATTGTTTGACCAAACCATTAAGAAAATACAAAACCCATAAACAGGCTCCTACACTGATGTTTCACCAAACAATTAGATTCTTCAAATTCAAGACATACGAATAAAGAAAAGGGAAAAGAATATGTCTTACTCTTCACCTAACCCTAACTTTCATTGAAAAATCTAGCCCTAGGTATTTAAAAATAACTAAAAGAATATCTCAGATACAGGAAAATTACCCAAAAAAAAAAAAAACGAAATGGGTTTGTAAGTTGTCAGCAGAAGAAATTGGACTCAGTTCAATTTTATAAAAAAGAATAAGACAGAAGCAAAGCATCCAATAAAGGGAAGGTGGGGATTTGACTGCGACTCTTTTCTCTGTAAAATAAAAATTCAACCTTTACGGTTCACACTAAACTGCACCAACTATCTCAATAATCATCTACCAATCCTAACACATACCAAATGCAATAACAACCAACTCACTCGCTCAACTCGGTGTGACTCACCCGAGTCAACTAACCAACTCAGGAAACAATAGAGCAGACACAAAACCGGCATTTACTTACCAGGAACAAACTTTTTCAGTCCCGGAAAATGACCGAATCAGCAATACCCATCAAGGGTTTCAAGCAATCCGGCGTGAATTTACGAGCAAACAGATAAGAAGTCGAGAAATTGGACTTCCTCAGCTCATGAATCAACTGCTCTGAAACTTCATGGGGCCGGTAGGTATACGGGTGCCCGTGAGTTGTCCCCGTCCAATTCACTCGTGTTAGGGTATAGTGAGTGCAGCCATTTGGATCCTCCATGGACAATAAGGTGGGGAAGTAGTGCTCCTCCGGGTAACACTCATCAGACCTGTAACAAGGCAGCTTGAACTTCCTCCACAGAGTCCGATCCTTTAGGGTTAATAGCGCGTGTTCTCGGGTCAACACGAAGAACTGAGATCCGACCCGGAATTTCTCAAATGGCACCTCCGGCATCATCGCGTATCTCCCTCTCGCAATGTATCGCTTCCAGAGTCTCGGCTCCTTGGAAAGAATCTCAATGAAGCTCTTGTACCGGAGCCGGTCATCGGGTTGGGTACCCTCGGGATCCGACCCCGTCGACGAGGAGAAATCAAACGATTTAGAGGAGAAGAGGGAGCGGTAAATGTACTGGAAAGAATGAAGGGGGATGCAGGACTGAGAGAGGAGAGCGAAGTAAGCGTTGGCCGGATCGTCGATGATGGCGGTGGCGAGTAACCGGCGCGTGGCCGAAATGAGAGTCGGGGAAGCGCGGAAAGTGCGCTTAGCGGAAGGGATGAAACGATCACGAAGAAGCCTATCTGGGCGCGTGAGATTCACAGACGGGTCAGCGTGAACGTACACGTTGTAAAGAGATTTGGATTGCTTGTGGAAGAACCGCTGCCAGAGGGGAGAGAAATGGAGGTCGGTGTTGGTGAGGAAGAGGAAAGCGATCTTCGACTTTCCCTTGCCGGAGATGGTGGTTGTGGAAAGACGAGAGACGGAGGAGGCAACGGCTCGCCGGAAAAGGGCTTGGTCTTGAAGCTCGTCGCGAAGAGGGATGGGAGGCTCAGAGGGATGCCGAGGAGAGAATATGCCAGGGGCTACCAGGAAGAAGAGGATTGGAAGGGAAAGAAGGAGGGAGAAAGAGAGAACGGAAGGGGTGGACAACATTGAGGGTTGAAAGGAGGGTTTGGGAGGATTTGCACGGATTTGAACCAATTTAGCGACCTGCAATTTTCCTCCTGATACCCTTAGATTTGTATAAAAGCTAGTGGGAATTTTTTTTTTTTTTGTTTTCCTCTTCGATTTGGAAGAAGAAAATGGAGGTGGGAATTGTCAAAATTTTCCTTTTTTCTTCAGGTGTTCATAACGAAACCAGAAGAAAATTTCAGGTTTTTGGTTAAGGGTTAGGGTTTGGAGAAGCAAAATTAGTCTTGTCTGGTTTTTTTTTGGGGTTTCTCTCTCCTCATTGCAGTGAAGAGTGAGAGGGAGAGAGAAAGAAGAAGATGGGGATAGGGGTGGAGGGAGATTGGAGAACTGATAGAGACGGGGGAAGATGAACTTGGATTTGTAAATCTAAACTTTTACCTGCCGTTACTTTTGACTGTGAAACTTTTACTTCACAATTAACGGAGGTTACGGATGACGGCGTTTATGTGTTGTTCATTACGGTTTAATTCGGAGGTTACGAGTTATTTCAGTGCACTTTCTTTTTGACAGAGGTTGTCGATAAGAGCGTGTTTGTTATTCTTACGGTTTTGTTTAGCGGCGAGTAATTACCGTTACGTCTGTTCTAACGGTGAGGAGTGAGGGATAACGATGGCGCTAGATCGGGGGAAAACTTCCCGGGATAAAAATTAATTAAACTAGCATTTTAATTACCCAAGTGATAATTAAATTCTCCAATGAGAAAACGCTCCATAAATTCACTATTTATGATTTAGTAAAATGTTACTATATTTGGTAATAAAATTTTTCTTTTTTTAAAAAAAAAATTAGTTTCTAAAAATAACTTTCTCGAAAGTAAAATTTTAATTTATATTAGGTCTATAGCACATAATTTTATTTTTTTTTTTAATTACGATCTTTCCTCGTTAAAGATTTCACTTACGGCCTATGGTGGCTACATTCGTGCTGATACAATTGTATATTTATGATGCAGTATGCATACACTTGCCAAAGATGGACACACGTCTATATAACAAGCGAACACTTATTACTAAAAGATTTACATGTTTTAGTATCAGGTAAACTCTTGTTAGTCACACGTATATTTCTATCAGCGATAAGCACATGCTGTCCCATCTACTTAATTACGAAGTAAGTCTATTTAATTCTAATTTTTAGGTTTTGCATGTTTATTACTTTCAAAACTATTTTTCAATATCGACAAAGATCTTTCATGACTTATACAAATTTATACAAATAGAAAGCAAATCCAACATCAACGACCTTAATATCACTTAATGGCTTCCATAGTTCTCTTACTTTATTAATCAATACTACATATACTATAGATTTTTTCTAATAATTTGATAATGATTGCTTTGTTTTTTTTTGTGTTTTGACTACTTATATTAGGAATTAGTCGCCTGGTAAACTATTGAACAAACTTTTTTCATCAATATTGACATCTTCCTCATCATTCAAGAGATTGATATAATATTTATGTCTTTTATTCAACCATAACACTCATGAAAGTATCTTGAAATAACATTTTATATTTGAGTCTTTAGTATTTGAGTAATTATGTCATGCAATGCATCGCATCCCAATAACTCTTTCTTGCACACTTTGATCTAATAATCTTGTTTCTTCGATATTCTTTTTTGTTTCAAACGGTGAGGGAAAGAGAATCTACTATTAAATTTAATACAAACTTAATAAATCAGCAAGAAATATTATCAACAAACAACATATATAGAAAAAGTATGAGACTTATTCTTGGATTAAATCATCTTATAAGCTAAGTTAGACAAATTATATATATATAAGCCACAAATTTTTCTTTTTTCTTTTGATCATTAAGGTATCATTTTTTGGCTACGAATTTTGACTTTAATTTTTGCATGTCAAAAGCATTTCTACAAGTAATAGTTAAAACCTGAAGTGTTTTTTTTTAAAAAAAAAAAATCTAAACCAAAATATACTGTTGACAATTTTAAACACGAAAGTTACAAGTTGTTTTAGAAAATTAAGTTAAATTGCACTAAAAGTTTACGTTCAAATGTCATTTTTACTAAACACGTAATTTCTGGTCTTTTAAACTGATAACACTTTTTACAATTATTTTTGTCAAATATTAAACAACTTTCGACTATTAATAGTTTAGTAAACAATTATTTAATAATATTTTCAAAATTTATAATATAAGTTACGGTTATCTCTAACTCCCACTAAATCATATAAAAATCCTATTTTTTTCTTGTATATATATATATATATATATAAATAATCAAAATATCTTAGAAATTATTAGATTCATTTCATAAAACTTTCTTCATCTTTTATTAACTTTCCAACATTATTTGATTACACATTACTTACAAGAAAACTACATTTAACAAGATACACTTTCAGTCACTTTCGGAGATTTATTAATTTTTTGAAATTTATCATTTTTGTATACTTACAATTAATTAAAAGTAAAAGAACCCTAAAAGGCCTGTGGTGATTCTCTTTCTTATCTGTTCTTCTTTTGCTGAAAACATTTTTTTTTTCTTTTTTCAACATGGAAATTCCCTCTTCTGAATACCAACATTTAAGGTAAGTGTTTTTTCATATATCCCCCCGCAAGGTGTGTTTTTTTTTTTTTCTTTTCTGCTTTTTTCTTGGGATAATTCCAGGAAAGTGTCAACTGGCAACTGTCATTCTCCACATTGCTTGAAAGAGAAAGTTTCGGACTGTGTTTGAAGGAAGACAGACACATCACTCGGCTTATATGACTTTGCCTTTTTCATCGTGCAATTACACAAATCACAAGCTTTTAGCAAACCACTGCAGACTCTATAATATTCTACGAAGACTCAGCGCCAGATCCTCGGTGTGATGTCCGGGAAACAATTTCAAGCGGAAGAGATGAAAGGAAATGACAAAAGAATGAAACATACACGAATTAGAAAACGTTGCTACAACCCACTGAGATACCGATTACAGACTACCTGCGTCGCGATTTCCAGGCCATTCTCTCCGGCATTATTTGATCACAAGCACAATACAAGCAGAGAGTGGATAGAAGCAGCCTAACAAACCCAGAGTTCCTCCTAATAACCCGACTGCTCTGAAGATCTTACACTTTGAATAAATACCATTTGTTTCTTTATCACAATATATAATCACTACAATAAAAAAAAAAAATATGATTACAACCATCACATTTTTAACTCCATTGAGGCAGCCCAGAGCTAGTCTTCAACTCTACACACGTGAAACCACCTCTTCCACGATGATACTGTCGCTTCCAAATCTTTTTGCTTGAAAATGCATTGCGGGAATCCAATCCCTGGTAATTTGGCTGTATATTTACATCTGAATTGATTGCGTGAAAGATTCCACCTTTTGAAGCTTCGGATCAACTGCTTGTGCAATTGGTTTTTTTAGGGTTCAAGTCCCTTTTTCCGTTTAACTTGGCTTTATCCTTGATTGGCTTCTGAGAGCTGGGTGTCACTTTAGCAGCATTTCTAGCAGGTCTAGTCGTCTGAACCCCAATTGCTCCCCCTGATCCAAATAAAACAATTAAATCTTTTACACATCCATGCAAGTTTGATTTACTTCGTGAAGGAAATTAACACCCCAACACAGCATACTGGTAGACTAAGGAGTATTAAAGCTCCAAAAGTTTCATCTGTTTGACCTAGCGGCAATGATATTCATTAGAAAAAACGAAATTCCGAAATATGGATTGTTATCCATATCTGGAACTAACATAATATAGAGAAGTGCTTGTCTTGGATTACAAGTTCCATATATTTGGTTAGATTGATTTCGAAGTATAATTCCCCAGTAAATATTAAATATGACCAACTGACCCAAAAAAGTAACTGTATTCCCTTTATATCTTATCAGAGTGCAGATAATGTATTGTTTGGATTTGGAGACAGAGACTCAAGAGAGAGAAAGAGAGAGAGAGAGAGAGAGAGAGAGAGAGAGAGAGAGAGAGAGAGAGAGAGAGAGAGAGATAGAGAGAGAGAGAGAGAGAGAGAGAGAGAGAGAGAGAGACAGAGAGAGACAGAGAGACAGAGAGCTCACCACTGTTAGGTAGAGATAACCGCTTCTTTGTGAATTTATCTGATTGTGTTGATCTCTCTTTGGGGTTGCTGCGGGATCTTGAACTAATACCACCAGGTCTTGAGCTGGCCTCCTCAACCAGATCTTGTAGAGCTGGCTTTGACTTCATCTTGGATGTCTCTAGCATGCCTGCTGAAATTCCAGGTGAAGAACTACTGCCATCAGAGTGAGAAGGCACGGTTTTCTGACTTGAAATATTGGAAGGAAGATTTGACAGAACTGGTTTCTTGCCCAGAGATTTTATCTGTGATTGGGTGCCATTCTTACCCTCAGGTGATTCATTGTCACGTATCATAACTCCATCTTTAAGATTAATGTCAAGAAAACGGTTCTCCCATGGCCGGACAGCCATCCATCTCTCCAACCAGTTCCAGCCCCAGCTGCTTTTGTCTGGCTCAAAGCCAGATGGAGCAGATTGCTGTCTTGATCCTGCTTGCCACTGCATGAAACAAATTTCTTTCTTAATATAGATGAATAACTCCTTTGGAAAACTATTCTAGAAAGTCGTGTCAGCAGATGCAGGGGGGCACTTAGCAACCAACAGTAATCCCATTGGAGATGGATGTTGCAGAATAATAGAGAAGTGAGAAGGATGAAACAAGAGTTATTTCTATGTTATTAGTACCCACTGGCAGGAAGAACGGCAATTTGACTTGTGACAGCATGTATGTTTTAACACAGCAGACAAGTAAAGGAAAGTATTGGCTCAGAGGGAAATCAATTAAAAGTTCCTGAAAAAATGTCTATGGGTGGAGATCCATCATTCAAGTGATATGCATCCAAGACAACGGGTTCAGACTTCAATGAGGGAATTGTTGTTCAAACTTAAACAATTAACTAAACAAGTAGAAGGTCCAGAACTTTAAAAGAAAATATATATTGCCAGAGCATAATTAAGGGTCCTTTTACACTTTTTATTTAAAAAATAATAATAATAATTAAAGATCCTTTTAGTACGTAAAATAATTTCCTAGCTTTCGTTTTCTAATTTATATGCATTTTATTTACAAGATAGTTAATAATGAAGAAATTATAGTGAAAACAATAATGAAGTTTTAAAATTTTACAATATTAGTCCTAGTGTTTTCTAGAAAATTAATTTCGTTAGTGCTTTGATTATTTCCACAAATAAACGTATTTTTATAATAAACACATGCATATACACATGAATTTAGGAAATGAAAACTAGAAATGTTTTTGTAACCAAATGGAGCCTAACATTCTTTAAAACATGTATCTTTTTAGAAGGCAAAAAAAATTAATTGAAAGAAAGGCACCACAGGTTGCCACCCATATACAGAAACTTACAAAATAGAATTGAGTTCAACAACCTCATCCTCATGATTCATAGAATGGCCTTTAAACGAAAACAAAGAATCCTAAAATGATGATCATGGATTGCTCAAACATATTGAAACTTGCAAGCGAAGTTCAAACATCTATAACGTGTAAAACCTCCCCACTTCTAGCTCTTTCCCAGTTTGATCCCTGTTCTACAACCCTATTAATGAAATTTAGAATGATTGCGGAAAGAAGGAAATAGGTGGCTCAAAAATCACCAAATAGATTATCATTCCTTTACCTGGTGAGCCAAAGCATATGCCATAGCCCTCTCACGTTTGGCTGCAGCTTCCTGTCTCTTCAGTAACTTGGATTGAATCTCTTCAACAGATCCTACACTATCACACCATCCTTCCTATTTTACAGTCACATATCAGTGTTAAAAAGAAATACCAACATACTATTTTACATTAAAGAAGGAAATGGGTATTAGACAATGGACAAACAAGAACCACTACAGGAAAGATGTAATTGAACCTCCATACTATCATAAGAAACATTCTAGTTCGAAGGAATTTGTTTAATAGCAAATACTAAGAGAACTGACAATTAGCTACTTAGCTGGTTCACATTACAGTACCATTTTAATAATTAAAATTCATTTTCGTCATGGAACAACTATAACAAATTAAACTCTGAACTCATTCACCATAGTGTTCACATTTTTACCTCATCAATTGTTATTCCCTTCTTGGCCATAGTAAGTTATGCAGAAAGAAGCTGACAAGTTCAGTCTCTACAATATGCTGATCAAGAACTATGATCATCCAAGTTGGCTTAGTCACATCTGCTCCCCTATGTGGAGCAAAACCCAACCAAGCAGACAAAAAAAAAAGAAATAATAGATGAAGTTAACCCTATGATCAGCCAATAAGCTACTTCTCTATCTCAGTTATTATGCTCACATTGGAATAGCATAAACTTCAGGAAACTATGCAATACTATAATATTGTTCTCAATTGCATATGAAGTTTTGTCCTCAAGTTGGAATTGTTTGTGGAATTGAGCGAAAATTAGGAATTAGAACAGTAAATGCTTAATGATGTATACAAAGTGGACAAAAAGATCGGGTCAGCACATTCAATCGTGCAATCTTGAAAGATGTAAGGCCATATGCACTTTATTTATGCATCAAGAAATTGCTGCATCTGCCATAAAGACGATAATCTTCTAGTTGTGTTCAGAAAGAACTAAAAGACAGAAGATGTCAACCACAGAAGAATTAAGTTCATGCCATTTAATTTTTCTGCGCTACTGCATTGAATAACCTGATGCCCATGGATGAAATTGAAGGGTTGCAAAGCAGATCTACAAAACATTGATGAGCTATATATAACATTTCAGGGAATTTCTATACCAAAGATCCAACCAATAATAGAAGAATGTTCAAATTCCAGAAATTAGAACAAGTAAAAATGTTGTTTTCTCCTTATTGAACGGTTATATTCGATAAAAAGATATTAATATATCAATGGATGAAATTATGGGATGTAGGATGAACAGAGAGACAGATAAACTTCAGACTTTTAAAGGATCTACAGTGCTTATGCAATACGGAATAAATTAAAGTTAATCTGTCTACTTTGGGATTCAGAGTTAAAACCTACATATTTTAGACATCATAACATGTAAGATGGATATTTGTGTAGAAAAGCAAAATCTTTTAAGCATCATTTATAAGGTGAGGATTGATTACATCAGATCATCATAAAACATAACTGCCGTAAACTCTCCCAATCATTATTGTATTCTCTTCTAAAAACTACAACTATCTAAATATACTCTAACCTAGATGTAATCTAATTAGAATTTGAAAATCCATTCGTAGACTTAACAAGAATCCTAGATGTAATCTAATTAGAATTTGAAACTCCATTCGTAGACTTAACAAGAATTTAAACCATAAATAAAACCCTAATACTACTAATCCTAATCCACCCATACTAATACACCATATAGTAGATTTGAAAGAAATGTGATTCCTAATGTATTGAGAAAACATAGATAACTAAACTTCTTCTGCACCTTTACCTCTATTTCTCGAACACGAGCCTCGTTAACAAGTTGTTGCTGCAGTTTCTGTTGAGCTGTTTGACTTTCTAATGCTATACGAACACGCCTTGCTCGCACACGAGCCTGAACTCTCACTAAAGCTTGCATGCAACGAAGGGTTATTGCAGCTTGTTTTCTCACAGCATGACCCCTAACAAGAGCTTGAAGTCTAACCAATCCTTTCAATGCTCGTAAAGCCCTTCTGGCCTGATAAAAATACACAAAGATTTTTAATTTCAGTGTAATCATCAAACTGAAAGCATTAAAAAGATTTGGAAAATCACAGTGATATATCTGGGGATGGAGCACAACACATAACTGCTTGCTGAAAAAGGGGGAGGAAACTGTATTAGGATTTTAAATCCCCCTGCAACAGACTAGTTCTTCTAAGATGACCCAGTAGTCAATTTCTCAGTTTATTTTCATTACAGCTCTTTGGGGATGTCACTTACAAACAACCAAGCAAGCCTAGGTCAGATTTTGTACATAAAAATGCACAACATTATTGGCATCATAGCTATTAGGTTATTTGACCAGATAATAATGGTGCATAGGCATACTAGTCCTTTATTATTTAAGAATTATATTATTTAGGTTATTTTTATCTTTCCTGGTTTACCATGTTATGTTTACCTATCTTTATTAACAGTAGTATTTTTAATTTTATTAGTAGTAGTATTTTTTTGTTCTATACTATTAGAGAAAAGATTACTTGGCACTCTGTAATATTTTTGTAATTTCCTTTACAATTATCATTCAATTCTTCAACAGAGTACTTTGAGAATTTCTCAATGCCCGATTGTGTGAGTCAATCAAATTTTAGCGTGATCTCTAAGGAATCAAGATGGACTATTTAGGATTTACCCAAATTCCTAACTAGACAAATTCATCCTAAATAATATAATTTAGGATCATTTCCTCCTCGCCTCTGCTGCACAAAGAAAATAGGGGAACTCTCAAACTGGTTCAATGATTAAAGCGGCCGACAAACTGGTTCGAACTGGATCAGTTCACTTGCTCCTCTTAACCGAACCACTTCAGATTCCACTGAAGAGAAAGGGTTTCAGAATCAAGTTCTTCAAAAAGGATGTGAAAATCTTGATTTGAAAGATGATATGGTTCCAAGAAATTCCTCTGAGGATCATTACTGTGGTTCCTGCTCCTATCAGTGCAGACTGGGAACAAGAAAGGGACTGATTCTACGTGGCTGGTGGATGCTGTGGGATATGGCACAGGGATATGGACAGGTTGCAAAGCTAAGAAGTTGATACTGATGGACAATAACAATGGAGAAAGAGAAAAGATATTTCTGCGAGTGATTGCAGCTATTATGAATAATAAAGTAACTAAGAACCTGCAAATTGAGGCCAAAGTAACAATTTCAGCTTGTGGATCACTATTGACTCCCACTTTGATGGTCTCAAGTGGGTTAAAGAACCCAAATGTTGGTAGGAATCTTCATCTTCATCCTGTCTTAATGGCATGGGAATACTTCCTGAACAAAATATGCAATCTAAGGGCAAAATGCATGAAGGAGGGATTATCACTTCAATTCATAGGGTGATTTCAGAGGACTCAAACATTCACGCTATTGTGGAAACCCCGACAATAGGACCAGCTGCATATGTGGCAGCAACTCCTTGGTTTCCGGGGTAGACACCAAGGACAGAATGGTCAAGTATGCACGAATTGCAAATCTTTTCACTTTGGTTAGAGATCAAGGTTCTGGAGAGAATAGACAAGACACTCTTTGGGCACATGATCCTCGAACAGGATGGAGTTACTGCATCACAATACCATCATGGATTGTCCTTCCAAAATCAAAAAATTCAGATCCTGTAGTGTTTTACAGGTTCAACTTGGTTTGCAATCCCCAGATGGTGTTACAACAACACGAGGACTATTGTGAAGATTTAATGGTGTTACAACAAAGGGACTCTTGCAAATGAAAAGCAGGGCTCTACTGGAAGAGAGAATGCGCTCTTTGAATGACAGGATGACAAAGTTACTATCTGATATTGATTTGTCAAGAAGTGTCCACGTAGCATCCTTTCTCGAATTAGAAGCTCCTCCAAGTTCTTCATTCCAAGATATGAGCCAGTCCATTTCAGAAGCTAATTCAGATGGAAACAGAACGAGTTGTTCACTTCAAATGCCTCACAATTGCCTGTCACTTTTTGCAGGTAGTCATCAATCACATCCGACTATGGTAGTGACACTGCTTATGAGACATCTGAGCATGGAACACCTAGATAGGGAAGGGACACTAATTCTGAAACTTGCATAGAGGATCTCACATTGGATGATGAATTGACAAATCCAAGAGAAAAGCTTGTAAAATATGGCATACCCAACACTGATGAATGAGTCTTTATGGGACAGACTATTCTAGAGCAGCTTGAAGGTTGCCTAGGCATAAAGCAAATACCAGGCATGTCAATAAAGTTCCGGCGAAGGATACCCATAATGGAAATGCTTCTAATGCTTCATTTCTTGCTACCAATGGACTGGGAATTTTTGCAGAACCTGAGCACAAGCTTGAGATTGTGAAATGGTAACAAGGAATGAAACACATAGTTGGCATGACTGGTGATGGTGACAATGATGCACCAGCATTAAACTTTGCAGACATAAGGATTACTGTGGCAAATTACTTGGGTCATTCCAATTTCTGGAATATGCTTGCATATTTCTTTTGGTAGTAATACATGTGCTATGGGCTTCATCCTGTAATTTAACTAGATATGCCTACTCTGAAGACAAAAAGGATCTTATATATGGGTTTGAGGAAGATTATAAATATATTCAGCAATAATTTCTAAATCTCAACCTTGAGGACAAGGTTGATACTCAAGGCGATGATATTGTCAAGAAACCACTAAAAGTCTACTGCAGAAGAAAGGGTAAAAATGGAAAAGACTTTACAGGGGCAAAAGGGACAAAATGTACAGGGGTAGAAGGGTCTTTTTCAACAAAATTAGCTCAAATGCTTACGCTCTTGACGAACCTCAATTACAAGATAGAAGGTGTCATGGACTATCAAGAGTAACTACAAGGAGTGGCACTTATCACAAGTTTCAAGTGAAGTTGAAAGGACATCCTTAAACTTATTGCAATTGGATCAACAAGCTGACCTCAAAACGCTTACCCCTATGATTCCAATGCGATGAAGCCAAGTTTTTCTCACTTGATAAGAATTGATGGCCTATAGGTGCAGTAGTGATTTACCATTTAAGAATTATATTTATGTTATTTTATGTTTTTCAGTTTATTTATGTTTTATATTCCTATCCTTATTAGGAGTAATACATTTAATTTTATTAGTATTAGTGTTTCTTAGTCTGATCCTATTTGAGAAAGAACTACTTGGCACTTTATATTTTGTAATCTCCTTTTCTTTAATAATATATTCTGTAATGTCCTTTCAGATCGTCATTCAATTATTCAATGAAAATACTTTGAGGATTTTCCAATACCTAATTATGTGATTCAATCAAATCTTAAGCATAATATCTACTAATCCCTAAGAATGAATATCTAGATTTTTCTCAAGCTCCTAAGTGGACAAAATCAACCTATTTTGCCATACATCAGATAAGGACACATCAGTTACTGCACCAAAACTAAATTGGGCCCCTAATATTGTGGTTTCCAGAAAACTGAAGTGGAATCTCTGGCTTTCTCTGTCTTCTGCCCGAGTAGAGATATAACAAAGAACCTTTCAGGCTCAACAAATTGCTAGTCTCTTCAACAAGCCGAAGCCTTGGTCCAGGAATGATCTTTTAAACTTTATTGAAGTTGGGAACCAAATATATTTTTTTATTAAGTCTTTTGTGGTTAATTTCTAACCGTGTTTTATTCACTATTTAGCAACTGACCATCGTGCCCCATAATCATTTTCATAAAGAAGTACTATATAAAGAGACAAGAGAAATATTTTATAAGTTATCATCAAAATAGAAATAAAAATAAAATAATAGGAGCAAAGAGGAAGAACAAAAACAAAATAGCTTGCTAATCCCTTCAAACTTGGATGAAGAAGCTCCCTAAAGAAGCTAGGCCTTAGCCCCAAAGAAGAAAGAAACACCACTCCCAAAGAAAACTATCCAGATGAAATCTTTGCTTAAAGATTCCTATGTTCCATAAGAAAAATGTAATCTCAAATTTCTATTTAAGTTTCAGAACATAAACTTTAATTCCTGCATAGACTGGAATGTCTCAGACTTCAATAATCTGCCTAGTAAATACAGCCCGAATAAGTACTTCTAGGTGGTTTCTCACCCTTTTTCTATAATTAATAATGAATTTAAAAGAAATACAAAATGCCATGAAATACAGCAAGAATATAATGCTACAAATTTTAAGTTATATACTGGCTTCTAGAACCAAAAATGGCCAAGTTAATTATGAGAACTGCATTCAAGCCTATAGACTTGCTTGAATCCTCACATTAGTCAAGGTAAGATGTGAGATGAAAGCAATGACCTAAAAAGAGAGATGTATCTAGAAAGAATTGCAATCTAAAAATAACCCCAGTGACATGGGTTGTTTAAGGATACACAATCACAATCTTTTCTGTAAAGAGAGAAAACAGGTGACTTAATACCAGAAATCCTCGAAAAGCTGTTTGGATGCGTGTTGCAGCCCACCCTTGTCTCATCTGTTGATCGTGGCCGGCATCCTGTACTTGAAGTGAATCCAAAGGATTGTGTTCATCCGGGATAGAATTCAAAGTGGCATCACCAACTGGTGAAGCTGCATATTGATCAAATTCATCTTGAAGTTTCTCAGTGTTAATCTCAACAGAATGCTTCCTCCGATGACGATTTTTGCTAGCAGCCGCTCTCTGCTATGATTGAAGAAAAAGTACATTATACCAGCTGGTTATATACATAACAAAAAATAGAATTTACATTCAGTTTCTTTAAACGATGTAAATTATTAATCGACTGAGAATTGAAAAAGAAAATGAAGAAGCAATTTCCACCGGGAAGTGTAACAAGGAAACCACTGAGACAATTAAAATAGAGGATTTTACAAGATCTAACACTTTTGTGGACCTCTTTGCAAAGGAAATAACTACGGTACCAAGTAGCTGGCATTAGTGACAAAACCTGCCTACACAAGCACCAGCTGAATTTCTTCCAAACTAGTTCTTATCTTATTCATGGTTTGTTTCTATGTTGTTTTTATATTTCCCAAAACTTTCCCAAAACACATGTATGTCTCTGTTTTTGAAAACAGGCAAAATTTTAAGTTACCATGACCTACATTAAAATTTTCATTTCTGGGTTTTCTCAACGTACCCCCAAACACGCCCCCCAGTAACTAAATACAAATAACAGTCCAAAAGTCTAGGAAAAAGAAAGACCCAATAAAAAGAAAAGTGACAAAAGAAAAGAAACTTTATGTAGCTTTCTCCTAATGGGAGGGAGCACTTCACTAAATAGAAGTCCTTCAAGGTGAAAATTATTATTTTATATAATTCTTAAGATTTGTTTAAAGAAAATTTGCCATTTTTCAGTGCATTTTGCTGTGCTTTCTCTAGACATTAACTAAGCACTAAATATGATCAAATTAAATACGTTTCAAATAAATGACCAGCAAATGGGTTAAACATTTAAACATGTACTATTGAATTTTTGATCTGGTGATAAATTGAAAAGGCAGAACATATATGAAAGATAATTGAGTACAGCAGGATGGTGTATTAGACACCTGTGCAACTTAGCTACATGGTGCAAAATTCATTCATACTTTCAGAAGGTGCATGTGTATGAAATACGTATTTACCAATATAAAGAGAGACATGCATCATCTATAAAAACAGAAATTTAAAATCAACATCAAATACCAACACCAACATTTTCATCTTTCTCTGAAGAAGGTGATTTATCTGATTTCTTCAAACCAACCAATGCTTTAATCCATTTTCCCGAGACACCCATGGTACCAGTCACTGCAGTTTACCCTGCCAAAAAAAAAACTAGTATGTGACAAAAACTTAAAACAAACAAAAAATGACCAGTCTCATCTATCAAAATCTTACAATAAAGAGAAGAGAACAGGGAAAACATCAGTAAGAAAGAGGACCAGTTTGGCTTGGATACTGCCCAATTAAACTTGACATGAAAAGTAAGACACTAAAAGAAGGATTGACGGAAATTCATAAATAAATACAATTTTCCATATAAGAATATAGATGATGCTCCAAGCGCACATCAAGAGATTTATTCCCAGGTACGTTATATATTGTTAACTGTACCTAGCTAAACACCACCAAAATCAAAAGGTTTTACCTTTTCAGAAGGAACACATCTAAACTGAGAAGTTAAAAAGAAAGGACAAAGAAAAAAACTTGACCAGTATTATAGTAGTCATAGATACCGAGAAATTTAACTTAAAGGAGACATCATCACTGTGACAGAGTATTACCACAGAATAAGGTACATTAGTTTTGTAAAATTTAGAGGCTCAGTATCACTAGCTTAGAATGGAAAAAAATCACTGTTTATTTCATTAAAGTTTGCCTTTTTTTGAGTTGTTGATAGCTATTCTCTTCCTTCTGTAAAGTGACTTTACAATGGATTATTATAAGTGAAGAGATTAGATAATGGGGCATCATCCTTTCATAGAACAATATTAAAGACACTGAACCATCCAATTTATTTGAATTATTGTGAACAACACTTGCAAAATTAAGCATAATAAATTCATTCCTTTGTAAAGTCTAAAACACAGCTGGCAGCATAGGTGATTTCCAGATGAAAGTCTTGACATACGGATGGTCATGGACTGTGAACATATCCAATTGGAAACTGAAGCAATGCACCCAAGGGATATAGCAAGCATCTAATTTGGAAAGCCAAGTCGTAAGATGACTGTGGGAAAAAAAAGGGATCAAAGGATGGTTTCCCAAAAGGTATCAATTAAGTGAAACTTTGGAAACTAAGACAATAAATGAAGCGTTAGCGTCCTTTTGATGACCATACAATATAAGTCGGTTGCATTCTAGTTCATTTATAAGAAAAAAAGAAAGAAAATTGTACCAATAAAGGAACTAATTGGGAAACCTTAGGGTTTCAGGCAGTAAGATGCCTGCAAAATACCCTTTTTTGAGATAAAGAAGCCTGCAAAATACTTGTTGATTTTTATGTAAATTTCTGTCTGTCCTTGGCGATAAATTTTCATGAACGTGTCAATAGATGTTTCCTATTCTTTCAATAATAAGTTTTCCCTTCAGATGTGCATGGAATGCTTGTCTAACTAAAAGTCTTAATTTCAAAATGTTTTCATGTAACCTATTTTTTATGTTTAATTGATTAATTATTACCTTCAAAGCACGCAATTCACCAGTTTGAAGCTATCACTCTCGTAAATCATCTTGCCCCATTTCCTTGCAGTGCAGTATTTGCATAGATGCTGAAAAATCAGAATCTGCTTCATCAAATTAAAAAAAAAAAAACAGATACAAATATAAAATAGAAAACAATTTGAATGGGTACAAAACCATTAATAGCAACATCAACAAACAAAATTTATTCAAAAAAGAAAAAAAAACAAAAAGCTAGTACATTGAAGAGGATAGGGTTTGAACTCATATAACAGAAACCAACTACATTACTTGATTGAACCCAAGTTATAACAATAACATTATAGAATTTATAATAACCTCAACCAGAAAGATCTCATAACCACAGAATTTACAGTAATCTCCACAAGACAGATCTCGTAAACAGCAATGCAAGCGTTAAACAAACACACATTACGATGAAAAGCAAAAGGATTTGCATAAAACAGCAGGATGGCTAAATGTTAACATTTCTTACATGATACAGAAACAAGATGAGCCACGCGAACGGTCAACACTACAATTAAATACGCTAGCACCAGGCCACAACGAAATCAGTTCTGAACTAAATGCTAAGCATGCAAGCCGATGAATCCAGCTTCAATTTGACGAAAGAAGAAGAGACTATTACAAACTTCCAATTTTTAAACTAGAGAAAACAAAATTTTGCGAAATTGAGTAGGAGAAGCGAGAAAATCCTCACAACCAAACTTCAGGTGCGGCACAGAATCAGACAAAGGGGAAAAGAAAATCAGTTGCGATGTTCAAGACAAAAAAAAAGTACGCAGATCAGATCAGGAGCTCCATAGAAAAGCTCAAGTAACCTGAGTTTGACAAAAAAAAAAAAAAAAAGAGAGTAGTCAGAATCAATGTCCAAGAGAAAAAGAGAAAGACGTATAGAGCTACCTCTTGAGCCGTTGATCTATCAAGCAGTCAACAAAGTCAAAATCTCAGTCCTCTCTCTCTCTCTCTCTCTCAATCTGGTAGACTGTTATCTCTTTATCTCTCTAGAAATGAAGGTCATAAAAGTAGGGTAGCAGGAAAGAGACGCGATGGCGATCGCTAAAATGCGCCGGGAGGTGACGGTGGGTGGACGAGAAGAGACCGTTATGGTGAACGGTGAAACCAGTCGTTATCGAAGCATGCGACCTGAAACGAGGCAATCACGGGATGTGTGGTAATCCACGCCACGTCGCTTTTCTTTTGGGACCCGGCGTAGGTTAGCAACTGACAGACACGGGTGGGAGAATTTTAAAAATATATATTTAAATATTTTACCAATAAAATAAAATTTTTAAATAAAAAAAGTAGGAGAATAATTAAATTAACCATAAACACGGAAACAAACAACATAATCCCTCCACAAAAAATATTAAATATTAAATATTAAATATGATAATTATAGAAGTTGACTAATTAAATATGTTAATTTCACCTAATCATTTTTAATTTAATTTGGGTAAAATAAATTATTATAGTAACTAAATTATATCACCACAGCATAATATTTTATTTTGAATATTATTTTTTTATATAGATTAACATGTGATTTCATTATATTTTATAAATTTATTTTTTCGAATTTTAATTTTTTCGATAATATTTAAAAACTTTTATCTACTAAATTTGTAAAATTTTTATTTTATTTGATATTTATTTAAATAATTTTTTTAAAAAAAATAACAAATTTTGATATAACGTATTAACTATAACGCAGTATTATTAAAAAATTAAATTTAAGGTCTTTAAAAAATAAATATTATTTCAAACGTTAAATAAAATTTAACTCAAAGATAAACTAAAAAAAAAATCTAAATTTTACACTTAATAATTCTTTTAAAATATTTTTAGTACATTCGAATTTGTTTCTCACGTCAATTAGGTCACCATCTTAGATAACCAGATTATCCTTATAAAGAAACGATATAGTACATATCTGGTACGTGACTACTAAATATCTTAACATTTAATACCTAATATTATATAACTAACAAAAAAAAAAATCTATATATAGCTCTGATAATATATAGCTATTATATAATTTACAAAGTGATACGTAATGTTGTTTTAATTATTTGATATATTATAAGATAATGCATAATATTTTCTAGCTCTTAATAATGATACCCTAATATTGTTTAGCCATCCAGTATCTTAATAGATGTAACATATTATTTCTTATTTCTCAAGAACCCTACTAGGTTGTCTCTAATGCTATTTAATTATTACAAGCCAAATTTTCATCGAAATTTTTATAGACTTTAAAATTTTATTAAACATTGTCGTTGTTTTAAAAAATTTGAAAATTTAGTTCACATATTATTACTTTTATCATGAATTAAATCTCTTATAAAGAGTAATACATATATATTATCATGTGAAAATGAAACAAATCATATGTATATATATATATATATATATGTATTAGATTACTAATTAAATTGGATATAATAATAAAAACTTTTATTTATACTTAAAACTTTACATATCGAAATAAGAGTAATGTCATGCAATGCCCCATCACATCTATATATCATTGCCTTAAACGTTTATTATTATTAAAGTATTGACTTCTATACAAGAAAACTTATGTATCTACGAGGACCCTAACTTGTATGAGTGATGGATTTGTTGGTATCACTTGCCCTAATTTCCTTAATTAATATTAACTGAGGAAACAAAATTGAGATACTCATTACATGTTTCTTTATTCACAACTTATATCGAAATATAAAGCTAATAAAGTTTGTTATGACAAATTTTGTTATTCTTATTTTGTACATGCAACTTTTTGAGAAAAGCAAAAAAAAAATCATATTATATTACACTGAACAGGTCAAACCAAATTGAACAAATAGTGTTTGACTCAATCCTCAATATAGACATTAAAGGATAAAGTTCATTTTAATTTTATCTTGGTTCAAACCAAATTTGTAAGGATCCAAAATGTGAGAAATAAAATAATACTGAAATTCATTAATTTGCGGAAGTGATTTTGAATTTAGGGTTACATTCATTGTACAGTTTGATTAAAACATCCAATAGAACTACGTGAATGCCCTTAAAGAACATAAATGAAACGGTGTAATATGAAAAACTTATGTGATCAACCTATGCTACGCAACTGAAAAAACAGGAGACAGCTTTCTAGCTAGTTTTCTTACTGCTCTGGATTCGGATCTGGTCTGATTTTGATTTCTCGGGCACTCTCTCGCGTAGTGTTGGCACTTTACATATGTGACAGGTGTTGTTGATGCGATAACATGATCAATCTCCATAACCCTTGCCACAATGCTGGCAAATCTTACCGTGTTCTACTACCAGGGCCTGGGAAGGAGCTTGAGTTGCAGGCCTTGGTCTTTTGTTTGGCTGGTTCAGTGCAGTAGATGCTGGTCTGCAATATGGGACCAGGTGCCTGGAGTTGCCCACTGCTGAAAAAAAAAATGTGAAGGTTCCTTTCTATCAATTGTGTCATGGCCAAGACTACTGAATAAGTGCTAAGCTCGAAGACATACAACTGTTGTCTGATATCAGGATGGAGACCCCACTCAAATCTTCTTGTCTTCCTGCCTTCATCTGTCATGCTCTCAAAGAAGTATCGGCCTAACTCCAGTAATTTCTAAACATATTCTGATATTGACAAATCTCTCTGACCCAGGTGTGTAAACTCTATCTCCTTCAGATATCGGATGTGTTATAGAAGGTAATCAGCATTGAAGGTTGTCAGAAACTGATCCCATATGACTAGAGTGGGTAGAATAGACTGCTTTAGTTACCACCAACCCTATGCCTCACCTTCGAGCATGTAAGTGGAAAGAGTAATCTTTTGTTCGGGAACTACTCCAAGGGTCACAAAAGTCGTCTCTGTCTCTACTAATCAGTATTCAGTTTCTTCAAATATGGATGCCCCCACAAAAGTAGGTGGATTAAGTCTCTTGTACCTCTCGATGTAGCTTGGGTCCATAATGGGTGGAGGTGGATCCTGCTGAAGGGGAACTGGATTATGCTAGGGAGGAATCGGGTGGTCTTGTGGTGGCATTTAGTTGTATGGTGGGGGCACCAGATTGTACTGTAGCGGTGTCAAATGATACGATGGATGAGTAGGGTTGTATTGTGGTGGCATTAGATCCTCTCGGTGTGGAGGTGACTTATACTGTGGCAGTGGTGATGGGGGATCAAACAACTCCATCCTCTCCTCCCTAGCTTACTGGGCAGAGCCTACACACTCACCCAGCAGGGTGCCGAAGCCAATCCTGATGTGATATAGGGTATGTATACTATATGCAAACACTTTACATATGTTTTGATTGACACTGATGCTTTACATACTTTTACTCAAAATTTAAATGTGTTACCTGAACGTTTTAATTCTGTATTTTTAGTGTCAATATCTGGAAATAGAACATTACTGGGAAATGTTTTATACAAATCTTGTATCGTGGAGATAACAGGTAGGGAACTGAGCGTAGATCTAATAGCATAAGCTACAGAAGATTCTAATTTAATTATGGGAATGACTTGGCTAGCTGCATATGACGCTATTGTGAACTGTTTCCACAAGAAGCTACTATTCAACATTCTTAATGAAGAGTTTTTCACGAATTAATAAAAGTTTAGATATTATTGACATGTAGTAACTGTATTGTTTATCAAATACCTTTAATTTAACTATTCTTTTCCACGCTATACAAACTTAAGAAAGATATTTGCATTCAAGATATTCCTATTGTCTGAGATTTTTCAAACGTATTTCTAGATGAACTACCTAGACTGCTAATAGATCGAGAAGTTGAATTCATCATAGATCTTCAATATGACACCCAACCCATCTCGATTGTCCCATACCGAATGAGTCGTATAAAAATAGGTAAGAAAAAGTGATGGGTCTTTAAAATTGTGTATTGACTACAAAGAATTAAATAAGGTCACAATCAAGAACAAATACCTCCTCCCCAAGATTGATGATCTTTTCGACCAATTACACGGTGCTCATATTTTCTCCAAGATCGACCTAAGTTCGGTATACCATAAGGTGAAGATAAAGGCAGAAGACATCCCTAAAACGGCCTTTAGGATCCGGTATGGGCATTATAAGTTCCTAGTCATGCCATTCGGATTGACTAATGCACCTACGATTTTTATGGATTTGATGAACTGGGTCTTCAAGCCGTTCTTATATCAGTTTGTTATAGTATTCATTGATGACATCCTGATCTACTCTAAGAGCAGAGAGGAACATGCTCAGCATCTGACTCAGTTCTAACAGGTTCTAAGAGAAAAGAAACCATACGCAAAATTGAGTAAGTGTGGATTTTTGTTTGAGAAAATTTCCTTTATATGGCATATAATATCAAAAAATAAAATATCAGTAAATCCCAATAAGATTGATGTAGTTATGGGTTGGAAGTAGTTGACTTCAATTAAGAAAGTTTGACACTTTTTTGGGGTATAACAGGCTATTACCATATGTTTGTAGAAGGATTCTCAAGCATAGTCATTCTCCTGACATGACTTACAAAGAAAAATGTCAAGTTTGAGTGAAATGAGGAATGTGAAAGAGCTTTACAGAACTTAAGGAATGACTGAGTACCACACTAGTCTTGCTTCTGCCGTATAGAATGGGTGGGTATACAGTATACAGATTAGTGTCCTACCAAGGACTGAGTTGCATTTTGATGCAGCACAGAAATGTCATAACTTATGGGTCCAGACAGTTGAAAACTCGTGAAAAGAATTATTCCACCCACGACTTGGAGCTTGTCACCATTATCTATGCATTGAAGAACTAGTGTCATTACTTATATGAGAAAATATTTGAAATCTATACAGACCATAAGAATTTAAAATATATATTTACTTAAAAGGACCTCAACATGCGTCAGAGACGTTGGATAGAACTTCTCAAAAATTACAACTGTAAGATCCTGTATCACCCGAGTAAGGGTAATGTGGTAGCCGACATCCTCAGTAGGAAGAATGCAGATATGTTAGCTCACATTTTAATTTTTGAATGCAGGATGATAAAGGCTACACAATAGATACAACTCTAAGACTTGAGAAAAGCCACATGGCTAACCTATTTAGTAGTCTAACCCGAGTTAATATAGAGAATAAATGAAGCTCAACTAGTCGATCTCACTCTAGTAGCTCTCAGAAAGAACACAGAACATGGTTTGAATTCAGAATTTCGAGTATCTACCGATGGGTTGCTCAGGTTTCAAGATAGATTATGTGTTCCTAGTGATAGCGAGTTAAAAAAAGATATTATGTCAGAGACTCACATTTCAAAGTTCACCATGCATCCGACAAATATTAAGATGTACCAAAACATGCAGCCCTGATTCTGGTGGAGCGGGATTAAAATGAAAATTGTTGATTTCGTCTTCAAGTACCTTATATGCCAGCAGGTCAAAGTAGAGCATTAATGTTCAGGCGGTTTACTTCAGCTATTACTAATCCCGGAGTGAAAATGAGAACATATCACCATATAATTTATAACATGATTGCCTAGGGCACGCTCGGGACATGATGCGATCTGGATGATTGTTGACCGACTCACTATGTCCTTTCATTTTCTGGCCATCAAAATGACAAATCCATTGGACAAGTTAGCTTGAATCTATATTCGAGAGATATTTAAACTACATGGAGTTTCGGTGACAGTAGTATTAGATAGGAATCCCAGGTTCACCTCTAAGTTTTGGACAAGTTTTCAACAAGTAATGGAGATAAAATTGTTTCTTAGTACAACATTCCACCCCCAAACAGAACGATAATCAGAGCCAAATATTTGCATATTAGAGGATATGCTCAAGCTTGTGTTCTAGATTTTGGAGGGCACTGGGATGACCACCTACCCTTGGTAGAGTTTATCTATGATAACATTTATCATACAAGTATTGGTATGGCTCTGTATGAAGTATTGTATGGCCGACCTTGTAGATCATCGATCTGTTGGGAAGAGGTGGGCGATAGGAAATTGATTGGCCCAGATCTTGTAAATGAGACCACAGTGAAGATTGGTAAGATCAGGAAAAATATCCAAACGACTTAGAGTAGGTAGAAAAGTTATGCAGACACTCAAATGAGATATTTTGAATTTAAAAAAGTCGATCGAGTGTTTCTTAAGGTCATCATCTTTAAGGGTATCACTAAGTTTGGGAATAAGAGAAAGTTGAACCCCTAGTTCATCGAAGCATTTGAGATTTTGGACAGGATTAGGGTATCCGCTTACAGACTAGCACTACCCCCAAAACTATCCAAAGTCCATAACATCTTTAATGTGTCAATGTTATGTAAGTATAACTATAACCTCTCACATGTCTTATCTGACAAGCCACTTCCATTTCAATATGATTTATTTTATGAGAAGGTACTGGTTAGTATTTTAGACCGGAAGAATAGAGTGTTTCGCAACTGAAAAGTTTCTTTATCAAAATCCTATGGCAAAATCACTCGCAGGACGAGACCCACTAGGAGTTGGAAATAGACTTCAGGACTTAATATCCTCAATTGTTCGACTAGGGAGAGGGTAGCAATTTGAGAGACCAAATTTTCTTAAGGGACAAAGAGTTGTAACACCTCAAGCCCAGAAATTAGGCTTGGGATGACAAAATTTATTCTAAATAATAATTATGAAAATTGTTAATTTTAATTTTTTTTAGAATTTTTGAATAAATATATATTTTGGATGTATTTAAAAATAATTTTAAAAATGAGGGGCCAAACTAAAAAAAAGTAAGGACTCATTTGAAATAAAAATTTGAAAACTGGGGCAAAAATATAAAAATAAAATAAAAATTGCCAGTCGTCGTGCGCCGTGTGGCAGACACGCGGATACGCATTGCACGCGGGAGGCCACACGGGCAATCCGTGTACCAATCGATCCAACAGTCCCCATTCACTTCCGCACGCACGGACGACCCAGATCTGTTTCTCCATCAGGCACAATCGAATGGTCCACGAGCCTTCAATCGGATAGCCCTAATTTGCTTCCCAAATAGGCCAGATTCGACGGTGGAGATTGGTCCACGCAGACCCAAATAGATGGTCTGGATTGAGAGAAGTGGAGTATTTAAACTTCTTTTTCACCGAAATCCTAACGCTAGTAGCAACCAATTCGTTAAAGAAGAAGAAGACGGGAAGTCGGAAGAGAAGTCGACCACCGTCGCCGTCGCACCGGAAACCCAAACCGATGCCAATAAGTGAACTTTTTTCTCTTTCATTCCATTTTCAATTTTAAACTATCCCAAACACTTATCGACACTAGAAAACTAAAAGGAAAGCTAAAAACAAAGGGCGAAACTCGGTTGAACTGTCGCACCCAAAACCGAAAAATCCCTTTAATGAGCTCAAATCCTTTTCTTATTTTCTTCCATTTCTCGATCCTAAGCTATATAACATGTTTTTGGTGCAAGGCAACCGAAGGAAGGTCGTGACCGCGAGGAAGAAGCAGCAGAGCCGTTGCACTGGAAAACCAGAACCACCGGTAAATTCTGATTCCTGTCCTTTTTCCACCAGTAGAAGCCACCTAACCCCGAATTGTGCATGTTTTCACCCAAAACTAGTCAAAACCGACCTAAACAATAGGGGGAGCCACCGTAGACGACGTAACTGGCAACGAAGCACAACGGCGGTGTTGTGCCGGAACCCTAAACTGGCCCCCGGGAGAAATTTGACTCTTTTTGGCCATTTTTTGCTTATTTCCATAATATTTGACGTATGTTTTGATTTTAGCAGAAAAACTCAAGAAATCCAGGAACTAGGAACTGTCGAAAAGCATAGTGCAAAAAGGCGGTGTTTCAAACACCGAACCAGAGTAAGAATCCCCAACTCTTTCTCCCGTTACGGTTAAATTAAAGTTAAATTAATAATAAATAAAAAATTATAAATGTTGATGACCCCTTAATTAATTAAATACAGGTCACTAATAGAGCTAGTAACCAGTTAGTGTATAATTGTCTCTACCTTATCTATGTTGCCTATTTGTTATTATATTGCTTTAATTGTCCACCATTACTTTGTGTATTTTAAATTTTTTATTTTAATTATTTTTTTGTCTATTTAGTCTACTCAACTGTTTTTATCTTTATTCTGTTGATTCAGTTTGAAACAAATATCTTAATTATGTTTTCTTGAATCATTGGATGTTAATTTATATCGCATATTAAATTATCATTCTATTTTTCTATAATTATTAAATGTGAGTGTCGCACGTATTCGGTGGCTAGATGGTAATTGAAACTTGTATGTTTATGCAATGTCGTAAAAATTAAAGGGGTTTTCTGAATGTCATGGAAAAAGGTAGACGGACCTAGTATATAGGGTAAATTCTGCTGTGGACGTTATCCTCAGTCGAACGAGGTTGAGGAATTCCATACAAGAAGGGGTTGGGAATTGTTTGATTACACTCATTACCGGGCGGGGTATTGAAGCGGTAGTGTGTTTAACGCCCATTACCGAATGGAGTATGGGGACGACTGATTAATTAATATAATAGATACTTGGTCCACATATAGTGACAACCCCTATGAACCCCTAACAACACTGATAAGTAAGTAAAAAGGTAAATGTTGATAACTGTTGGTCTTTTAAAATATATAATGAAAATTATTATTCTAGTTCTTTCCGTCATAAATGGCATTTTAAAACTTAAAGGTGAGTGTAGAATAAATAGTTTTCAGTTAAATGAATTTACTTAAGAAATTTATGATTTCTACAAACTTTTAATTTTCCATATCGGTGATAAGTGTTGATATTCTTACTGAGCTAGTGTAGTTTATCCATTTATTGTTAACTATTTTAGATCATGACGAGCAAGACCTGCATCTTAAGCAGTAAGAAAACTAGCTAGAAGTTTGTCTCACGTTTCTCCAATTGCGCAACGGAAGTTAATCACATAGGTTTTCCGTATCACACATCTTCATTTATGTTCTTCAATGACATTCTCGTAATTCTATTGGGCATTTTAATCAAATTGTGCAAATGATGTAACCATAAATTCTAAATCGCTTCCACATATTAATAAATTTCAGTATCATTTTATTTCTCACATTTTGGGTCCTTACAAAATGGGATCAAGGATACAAAATTGAAATAAAAATAGTTTTATTTATCATTATTATTATTAATATTTAATCGACAAATTAAAAAATCTACATATATTTCAATTCAATCTTTATTTCAAACCACCGTCCTTCAGTTCAATATTTGTTTCAATCTATTATTCTTACCAAATCATCTATCTACTCTAGTTTTAAACCAATAACCACCTCTAAGTGGTGCTTTAGGCGATAGTTTACTTAGAACTCATGGAGTGACAAGTCAAGATTAGGTACTTCCATTTAAAACAACTCCCAAAAAATTGGTTCCTCTAAAAGGTTGCATCACTACGAGTAAGCTCGTACTTATATTCTTATTAACATGGCATATGCTGCTTGTGAGGGAATATCTTGACGTGTCTTTACACGACGGACCATGCGTTCACCCATAAGATTTTTTCTACTTATCAGTTCTCTAATTGTTGTTTCTTATAGATAATGTTATTTAATTGTTAAGAACGTAATGATTTATAAATATTACTTTTAAGTGTTTGAATAACCGGTTTTAGATAATATTTAATACCATGAATTTCTAACGAACAAGTTATTTGGTTTTTGTGTATACTTTCACGCAAAGAAGATTTGTAATAATTAATTTTGGCCATAATAGTTTTAATTATAATTAATTAGAACAAATCATAAGGAGGTACTATGATTTTGAATTTAATTACAACAAGATTCATTAAATTTACTTTCAAATTGAACATATTAAAATTACTATTAAATTACAAATTATTTTTTAAAAAAATAATTACGAACGAAAAAATTAACGCATAAAAATGTATAAATTTTAAAGAAAAAAAAAATCATGATCGAAAATGAGAAGAGAATTTAGTTAATGAAAAATTTATTAATTTTATTTACTTTTTTGACATGTCTTCATGAGAAAAAAAAATATTAATTTATATTTTAAAACTGAATTTAATAAAATACAATTAATATATTATAATTTGCTTAAAATAATGGATTAAATTGTAATTAGACTCAAATTTTAAGACTTTCTTTTAATTTACTTTTGTAATTACAATTTAAAATGACGATTAGTAATTACCTAATCAGAATTATTAATTATTAAGAATTAAAAAAGAAAATTACAGGAAGACGAAGACTAAAGCTGACCAAGAGAAAGGGAATCAACGGTTTGATGGAAGGCTCTAGAATAAAATGAGAAGTGCTGATCCGACGGCTGAGATTCAACGAGAGCTTCAACTTCCATAACTTTCCTTTTAGAGAGAGAATTCTAGAGCCTTCCTCTCTCAGTTAGAAACCTAAACAGGAAATCTCAGCCGTCCATCAAATCATCAAACCGACCTTTCGTAAATAAATACCTGGGTTCCCCCATCTTCCCCACTCGTCTCAAATATTCTGATTCTTGGCGTGTCCTGAGAACTCCATTGAGGAGAGAAATCAGCTGTGAGCGATCAAAGAATTTCCATAAATTTGGTATTCGGAGAGGTTGGAGGTGCTGAAAAGAGGAGAAGATGTTTGGTAGAGGACCGAAGAAGAGCGACAACACCAGGTACTATGAGATTTTGGGTGTCTCGAAAAACGCTTCACCGGAGGATTTGAAGAAGGCTTATAAGAAAGCTGCTATCAAGAACCATCCCGATAAAGGTGGCGATCCTGAGAAGGTTCGTTTGTCTCTTGAGGTTTATTGGAACCTTTTAAGCTGCTTGGTTATTTCGGTTTGTTTTTCGGCTCCATGTCTTTAATTCTGTGTGACAATGGGTTTTGATTATGCATTTTGTGGAATTGTGATTGACTGGATTGCTCCTTTTGTATGATTTTCTATTGTATTTCTAGTAACGTGTTGTTTTTCTCTGTTTATTGTGAGGTTATTGTTTGGTTGTTGAATGATCTTCTTTTGGATCCTTGATTAGATTTTTGCCTAATTTTTCTGGTTAATGCTGCAAACAGCTGTTTATCTGGACTCTTATTTTTGGTCTTGATGCTTTATGAGAAAACTAATGTTGTAATGAGCCACTATTCTTGTTTGGTTCAAGGAAGATAGCTTAACTAGAATTTAGGATGAAGGAAATTGGTCTCTTTTGCAAGCGAATGAACTAATATTGTAGTGATTCATAACTCTTGTTTGGTATTGGGAAGTTAGATTCTTCATGCATTGGCAATAACCTGGTTGACCTTATGCAGTTCACAGAACTGAATTTGAGCTTGACTAGAACTTAAAGAAAAACCTTTGCTCTTGTATTGCAGTTCAAAGAGTTAGCACATGCTTATGAAGTGTTAAGTGACCCGGAGAAGCGTGAGATCTATGATCAGTTTGGTGAGGATGCACTCAAGGAAGGAATGGGTGGTGGTGGTCCTGCCCATGACCCATTTGACATCTTCCAATCTTTCTTTGGTGGAAGCCCATTTGGAGGTAGAAATCGTCATCTTCCAACTTTTTCTAATATTTCTTTTGAGCTTTTGATATAGCAACATGGTGATTTAGCTACTGAGTCATCAAAAGTTGTGCGGATATTATGCTGGGTCCTTGACTGTAGTCTTTTCCTTGTGCAGGTGGCAGCAGCAGAGGAAGAAGGCAGAGACGTGGTGAAGATGTGGTTCATCCATTGAAGGTTTCTCTGGAGGATCTTTACCTTGGAACATCAAAGAAACTATCCCTTTCCCGCAATGTGATATGTTCAAAGTGTAATGGGTGAGTATTTGCTACTCTGTGTTGTCACTTTTATCCTGATAATCTTTGATACTTATGCTCTCTCGATTTTTGTCATGGCAGCAAAGGGTCCAAGTCTGGAAATTCAACAAAATGTGGTGGTTGTGGGGGTTCTGGTATGAAGGTTTCCATCAGACATCTTGGACCCTCTATGATTCAGCAAATGCAGCATCCTTGCAATGAATGTAAGGGCACTGGTGAGATCATAAGTGATAAGGATCGATGCCCACAATGCAAGGGAGAGAAAGTAGTCCTGGAGAAGAAGGTGCTTGAGGTGATTGTGGAGAAAGGTATGCAGAATGGACAGAAGATCACATTCCCTGGAGAAGCAGATGAGGCGGTATGATTCTGAGTCTTGGGTTTTCCATAGAGGTTGCTTATTACTTTCTTGAATATTACTCTGAATTTTTTATTTTTATTTTCTGTTGTGTGTTTTAACACAGCCTGACACAGTGACTGGAGATATAGTCTTTGTTCTCCAACAAAAGGAGCATCCCAAGTTCAAGAGAAAGGGAGAGGACCTGTTTTTTGAGCACACACTGAGTCTCACAGAGGCACTGTGTGGCTTCCAGTTTGTATTAACACACTTGGATGGCAGGCAGCTTCTAATCAAAACTAACCCAGGGGAAGTTGTGAAGCCTGGTTAGTACGAATGCTCCTATGCATTGATTGACTTATTAATAATTTCTATGCATATTCAATTTGAGATAATTGAACTCACAATTATTATTTGACAGATTCATTCAAGGCCATCAATGAAGAGGGAATGCCATTGTACCAACGACCGTTCATGAAGGGTAAGCTGTACATTCACTTCACCGTAGACTTCCCTGACTTCCTCACCCCAGATCAGATTAAAGCACTAGAGGCTGTATTGCCACCGCGGCCATTGAGTCAGATGACGGACATGGAGCTAGACGAATGTGAGGAGACCACACTGCATGATGTGAACATCGAAGAGGAGATGCGGAGGAAGCAACAACAAGCTCAGCAGGAGGCATATGACGAAGACGAAGAGGTACATGGTGGTGCCCAGCGTGTCCAGTGTGCCCAGCAGTAAACGATAATGAAGAAAATTATTTGTCATAGAGTAGTTAGCAACTGTGAGTAAAACTTAAAACTGGGAAGTCTGGTATCTTGCATGCCTGTTTGCAAGAAGTAACTTCATGGGTAAAGGTGTTCTGGAGGAAGTTGATTTTGTTGACAATGATGCTTCTGTAATGGCTTTCCCCGACAGTGATATGATGATTTCAATACAATTTGCTTTTTGCTTTCTCAATTTTGATTACGAATGTTTGAGATCTGTCTGCTGTTTAAATTTGTAATGCTCAGCTACTTATCCAAAGATTGTAGAAGAATCCAACAATCTTTTTCGCAGGCATTACAACAACTGCTTACACCAAAGGAACAATGCAATTCACTTAGTCTACAGCCAAATAATCCTCTTGGAGATCAGGGCCGGAGCAGACAAGCACCATTAGGTATAAGTTCAGTCTGAATGAAGTTTATGAGCCCCTTTCCAATTCCCTCACTCAATCTCATGAGGAGCAAGACCAGCGGGCCCTGCCTTACCCTGTCCCCAGACAGCCAGCCCTCACCAGGCTGCTGGCATTTTGCTAAATGCTCCGAGGGAGACTCCCTTCCTTAACCCATCCCCTTACTAAACGACCAAGAGCTAGCCACAAGAGCTATCCCAAAATCCTACTGCTTTTTTACTTATAATTTACGTAAAAACAGTCAGTCAAAGCGATTAATTTGAATGAAACTTGCTCGATTTTGGATCAATCATAAGATTATCTTATTGGAAAAAACAATATTTGCCTAAAAATCCTGTAACTAAAGAAGTAACCATCTCGATCAAATATTTGTATAAAATGAACTATCATATTGCAAACACTAGACGCATAGAACATCTACCTTCTTTTGCAGATAACGAAATATCTGTGCAATAGAAAATGTTGTTGGCTTATCCTTAGATTTTATACACAATCTTGCTACGGCTAGAAGTTTCCTGAGCTCTCTAGAATCGTAGTTGTTACCGAGATCTGGGTCTATCATCTTATGGATGGAATTGCTGAGGCGTGAACCCTGAGCCCATTGGATTAGATCACTGTCTTCCTGCTTAGATGATTGACCGGTTATTAGCTCCAAGATCACAACGCCGAGCTGAAATATTAGGTTACCACATTCCTGATCCATGCATTCTGGGAGGAGAGAAATTGATGGATAAATATTAGAGTTTAAGTTAAGTGTTTGGGACAATTTTTCTAGAAAATTTGCGAAATTTACTTGCAAATTCATATTTAGTTCAAGGAAAAGTGGTACAGATCAAATATAAAAAATTTCATATGATATTTTACACGAAGTAATTTTTCTCTCTTTTAAACTAAGGTCTTAGATTTGTAAAATGAATTTAACAAAACTTCTGAATTTGCTCCAAACATAAGTTTAATTATTGGGAATAACTAGAAATTATTATAGTGCAAAAAGAAAACCTTTTGAGCAAGAGGAAGGCATCTTCATGTAGGTTCCAACAGAACTCTTAAGGCTGACATCAGAGATCTGTAATAAGAAAATCAATAATTATTTCTCTTTCCATCATGTCCCAAAATATTTGCTAATGGTATATCACCATGCAAACATAATAAATAAATAAATAAACAAATAATTTATTATGCGCAACTAATTATATAAGCAGACACCCTAGTTAAAAAGGCTTCTAAAGAACTTACCTTTGCAATGAAGTTCTCATCTAACATGATATTACTTGAGCTGATGGAGACACGGTACACCGGAGGGCCGCCGAAGAAAAGTAAGTATTCCTGCAGTTCGAACTTATTATAGTCGAGGCTATTTTGGATATACTATACTCTGTTTTCACCCAACCTCTGCTATTCATGATCAAATACTCTGGGAAAATTCAATATCCTTACGTGTAACAAAGCATATTAGCAGCAGCAAGAAAAGTATGAAACGTTAAACCTCCAGTGAAAATCAATACAGATTTACTTGCGGCTAAAGAGTCCATAGTAGTAAAATATTCATCAAGTGAACTCCATCCATAGAGTTTTTCTTGTCCTTGAATTAGTAATATAATTTTCTTTTCCTTTTCTTCCCCATGTTTTATTTCCTTTTCTTAAATCCTAAGCATATATTTAGGCAATATCTGGTTGAAAATTGCCAGTTCCATTGAACAGGAAGAATACAGTAGAGAAGTCATAAGGAGTTAGGTATTCCAGTACCATTTTCAATTCAATAATTTGTGGATTCTTATTCATACATCGTAAAGTACAAATAAAAGAATTCTTCTCCAAAGAATTTATGGTAGGTGGATAACTCGTTTTAATGGTGAATCAAATATTTTTTTTGAAATAAATGGTGAATCAAATATGAAAGATCAATTATGATGTAGTTCTATATATGACGAATTTTTATAGTAATTTAGGGAAGGTATATGATCGAGATTGGACCAAATATAGCATTAGTGATTTCCCTTCATCTTTGCTGATAATTATCTTTTTTTATGCATGCATAAGAATATAAGGTCAATGATTTGCAGCTTACCAATGCAGCTGTCACGCCAACAGCTATCTGTAGTCTTGTTTTCCAATTTAAAGGAGTCCTAAGAGGATCTGCCAAATGCTAGTTATTTTAAAGAACATCAAAATTGTAACACACAAGTTTCAGTTTGAAGTTACCATTTAGGTGCTCCTTCAAGCTTCCATTTTCTATATTGTCAAACACTAGCAACCTGCCGAGCAAAGGAATGAGGATTTATTTAATGCATCAGAGAGTAACATCTTTTCTAAATCAACATCTAAAGGAGAGTAGTTTTGCTATGATGCTTACAGGGCGCCATAGTTCTAATTTTAATCTTGCCATTTTCAGTAATTCAATAAAATTATATATTAATTAGATAACGTCATCTAGTATTCAGTTAACACTATACAGTAATAATCTTGACATAAACTACTAGTAGCACCTCAAAGGCACCATAGAATTCGCTTAAAAGAACCATTCTTTCTTCCCTAAGATCCAGAAATTATAAATGTCACATACATACGATAATGGGATCATTTAGTGCCAATCTGTCAAAAGAAATCTCATTTTGACAATGATATGGTCATCTAAGCCTTGAGAAAGTAAGATTGACAAACGCTGGCAAACTTTTGCAACACTAACTTGGAAATTCAGGAACCATAACTTCGGTGAGATTTTCAGAGTGACATCTCTCTTCAACACTTTGAAGTATCCCTATTTGCATTGTCTACAATTTGGCCAGACAATGCTTACATGCTTGTTTGTAGGGGATCTAAAAGGATTAAGCATTTTTCTCTCTTTGATTATATTAATACTGCTGTAACAATGTCCCCTATTGTTGACTTCCCAGTCATTCTTTACGTTATTCCCCAGGAAGAAATTCTAGGTTCCTTTCTCCTCCATGACTCCCCAACCCAACTGTGTGTGGATAGTGCATTTATGTCTCAACAACAAATACTTGAGTAAGCTTTGACTATGTCCATTTCACAATAAGGAGAATATGTGATAAACTAAGAAAAGGATTAGCCAGAAAACCTTTTATCTCCTGTGGAAAACCCCTTAAGTGCAAGAAGATGGCGGTGATGCAATCGTCCCAAAAGCTGCACTTCCTTGTAGAAAATTTCTTTTCCTTCACTTAGACCTGTCACTTCTTTTACCAGAGCAATATTGCCATCTTTAAATCTCGCCCTATAGGCAGAACCATGGGAATTGCTGTAAATTATCCTGTGAAAATCGTCTGTCGCTTTCTTTATATCCTTGTAAGAAAATTGTCTTATAAATGATATTGGGCCTAAGATAACAACACATACAAAATATTAAAATGTAGTATTGACAATTAATCATCAGAAAGAAATGTCTGGTTATGCCCTGAAACACCATTTGTAGATTTTACTATTTTTTATATAATTTAATGTAACTCAGACACCATATCAATTAATAAACTGAAGAAAACGGGCGCAAATTTCTTGTCTTGAGAGAGAAATGTAACCAGGTAGAGAGAGATAATGAATTCTTAAAAAATAGTACTCTTAATCTAAAGGGTGGAGTCATTCTTGTATTGTACATATGTTTGAAAGTTAATTACATGGACATAATTTTAAATTCAAACATTTTTCAGAAGGCCACTTCTGCAACAATTCGATATCAAATGTAAAGGAAAATCTGAAGTAAGGGAGAGACACTATGCAAGAGGTATGATCTAATAATTAAATATATAATATGATGTATCGAGTTTTGAGATTGAGAAATTTATAGATTTCAGCAATTGGAAAAGAAAAAGAACTGTTCACTGCAGCCTCATGTACTCAATGACACCAGACAGGACATCTTGTCAATGTGAGCCTATAGATTGTAGCAGTCGGTTTCTGCTATTCCTGAAGCAGCAAATATGAACCCATGTGGGCTGATCATCGACTCCACAGCTACTTGTGCTCATGCAGGTGACTTTAAGATTAGCCCCAAATATGTCACTTTATCTCTCATTAAGTCCTCTCCGAAAACTAAAGATAATTACAAGAAAAAGTCTTACTTGGTGCTACTACTTCTAGATGCTAAAAATAGAAGTTATTTGCGTTCAAGCAGTAGAGATTATATTTTTTGTTATTTGAGTAGTAGTAACAAGATGATAGGAATCAGTGACTGCCCACTTCTGTATAAGTTATGGTGGATATATTATATTGCCTTACATTGTTTGATACTTCATAAAATTTCTATCGTTTTCTTTACTTCTAGATAAAGATCCATGTCCACAACTCAAGATAGCTACAAGTACTGCTTAATTGAGTAGAGACATCAAACTCAGATCTCAATTTATAATAAAATTATTGCTCTCCTTACTTTTCTAGCTTCCAAAACATTCTTATTGGTGCATCAACGGAACCAGGAAGGAAAAGAATTGAGCTAAGATTTAGTCTTTTCATCAGTGACACAGAATCAGTTCTTATCTTTTTGTTACATGAAAAGATTTTGCAAAGACCAAGAACTCGTAAAAACTTAAAAACCCAATCAAAATAAAGCGCCGAGTTTCCTTGTTATAAAAACCAGAGCACGTTGCAACTCTTCGAATGTTACTAATAAAATGCCACATGACTCTGTCAAATTCTTCCAAGTTCAGATTCAGAATATGTTGAATTGATCTAAAATCAAGTACACCATAGTTCTTAAACGCAGAACAAGAAATTCCCCACAAAATTCATTCAGGACCAAGCGAGACGCATTAAATCAATGTCAAATATGTCAAATCCAATTAATTAATTTCCAGACAAGTCAAACCCCACCATGAATTAACCAAGTCAATTTCCAGTAAAGTAAAAACTCGACTTCAGAATTCCATAAATCGCATCAAATTTAACAGAAATCACAACTCAACGAGCAATTACAGATAACAGAACTCTACAATTGACCAATGAGGGGGAGGATCGGAACCGAAAATGAGCGAGGTGAACATAGAGTTTTACCAGAACGAGTTCTGTGGAGCCACGCAAGAAGAAGATGCCTGATCTTGGGTGTCAGCCGATCCATTACCACATCAATTCCTCCTCCTTTTTTCCAGTTCCTCGACGAACAACTGTTGAATTTGCTTCCGCGATTGAACTGGTTTACGGACGCTGTAAATTTCCATGGCGTTCTTTTTCGTCCTTTTATATAACGGCTTGTGCGAAAAGCTTCGTGGAACTGAGAGAAAGAGAAAGTGCAGTTAATGGGGGCCGTGAGTGAGTGACTGAGTGAGTGAGTGAGTCAGTCAGTCAGTTAAAATCTCACTGCACGAAACCGTGAAATTGGGTAAATGCTATATAAGCAGTTGTGAAACCGTTGGAAATGACGCAGTTAATTAATTAAATTATTTTTTTAATAATTAAAATTAGCATTTAAAAAATGCTTCAGATTAATTTAATATATTTAAAAATAAATAAAAAATAATTATTACATTTTAAAATACATTAAATATTTTCGCAATAATTCGCATATTTGTATTGCTATTCATAATTATATTTGTCTTGTTGTATTTAATACACAATTTAAATATTTTTATTATTAATTAAAAAAATATTGCCATGGTATTTAATTTTCTCATTTTTTTTTATTTTCGTATAAATATTTTGATATTCGACCATTAAACTGTTATATATCAAAATACAAGATGAATTCAGACTATAATAAAATACTTATCTTATGATCGTCTCGAAACTTAACTGACAGATAAAAAATATTTATACAAATTAATAGATCTTGACCTAATAAATATTTTATTTAAGACCAGTTCTACTCTTAATATAAATAATTACATAATCTTTCAGTTAATAGAAAAATTAGTTCTTCAGCAAAATTAGTATTTTTTAATAGAGTTTTTATATTTTTTTTTCTCAATTCAAAATTCTTTAAAAATTCTCCGAATGAATTTTTTTAAAATTATTTTGGCAAAAGAACTCGATCCATCCCACGTTTTATAGAGACGAGTAATGTCAAAAATAATAAATAATAACTAACTCGACAGCTTAAAAGAATATAAAACGTCACAAAACGTTACTCTAATTTTTTCGTAAAAGTAATTTAAAATTAAAATATTATTTTAAATTTTTTGATTTTATTTGCATAATATTTTTGTTCGTATTTCTATAAATTTAAAATTAAATTAAAATCCAAACCTTCTTTAATAATCATTATTTCCTTAATTTACACTACAAAAACATTTTTAATTTAACAAAATTATTAATATCTCACTATAAAATCATTAAATTCTTTCAACTTCATCATAATACTTATAATTATAATTTTTTTGAAAAAGAAAAATAAATAAATAAATAAATATATATATATATATATATAACATATAAAGTTGGGGCCCAACTGGGAGGTGTTTCTGATACAAAAGAAAATCAGAATAACAGGGGATTTGATTCCTTTTTCCAATGAAAGGGCAAAAGTTAGTTGAGTCCTGACTACTAAAATCCTTCTAGTCATGATCCAATTAATGTCATTACATTTAACTGCCACCCTGGCAACCCAACCCACATAATCATTGGTGTTTTTTTGTTGTTGGAATTTTCTGATTAAATACTAAGTTTAGTTGGTACCTTCAACTTAACTAATAAATTATTAAATTAAAAATATATGTAGCACCCGAAAAAAAAAAAAAAAAAAAAGGGTCATGTCAGCAGCCACGTCAGCAGGCCCGGCCAACCGGGGCCTGCCACGTGGCAAGACCGCGTCACTCCGAAAGCAGCCACATTGACGATCCGCGTGGGTGCGATCCGACGGCCCAGATCAATCGCGCGATCGGACGGCCCAGATTCAATCGCACGGACGGCCCAGATTCAATCAAAAACGAACGGCTCAGATTAAAACGAAATGAACGGCTGTGATCAAAAGGTAAGGGGTTATAAATAGAACCCCCACACCAGACCACAAACCCTAGCCGCCCGCCGCTCGCCGGAGAAGACGAACCAGAGGCCGACCGCCGCCACCCGCCGCCGCACCGGGGAAATTTCCGACCGCCGATCGAGGTAAATTTCATACTCCCGACTCGTTTTTCCACGCTGATTCCTCCTATGGCCAAATCAAAGCTGAAATCCCGGCCAAACAGCCGGAATACGCGGCCGAAGACCAGCGGCGCCGCCGCGCCCCCTCTCGGTTTTTGCCTCCGACGAGGTCCTTCTCGGCCTCCGTTCGATGCAATTTTTATATCACCGTGATCACCATTCTTTTCTCTACAGGTTGACCGAAGCCGAATCACCAAAACACGAATCTCGCCGGAGAGCCGCCGTACCTGAGAGCGCCGCCGCCGGTAAGCTCCGCTTTTCCGTGATTTTTTGGCCCCCCGAGGGCCCTAGGGTTGTTTTCTGACAAGGACCAATGCGAGTGTGGCCGAATTCGGCCGAAAACGGTCGAAAACAGCCAACCCGAGGCGACTCGCCGCCGCTGGGAGCACGGCGGAGCCGCCGTGCCGGAGTTGCGATTTGGGCCGAAAGAGGCCCTGGGCCTAATTTGGATTTTTTTTGGAACACGTGCAGGTACTGTTAGTGTGTTTCAGTTCCCCGGAAAAAATTCAGGGAAAATTAGGGACGGCCTGCAGGCGCACTGTGAATCGTATTCGGATCCCGAAAACAAGTAAGGACCCCTCACCCTATTTCCTATCACGGTATTAAAGTTCAAAATGATAAAACAGTATTTCTTAAATTAACGAATGTGTGAAATTGCTTAAGGTGGCTAATGGAGCCCGAGTCTAGTGTGATTGGTGATTTACTGTTATTTAGCCTGTTTACAGCTTTAAATGCAAAATGAGGTTTGATGTGTTCATTTTACAGATCTGTGTGCATATACCACGTTTTTATTAATCATGGGTCGAATGACTGAAAAGCTGATACTGTATGTATTCTGTTCGGCATGAATTACTGTTTTGCTTGTTGTATGTGAATTGATGATGCTGACTGGGGAAAAGGAAAATGAAAGATTGTGTAGACTGATAATTGTATTATGGGGGTCAGCCTGATTAGATATCCTGGGAGATGGTGGACGGACCGGGTCCGTAGGGGACCCTACCGGGATTGTGGTCTCTCATACCGGACGGGGTATGGAGATCTTATGTGTTTTGGCGCCCATACCGGACGGGGTATGGGGACGGCCCGTTTCACCCTCATACGGACGGGGTATTGAGGTTTACAGTTTTGGCGCCCATACCGGACGGGGTATGGGGACGGCCCGTTTCACCCTCATACCGGACGGGGTATTGAGGTTTATGGTTTTAGCGCCCATACCGGACGGGGTATGGGGACGGCCCGTTTCACCCTCATACCGGACGGGGTATTGAGGTTCATGGTTTTGGCGCCCATACCGGACGGGGTATGGGGACGACCCTGGAAACTGATTATGAATGTTAAAGGTTAACGGGTAGCGGAACCCCTATGGACCCCCACGGATACTAGTAGGCTGGTAAATGAGAAAATGATATGTTGTACAATGATTGAATTACAAGAGGCGTGATAAGTGTTATGTTTTACAGCTTATATTATTCAATGATTATGATAATGTTATTGTTTTTCTTATATTGTTTTCATAAATTCCACCAAGGTAAGTGGATGGTAAAGGTTTTCATGTTAATAAACGAGTTTGTTGTAAATTATGCTCCATTGGTCTTTTTGTGTTTTTCTACCCACCTTTACCTCCGTGACGGTGAGATATCGTGATGTTCTTACTGGGCTAGTGTAGCTCACTCCTTATTTAACCATTTCAGATCAGGAAGACATGGTTCCCGAGCCCGTTCCGCAGGAGGACGACGAAGGGGATGCCTAGAGACTCTGTAGTCATGCTCATAGTTTTATTTTCGAGTTTCTCTCTTAGTTAGTTTAATCTTTTATATTTTAAGTACGTTTTTGGTTTTTCGTGTAAGGGATGTTAACTGAAATTTTGATCTCGCTTCCGCATTTGATATATTTAAATACTCATTTCATTTTAATATTTCCGGGGCCGTTACAATATATTTTATTTAATTTTTAGATTTAATTTAAAAGTAATTTTACCTTTAAAAAATTGTAATTTTTTATATATAAAAACTAAATATAAGATGTATTTTTAATTAATTTAAATAAAAAATATATAATGTGTAATTTTTAAAAAATAATTTTGACTTTATTAAAAAATATTACTTAAATTAACAAAGTACTTTATTGCTAACAAATTATTAAATTAAATGTATGTTTTATTTGATTTTTAGATTTAATTTTTGTATTTTAAAAGTAATTTTACCTTTAAAAAGTTGTAAATTTTTTTTATAAAAATCAAATATGAGATTTATTTTTAATTAATTTAAATAAAATATAAATATTGTAACTTTTAAAAAATAATTTTGACTTTATTAAAAAATATTACTTAAATTAACAAAGTAATTAAATGCTAATAAATTATTTAATTAGATGTATGTTTTATTTGGTTTTTAGATTTAATTTTTGTGTTTTAAAAGTAATTTTACCTCAAAATTTTGTAATTTTTTCTTATTAAAACCAAATTTAAAATTTATTTTTAATTAATTTAAATAAAAAATATATAATGTAATTTTTAGAAAATAATTTTAACTTTATTAAAAAATACTACTTAAAGTAATTCTCACTAAATATATAATTAATTAACAATATTTTCTATACTTATTTTTATTAAATATTACATAATTATTTTTAATAAATAATTATTTAATAACTATTTTAAAACGTGCAACATAAGTTATGATTGTTCCAAATGTCTACTAAATATTAAATTATTGGTTTTTTTTTTTAATTTTTTTATTAAATATTAAGTTTAGTTAGTACCTTCAACCTAACAAAGTACTTCAATACTAACACATTATTAGATTAAGGATGTATTTTATTTGGTTTTTAGCTTTAATTTTTGTGTTTTAAAAGTAATTTTACATCTGAATTGTAATTTTTTTTTATTAAAACGGAACTAAGATATACTTTTAATTAATTTAAATAAAAAAATATAAATAATTTTGACTTTATTGGAAATTAACAATTAAAGTAATTCTCAGTAAATATATAATTAATTAATAATATTTTCTGTAACGATCTCTATTAAATATTAAATAACTATTTTTAATGAATAACTATTTTGTAACACCTAAAATATTTTTATTTTTATTATTATTAGAATTATTTTGATTTTATTTTATCTTAATAATTAATTTATTAATTTAATTATATAGTTTTAATTTAATTAAATAGAGATAAAAATAATAATAATGATAAAAATGGATAAAATTATTTTTTAAATTTAATTGAAAATGATTTTGGGTAAAAGAGGTGAAAATTTAGATTTTGGGAGTGTTTTTGAAAAAAAAAATCGAAAACCGGGGGGTCAAAAGCAATTTAAAAAAATTGTGCCACGTCAGCAGCCCAGTCAGCAGCTCCGGCCAACCAGAACACGCCGTGTGGTAGAAAATGCTGACGCGGGAAGGCCACGCGAAACGGGCCACGTGGGCGATCCGCGTACGCGCGATCGGACGGCTGAGATCCGTTCCCGCGCGCACAGACAGCCCATATCAAACGCGCGCACGGACGGCCCAGATTGCACGCGTGCGGACGGTCCAGATTTGATCACGCACGGACGACCCAGATCGCATAGCGATGGACGGTCCATATTTATTTCTAATTTAATCACGATCAGACGGCCCATATTAAATCGTGATGGACGGCTCAGATTAAAAGGGGAAGGTTATAAATAATCTCATTCACACTCAACCCCAAACCCTAGCCGTCAGAACCCTCGCCGGAGAAGACAACCCAGCCACCAAAGGAACCGACCGCTGCCACTGCCGCCGCACCGGGGCACCTTCCGGCCGCCAAACGAGGTAAAATTTCTCCCCTTGGCTCGGTTTTTGATGCTGAACTCACCTGTTGCCAAATCAGAGCTAAACCACTGGCCAATTGGCCGGAAAACATCGCCGAAGCCCAGCGGCACCGCTGCGGGTTTTCTCAATTTTTGCCTCCGATGAGACCCTTCTCGATTCCCGTTCGATGTAATTTTTACACCACTATGACCACCGTCATTTTCTCTACAGGTTGACTGGAGTAAAACACCAAACCGCGACTCGCGCTGGAGGAGCCGCCGCACTCGAGAGCTCTGCCGCTGGTAAGTCTCGGTTTTCTAGATTTTTTCGACCCACCGAGGGCCCTACGGGTGTTTTATCACAGGAACCAATGCAAGTTTGGCCGAATTCAGCCGGAAACGGCCAACCCGGGGCAGATCTCCGCCGTAAGTGGCGACGTCGTCGCCGGAGCACGGAGGAGCCGCCGTGTCGGAATTTCAAAATTGGGCGAATAGGCCCTGTATCTGATTTGGAGTTTTTTGGGGACATGTGCAGGTACCGGAAGAGTGTTTCAGTTTCCAGATAAAAAATTCAAGAAATCTAGGGACTGCCCGTAAGCGCAGTGAGAACCCGATTTCAGACTCCGAAATAAGTAAGGATCCCTCACTCTATTTTCTATCATGACATTAAAGCTTAATAAATGATTAAACGGTATTTTATGAATTAACATATATGTATAATTAATTAAGATTGCTAATGGGGCCCGAACATGATGTATTGATTGGTCTGTTCCTGTTTGATGTATTTTACAATCTAAATGCAGTATAGTATTTAATTATTTATTATATGGTTACGTATGCATGAATCACTGTTTAATCTATTATGGTTTGAATTATTGTGAACCCGATGTTGTGTTGCATTGTTTGGTGTGCGTTACTGGTTTACGTATTCATGTTGATCGGGTAATTGAAACTAAAAAAAATAAAGATGATATGTGAATTTATGAACGGATAAATCGACAGCCTCACTAGATATCCTGAGAGATGGTGGACGAATCGGGTCCATAGGGAACCCTATCAGAAACGTTGTCTCTCGTATCGAACAAGGTATTGAGACTTTAGATATTTTGGCGCTCATACCGGACGGGGTATGGGGACAGTCTGCTTCACCCTCATACTGGACGAAGTATTGAGGTTTATGATTTTGGTGCCCATACCGGACAGGGTATGGGGACGGCCCTGGAGTTAAGTTATTAAGGTGAATGGTTCACGTGTAGCGGATACCCATATGGATTCCCATAAATACTGGTAGGCTGATAAAAGATGAAATTTGTTGTCTGATGATTGAAATACAAAAGTATGACATGTGTTATGTTACAGAATGTGCATGATCTTATGATGTTTATAATGTTATTGTTTTTAAAAGTTGTTTTCATAAATCTCACCGAGGTAAGTGGATAGTAAAGGATTTTATTATTGATAAATGAATTTGTTATAAATTATGCTCTATTGGTCGTTTTTGTTTTCTACCAACTTTTACTTATGTGACAGTGAGATAGTGTGACATCTTTACTAGGCTAGTGTAGCTCATTCCTTACTTAACAATTTCAGATCAGGAGGACTTAGTTCTCGAGCCCGTTCCGCATGAAGACGTCAAATAGAAGCCTAAAGATTTATTAGTTTTCATTATAGTATTCATTCATAATATTTCTTTTAGTTAGTTTATTCTTTCATATTTTTAATACGTTTTGATTATTGTGTAAGGGATGTTAATCATAATCTATTTTATTTCGCTTCCGCACTTAGAATAAATATATAAATTTCCGGGGCCGTTATATATTTAACAACATTTTTAAAATGTGCAACGTAAAAAATGAATGTTTTGCAAAATAAAATGAAATATTTAGTTTGTACTTCCAATTTAACAAAGTATTTCATTCTTCTATTTATTTCGATTAAAAAAAAATTCCGTCACTATGATAAAATAAAAAAAAAATTTAATTAATAGATTTAAAACTAAACTATATTTATATTGTTAAAATTATAAAAATAAACAAAATTTGTTTTATTTTCATCAAACAATTGAGGGTGAGCAAAAACTAATTGGGACCAAGAACTGAACAAATCAAATCGATTACGGACCTAGTTCATCAAATAATTAGGGGTGAGCAAAATCAAAGCTTTTTGTTCCTCGAAACCATTGGATTGTAAAAAATTACCATTAAACGACTTATAATTATCAAACACCTTCTTATATACTACTGCTATTGACGATGAATCATTAATGATTAACATTTACCTGACAAATAAATAACCGACAATTTACCCAAATGAACCACCTCATTGCTCAATCCACCGATAATCGAAAGCGAAGCTGTTCTTCGACGTCCGAAATTCGTGAAAACCTAGGGTTCGACAAAATCAATATCAATGATTTTAACGATTCGCAAATCACGGGCATGCCCATGGCATCATGGGCCTTTAAGAATGAATTTGGGCCAAGTGGGACCCACAGTCTTTTTTATTTTTATTTTTGGCAATTAGAATCCAAAGTGTGGATCAAAAGCTTCTATTTTGTTTATTATATAACGTGGGACCCACTGACAACTATATACTCAAAAAACTCCTCTGCAATTAGATTCAACGCATCGTTAACATCAAAGTCACCTCGAGCGAAAGAAATCTGCAGCACAAGCTCCCGGAAACCTTACCTGATCAACCATCGTCATCCTTATGGAGCGGATTCAAGCTCGGCTTAATTTTACTCTTTTGCCAGTTCTTGCTGTTTCGGTTCTGCTTCTGCTTCTGCCTTCTCTTCAAGCCACTCATGTCAAATATTGCGGTTCGTTTCTTCGCTAGTCCCTTACCTCTTATTCTTCTTCATCCTCCTGCTATCTGTGCTGTTTGTATTTGTCTCAAATCACGTTTTAATTCTCAATATCTCTGGTCTAAATTTATTGGTGATAGAGATCTTAGGTTTGTGTTGTGTTTGGGTTTTTTAATTTGGAATTAAGTGGAAATGATTGATCGGAGATTTTCAAGTTTCTGGTCTATGCAGTTTTTTTGAACTTTTTATTATTTAGTTTCTTTTTCTTCGGTGTAAAATACGTTTAATATGCTTATTTGATACTATTACAAGCCTTTCGTGGACTCTCCTCTTGATTTTTTTTTTTTTTTTTCTGTTGAATTGAAATGGAACAGACAAGGATGCTGATTATGCTGTTAAGGTTAAAGATGTTGTGATATCACCTAACCCTGTCGTGAGGGGCAAGCCAGCCACGTTTAAGATTTTAGGTTCTACAGGTAAACTTCCAGTTCTCGGGATTTCTACATTTCATTTTCTTCCGTTTGTTTACTCGATTTGTGTATATGTGGTGATTATTTGCAGAATTTCCTCGAGTTTGTGTATATCATATACAGGAGTTTTGTTCACTTCTCATTTAAGTTTCTTTATATTTTACTTTATTCCTAGACCTTTTTATAAGTAAAATCGAGTCATAAATTTTTCTTATTCTTTCTTTAATATTTGGATCAAAATCCTATTGCTAGCTTTGAAGTCCTTCAAAATGGATTTTGGGATCATAATTTTTATGTTGGAGTCAACTCTATTTTTAGCTTGAGTTTTTTAAGATGGATTTACATTTCAACTTGATTGGGTAGTTAGAAATTTATTTACAAAGAATTCAAGCTATGACTGAAATTCATTCAAACGTGAAATTATGATCCAATTCTATATATCCAGAATTTTCTGGTCATTACATAAAGGAATAATCGGAATTGAATGAGCCATTAGTGGCATTTCTCAATTTATCTTCTGGATTATGTGAATTTTCAATTTTCTGGTTGTGTGATATAATCAATCCCTAAGTGTAATGATTAGTACTTATGTATGATGTCTGGAAAACTCTAATATTTAGGTGTTTATCTCAAATTCTAAGCAACTTAATTAACCTGAACTTGTGCTACATCACTTTTTTTTTAGTGTTTCTCTCTTATTCCTTATTTGAGTTGGCACAAAGAAGAAAGCTAGGTTGCTCTGGAGATGAGCTCTTTGAAAGCTAGGTTGCTCTGGAGATGAGCTCTTTTTGCTGGTGCCATGTTGTGGTTAGAGTACAATGTTAGACTTTTCGAGGATCGTATGGCTTTTTGGCTAGTTTGCAGAAGTACAAATTGATTTTGATGCATTTCTTTCTTTCTTTCTTCTTTTTGTTGGTTTTGGAGATTTATTATCCTCTGCTTTTTGTCTTTTATCTCACCTAGCTAACAATATTTCTTTTTTCATGAAAAGAAAAAGTGGCTCCTGTAAAGTTTTTTTTCCAACAAATGACTTTACAAATGCTATTTGGCGTAGAGTTATTTTTATGGCCTCTTTTGTGGACTAAGGCACACAGATATTACAGGATTTACCATTTTATATTTTTCAAAGGAACTAAGAGGGTTTCTGATATTAATTAGACATCTTTTCCTCTTTTCTTTTCTTTCTTGTCTGATATCTCATGTTTTTGTATTTGCTTTCCTCCTTAATAAATTATTATTTTCCTATCTGAAAAAAGAGTTTAGTTGAAGTATATTTAATATATGAAAATTCTTTTCTGTCCAAACAGCCCCTTGTCCTTTTTCTCGGTTTGTTTAGCATGAGATAATGAAGATAATGGAGGCATTACGTTTCCTATTTATGTTTACGTTCATTTATGCACTTTGGAATTTCATCAAGAAAGCTTATCTTGTATCACTTATGCAGGTGAAAGTATCTCTGGCGGAAAACTGCTGATTGATGTTAAATACTTTGGAGTGCATATCCATCAAGAAACCCATGATTTTTGTGAGGAGACATCCTGCCCTGTATCTGGAAACTTTGAACTCTCTCATAGCCAGTCGTTGCCTGCATTTACTCCCCCAGTAAGTTTAACTTTGCCAAGAACCTTTATGCTCTTTTTTCCCTTCAACTCTTATCTTGCATATAGTACAGCAGAGTTAGGGAAGGCCAGAGGGCATGCTAGGTCATTGTGACTTGCAATTCCTTAACCTTTTGATTGTCTACTCAAATGTTTGAAGAATTATTTGGTCTAGAATGACTTCGGAAACATGAGAATCTTTATGATGTAGAACAAGAAGATCATAAAGCGAACATACTTTTTTTTTCTGAAATAAATAACGTGAACATATTTCATGATGCAAAACAAGAGATTTTAACGGAAACAAATTTAAATACTAAAAGATACTTTATTTATAAAAAAAAAAAAAAAAAAACTAAAAGATACTTATGTAATATTTAGGAACCAGTACATGTAGGCTTATCAATGGTATGCATTTATAATTTTTCTATTTAATTAGGATAATATTTAGTTAATCTCAGTTTTAGGTAATTCAATTAATTAACTTTTTTTCCTATTTAATATATATTTTCAAAAAAGAATTTCCTATTTAATATAATTCCTAAATAGACTTAAGAATTTTTATTTTGATTGTATTCTGGTACATTTAAATAGGGTACTCTAAATTATTTGGTAAGCTATCTATATGATTATAATATAAAAATTGAGTATTGATTTGATCACTGAGATTTGGGATCTCTAGTTTTGGTTCTTAGTTAATTTTCTGTAAGCATTATGTTGAAACTTTCTTTATCTTACATCAATTTGTATCAAATCCTTACTTCAGTTCATCACACTGTTATAATTTTCTCATTCCAACACTTTTTAACCCAACTGTAAAAAAAAAACGGTAGCAAAAAGAAAAGAAAAAGCTAAATGTAGAAAAGCATGCAACTACTTTGGGAGGCACAGAGCAGTTGAGACCAGTGGCATGTTCATCAGCTACCACTTGGAGGTGAATGACACCACCTTCACTGGCATCAGAGGTTGTCGACTGGCCTATGCACTGAGTCTCAGCCTCTAACTCAGCCAGACACCGTCACAGTCGCCAGTCAAATTAAGATCACAATTGCCTCGCCAGAATCAACGAGAAAGGTGTAAGAAGCGCAAAATCTTTGGACTGTTTGGGAGGAAACTCACGAGTGAGGTGTAACAATGTGGCAAAATATGATACTTTCAACTTTTCAAAAATTTTGGAAGCATTGACAAAAGGATATTAGAAACTCATGGAGTTGGCTATAATTGTGCCTAAAACTCAATGACTTCGTTATAATTTATAGTATTATTAAATTATGTTGGACTTTTTTCTTTGGTGAAGAACGTTGCTTTCTTATCTGGGGCCTTCGGCTCTACTTCATGTTTGTGTGGTCAAATATTTTTTAAAAAAGTCATCAGCTTTTGTTGTGAATTTGTGGCACTAGAAATTGTCTTCACTGCAATACTACTAGGCTTCATGTTCCCCACCTTCATTTCCAGTCTCTAGATAATTGTTCAAGTTGCTGGAATGAGCATGAGATTTTTGTCTCATCAAATATTGAAGAGGATAAACCCTAGCAAAGGCAAAATACTGTAGCATTGGACATGGGATCTCTCATGCCTCTATAGTGATAGGAGGAAGGAGCATTGGGACAACTGCCACATGGTTGAATGAACATGGCTTGTTTTTGCCTTCTTTTGCATAAGGACATATATCACAAATTGTTATCTTTGTCCTCTTTTTTTTTGACAAATTTGCTTCATAGTGTGCGGATTTCCTTTTTATGTTGTCCTTATTTATTTCTCCGGTCTTTAACTTGTCCTTGGGTTGCTCCGATTAGTTTGTTTCTAACTTGTATATAGCCTTGTCTCTGACATTTCATTATTGACTTAGTTTTGATTTGTCTCAATTTTGGTAACTTTTCTTGCCTGTCCCAGATGCTCATGCCCTTTTTACACATCAAGACCATCATCCCTTATGTTTTTACTAAAACTATTTTGGCATTACTGATTCAGATAGATTATCTTTATTTTGTGGGAGATAGATTTTGAATGTACAAATTCTGTGCTATATTTTCATACTGACATGCAAATTTGCCCCATCTTTACAGGGCTCTTATACCCTCACAATGATAATGTCGGATAAGAACGGTGATGAGCTAACTTGCATCAGCTTTGACTTCAAAATTCGTATTGGATCCTCAGTCTCCGATAGTTGAGTGCCCGATCAACAGTTTGTCTTGATGGCCTTGCGTTCTGCGTAACTGTCCTCTCAAGAATCAGGCTCCAACTTTCAAGAATCAGGTTCCGACTTCCCAACATCTGAATGTTGTACTTGTATTTTCTGTCCAAGAAGATGTTCTGTAAAATGAGGATTTTAATTCCTCTCTGTAAACATGAAAAGATGTTGAGACAAATACCGTATCAAATCATTTGTGCTGTATGCTATGTTTGCTTCACGCTCATGCTTCGCCATGAACCCGGTTACTTCAATATTGCCAAACAACAGCGTAAAGATCCTGCCCTAAGACAGTGAAAAGACAACAAATAATCTCTTGTTCGAATAACTAGTACGTTTATTTCTTTTCTAAATGGTGCGAGTTTAAGAACAAATCCCTTTTCTTACAACAACTGATACAAATTAAACTTATTTTTAATTTATCTTTTTAAGTGAATTCCTAATAAACACCACATCAAAATCTACTATTTTTGAAAGCACTTGTGAACATTTTCTTTCGGGATAAGGGCGATAATACACATTTAGTCATATTCCAATTCAAAGAATCTTATTTATGTTGTAATATCTAATTTGTGGATATTAAACCGTAGAATGAAATGAAACTATAATAAAATGTAAAGAAAATAATATTCTTCACTATTTGTTTAAAATAATGTATTTATAATTCGAATAAATAATTTGAATAAATTTATAAAACGGCATGGATAATTCAAAAATAAAATGTTAAAATTTTCTCGGTGTTCTTAGAAAGTGGAATAGAGATTAAAAAGCATTTAAAAAGAGAATCGGATATTGATATCATTTTTCATTGGATCTCATACATACAAAAGCATCATGATTATATTTTTGGCTATATTTAGTGTATTTGTGAGATTGAAGATAAAAAAGAGGTGTATATAATACGATACGAAATTTTTTTATAAATATATTTTTATGATATAATATAACAAAAAGTTAAAAAAAAATTAATGAATATTAATAATAAGGGTAAAATATTATATTTTTTGTGAAATAAGATATTTTTTTTATTTTAATATATAAAATTTTTGTAAAATATAATAAATTTTAAAAGACATAAAATTTTATAATATTACTATTAAAAATTTAAATATTTTATATTATAATGTATTTTTAGTACTTATAAATTCTTATTAATTAATTAATAAATTATAATTATTTATGTTTTTTAATAAAATATATTAGCTTAAAATTTGTCTAGTTAAGTTTCATCAAATAATTTTTATTGCTTTTATGTGGGTAAAGTTTTTAGTTTTAATGAATTTTAATCCAAAAAAAAAATATTAATTTTTTTTTCAATTTTAATAAATTGTTAAATATTTAATTTAATTAGAGTTTAAAGTTGAAAATTTAGTAAAATGAACCCAAAAAAAAAAGAAAATTAATTATTTTTTAAATTATATTTTAATTAAAATAAAAAAATATATATTTAAAATTTATCATACAAATTTTAATTTCATTTAATTTTATTATCTTTTTTTAATTAATTAATTAATTAATTAATTAATATTAATAAATTCTACAAATATTCTAATTTTATTCCAAATATATCCTTGATCTCTCCGGCTCTCCTCTCCCACAATCAACAGGCTCAAACCAAAACATTATTATGACATGTAATTTCAATTTCCTTCTTTCAGAAAATCTCCGCTTGTTTCTCTGCAAATCCGATATTTTCTCCACTCTCCCTCTCCGAGTTTTCACAGATGATGTCCATTTTCTTTCTCAATCTGTAATCTCTGCTGCTCTCCTCTTCACTTACTTCGCAATCGAATGGACGTCATCTCCGAAGATTCTTCCGATTCAACTCAGCGAGTCGACTCGGACAACGACCAGCGAGTCTACTTCGTTCCCTTGAGGTCTCTTCTTCCTTTCTCTCTGTTTCTTTTACTCCTCTACCTCTTTAGTTTCGGCATTCACAAATCTGAGCCGAATTAAGCTAATGCAGGTTTTTTTTTTTTTTAGTAATGTAGCCGTTATTGACTGCGTGTGTCCTCACGGAATAGGTAGGGTAATGAAACTAGATGACATGAGCATGTGATTTAGAATCTTAAATCAAGTTGGATTGGAGTAGGATATGTCGAGATTTATACACACACACACACACACACACATCTTGGTAGACATGTAATCTGCTATTTCTTTTTTCTTCGTCCTGATGCCTCAGCTTCCAAACGGGTCATTTTCGTGGCTTTATTTAGCTTCTTGCCAAGGTTAGGATCCTAAATTTTCCAAGGAATTGATTGGGATTTTGAAGTGAATGCCTTTCGGGTTTTATGATATGAAGTGGCTCCTAAGAGATATCTTGCTTTTCTGCCTTCTTTTTTCCATAAGCTAAGCAATAATGTTCTGCTGCTCTTTGAAACCTTTCTGATATGGGTATCTCTGCGTTGTGGAAATTGATTTAGTCTACTATTTTCATTTTGACATGTGAATTTCAGGTGGTGGAAAGATACTCAGGATTCAACATCTGGGGAGTCAGATGGGAATAGAGGGGTCCTCTATACTGCAACACCAGGAACATCCTTTGCAGGCCCCATGAAATTGTTCAACAACATAATCAACTCGGATCTCATGTTCAACCTTAGAAGGGATGGGGATTCTTTGCGAAATAGTGAAAATGGTGAAGTAGGTTGCTCAGGCCGGGACTTTGCATTGGTCCAGGGGGAAATGTGGTTGCAGGCACTCAAATGGTGAGGTTAAGTTCTGAAGAGTTTTCTGCTGCGTGTTTCCCTTTCTAAATTTTTCCGGTATAATGAGTGAATGTGTTAGAAACAATGTGGATGGGAACAGTTGTGCTCAAAATGCAGCTTATCGTCGGTCTTTTGGTTGTCTGTTTTTGAAATTATAACAAGTGTCTAATACAGTTTGCTTGATGCCAGTTGGGTGGTATATATTGTTATTTTGGATTAATCTTCTACTGGTAAATGGATGATTACTGGTAAGCTAAGTACATAATATGCAAATCTCGGACATACTTATACCTGTCGGACTGTTATATATTATCAAACAACATTATTATGTTTTTAACAAGAAGCTTGTTAGTGTATGTGGTAGGGTTCCTAGTTATTGATACGGAGACAGTAACTTCCAAATAAAAAGGTTTGCTGCTACTTTTTTTTGCCAATACTTGTTACAATTTTGATGCTCCTAATTTCTAGGTTGTGTTGGAATTACTATTCTTGACATTACTTATTTATTGGCATTGGCAGCAATTGGTCAATGAGTACCAGGAGTTGGTTTTGTCAGATAAATTGATTTGGAACTTCTAATATGAAAGTTCTACACATTCTGTCTTTTATAATCTAGGAGGCTTCTAGAAAAGAAAAATGTTTATGAGGCATTTGTTTCAGTTGCCTGAATGATTGGATCAGTGGTTCTAAGGTTCTTCCTATTTGGCCGTTGACACATTTTTATAGGGATTTCTTCCGTCTTTTATGCTTTATACCATGTCTCTTTTTACCTTTTCTTCTTGTCTTGATGAAAGACTTCAATAATTACTCTTACTTTTAGAATTTTGTTTTTCTTGACGTATCAATTCATATGAGATGCTTATTTATCTTTAAGAAACCAAAGATGGATATCTAAGGACTTTTGAGCCTAACCTAAAGTTTGTGTTCCCCATGTAATCTCCTACTGTTTGGAGGGCCATGTCCATTCCCAGAAAATGTCTCATTTGAAAGCCGCTTGATCGAGACATATATATAAAGAAATTTTGTTTCAGACACAGAAAATATTTATTGTTACTCTCCAGCCATTCAACTCGGAAAAGTTCTGCAGAATTCAAAAAGGATAACCTGTCTATTTGAGTTGCCTTCATTTAGATTTTTGTTAATCTCGTTAGTGTTTGCACTTGGTTCTTTCAAGTGGTGCATTCAGTCAAAAAGAACAATAGGAACAATAGGAATAATTGGTAAGATGTTAGATTTACTTTTAGAAAATTTGTAAGTTTATATGGAAGGTTTATGAGTGGGGTTAATTTTTTTATATGTTTTCCTTTTCTCTTTGAGAGGTTTTTGGAAACATAATATTGATCCTCAGAGTTTCACTTGATTTTTTCTTTTTTTCCTTGAGAAACTGAAGGAAAATTTTTGTTACATCTCTACTGGTATTCTCCTCCTGTTTCTTTAGGCACATTGATGCTAGAGCTGCAGTGAAGGGTGGAAAAAGCTTTTCAGCTGCAGAAGATGATATGGCAGATGTCTACCCTTTACAACTCAGGCTTTCTGTTCAAAGAGAAACAAATTCCCTGGGAGTGAAAATTAGCAAAAAGGTAAGTTGATGAAAGAAATCCACCCACATTGTGCTTGATCTCCTTATGTTTTGCCCTTTTCTTTTTTCTAGAATTTAGTTTAATTGTTTTATAATTTAGTAGTGTGTTTGTTAAGATTTCACTCATCATTTGTTAGATTTTCAACTAAACATATCAAATTTAAGATTTCACTAACAATTTATGAACTTCCCGAGTTTTAGAGCCTCTTATCTCCTTATCCAAGTTTTCTGAAGATCTATACCCTCCTAGCCTAACTACCAGTGCCTCTCTTATCTTTCATCAATCTAAAATCCTTGGAACCACTCGTAACTAATAGAGTTTTCAACTGCCAAACATCTCTAGTTTTGTGTTTTCATTTTTAGAATAATCTCTTTGTTGGTGTTCTAATACTTTTCTTCCTCGTTTAAGGAATAGTCATCTATCTCACTCTCTCTTTGGGTGTACATGCCTCTTGTGTTTGTTTGGTTTTTTAGATTATGAAGAAGGAAAGATGACAATGACAAGAATCAAAGTCTATATTTCAATTAGAAATCTCCTCTCATATTCTTGTGCTTGACCCAATTCCTTTCATACATATTAAGGTTGATGATTTTCTTGATTTCTTTCTTGTCTTGTTAATTAATTGCATCTTTTTTTATGATGAAAGAAGTATTATTAGAATGGAGAGAAGGTACAAAGATAAAGAGAATAAAGCATCCTTGGTAAAACCTCCAAAAAGATCAGGAGCAAAACAAAAAGGAAAAACTCAATAAAAAATAGCTACTAGTTTCTTTATGACAAGAACAAAGAGATATCTTGAGAACACTTGTGAGCCTTGGCCTACAAAGAAGCCAAGAAGGTCACTCTGTCCTAAAAGAATTTGAGGAAAATACTGATATGTGAAGATTCTTGCATTTTGCTCAATCATCAGACCTGTAAACCAACAAAAGTCACCTCTAGGTGGGATCCCAACTTCCTTCTTCACACAAACTCCTTTAAGTGAAGAGATAAGAAAATATGTACAGAAGTTGTGGGGAGGGGTTGGCAATCTCATCATGCCAAAAGTATAAAAAATCACATTCCTAGCTACATCATAGTGAAGGAAGGGTAACAATAAGATTCAGCATTCTTGAAATACATCATACAAACGTCTATGAATAATGCACAGTTAGACCTGTGATCTTTTAACAAGTCATCTGTTGTTAATTTGGTAAGAACTACAATCTAGGTAAAAGCTTTAACCATGGAGGGAATTTTAGCCATTCAAAAAGCATTGGTGAAAGTTTTGGATAATGTGTAGAACAGTTAAGAGAGGACTTGTTGTTATCAAAACTGAAGGAGTCCAAATTCCAAAACCTACTATTAGGTTGAAAAGAAACATTACAAGGTTCACGTAGCTTAAGCAAGGAGAGCATATCAACAGACTCCAGATCATTTAGGTTCCTGAAGAGAGACATTCCATGAGGTATGCCTCTCAAAAAAATTAATGAAGTAGCAAATAGGAGCATTGTGACTCAAGGAAAGGTTATCAGGAAAATTAAAGTAAGTGGCACGGGGGAGATCGCGAATCCAGTTATCTTCACATAAAAATAAAATTCTAGTTCCATCCCTAGCCTCAAATCGGTAAGATGAATGAAAAGGTTAGAGTTGAGAGATGACTTTCCAATGCTTTATGAGTAACTTCTTGCTTCAGAATCCCAACAATCTTTTCGCATACCGTGGATATTCTTAATCAACTTTTGCTACAGAGAAAAGGTCCCAATCTAGAACCCCAATTGGCTATATCATTTTAGAAAGACTCAACCAATATAGGTGATGGGCTTTGGCTACATCATTTTAGAAAGACTCAATGAGATAGGTGATGGGCCTAGACATCCTATTAAACTTGGTTGTCTTGATCCTCTATACTAAACCCTGCAAGGCTGTTATTAAGGTTCACCCATCTCTAGGCTGGCCCTTAAGGTTTTTCAACATGTTTTTTTTTCTTTTTTCTTTTTGGGGGTATTTTGTTCAAATTCTCACTTTATGCCCAAATGCGGAGTAGATTTAATAGTGGTAAGTGGGTTAGTGCTTATTTATCCATTTGATCAAAGTCATGGTATCCTTTGATAGAGGGCCGAACAGTGGCTCGTGGTCATTGATCATATGTTTAGAAGCCTTTCTCATTTGACTGATGAACTTCTCTGCATTCTTGACCGAGCTAAATATGGTCTACCAGAGGTGTGTCCGAAACCATCCAAGTCAGATAGGGATTCACTTTTCTAACATTAAAAGTATTGATTGCTGATCAACTTCTTAAGCCCTTGATACTTATATGAATCTTGAAGTTATTTATTATATATATGAGACAACGAGAATGACTGCACCATATGTTCCTTATGACAACATACATATCAAAAAGGTCCTTGAGCTGATTACATTTGAATTGGTAGTTGACTAAATGAGGAAATTGCATGTCAAGGAGATCCTAATTGTTGATAAGGTTGGATGGATTAGCTTAGCTCTAGTGATGTTGGATCTTGAGTGTGAATCATTGATTATAGAAATGTTTGAGCACTTATATGTGGAGGCAAGTATAATTCTTCTTTTACAGGAAACTGATAATATCTTTGTTGGGTTGCTTCCTATTCTCTACCGTATTAGGAGAAAGAAGGAAAAAAGTTTTTTGTATCTGGGGGCTTCCTCTCTGTGACCTTTTAATGAGAAAGCTTTTTCTCTGAAAAAAATATGGTGTTGTAGAGGTGGAGCATTTTTCCTGCTTGGTGGGTCATTTGGTTGGACCTGAGCAAGAATCTTCAAGCATTGTTTTCAACTACCTCACATGGTTTGGGATATGACGGTCTTGTTCACTTCACTTTGGATTAAAGGCTTTGTTGTTTCTTAAAGCAATGCTTTTATCTACTTTGCAAAGAGAATGGATCTACATTTTGTCTTTGAGGCTATCTAGGAAATATTTTTATTTTCCCTAATAGTTAATATTCCCGTGTCTCTCTCTCTCTCTCTCTCTCTCTCTCTCGCTTAGGTTATGAGTTCTTCCAAATGATTGTGTCTCATTGCGTGTCATCTTTGTAATGATCTGTGCATGTGGGTAAGCTAATATTGGACTTCTGTCATGGGATTTCTGATATTCAGACAAATACATGATTTGATGTAAGCATCTCAGGATTCTACTTTAGGCCAGGAGGAAGGGGCTTATAGCCGTTTGGTGTGGTACTCTTTTTGCTAGTTGTTGGGTTTTATTGTTGAAGTGCAATGCTAGAGTTTTTCATCAGAACTTTTGAATTGGATGGTAATTCTGGCTTTCTTCATCAGCTAGGCAAACTGTCTTCTTTGGAGATATGCTATTGTCTATCTTGCAAAGGAATTGAGAGGCTATTCTTCATTGAAATATTTCCTTCTGTTTTTATTTTCTGGTTTTCCTTTTTGATCCGATTGTACAAGGATGGTTGGCCCTTCGTATCTTTGTAATCTTTTTTTATGCTCTTCTTAATAAGACTTTTTATTTTATAAAAAAGTTATTCTTTTCTGAGTTTTTCATGCAATTCATATATCCCTCCTTAGTTTTTCATTAATCTCTTTATGTTACTTTCAATTGTTACCCATCTCGGTTGTCCAGGGATTATTTGGTTTTAATTTCCTGACATAATGCCAGTTTGTCATTAATCTCTTTATGTTGCTTTCAATTATTAACCATCTCGGTTGTCCAGGGATTATTTGGTTTTAATTTCCTGACATGATGTTTTATTTAGGATAATGCAGTTGAACTCTTCAGAAGAGCCTGCAAGATCTTCAGCCTTGAATCTGAGCAGGTAGTATTTGATTTAGTAATGGATTTTTTTGGGCTATATTTATATTGTTCTCTAATTATAAAATTGTTACAGTTACGCATCTGGGACTTTTCTGGGCAGACAACCCTATTTTTTATGAATGACAAGAACAAGTTCTCAAAAGATCAGGAGGTACGTGGTTATCCTTGTTTAGTTAATTTATTTCTCTCTTGTCGCACTGTGTAAAGGCACTTAATATTATTGGATCTGGGGGAAGGCTTGCCTGCCTATGTTTACATCTGGAGATATTATTGTGCATCCTTTATATTAGCTTATGTTCTTTGAAATGCTTGAATATCTTTTGATTGTTTTCTTTTTTTAGAGCCCAAGTGTGTAACATTTATAGATGTCTTGCTGGTGACTCTTAGTGCTACATACTGTTTATCTCCAAAAAAAGTTATGAATGTCTATTGATTCTTAATGTTTTGTTGAGGAGAAAATATATAAATGTGTTTTGTGTGATTTTTGGAATGCTTTTTTTTTTTATAAAAAAAATTATTGATCTTTGGAATGCTTGAATTGCTTTTAATTGTTTTATTCTATTAGGTCCATAAATTGAGATCTTATATGGAATCTATTGTGGAAGAGGGTAAGGGCTCTTTAAGGGAGAATCCTTCAATCTCTGAATGATAGGGGCTCGTGAAGAGTTAGCCCTTTAATCTCTCAATTTGTAAACAAATTCTCTCTTAATTGAAGATATTCTGGACACAAATTTACTACCACAATCATTTTTTTTTAAATAAAAAGTACTACCAGAATCACTTGTCTGCATGCATTAATGTGGATAATCATTTGTTAAAGGTCTAGCTGGATTGGTTGGGTGTGTTATCTTGGACTGACCTATTACCTTTTTGGGCATTCCTCTGTTGGGTAATTCTAGAGCAGCTTCATTTTGGAATCCGGTGGTATCCATGGTTTCTAGACACTTGAGCATTGAAAGGGTGCTCTTTTTTATCTTGGTGGGAGGGTTACTCTTATTCAAGCATGCCTCTCTAGTATTCCCATCTATTATCCTTCTGTTTTCAAGATCCCTGAGGGCGTAGCCTAGAATCTCGAGAGAGTGATGAGAAATTTTCTTTGATCTGGATTGGTGAGTCCTCAAGTCCATTTAATGAGATGGAGGGTGTGTTTCCTTTCTGAGAAAATGGGGGTTTTGGTATTGAGAACCTTGCTTGTAAAAACCAGTCTTTTAATGAATAAATAGTGGTCGTGTTTTCCTATGGAACCTTGCTCTTTATAGCATAGGAGGGTTGTTAAAAATAAATTTGGGCTACAGCAGAATGGATTGGATACTAAATCTATTGTTTCCTTTCCTCACAAAAGCTTTTGCAAAGCTATTTCTCAACTTTATGTGTCTTTTTCCCCTTTGAAGGTGGAAGATGGTTCCATATATATATATTTTCTGGTTGGATTCTTGGCATGGCCATCTCCTTATGCCTATTCAGTACCTGCTTTTTGCACCTCGATAGCCTTTTGCTTCACCATAACTATCCTATCTCTTGTTTCAAGGTTCATAAGAATGGTTCTATTTCTTGGCATTTTTTCTTCCATGAAATCTTAATTATTGTGAAGAGGATGATATGCTTTTTTTCATTTTTTGCTTCTGGCTCTTGAAGCTATCATTCTTTTTCCAGCCTTTAGAGTAGGTTTTGGTCTCTGGATTCATCAGGCAGCTTGGTCTGGTTATTCAATATCTTTGTTGGGTCAGTCCCTTCAAATCTTGAATCATTCATTATTCTTATTTTTGTGCTTTTGGGGAAAAAAAGGATGTTAAATTGTTGTGAGGGGCCTGCTTTTTGGTAGTTTGTGGATAGGCTGTGGTTGGAGAGAAATGCTACAATGTTTTAGGATCTCTGTTCTCTTTTCTTATTTCTTTTGGAATAGATGACTTTTTTGATCTCCCTTTTGGTTAAGGCATGAAGGCTGTATAAGGATATTTCTCCATGTATTTTACATAGAAATTATTCGGCTGTTCTTTATTGATTTTACTTTATCTCAACATTTTCTGCTTTTGGTTTTCTTTTATTTTTTATGACACCTAATCCTTCTCTTATATACTTTCTCCCCCATTTTCTAATTATGCATTTTCCAAAAATGTCCTTCCAAGATGAGAGTTCTTTTGTTGGAAATTCGAAATCCTCCCGATGAATTGTTTGTGTAGAGATCTGGTGTCACCAATAACACTTAGCATCAGTACCAATATGTTAAGTCTCTTTGATTGAGATCTTGTTATGAGATTGTTGTGGAAGAGGATAAGGGCTTGGTAAAACAGAACTGTTTGATTGCCAAAATGGTAATGGTTATGGGTGTTCTAATTCAGTCTAAACTGGAAAATTGGACAAGACCTAAGAGATTGCTCTGGTACCTGGTCCTAATACTTATAAATTTTGGGACAGTCCTATGAGACTCTGTTACGACAATAAGTGATTAACGTCGCCTCACAATCCAGTACAGTATGAGAGAACTAATTACGTTGAAGTAGACAGATACTTCATCAAAGAGAAGCTAGATACTGGACTGATTTGTACTTCATGCATGTCAACTAAGTCACAACCTGCCATTGTTTTGACTAAATGATTAAGTAATCATGTATTTTAGACAATTATTGCCAAACTGAGAATGGATAATATATATTCATCAACTTGAGCAGAATTATTAAGTACACATTGGGGTTTCATTAGGGTAAAGGATATATTAGTAATATATCCTGGATCTTTGTGATCTTTGTAATTATTACTGTTTCTTTTTTGTTGTTGCTATTCACTTGTATATATAAGGCCTTGATATTTAATGAAATACACAACAATTCATTCTTCTACAATATTACCTCAGTAGTCAGAATGCAGCATTGTTTATAAGGTGAAAGCTCCCAATAAGGTGAAGGTTTCCATTTGGATTGGCCATCCGATAAGGTGAAGGTTTTCATTTGGATTGCCATCCGTAACAAGATTAAGACTGATGTCTGCTTCTGCCATGCAGAACTAATTGTTTGTTATTTTGGAAAAATTGAACGATCTGTTTTTAATAAGCATGAACCCATCCTGCGGGTTAACAGCTACGTCACTTGGAGTTTTTGAACTAGCTCTTTGATATCTTTGCTGTGAGTTCAGTTTGTTTCCCTTCCCTTAAATTATCGTTATCTCTTCTCTCTGTTGGTTTGGTAGGAATAAGTAGCAGAAAATGTTATGCAGAGGATCTAGTCTTCCTGGTTTATAGTTGGAAAGATTGTTTCTGGCCTCTCTTTTTTGTGTTGGACAGATTGGTATTTTGCCTCTTTTGGTATTGTGTCGGACATAGTGTTTCTGACCTCTTTTAGATGTGCTTTGGGTTAATGCTCATGCCTCTTTGGGTGCTTTTAGCTATTTTCCAAAGGGATTGGGCATCTATCCTCCATTGGAGTGAATTTGTTTTTCTGTTTTCATTTTTGTTTTTCCCCTGTTGGGAAAAATTGGGTTTTCCCACCCGATATTGAGATTTGTTTTCTGCATATGTCTATGTATGGGGTGACGAACAAAGAGCTAAAATGCTGTGGAGAAGGGCTCTATTTTGGATGCCGGGTTTTATGGCTGGAGCGAAATGCCAGAATTTTCAGCAACACGCTAATGCTACAGAATCTCTTTTATGATAAATTAACTTGTATGGCTTCTCTACGGGCTAAGGCTTATGGCTCTTTTTGGAGTTTGCCTTTATCTATTATGCAAGGGGACTGGGAGGCACATTGATTTTGGCAATCTTTTCCTCTTTTGAGGATGGCTTATCCTCTTCTATTTGTATTCTTCTCCTTTCTTAGTGTAATCTTCTTTCTCTATAAATAATTAAGGATATCTTAATATTTTAATATTTTATCCAAAATATGTTACCAATTTTTATGCATGAGCTCTAATGCGGCGTTACTTTACAGATTCTTCTGGAGTTGCAAATTTATGGGTTGTCTGATTTAGTAAAATGCAGAGAAGGGAAAAAGGATGAATTGTCTTTACAACATGCTAACCGGACAAATTCCTTTTCTGGTGTGTCACCTATGATGAATGGTAATGCTGGTCATTCAAGCTTCAATGTTGCACGAAACAATTCATCATTTTGGGGGAAAGCTGGAGAAGCTGGTTCACTGGGTTTGACAGGATTGCAAAATCTTGGAAATACTTGCTTCATGAACAGCGCCCTTCAATGCTTAGCGCACACACCAAAGCTTGTTGACTATTTTCTAGGAGATTATGTTGGAGAAATAAATCATGACAATGCGCTGGGAATGGATGTATGCTACATCTATCCTTCATCTGTGTCATGTTCTGTGGTTATCTAGACATGTGGCTTATTTCAGTTCACTGACATAAATGACCTCTTTGGCAGGGTGAGATTGCTTTAGCTTTTGGGGATTTGATAAGGAAGTTGTGGGCACCTGGTGCCACTGTTGTTGCACCAAGAACTTTTAAGTCAAAACTTGCCCGTTTTGCTCCTCAATTTAGTGGCTTTAATCAGCATGATTCCCAAGTTAGTGAAGTTCTCTTGCTCAAAGACATTTGTCTTGGTTTCGTTTTTCTTTCTCCCTGTCTCAGTGGGTAAGAGAATATAGTTGCACTTATGTTTTCTGCATGTCATGAAAAGGAACTGCTTGCATTTTTGTTGGATGGACTTCATGAAGATCTTAATCGGGTAAAGAGTAAGCCTTATATGGAAGCCAAGGATGGAGAGGGTCGACCAGATGAAGAAGTAGCGGATGAATATTGGCGAAATCATTTGGCTCGTAATGACTCGATCATAGTTGATGTGTGTCAAGTAAGTATTTATTCTGAGATTTTGGCAGAAACCACAGTGGAAATTCCTTTTTATTGGACTTCTGGTAATCAAAACATGAGTTCAGATTGTTAATCACATTTCTATCTGGAGGCATTATAGTGGAAAGTGAATTGTGCTTCTGAATGAGTTGAGACAGGCATCCTATCTAGTTTTGATTTGCAGATGTTTGAAATATGTATGGCATGGAATGGAATTTGTCCATAAAAGTTTTTTTCTTTTATGTACTGTTCATAATGCGATTCTTGCATTGCAGTATGCCAGAGGTCACTTGGTCTCAAGACCTTATCATGGCAGATGCGGTTGACTTTCATTATTTTACAGAAATCTGGTTGCTATAGCTGAAGTAGGAAAAGTAACCTGATATATGATTATGCATTGTAATAACTTAGATATTGAATCTCTCAACAAAATAACTTAGATATTGAACATCTTGGTTCTTTTTTTTCTGAATAAAAAATGTAATATTATTCATAAAGCACCAAAAGGATGCAACATATATGCAAAAAATTTACAAGTTTAGCAAAATATGAATAAGGTTCTCCAAATCCTCACTTAAATACACAAGTTAGACTCTTAATCAAAATACTCAAGAGTTTAGAACCACGAGTTTTTAATTCTATCAAAGTTACCATAATCCTCTCAGAGGCATGTCTACTCCTCTCTTTCCAATAATCCAAATGGTGTGAAAAGAAATTTAATTGTCTCCATATCACTTATGATGCCCTCTATGCCCAAAGTTCCTCTCTCATTGTGCTGGCTATGACCCAACTTAGGTCCAAAAGCTAAAAACCAGTGAACATAGGGGATGTACTAGTAGGTACTAAGGAGGATATGATTGCAATGTCTCTATCAGTTTTGTACAAGAAACACCTATCCATCAGAACTTTGCCTCTCTCGCTTAACTTGTTAAGAGTGAGAATGCATTCTCGCATTGCTTCCTAAGCAAAAAAGCCATTCTAGGAACCCCCTTCACCTTCCACATTGATCGCCAAGGAAACCTCTTTTTCTTTTCCTCTGGGTAGTCAGAAAAAGTTGTTAGGACTTGACCAAGAAGAGTCCCTTGGAACATAGACTCCAAGATAGTTCATCCTTGCTGTTCTCAGAGATCACCACCTGCAGAAAAGCACTGTGTATCCCCCACATACTCCACTCCCCAATCATTCATATTCAGGTCAACAGCCCAAACACCATAACAAAGATGTGCCTCCTATACTTTGATGTCATTGTCTTGAGCAATACTGAAAATTGAGGGAACTTCAAACGAAGTGCTCCCTCTTTCATTGAATAGTCCCTCCATAGACTCACCCTTTTACCCGATGCAATTCTCCATCGAATGTAGCTTTGAAAGGCCCCCTTATTCTTAACAATCCTCTTCCACAATCCAAGCCTATATGTTCCGTTTAAGTTTTGTCTACCACCCAAAACTTCTTCACCTCAAATTTTGCTCCGATTGCCATCCTCTAGGAACTCTTCCCCTCCCTCATTGATATCCAAAACCTTTTGCCTTGTAAAGACATTTTGGGTTTCACCAAAGATCTCTCACCCAGACCACCATTTTGATATGAGTGTTTAACCACATCATATTGCCACAAGATGATATTTACTTTTGTCTTCTAAGTCCCTCACAGAAGTCAGCATTGAATTGTCTCTAATCTCTTCGCCATGCTCGCATGAATGGTGCCCAAAGACATAAAGTAGATGAGAATATTATCCATTGAGCTTTTGATAAGAGTAAATCTTTCCCCCTTCAAAAGTAAATCCCTCTTTTATCTGGTCAAACGGAATTCAAATTTGTTCACCATCAAATCCCACACCGTATAATTGACACCCAACAGAAATGCATACCAAAATGGTGTTCAGCTATTCATCTTTCTCATGCATGCTCAACTGCAACAATTCTGACTTAGCCAAATTAATCTTAAGACTGGACATGGCTTGTAGGCTCAACAAAACACACCTGATATTGAGGAGGTCACTGGGACTTGGCTCACAAAATGGTAGCGTATCATTTGCAAATAATAAGTGAATCACTTTTACCTCTTTACCGATCCTGCCCACCTGCAAGTCTAATTGAGGTTCACCATTTATTCTTGGAGTCCATTCTCTTCATCATATAAAACAGAAAACTCCAAGCTACATGGTTGCAAGCCTCTCTATATCAAGCTTGTGTAAAACCTCTCGCTCTCCCTTCTTCAACAAAATGTCAGCAACCTCATTTTCTATCAAGGTTGCATCAAGAATTTGTCTTCCCCCTCCCCTCCAAAACAAAAGCATGTTGGCGTTTCCTAGTTCTTGCTAGGATTTTAGCAACTAATTTACACACAGCACCCACAAGGCTAATAGGCCTAACATTTATGATATTTGGCGCAACTTGGATCTTTGGAATAAATACTAGAAAAGTTGAGTTTAGATTTTTCATAAAGGACCCTGAAGCATGGAATTCATGAAAGGTAGCCTTTAGACCACTCTTGAAAATGGCCCACTTTTGTTAACAAAAATCTCATATTGCCGTACAGCCCCAGAGCCTAGTCCCCTTTACAACCAATATAGCCTCATTAATTTCCTCCTCAGAAAGAGCTTGTTTTAAGGAACATGAAATCTTGATTACTTAGCCTGTTGAAACTCAATTCATTAAAAGTAGTTTTCCATGGTTCCACTTCTCTATGCAAGTCTTCAAAGAAAAAACAAAAAAAAAACTTAACATCCTCTCTTAATTCCTCTTTCCCTTTTCTCAACTGACCACCTGCTTCTAGCTCCACTACGTAATTGCATCTCCAATTGTAATTAGCCAACCAACGGAAGAATTTGGTTTTTCTATTGCCCTTCTTGATTTACTTGGTTTTGACTTTTGTTGCCAGGCTATCTCCTCCCTCATAATGATATTAGCAAGCTCTAATAAGCAGAACATCCTGTCTCCGCTCCCCATCCTCCTCACAGAGACCCCTGTTTCCTTCCATCTTGTTTAATATTTGAAGCTCGGAAAAGAGCTTGTCTTTCCTCAGGCTCTCCTCCCCCAGTTCCTCCCTATTCTACCTATTGAGCTCGTCTTTTAACATGACAAGCTTTTTGGCAACTCTCAGGATATCAAAACCAGTACCTTCATCTCTTCCCATCACCCCTTAATCTTATTCTGGAACTCAAGAACTTTGAGCCAATTGTTCTCAATTCTAAGTGGACATTGTTCACACCTGATGCCATTTGTCTCCAAACTTATGGGAAAGTGTTCGAAAATTATACACTGCATAATTTTGTCTAACATTTGAATCAGTGTACCTTAAACGAGTTAGAAACAATAAGACGATCAATTCTTGAATAAGAGAGATTCTCCATGGAGCTCAATCACATCCATCTCCCACCATTTAGCGGCAAATCCATAAAGTCTAGTCTATCCATGATGTCATGGAATTCCTTTAGTATAGACCTTGGACTAACTCCCCCTCCCCCTCCCCCCCAGATCTGATGGTTGTTCAGCACCAAGTTGAAATCACCACCAGAAGATCCCGTCTCTTTTTGCACTTGTCCAAGTCCTCCTGCAAAATCTCTTTCTGAAACCTCTGCAAGCGTGTGTGACACCAGTAAACACTCATCTCCTTTCATTCACCTTACATCTGAACGCAGAAGAAATAGAATGCCTGCTTTAAAACTGTCCTCGATTTCCAGTGCATTCTCATTTTGTTACACCACCATCCCTCCAACCGGCCCCCCTGCCAATAACTCTCTCCATCCCATCTCCTTGACTTTCCGTAGATTATGGGCCGTCAAATCAGAGAAAATCTCCATTTTAAACTCTTGAAAACAAATAATGTCTAGTTTCCACCTTGCCATGCACCCCTTAATAAGGATCATTTTTCTGAATCATTCAATTTCCAACACAACATAATTTTATTAGTCATAATGGCATAATCGAAGATTCTCCCTTTTTCTCCTCTCCTCTCTACTAATTTTTTCATAATTTATTGGCATCTGAAGCCTCTTTAACTCCCTCTCCTTATTTACCCCTACCTTCTTTTGAAGAGTTGATTTTGGGGTCTTAGAATTCACCTTTGCTCCCCCTTGATTAATGATAGCCTTAAATAGGTCAAGAACTTGCTCTTTGAAGCCATTGCAACTTACCGCCATCATTTTACTTATTCTGTTAATATTGTTCAAAAACCACTCAGTATCCTCCTTACCCTTCCCACAATCCTCAACTACTTCTATCACTGCCAGCTCCCTCTTATTTTCCTTTTTCTATATTGCCTTTTCCCTCATTTAGTGCCTCCACAATCTCCGACCCCACTACAATTGGCTCAGCCTCTGGAATCGGAAAAATAGCCGCCTCCAAGTCTACCAGTTTTTGTTTCTCTGCACTCTTTCCCATTCCCAATCACCCAAAGTCCTCCATCTGCTCTGTAAGAGAGTGGTTGCTCTCACCAGGTCCATTGAAGAGAAAATGAGATTCCGAAGAACCGTCCAAACCCGAAATCTCCCCGCCTGATGGTCAGACACCCTTCCTGATTGTCAACATCATCGATTCCTCTCTTCTTCTCCCTGATTTCACCTGCCACTGAACCCTGGGCTTGGATCTAGGGGCCTATTTTCCTTTCTCTTTTGCAGTGGCCTTTTGGATGGTCCTTTCCTTATATCCTGCCTGATTAGGCATATTTGGGCCACCCACTAAAGCATGTGGATCGTGCTTTTAGTGTTTGTTGGATCGGGTCTTGACCCAGAATTTTACTGACTCATTTCAATGCCAGGCTTCGTCTCCCCTGCTTGATACTGCTTCTCTCTTCCTTTGCTAACCACTTCCGGAAAACGACTGCTCAAGCTCCTCCAGCATCACTTGCAGCCAAATCCCGCTGTTGGGACAACTCCCACCTGGCAATCTGTTAGTGGATGGAAATCTTCCAGTAGCAGAGTCTTCTGCTTTGTTCTTGATTGTTAGAGCTGCTCCTAAAAGATTTCCCATCTAGTTACACACTGCCACCAGCATTCTCTAGTAGCCACTGGCCTGTAAAACCTCCAGGATGATAATTCTCCTCCTACTTCCTTCTCTATGTTAAGGTCAGATAATTTCCACCCCAATTCTCCCTTAACGCTATTCATAATGAATGTCGAGAACCAATCAGACTCCTAACCCATGAACTGCTCCGCTTCTCCTAGTAGAAATCCATGAGCGTTTGTGCGATCCACTCCATTTCCTTTCCCCAGAATATTATAGAGGCCTAAATCCTCTTCTGTTTTTGCTAATCTTGATGCCATTCTCTTCTTTCTCCACTACAACCACATCAAGACTTCCTTTCTGCAGCCAAGAATTTCCTGATTGTAGAGGACAGTTATCTTCCTTTGGTGAGAAAAATCTCACTGATCTTTTTGCCTTGATCAAACAGGTTTGATTGAGGCCAAGATTCAGCTGGAAAGTTGCATAGGACTCCAAGATCGCCTTGGAAAGGTCCTTCGAACTTCCGAGGGTCCAAACTGGCCACCCCAGTTTGCAGCAGTTGTGCATGTGATGTAAAGCTCAGCTTGCATTCCCGCTGTTGTGAAAGATGGAAGAGATGAAACACCTAACATCTAGCCAAGGTACAGTGGGTTAAAGTGGTATTTTTCTTGCTCCACAACCGCGTGAGCCTTTCCCCCACTCAGTTGAAACCTAGCCCCAGAGACCGAGGACTACAGCGACCAGTGATGAAGAATGAAAGCTGTCGAGATGCTCCCTTATGTTACAGCTGCTCTGGGGTTGACCAGAATGGTGGTGGCCTAAGGCAGTGAGCTAGGAGGAAGAGGAAGTTGTGCGAAGTTCTTGCTCCTGATGTTACTGTTACAGCTGCTGCTACAATCCGCCACACAGATTGAACATCTTGGTCCTAGTTGGGATTTGTTAATTTGATTCTGAGCAATTTTCTTTTGTAGGATTCTTAAACATTTTAAATTAATGTTAATTTGATATGGTTAGCATCTTTTCTAATAGTCTTTTTCCAAGAAATGTAGTTTGCACTTTTTCAAAAGAAGGTAAAATAAACAAAAATATTAGAATGAAGGGAAGCAGACACAAAATGGAAGAAAATGCTTCAAGACAAAGTACAATTCCAAAGGGTAGCCAAATCCCGTTCAATGTTGATAAATGAAACTCTAGAAATAGACCATGAGCCTTAACCGAAAGAGAAGCAGAGAAAACATTTCAAAGAAACTTGAAAGGTGAAACTTTGCACATTTTCTTTCTTAACGTTTCTTTATTAGCATGTGATGCTAATATATTTGAATTACTCCGAACATAATCTGTTTCCCGTCTTGCATTAGACCTTTTTTTCTTAGTATGCAGCTTGGGCATTTTCTTGCAGTTTCTTTATTAGCATGTGATACATTTGCAATCTAATTTTCATTGTAGGGTCAATATAAATCAACATTAGTTTGTCCTGTTTGCAAAAAGGTCTCTGTTACCTTTGATCCCTTCATGTATCTGTCTCTACCTCTGCCGTCAACAACAATGCGGACGATGACTTTAACGATTGTGAGTAATGATGGCACAACTCAGCCATCTCCATGTACTGTGACTGTCCCGAAACCTGGAAAATTTGAAGACCTTATTCAGGCTCTGGGAACTGCATGTTCTCTACGGGATCATGAGACCTTATTGGTGGCTGAGGTATGTTGTGTATTTAATGTTTGGATGTACTAGGTTGGTTCCAAAATATTGATGTTTTCCAGTGCCATAAGTTAAGTCAGTCCCTGTGGAAGTACAAAAAAGTAAATCCAACAGCTGACGTTGGTTTCCACGGAGTTGTAGGAGAGAAACTGTTTCCCACTATTTTACGAGGCTGCACATGGACATCTCTTGAGATAGCAATTTCCAATCTCCATCAGAATTGGGAGGCTAACATCTTTACTCATTAACAGCTCATACATTTTGTTCATCTATTTTGTGTTAATGTTGTTTCTTTTGTTCCAATGATATCATTCAGATGTTTTATTCTCCTTTTTGTACTTTTTCCTTTCTCTTAATAAAGCTTCATTTTCTATTTTTTTTTTAAAAAAAACTAATTGACAAGGCTGCTTATTACTACAAATTGTCATTTTTTTGTAAAAGAAAAACTTATCTTTTTGTACTGAGTAAAAACTCCTTTATTTCAGATCCCATTTCTCTTTTCATTTCTAACCATTTTTTTCTGGCAATTTCATTTTCTTTTCCCTTTGGTCTTCTCCAAAAAATATTCCTGATTCTATACAAGGTATTTATTGTCTCCTCCCCCTATATGTCTTCTTCAATTTTACATGGCCTTTTTGTATCTCCAAAACATAATGGCATACTATCTTTTATCAATTTTGTTACTCGACTTATCCAAATGTGTTTTCTTAAATCTCTGAGGCAATAGACTCCTGTGCAGATATACAACAACCGCATTATACGATATCTAGAAGAGCCTGCTGATTCGTTATCTTTGATTAGAGATGGTGACCGATTGGTTGCATATCGATTAATGAAAGATATGGTCAAAGTTCCTTTAGTTGTATTTATTCATCAGCAAATGGAAGAGTAAGTTTGTTTTGTTTGTAACTTTGATGTTATTTTCAGCATGTTGGCTTCTTCTATTCATATTAATTATATTTGTTCACTTCTAGCATCCTTTTTATCCCATTCCCCTTCTTTGTCTGACCTATAGCTTTGGTCTCAGCTCCCTCACTGAGATATTTTTTAGAGCTACCTTGTACCTTCCAATATCTTATTAATTTTCTATTGTCAGGCAGTACTTCAATGGGAAGCTGACTCCAACTTGGAAGGCATTTGGAATCCCTATGGTAGCAAGGCTTTGTGATATAGTCAATGGGTTCGATCTCCGCAGTCTGTACTTGAAATTGATTGCGCCCTTTCGATTATCTGCTGAGAGTAGTGCAGATGATTGTGATTCCACAGAAGGCTGTGCAATGGAAGAAGCTCCTGGGAGGGAAGATGGTAGTGATCCTGTTTTAGATGGAGAAGGAAATCCCATTAACGTGAAACAGGCTTCATGTACAGATTCTAAACTAAAATTCTACCTGACAGATGATAAAGGAACTTCAAAGGAGTCTTTGATAGAAATGCACGAACCTCTAGCAATTACAGGAGTATCCAAGCGGCTTAATGTGCTAGTATGTTGGCCAAAAAAGCCGATTGAACAGTATGATACACGTCTTCTTAGCTCCTTACCTGAAATTTTTAAGTCTGGATTTTTTGCAAAGAGACCTCAGGAGTCTGTTTCCTTGTATAAGTGTCTTGAAGCATTCTTGACTGAGGAGCCTCTTGGTCCAGATGACATGTGGTGAGTGTAGAAATTATATAGTATATAGTTTTTTAACTTAAGCAGAAGAAATATTTCCATTATGAATAGTTATTATCAAAAATTGTTTACCTGACTTGCATAGGAGAGGTATTACAAGTTATTTTAACCTGGTTTCTTATTTTTTCTGAACCATTTTGCACACTACGAATTTCCCTGATATTATGCTTTTGTTTGACAGTAAGTTGGGTATCATTTTTCTTGTGTCAAAAGATCTAGAAGGCTAGTAACTTACTTTGTCACTAATTTTAATGGATCTGACTTTAAATTATAACACTAGAAAAAATTGTTGTTTTCTTGAAGAGCTTTCCTATGTGAAGGAATTGGGTATCACATTCGCGCACACAGCATACTAACTTAATTGAAGTAATTCTCTTTTGCTTATTCTGCTATGAAATCCTTGTGAACTGAAGTCTATTGGAGTTGGAAAGCTCCATTACTTTTTAATCTCTGGCTTGCTTTTTGTCAAACATTTGATGATGGTAATAAGATGAGATCTTGGATTCTTCCTTTCTGCCCCATCTGCTATAGCTGCTTCTTGTTTATAACACTAAGCCTGGCTCTAGTGTTCTTTTTTTCTTCCTCTACATGACTGGGATATTTATTCTGATGCTTCCATTTTCCATTTGGTTCTTTCTTTTAACTTCCATAGGAAGGATTTAATGTACTGAGGTGGCAAACGGTTTTATTGGTATAATGAATTTTTCACTTATAGATTTCACGTCTTCTTGGGCTTTCCTTGTCTGAACTGTGGCTTGCTTTTGTTTTCCACCACATGCTAATTTCTGGTTTTCATTTATGTAATCTAGGTATTGTCCTGGCTGCAAAACACATCGTCAAGCTGTTAAAAAATTAGATCTGTGGAGACTCCCAGAGATTCTCGTTATTCATTTAAAGAGGTTTTCATACAGTCGGTTCCTAAAGAACAAACTTGAGACTTATGTTGATTTTCCTGCTGATGATCTTGATTTGTCACCATATGTTACCCAGTGGAATTGCCAATCATCAGCTCGGTACATGCTTTATGCTGTTAGCAATCACTATGGAAGCATGGGAGGTGGTCATTACACTGCATTTGTCCATGTAAGTGATATGTCCCCATGTTCTTCATATGTTCTGGTTTGAGGTGAATATTTTTGGTCAAGAGTGGCTTTAGATGGCCTTTTCCCACATGGATAGGTGAATGTCATCAGGCTTCTGCTGGTTCATGTCTCGGCTTTAGAACCTGCTGCTCCTTAGGAAGTTAAAGCTCTGGTTAGCACATGAAATTCTTTTTTTTTCCCTAATTTGTATGTTTATGTAGATAAACATACTTGCATAGTTGACAATGATGACAAGGTATGGAAAATCATTTTTGAGATAACTAGTTTCTTTCTTGAGATAACAAGGTATGGAAAATCATATTGAAGTAAGAAGTAGAAATTAGTTAGGAATTGAATGAGAACTGAACTAAATACAACTCTTGGTTCGACATCAGTTGTCTTCACCTATTACCACCGCATTCAGCATATACAAACCATTGAAGGCATCCAGTTCTTGGCGCTTAAAAGGTCAATTAATCCGATGCTGACGCTTAGGAAAATTTCGAATAGCTTTCATCTTTAAGCAATACTATAAGTTCCTTCACTTTTTCTGCCGTCCGCTTTTACTGTATTGATCTTCTTTTAATTATTTACAGATTGTCTAGCTAAGTTAAGATATGGAGGTTTATTTGTAAAGTTTTGAGTGCTTTACTGGCATAAGCTTTATGCTATTAAACGTTTTGATTAAAGATATACTTATTTATTGCTATTTAATTTAATAAAAGACTGAAATTTGCGACAAAAATGTTTTAAGGGTTTAAGTTATAGAATTTTGAGATAAAATTATCTTTTACTTATCACCAATGTATTGGAAGACTTTATATGCTGTCTAGCTTCTTTCATGTTAAATTGTTGCAAAAACTTATAAGCTTTCTAATTACCCAGCTTTGGCTTTTCATCCTATTCAAACATGTTTCCAACAATATTAATCTCAGAGAGCTTACGAACTCTTTTATAAACTTTTCTTAGCCAAAAAATAATTTATGTCAAACACTGTACTAGCCATTTAAGTATCTTTCTGCACTTCTAGGATGTTGAAGAGGCTAGTGTTAGGCAAAAGAGCTTTTCTTGGACATGATTTGGTGAAAAACCTTAAGTGATTAGAGCTGTAACTCTCCAACCGTAATGTAAATGCTTTCTTTAGCTGGGCCATTTTATGCATCTTTTAGAATGTAGCATGCGCATTAGTCCTGCATAATTGCTTGTGAAGAAAAAGATATTTAGGATCTAATTGATCTATTCATAAGCTAATGACTTAATCTCTCTTAATTTGTGATTGATAATCGCATGTATGCATGACAGTGCACTGTATTAATCTGAATGTCTTAATGTTCCCCTTTCTATTGTAGCACGGTGGTGATCAGTGGTATGACTTTGATGATAGCCATGTCTATCCGATCGGCCAGGAAAAGATAAAAACTTCAGCTGCTTATGTTCTTTTCTACAGAAGAGTTGCGGAGGTATAACATTAGATTAGCATTGTCAATTTCTGAAGAACTACGTCGAGATTGACTTATTAACAGTTTTGCAATCTTAGACCTAAAATTCTTTCGAGTCCATTATTAACTATTAACTGTATCATGGTGGGAGCTAAAGCAGTAAGACCATAAAGAGGAGAATATTTTTAGTGAATTTAAGAAGAAAACACATGTAACTAACTGCTAGAGGAAGAATGTTTAGCTTTTTATTAGAACATAGGAATTTTTTCTAAGAAGGGGTTTGCTTTCAGTGTCCACTCAAATGTATGTTGTACAACTGAGTGTAGATTGAATCATTTGATCAGCAATTTTGCTTCTATCTGGATGTGCTGTCTCAAATTCAGAATTTTGTTTTAATGCTTCTATATTTTCTGAGTAGCTTGAGCTCGTAAACATTCTATATATTCCTGGGACAAATTGAGCAAAGATTTTAATCCATTGTAAAGCTTTTATAATTCAGTCTTATGGCTGTTTGTGGATGGAATTCTTCTGCACGCATGGAATGTGTATGTCAATGTCATCCCCCAGGGCTTAAACTGTGTAAAACAACAGCAAGGTCTGGTAAATACTATGTTTTCCTTAGCTTTGAGTAATTTTTGGATATTTATTTCGCCGAGCATGATAAAACAAGGTTCTTCAATATATGGATCTTCATTTATGTGAAAGAATTTGCGGCTTGTACTGTTTTCTTATTGTGAGGTTGCTGGATCTTCCTACATATCTGATTTGTGTTAATGTACTGACACAGTCCGAGTTATATAAGAAAGAGGGTGCAGTGCAGCATAAGGTGATTTCGCTAAGTAAGTTATCAAAACTATACCTTCATCGCTGTTGAACTTGCTCAAAATGGTTGTTGAAGTCTGTCTCGGACCCTTGAAGAAATCCGATTGTGATGAATTCAGTTTCCTGTCGAAGTTACTCTGGAATTATCTCCTAGCATGCATGGTCCGAAGTTGGCAGGACGATTTATCAGGTAGAAAATAGAAAATTTCGTCCAATTTACATGGAGATTTCTTTCAGCAACCACATAAAAGTGAATGCAGAATTAGGTCTCAGGAGCTTTTACAATGCTCTGTTGCACAGATTATCGAGAAATTTGTCTCCTCCTCCGAACTTGGAAAAGAAAGAGAAAAATTAGCCGACGATTCTAGGTTTCGACAACCATCATGTTACTGAAAAATACAGAAGGGAAACACAGAATTAGGTGAGAGAGGAGCAGAGAGAGGAGACAGCAAAGAGAGGGTTTTTTTTTTTTTTTCTCTCTAATTTCATTCACTAACAGTTCTTATCCTTTTATAGCCCTAGCTTATAATGAACCTACACAATCTTTCACATCATCTTTACATATAGCAACACTCCTGTAAAAATTACCTTGAACCTTGAGGTGAGATCAGAAATGGGTATCAATCAAAATTGAAAGTTTCTCATCAGAGAGAGAGAAATTCTAATTGCACAGAGCTCGCATGGAGTTGTCTGAGGACTTGGTACCAAATTTAATATACTTACCATACCATATAAAATTTTGAAACTTTAACATAACACTCACAAATCATTAGATATATAACAAACCCAAATCTACTCGCCCTCAAATCTCATGTTTTGCACGCACGTTAGATTAATAAGTAATGTTAAACTACGATATTTGGTCGAAAAGTTAGTACCGATTATTTCTACAAAAAGTTTAATTTCTCCGATTGTGTGAATGAGCTTTTGACGCTAGTCGAGCAACAATAGACTTTAACGATGGCAGACAAGAGATCAAACTTTTGCGGAGCATACTCAATTTTTTAATTGTAAAACATAATTATATGTCGATTATTAAATACTATATCAAAAATATCGAGTAACGAGGCTAAAACTAGAGCATGCTTAAAAAATACTTATTCAAATCGGACTATACATATAGTATGTAATTAAATTAACAATGTTATTATTAAATCTATACATAAAAGAGAGAGTGAGAAAAAAGTGAGAAGAAGAAAAGCTTTAAGTGTAAGTAATTGTTGATTATATGGGAGGGCAATATAGAGATTTCAAAAGTAAATATGAAGTAATCTTTTAGAAAAGACCTACTCAATCACAGGCAGAAACACTATATGCACATACTTCCAAAATACCAACTACATGATTTGACATTACAGATTCTGTACTCAGCTCCCTCTTCCCCACACCACCGACAACCCCCCCCCCCCCACCTACACATTCACACTCACATTTATACTATACAACCCTCTCTCTCTCTCTTTCATTCCGTCTCGTCTTTTTTCTCTGCAGCTATTTCAATTTCCATTTTCTTGTATACACACACACACATACATATACATATACATATATGTGTATGTATGTATAACCTCCGAGCAACATCTCTCGTGCTAGAACTACATGTAAATTCATGTTGGAGAAATCACGGTCTATTACTAGATGGCTTTTGTGGGATGGTACCGTGCATAGGACCCACGTATCAGACAGATCCACGATGGAAATCTACCGCATGCATCACCGCACTGTTATCATTTTCTTGTGCACTAGAAAGAAAAGCTGTATCCGTGTTTATATATATATATATATGTATATGTGTGTGTGTGTATATGAGCTCAAAAGGATCCAAGCTTCGTTGTTTCAGTGGTTGATGGGTCTTGTTAAATGAAACAAACAGTACCCCCAGAAGCAGACTGTCCGATCTCTGTGCGTGTTCTTGCGACAGAATAAGACAGGGAAGGCGTATATATCGTGTATATAAAGTGTGTGGATATGAAACCCTACTGCTAAAATTAAGAAAAATTAATCTAATATAAAACAATTTTTTTTATCTCAAATTAATCTAATTTGTTTAAGATGTTAGTTTGCCAATCAATTTTTACACCCAAAAAAAAAATCTATATATCTTGAGCATCTCTTGCTCTTATATATACCATATTATTTTTTTTTAGTAAAAATTTATATATTTTAATAATCGAAGTATTGTTTATATAATTTAAAAAAAGATATAGTCTGATTCGAACTTATAATCTTTATAAAAATAGTGAAAATACCGAATATTTAGAATAAAAAATGGTCAGAATAACTTTTAAACGAACAGAGTACTTTTTTAATCGGACAAATTTTGACAATATAACTCGCTAAGATTCCACTAAAGTTTAGTGACATTATTGGGGTTAGGTTATAGGTTGCGAAAATTAAATTCTTAGTAGTCCGACACTCGTGCCATAGACCCGTATCGTAAGAGACCACGTATTGATCGAATAAATTATATAAGTTGATAAATTATATTTGGTTCACAAAAAATTCATCATCTCAAAACTCCTATCTTAATGTAAATAATGCATAGTGTAGAAAAATTCTCACAGTGTTTTTGATTACTTACAAGACTCAAGTAAGTAAGTTAAATGAGAGAAGAAAAGTCAAAGTAAAAAAATAATTAAAGCTAGTAGCTTTTTCATCCCTATTTTTAGTCCTTTATATATATATACATACATATACATATAATAATTTAAAAAAAGAACAAAGAAAAAAGAAAAGAAGGAGAAAAGCTAATAGTTGGGTGTTAGAAGCGAAGCTAGTAGAAAAGCACTTTGGGTATCCCAAGGTGGAGTACTACTTTCTTGAAAAGGAAAATGGAAAGAGAGAAGTCACGCTGAAAAGAATCCGTCATACACCTATATATATATATGTGTGTGTGTGTGTATATATATGTGTGTGTGTAGTTGTGGATGTATATGTATATCATCTGGTTGGCCAACCCAAGCCGAAGGCATTGTAATTTAGGACAAAGTTTGGGTATCCCAAGGCCATTCTGTATGTATGCTTGGCCAGCATATATATATATATATACATACACATACATCCATCTCTAAATTCTGCATGATTTTTGTGCCATCAAATTCGGTGTCTTCATTGTTTATTTTGCTCATATCCATTTTCACCCTTGACCACCTTGACAGTTGACATGATAAGTTTAGATTTTATGTTAAATTAATACAAATTCATCAAAAAAACATATATACACACACACACATATATATATATATATACATGTATATATATATATATGTTACATCTTTAATAAATATAATAATTACCACCCAGTAAAAGTATTTATTTACTCACAAATAATAATGAATAGATACTCCAAATATTTTACAAAAATTATAAAAACAGAATTTAAAGGTGTATTTAATTATATTTAAAAAGTTAAAATTTAATTATTTAATTTATTTAATGCACATTAATTCTTTTATTTATATGTGTGTGTATATATATATATATATATATAGATTTTGAAGACAGACAAAATAGATATACAAACACACCATAAGAGATTAACCAAGACATAACATAGCCTAAAGAAAATGGGTAATAGCCAAGAGTACTATACCACAAACTGGTGTACAGGTCAAGTGCTCCTCTCTGTCACAATAGCCAAGCTGGCTGCTTATTCTGTATTGCATGTGTATATATACATATATGTATATGTATATATATATATATAGAGAGAGAGAGAGAGAGATATAGAGAGAGGGAGAAGAGTGTGTATAAATATGAGCACGCAGTTAGTCAATATAAGGAATGTTGTTCACTTGAGGTCATAAATATATACATATATATATATAATTTAAAAAATTACATACATACATACATATATATATATATAATGTGTGTGTGTGTGTGTGTGTGTGTAAGTATAATAGAAACTCAAGATAAAGGAGTCATTAACTAATTAATGTCATCAGATATAATAAACAAGGTGAGAGATTTAAATGAAGAGCTTCCTCTTTGGTACTTATAATGAAGAAACTTCATCATCAACCTCAAATCTTAATTACAATACATACAAATACAACTGGCTTAATTAATTACTTGAGTTAATTTACTCAGAGAAACATACATAAGTTTTTATTATACATATACATATACATATACACATACATAAATATATATATATATATATATATACCATTGTTTTAGTAGAACCCATTAGACTTTGAAGCTCCTTCAGCAATTGTCTGATCCAGTTTTGCTTACTTATTGCCATCCAGCTTTAATCCAAAGTGAATATGAGGAAAATGTGCCCACTGCAAAAACCAAATATATATTACTTATAATCTCATTCTACTAATGAATCAGCTGATCATAACCATCAAAATCACAGAGTTATTAACTTCTTACAATATATATATATATTTATATATGTATATACATTCTTCAAATCAGATTTGAATTGCAATCAAAACAATCTAATTATGACTGTATATAACATTTCCATGTAATCATTAAAGATTGCAAGAAAAGAGACGAAGACAGAAAAGCTTTGATGAGGTAAGGGAAAAAAAGAAACTATTATGTGCTACCATGATCATCACAAATGCACCGTAGAGTAAGTTCATCGACACACACATATACATACATACACATATATATATATGTCAGACATGCATATATGCATGAGGACGGACACAGCAACCCACTCTTTATGCACCATTAAAAAGAACATAATTGTACATCATCTCGATTGCCTTTTATGTTTTGCTCACAGCTTTTTCAAAGGAAATACATCATATGGAATTTGAATATGATCAGAGTAATATATTACATGTGGTGGACAATCATACAGTCCTACCAGATGGAGTAACTTCAACATTCATACATTCAAAAGCTGAATACTAAATTTTCCATGATGAACTTTCCTTTTATTTTTACTAATTAATTGTTAAGATGTTATGGTATTTAATGGACTTACATTTTTGGCTGCTGTGCTAAATGCTTCCCTGTGGCTGATGTCAGGATTACTAGCCTTAATCCTTTGGATTTCTTCCCTACAAGACCAGTCAATGAATCAAACAATTTGCCTATACATATACATACATGCATATATATACATATGTATGTATATGAAAAAGCAGAGATATGGGAATTAACCAGTGGGTTTAATGGGGAAACTAAAAGGCTGAATTTACTTACTTAATAAACCTGTTATATGCAGAAGGAACTCGCTGCCTCTTCTCTGGCGCTGCAGTGTAATTAACTTTCAATATACATATATACACATATACATATATATATGATCTTTATTACAATAAAAATATAAGGTTATATTAATAATTATAATTTAGGGTTGGATGGGTGTGGAGGGTTAATGAAAGGTGAAAATTTTGCTTGTGAAAAGTCACCATCTTGGATGGACCAAGAAATGAATGAAGAGAAAAGATGAGACCTTTATTATTTACCCACATATATTTATATGTATAGCTATGTGTACGTGTGTGTGTGTGTATATATATATATATATACATATATCTACGTGTGGCAGTTTTCCATATATAAACACACATGAATCAGAATTTCCATGTCCACAGCATATACATATATATAGTAATTGGTCTCATCTGCAATGCATATCTTACTTATTTACTCAATGAATTCTTAAAATATATATATATATATATATATATATATATTATACGAGCACCAAATATATAACTTTCACGCAGTAGGACAGACATATATGATATATGAGAAAAAGGGCGAAAGAGTAAGAGGGAGACTAACGAGGAATTGGAGGCATTCGAGGTGCTTCATGCTCTATCGGTTGAAACGCAGAAAACCTACCGCATTTCGAAGAAGAGCCGAATTCCTTGCTTGAATATTCAGAGCTTACATGCGGCTTTTGCAACTTCGACAAAAGGAAACAAATCAAGAACTTATAATTGGAAATTACAAACTCAGTGAGTTACATTATATTTCGTAACTAAAAGACTATCTAACGTAGTTATATTTAGTATTGTGAGCTCGAGTTTACGATGACTGCAAGATATTAGGTAAAGAAATTAAAAAGAAAAAACAGAAAGGTGAAATTGAATCAAAGTAAATTAATTTTGAATACCTGAGGATCATGGAGAGGGAATGTTTGAAGTGAAGCTCCCATGTTTACTGAGAGCAGATTGGCACAGTGCCCGCATCTGACTGTTACAATTGTGAACAAACTTGTGCATGGAACACTTACCTGCAAACATTCATTTCCTAGTCAACATTATAATATATATATATATATATATATTGAAAATAATAGTTTGTAATAACACAAACTAAAGCTTGAATTTTTCTATTACTCTCTTATACTTCTTCCTTCTATTTTCAACGAAGTATTAGGTAGAGCTGCTACATTTTTTAAAATTTTCCTGACAATAAACACACAGATATGAATATACAAATATATATACATATATGGAATGCCTGAAAACTTAATCTTTCATGAGGACTTGGGGATCCAATTCTATAGATGGATATCACTACTTTCCTTCTTTTTCTGTGGTACATATATATATATATATCTGTATACATACACATATATATCCTGCACTAGTAAATTGAAAACTCAAGCTACTAAACTAGTCTTATAAAAAAAATTTGCAACAACTATGTGTATCAAAACCCTAGTGTAGTAGTGGAAATGCCCCATTTATATTACCTGGGAAACATTACAACTATAGATCAATTCTAGACCAAGCAACAATGCATATATATATATATATATGTATATATATGCATGTATATATACATAAGTAAGGATCACTCTGGTCTCCAGATCTGCTAAATGTATATAGGAAACAAGAACAAATATCAAAAATTAGGCAGAGAACACTTAGAAAATCAACTTAACCTTTAAATATCTTGGAGGCTGGGAAGTGGGATCAATCTATTAAGGAAGTTTAAGGGAGAAAAATGAGAACTTTTCCGTCAGGAAAGTCTCATACCAAGCAAATCGAAAGCAGAAGAAATGAAAAGAGAGGTCAAGACAAGACAAAAACAAGTGTAGATTAACAAGAATTAATTAATCAGATGAAGAATTAACCACTACTTAGTTAAACGAATAGCAGTTTCCTTCCTCTATAATAGGCTGCAAGTTCAAGTCAGGATGGTGTACTTCCTTGTGTGGTCACTTGGAATTTGTTTATATGGTGTTATAGTTGGTGTCTATATATCATTATATCATGTAGCACTGAGTGTATGGGATCTTAATCAATAAGATAAGGAGATTGACAAATTGAAAATGAAGACAAGGAGGGAAAGAAAAGATGAAGAAAGAGTTAATGGCAAAGTCTTTTACAGTCAAGTTTCTATTAATACATATATATATACATATATGTATATTCATGGCCATAATGGATATATACAAATACCAACAGTTGGCAGTAGCAGCAGGGCTTGCATAAACCTCACATGGGCAATAACTAGGAGCTGGATATTATTTGTGTTGAATTCTTTCTTCTGATTTTTTTGGCAGCTGACACCACAAGCAAAAGGATAGAGAAAGATACAAAGAAAAGAAGGCCAAGAGAGAGAGATGAAAAAGACATGACTAGAACGGAAATTAACAAATAAAGATGATGAATAAAGAAAAGATATTTGAATCATCATCAATGGGGATCCATTTTACTGATCCTTGTGCAGCGTTTAAGATCTGATCATCATCATCATCTCCATTTTTTGTCCCTCTCTCTCTCTCTCTCTCTCTCTCTCTCTCTCTCTCTCTCTCTCTCTCTCTCTCTCTCTCTCTCTCCTTTTTATTATATTGTTATTTATCAGAAAGAGATGGGTGAGGAAGAGAGAGAAAATGAGCGAGAGATATAGAGTAAAGTAGTTTAATACAGTCATGTTATGATCAAAGGAGGTATTGAATGACAGAGAAAGAGGTAAAGCATTTTGTGTATGTATATATATTTGATTTTCTTTTTTCAGCTCTCCTTCTCTCTCTTTCTCTCTCCATAGCTCTTGCACAAAGAAAGTGAAACAAGCCCTTTGTACCAAAAAGAAAGACAAGGAAGAAACTATGCAAGAACACTCATTAATTACTATTTATATTTTGTTAATCAAAATCTTGATCTATGTCAATGGAGCTACAGATACAGAAGAACCCATATGTTCTAAACCAAAAAAGTTAGAAACTTTTACTCATTATAACATGTAATTGTGGAAGAATAATGACCAGGATCTAAATTAAGCATATGGACAATATATAGATTGCATCACATGAAATAAGAAAGAAGATACAAGTGAGAAATGAAAAGAGAAAACCAGAAGTCTGCATATGATATATATAAATATAGGAGGAGAAGAAAGATCCCATCTTGGACTTTTGCTTTCACATTGGAGGAGAACCCTGATCCCGGTAGCCCTAGTATTTATCTGCTCAAGCCTTGTATTAATCTGCTCAAGATCATCTTTTTCTTTTTGACCCTTGAAATTGTTATTTTTTTTCCTCTAACCTAATATTTGGCTAGTCTTATATATTAATATTGTCATCAGTGGACTTCAAAATTAGAACCTGGGTCATCATCATTCCATGTTATTTTTATATAATTAACAAATCTTCATATGTTTTAGGGTAAAAGACTGAAATTTTTTCTTGCATCAAAGGACGGAAATTTTAACTCCGATTCATTTTCAAGGGTTTGAGAAAAAACCCACTTAAAAGAAAAACAAAAAGAAAAAAAAAAACCACTTGAAATTTCTCATAAAATATGACATATATGCGGCAGATTCCTTTGGGATTTCCAGGTAAAACAAGGAAACCCCTTTGATCTAGCGAAATCTCAGAGGAACTGGATTAAAAAAATCCTTTATTCCCATATTTGGAGACCCTTGAAGCTGGATTGCACCTTTTTATAGTTAAACCCCAGATCACTCAACCACAAACAAGAAAGATGGAAACTTTAACATGGTACTGTAAATGGGTCAGTACCGAAAACAACATGCACATCATGACATGAATATGAATTGAGTGCTGTTTGAAAAAAGAAAAAGAGAGAGAGAGAGAGAGAGAGAGAGAGGGAATTGAGTAGTGTACCGCTAAAATGGTGTTGCAGAAGTTGCAGTGAACATAACAAACACGTTCAGAAGCCAATTCCAGTGACATTTTATACGTATATATAAATATATTATCAGTAACCAAATTTGCAGATATAGGTATATATGATGATCCAGAGATGAAACTGAGAATTCCCTTTAAACAAGAAAGACGGCTAGCAAAGGAAATGAGTAGATCAAGAATTTAAAAAGAAATTTAATGGGGTAGAGAGAGAGAGAGAGAGAGAGAGAGAGAGAGAGTAAAAAAAGAAAAAAGAGGTAAAGAGATGGAATTAAAAGAAGAAGAAGAAGAAAAGAGATGATAGCAGTAAAAACAGTTAATTTAATAGAGAGAGAAGAAGAAGAAGAAGAAGAAGAAGAAATGGACAAAAAATGTGAAAGGACTAGACTGGTCGGGAGAGTCAAGTGGGGCAAGTGGTTCTTCCTAGAGAATTAAAATGGGGGAAGAGAGTAAAATTATGATTGATGGAATGAGTGGTGGGTGGAGTTGGAATTGAATGGAGTACTCTTGTATATATGTATGTATTTACACACGTACACACACACACACTCACACACACACACACACACACAGACATATATATATAATATCATCTATAAGAAGATAACAATTCTGGCTTTCTGTAGCGGACGAGGGGGGCGAGATATTAATGTTTTGGAATGTTTAGGGATGAGGGTAAGGCAGACACAAGTCTCTTCACATATACCTGTGAGTGAGTGAGTGAGTGAGTTAGTGACCTTGAGAGCCAGAGAGACAGAGAGAGAGAGACAGAGAGAGAGAGGGTGAGAGAGGTTTGGAATTTTATTGGGATTCTAAATAATCAATTGGGACAAATATTTCCCTAATTTTGCAGACAAATATGTATATGAAGAGGCTTTATTATAAAAATTAATTTTGTATTTCACCCATATTTTAGTTTGATCTTTTAATAAATTGTAGTAGTTTAATCGACTTATTATTAAAAAATAAATAAATTTTACAATATATAATTATATAAATTTTATCTCGTAAAAAATATAGATAACATGATCATCAAGTATAATTTCATTTTCTATTTAAATTTTTTTCTAATTTTACAAATCTAAACCCGATACGATGCTAAGTATCTTTTTCACCTTTGCTTTATCTCTCAATTCACACCATATAAATATGCTTCTTTTAGCTTTGGTTTATCTTTTTTTTTTTTTGTAAATTTAATTCATTTTTATTTTAAGAGTTAATTGAATGATGATGTTTAGAAAATAAAAAATCATGAGTTAATTTGCAACAATTAAAATATCATGATAGGATCAAACTAGAAAAGGAAAGGATATCATCTATACATATTCCTGTTTTTCATAAATTTGGTAACTATAATTGAATGTAAATAATGTAAGTTTTTAAACAGGAATTTGTAATCGTGATTCCCGCATGCCAAAATCCTGCAATATTTGTCTCCGAAAAAGAACCAAGCACTATATTAGCTTTTGAGTTCTTCTACAAGATCACATCCTATGGTCCTCTCTTCACATAGGAGATGCTCATATTAGATGCATCTGATTTTTACCACATTCATGAAGACAATCTCTTTATAAAGGTTGAGAATCAGTAGAACTTGACCTAGTATATCCACGACTTACATGTTACCTTTGGTTTATCTCCTTAGAACTAAATGAACATCATCAGTACCTTTTATATCTATGTTGTCATTTGCAAGCAAGAATGAGTTTTAATATTGTTCTTGAAAATACATGGGTTACTACTCTTTCGCATTCCAAAATCGAGTTGATAGTAAAGCAACACATATGAGTGGCAGTGGACCTATATAAGAAGAACTCAGCTTTTAATTACAACAATAGTGACCTTTTAAAGTAGAAATATCTATTGAAGGTATCGGCTGAGTAATTTCAGATAAAGGAATATGAACTTGATGAAGGACAATGCATGAAGCTCGAAGAGGTGATAAGGAAAATGTTTTAACAAAGGAATAGATTTTGAGTAAAAATCAATTAGGGGGTCGTAGTGTGAATGAGAATCAATCAAAGCCGGACAAGTTGTTTGTTTTACTCTACAACTACTTGTGTTGGGTAAACTGTAATGAAATGTTTGTGAATACTAAGTTCTTGTAGGTTTCTGAATAAAACTTAGTTAAGGATGTTTTCATGGTTCAAAGCTTGGTGAATTAAAGCTTTTAAAAGCTTCTGTAATCGTTAATTATTCAAGATCATCCTATAAAGTTGTTAAGAAAAAAATAAAAAAATTGATGATGATTAGAGGAGAGCGTTTCAAACAGATAAGTAGAGACGAAAAAATAATTGAACAAACACTGTTAAAACAAAAGAGGATGACAAAATAGATAAAAGTAAATGAGAGTAAAAAAAATAAGGATGACCAACGAACGGTGCTCAAGATTTTCTATGTTGTTATCAGCTACCAATATAACATTTATGCGGTTTTATGATAATATGACATGTTAATTAGAAGGTATTAATTTGATTGTTTACTAAAGTGTTTATTTGAAAAATTTTCAAAACTATAATGTTTGTGTAAATACAAAGTTGCGAAATGATTAATTTGCACAAAAGTATATAGTGAATAAAATATTCGAGTGTTTAAACTATCACATTTTTCTACCCTACTTCAATACGCATTTCCATTATTTTTTCATCTTTCCTTTTTCCAATTGCCATCATACTCCTCTCTCACTCTTATCTCCTTAATCATTGATATCTCATTTTCTACTTCTTACTTTAATATACAACCGATTACAAACTTTCATCTCTCTTTTTAAACCCTCGTGTTGTTGCTTTATTATTCCTTTCTTTCATCTTATATTGTCGACTTTTTTTAATTTCTCAGTAAAATTAGTGTTCGGAGTTATGTAATTTAATTAACAAGAAAAAAAAAATAGTAACAAAAAGTAATGATAAAATCTAAGGTTATTTTTTTTGTATTTTTGAAATAATTATTCTATTTACGTTTCGACTATCCAACACTATGCAATTTTTACACACTTTTCTTAGCCGAACATGCTTTAAAATAGTTTTATATTCCTGAAGAGCATAATATACCCATCTAAATTAGCATCTAAAGCTAATCTCGCATAAAAAAAATTTAGATTATATAGTGAATTACTAATATACAACAACAAAACCGGCTTAAATATTCTAAGTTATAATTATAAAAAAATACATTTTAGAGAAAAAGAGAGAGAGAGAAAGAGAGAGAGAGAAAGAGAGAGAAATTCATAGCCAAAATTTTTCTTCACAAATGGGGGGGAGTGGGGTAAGGAAAAAGAAAAGACTATCCCTTTTTAAGAGGGAAGATATAAAAATCCCACGTGACATAGGTCTTAGCCGTGGACAAAAGAAGGTGTTTTGTTCCTTTTATTGGTAATATATAAACTATATAATATATATCTCAACCAACATGAAATTAATATGATATCGTGTGGAATTTTGAAAGCATCATATGATTTCCCCATCACTATACTAGTACACTAGAAACTTGTGGATACTATTCGATTGTACTATATATGTAGACCATAGAGCTTTAGTGCACATTATCCTCAATCAATATATATATATATATATACACACACACATAATATATCGTATAGACATACGTATGTTACGAGACTTTTTTCAATGCTTTAAGAGAATATGCCATCTTTAATTCTTTTCTATATATTTTATTAGTCAGATAAATCTTACATATTAAATCATCTAACTATCCGATTAACCGATTTAAAAAAAGATTACTAAAAATACGATCATTGAATTCGTAGATAGAATATAAGAGTTTTAAACTTTGAAGCTTAAAATTTTAATTTAAAGAAAATTTGTAAAAGAACATGGTATGATCAAAACATTCCCAACGGTATACCTATATATAATAGGAGATAATATATATCAGCACATACCCATTATATCAAAATGCCTCTAAATCTGACTTTAAATACAACAATGGTAAACCTAGCTAGATGATAATCAGATATGGACTTGGGTACTTTCAAACTCTTTTTAACTTTTCTTTTCATCATGAAGCTGAACTTTGGCGAACACCGGTTGGAGTAACCAAGTTGAAATAAAAATACATCGTAATCGAGCTGATAAATGAATCATTCTACGACACTAAACTATGATGATCAAAGGGATTCTTTTGACAATCCTATTAGCAAAATCAGTTTCTAACTTGGAAAGCAAGCATAAAGGCAAATTATATTATTATTTGTGCAGATGTATTTAAAACAACAGATGACAAAAAACACATCATAATGACACAGAGAAGAAGTTAAATAATGGGGGCCAAAAAAGAGAGACTAAAAAGTTTTTAAGGTCAGTGGTCAGCTACTCTCACCCACCTTTGGGTGGGTGATGTAGTTAAAGGTGTAAAAGACCTTCCACTGGCATTTCTATATTTGTACAGAAATTTTAAATCCTACCACCAATCGTAGTTTCTCCTCAAATCATTACTACTGCTATAGTTGCCAAATCTGGAAGATGAATATCTGTGATAAGAAGCCTTACTAGAAGAAGAATGAGGACTTGAAAAATGACCAATGGATTTTGTCGTTGAAATCTTATGACTCTCTTTAGTTGTCTTATGGCTCTCTTTAGTTACCCTTGAGAGGGACCTCCAATGTTTACTTTTGGTTTTTCGAGGAACAGTTTCAGGATCTTCCGAAATCCAGCCACCTCTCTGTTTTGCTTTTTGTGGTGTTGTGACTCTTCCATCTTTATATACAATCCTTTTCCTCTTGGACTTGCCAAGTTCAGAGGGAGCAGACTTGAAACCCGAGTAGTCTTTATTTTCCCTTTGGGGTCTGAGAGGTGGGGTTGATAACTGATGATTCCTTTTGCCGACCTGAATATGGCCCAGCAGCCTAATTAATAATATTACAAAGGAGATAAATAGTTCCATGAAAGGAACAGAATAAAGTGTACAGGCGCCTATGATTTTGAAATAACAAGATTTAGAGAATACTTGCTTTGAAAGAATTTGTGCACTCGCGTGCAAAATGTCCTCTTTCACCACACCTAAAGCAAGAACTAGGCGAACCCATGCCCATGGTTTCCCCACGTAACCTTACACAAGCCTGCATAAACAGATTCTCATATTAACAAATGGCATTATGAAAGATATGAAACAAAATCACAGAATTCAGAATGCCTCGTTATCACATCAAGATAGAGAAGTATTTCAAAAACACAATGCTTGTGGCAGTTCTGAGACATCTTGGAGTACATATGCAAGGAATTAAAACATTTAAATTGAATTTTCAAACCAATCAAATGGAGATATACCATGGCTCCCCTTTTTTACTTGTCATATATCGATTTGTTACATATGAACCTAAGAACGTCAACCACTACTTAGCATAGCAATTCATGTAACTAAAAGATCAAAATTTCCTGCAACAATTATGTGGGGGATGGGAAACTGACTACAAATCCGAAAAGTCAATAGCAATTCAAGGGTCAATTTAGGTCCCATCATAAACAATTACATAATGTATTTGTGATGTAATCAATAATTTTTTTTTTTTTTTGAAATACAATGAATCAACGATAATTAAGCTGCAGTATGTCCAAGATGCATTGAAAAATTTGAATAGACTGCATACCCAACTTTACAGGCCTTGCATCTCTAAATTGGATATATGGATAGACATTATTTGGATTTAAAAGTTATAAAGAACAAAAAAAAGTTCTACAAATGAGAAGTACGGTATTGCAAAAAAATATTAGAAACAAAATATTGCAGTCTTCAGCCAAGTCATAGAGGATACTAGGGTAGAAAAATCCAGGATATCCAAATACAAGACAACAAAAAACCAAGTGTACCTTATAATAGATTGGAACAATTTCTCTTATCAGCAGCTATCAGATTTAGTCAAATGTACTTTTTACATATACCCATTTCCTAATAACAGCAGCTTAGCATCAACCCACCAGTCCCACACCTGAACCACTAGTTATTACAAAGAATGGAAGAATTATGACTTACCAAGCTAGTATGACCTAGCTCACACAGTTAGTAGCAAGAAGAAGTTCTGAACTAATAGATGAGCAATCAACTACGACATATGATAAGTTGAATTATTTCGCACATTACTGAAGGAACTCAAAGGTGATTTCACCATGTCTTCATCTTTATTTATCATAAGATTCATCAGAAATAATTTGAGATTAATGCTTAATAATTCCAATGATAAAGAGGGCCTGGAACAAGTTGTGATCATGTGGTGGGAGTGAGATCCTAGACTACACCGTCAATATAACGCATTTCTCCAAATGTACATTTTACCATATCAAACATAAAACTCCCATCTGCCAACACTAGTAGCTTAGCATCAATTGACAGACCCATAATGACCCTTCTAATCCAATAAATGTAGCAAAAAAATCGTGGCTTACCAAGCCAGTATGACCCAACTGACCGCATTTGTAGCAAGAAATAACTCTTGGACCAGCATCAACGGGACTCACACAACTTAAGTGGCCGAAATTCTTGCAGGCATAACACTGTATCTCCTGATAAAAAACAAAACATCCAAAACAAAGTTAAAGACAGAATTCCATATCAAATTCAAATTCAGAAAAGACAAACTTCACAAAGGTCACAAATAGGAGTTCGAACAATTTAACCAAGGGAAACAGAAAAAACCTTCAGATCATCTTCGACATAATCATTCCGGCATGAAAACATATCATGCCCAGCATCTCCACATTTTAAACACATGTTACCAGTCTTAAAGACACTGTTGTGTTTCTCTGGACAGTCCTTCGCGTGGTGGCGTCCATTTTTGCAAATAAAGCAATTCTGTACCTAGAAGATCCAAGTAATACTTGTGTCAATACTTGAGGTATATTTACCCCATACCAAAAAGAAGGGAACCTTAAAGTATAGAAATGAAAATAGCAAGAAAGACAGAGATACTATATTCAATATTGGGATAATGAAGGACACAAATCCCAGACATGTATCTAGTGCTCAATGTTCAACATTTTTAAAAGAAGTGTCAAATTCTGATATAATATCTGATCAGTAGTCTTCTTTTTAAATAGGGAAAAAACGAAATGTTATTCCGAAGGTGCCAAGCGATACCACCAAGTATAGTACCTGGTTGTTCAGGAAAGGCAGTGCATGTACATTAATTTTGTATAATGATCAATATCAAATGCGCATCTTCTCTCAGTCAAAAGATGGAAATATACAAGAACCAGGAAGGAATATTTGTCAATACAGCAATATATTGGGCATAAAATAAACTGATGAGGAATAAAATGGAAGCCTGATCGAAGCAAAGTACGTGATATAGAGGGAAGCTGCAGACAAAGACGAAGAACCAAACAATAGGCAGACCAACTAAAAAATAAAAGAAACAAAGTTTAAATTTCTGCATTTTTTTGTTGGTGCAGTGGAAGGATGGGTTTCAAAAGTATGCTTTGATACTAATTGACATAGGACACTGTGATGGAGCAAGATAGAGGAAATCAAGGGTAACAATGAAAAAAGGAAAAAACAACAGACAAGAACAAAGGAGACTACAATGATAAAGGGAAGAGCACAGACAAAGAAATATAATAATAACCAAAATCCTAGCAATTAATTCTCTATTCATCATCTCTTCTATAGTCTACATCAAGTAATCATTATACACGCACTAATTACAATGGAATAAGGAAAATACAACAACAAGAAAGACAAAACTCAAAAATTTCTAAATCTGAATAGAGCTAGAAACCTACTATATCTTGTTTCTTAAAAATAAAGAAACCTACTAGATCTACCTATACGGCCTAAATAATTTCAAAATATTTAAATAATAATAGTTATAAAAATATTCCCATTAACTTGTCTTCGTTCTGATTCACAAAGTATATTGATTCCGATCCTTTGTTGAATTAACAGCCAAATCAGTTGAAAAGAAAGTGAAAAAAATTAGCTTTGTGCCCTCTCACAACAGCAACTCCATAAATCAAGTGAAGGAAAAACATTAATGATTGTACTGCTGGATTTACCAATTCATTCAATCATTTCCCCACATTTTTACTTAAAAAGAGGAATGTAGGCCAATTTGATTTATATTTCCCTCTTATTCGACAAAAATATGTATATGGTGTCAATAAAATTAGCTACAAGTCTGAGAATGCAAATCTTAATTATCAAAACATGCTCCTTAGCATCAGCACTACAAATAAAAAGACCCTCCTCTGCCTCCCCTCCCCTCCCCCCGCCCACCCTCTCCCCCGTCCAAAAAAAAACATCTGCCTCACACGATGTTTGGGCAAAGATTAATAAAGGAATAGTGAGGAAATAAAATGAAAGGAAAGAGAAATCTTTAAAGGAAGCGAAATGAGAAGTGTTATCGTCATTAGGATAACTAAATTTGAAATATTAAGAAAAATGATTGTTGCAATACTTTATTTAAAAAACTTCTCTTTAAAATTTTAAGCACTTTCCTTTTCCCTCCTTTTCTCCGAGCTTAAATGAATGAAAAATTACAATTTTAAGGTAAATGGGTTGATGTCACAATTTCTCCCTTTATAAATTAAACAAGAGAAAGAATGGTGAACATATCACTTTCTTTCCTCTCCTTCCGTTTCCCTCAATGCAAATATAATGCCAGAGAAGTATTATCACACAACCATGTAAACATCAAATTTTATCAACTCCAACGTTTAGGGAAAGATGGAAAGAGAGAGAGAGAGAGATAAAGCACATAGTACAAGGAGCTAACTCAATAATAAATTAAGATTTGCAATTGGATTTTATCCTTACAAACCTTTTGGCATTGTTTGGCACCATGGTCTAAACTGCCGCATACAAAGCATGGTTTCTTCCGCTTTATAGCTGAAGGACAATTCACTGCCATATGCCCTTCTTCACCACAGTTATAGCATGTTTCCCAGCCACTATCTGGAGGATCAAAGTACCTTGGTCCACGCTGATAGAACAAATTAACAGATATACTCAACTCAGCCTTTCACATGGAATTATATTTTTCTTTTTTTCAAAATTGCAGCTCAGAGCAACATTTTAACTCACAAGAAGCTTCCGGAGCACCATATTATCAGATATCTCAACAGCCTTTTGATCCAAAGATTCAACCATCTCTATATCCGTCATTGTTTCTGCCTTCTCATGTACCTCCACCTGGCCAACTGTATCTTCTTTTGCTTGCTCCTTGCAAATAATGCCCTGCCGCAGCAGAGTACAATTATTGCACTTAAGAAGGCAAACTGTTAATCCACATTTTTGCTACTTGCAACACTATAAGCTCATTAGACAAAAGCAGGCTTCTGAAAACCATACAAAAGTTGCAGGTTGGAGAAAAACAACCGAACTCATGGAATAAGAAAAGTAATAGACATTCTTAAGCACACACAGAGAGGTATATATAGAGTGCAAACATAACTGGACCATAATCATGAAATACCGATAACCACCAACAAATAATTGAACTATGTGCTGTCTTGTCAGTAGATGCACAATTTCAATTTAACGTCAAAATGTCAATTAACAAAAAGCACAATGCGAGCACGAGATGATACCACTTCTCCAAACAATCAATGGAGATAGTTATAAGAATCAACTGATCAAATACCCTGCAACTAACATGGCACTATAGAGGACTTCGATTTTTCTCAACCAAAAATTCGTTTCCCAATAAGAAGAGTAAAATTGGTATTTTCAAATTACAAAAGTAAGCTTTTATCTGAAATCAAACCCGATAAAGTGAAAATGTCTCCCTCCAAAATAACACTTAAACGGCATTCCATTGATGAAACTCCTAGGAATATAAATCAACATCAAAAGCTTACAGATGAAGAGTCTAATACTCACAGAGTTCTCTCCAATTTCCACTTCGACTTTCTTCATCTTCTTCTTCCTAACTTTATTTTTCTCTCTCACAACCGCAACCGCCTCACTACTGACCCCATCTGGCCCCGCCAAATAATCATCTGTTTCCTGGGAGGACGATGAGCAGAGATCCACTATGCTGCTCCCATTCGAATCTTCAAAAACAGAACCTACTTTCTGGTCTCGCTTTACAGCTCGCTTCAACAGGGCTTTCTCCACGATCTTCAAGCTCAGGTCCTCGTTTGCTTCTTCGTCGTCGCTACTGAGTATTACCACATCATTATTTCCTTCTCCGTCTTCTGCATCAAATTTACCCTTTCGCTTCTCTCTCCTCGCCATTATCAAAAACTCACAAAATCTCGATCCTGATCCCCGACGGTAATGACGAATTTGACCAGTTAATGGGGGAGGACGATGGTAATGGCAATGGCTAGGGTTTCTAAATTACCCTTCACGAAACTATTTTTTTAGAAAAATGGGCGACACGAGAAGAATTTTAACAGAATCTAATGCGTTAAATAGATATTGGACCCGGAATCCGGCCCGGGCCTAATCGGTATTCATTCCGGACTTTGGACCCGGAATTGGATCCGGCTCTAATCGGTATTCGACCCGGAATATGGACCGGGTCATTATAGTCCATAATCCTATATTATCATAAAGGAATTATCCGTTAACCAACCCAACATGCTCTTGAATCTTGATGAAGTGACTAAAAATAAAATATTAAGTTGGTGTATATAAAAAGTTATAATTTCAAAATAATTATAGATTTAAATATATATATCTTGTCCCGTTATGTTATATTTTTATTATGATTAATCAATTTTTAATTAATAAACTAATGAAATTGATATATATTATATGATATATTTAAAAAATATTACGATATACTTATAACTAAAGTTAATAAATTAAATAATAAAAAATAAATTATTAAAAGAGTTAAATGTTGTTTGTTCTATTATTATTGTAAAGAAAGTCAATAGTAATTTACTTTTTACTATTTTTGGTACTCGTAAAGTAAAGACTTACAAATCTCGTAAAAGCACGTGTTAATATTGTACAACAGAAAAACAGATGTGTTAATATTCTATAAATCGTAAAATAAGCTTAAATTCAAAATTTATTTCTGAAAAAAAAAAGTCATATTCTTTTATGAAAGCGTGACTTAACATCCGAGTGCTAGTATTGAAAAATTTAAGGTGTCTAATTTAAGTCACTATTCTCTTTCTATATGCATATCTATATAAAATAAGTTCGAACCATAAATCATAAAATTCCAACTTTATCCTTAGAGTAGATCTTTTAATTACTATTTTCATAGTTCTATATTATATTATTAGACTTTAAAACTCATTATAAGCGCTTTTAAAATTCATCATAAAGCTTAAAACGTACATACATAAGAAATATTTGTATGTAAAATATTTGAAAAACAACTAACAACTCATGGAAAATCAATAAAACGAAGCAAAAAAAAAAAAACTAATTTCAATAGTTGAATACAGTTGATATATTCATTAATCTTCCTATATTGAAAGTGGTTCACGATTCACGATATTGATTTGATTTTTTTTTGTCAAATATTTATCTAATTACCCAATTAAGTATATTAAGAAAATAAAATAAGATATTTTAACCAAAAATATTTTTACTACAAAATAATTTGGAACAAATATTTTATAATTAAATTAATAACCACTGTCTTTCTCAAAATATCGAAAGCAGTCATGAACCCTTAAGCTAAATTTTTTATTTTTTGAATCATCACTATTTTGTCATATGTAGATCATATAAATATATAATCACTACTCTCTAAATAGACAAATCTTTATACGTAGGTGATAATATTATGTATATGAAGTAGGAAAAAAAGGTTATCTTTACTATTTTGAAAATTATTATTGATCATGATCCCATATTTTTTAAAGAAAAAAATAATACTCTCGTTAAAAATAGACAAATAGTTTTGTTATTATTTAGCATATTTCCATCTTAAAAAAAAATAAGAAACCGAAGACATCAAATCTTCCAATGAAAAGCTCGACCTATCAACTTGGATTTATTTTCTTAATAATCAATAAAATCTAACACCTCCCATGATATATGCTGATTTTTGTATATTTTAGCATTTTACTACGTTAATAAATGATCAACTGAAAAAAATGAATATATTATATTTTACCATTCGTTTTATATATAACGAACAATAAGGATATTATTTTAATATGTCATGTATATTTAACTATATAAAATGAAGCTGCCATTATAAGCATCTCATTATAAATAAATTTAAGCTCATAAAAAGACTTCATCCTAAAAATAGGTTAATAAAGCTAATATAATAAAATATATATATATCTAATATGAGAGCAATTACTTAAATTTTTTCTATTGTCTCTTATTTGCATCTTTCTATATACTACCTTCAGGTGCCAAATTGTGATATTATTTTATGAAAGTAATAACACTTCGTACACTACTTTATTTCATCAAGTATTCTCGTACACAATCTTTCTCCTTTAAGCACCACCCTCTTTATGTGCTATATTCCCTTATATGTTTCATAAATCATTTAAAATCTCATAAACTTAAATATTAAAACTCTCATCGGACGTTCCTTTTTCGGCACACGTACTCCCCTAACATAACTATCGTTCATGAAAAGTCCACGAGTTTTGCATGTGAGACTAAACTACTAAATTTATCCACAAAGATCGTAAACATCTCTCCCATATGCTTGCTTGTTGGCTACCCGACCAATGTGGAATTCCTTTGTGCATTAAAACTTTGATCCTTTAACAAATTCCACATGTTATCTTTTATCCATTTATTCGCTATTTAATTTTTTTTTTCAGTAATTGTTTCCTTATTTTAAATAATATTTAGCTTATATCTCTGTATGTATTTTGTTGTAGAGTCAAATATTATATTATAATTTTTAATTCATTATAACTAATATTATAAATTATTTTAAAATTCAATCCAAATACATTATTATATTTAATTTTATCATATTTATATCAAATAACTAGTATATTTTATTCAATGACTTATGACGTTAAAATTTATCAGCCTTTATATTTTAATAAAAATGCATGTCTAAATATTTATTAATAAGTCCTTAAATTATGTTAATTGTGTGAAAGTTTTTAACAACTATCGTACATGTATATATATATAAGTAAAAGACACGTGATAACTTATATATTTTAATTTTTTTTTTAAATATTTGAACAAAATGTTAATATAATCTCGTACTTACATAATCTTTTAGGATAATCTTATTTAACATACAATTTTTATAATATAAATATAAATTTTATAAAAATTTAAAAATATTTTTGGCATAACAATATTTTTCACATAAAAATAAATATAAAGACGAGTTATTCGATAATCCGCTTTAATTCATCAAGAATGAATCGAGTAAAATTTTATAATTTAATAAAGTACGAGACATATATATATTGAAAGTTAAAAAATATGGGAGCATAAATTTAATTATATACGAGTTCTAACTCACAACAAGTATGATTACTAAAATTTTATTTTTATTTTTATTTTTAGTTATATTTAAATTAATCAAAATTTATATTTTATATATAAATTATATTTATTTTGAAAAAGAAAATCTTATTTAGCGTGGAAACGTGCGAAAATTAATTTTCTTTTAATAATTTTTTTAATTAGAGCTTTGAGAAGCGGGGGAAGTCTTTTGCCTACTTCTTCCGCATTTACCCTTGAACGAAATTACCAAAATACCCTTCCTCCAAATAAAGACCGGCAAAAACCATTTCCCCCTCTCGACCACCGTCTGGTGTGATCTCTTTTGCTCTCTCCTCTCCGTGTGGGAAAACAATAATCCAATCCCTCTTTCTTCTATCTTCTTTTTCTTCTTCTTCTTTTCTTCTACTCTTCTGTACAAATTTCAAATCGTTACACCATGACCGTGATGACGCCTGCCGCCATAGATGTATGCTTCCGAATTCCTTCTCTGCGTGTTTTTGCATAGTTAGTTAGATAAATAATACATACTTCTGCTTAATCCACTGATAATTTTTTACGATTTCGGGAAGGAATTGTCGAGATCGTTTTTTGTTTTATTTGGTGGTTTTTGTTCGTCGGTTTGGTGGTAATCAGGTTGTTCGTAATCTAGGGCTTTATTTTCGATGCGTGGCTTTGTTTAGGTTAGTTTGGATTGGGCAGTGGTATCTGTGATTGATGCTCGGGGCTCTAGGGTTTTTTGGGATTGAATGGGGTTGGATTGAAGTGGATCCGTGGTCTTCTGATTTGCTTATCTTGCGATTTCTCATGTTTATTGTTGTCTCTGTTTTTTGATAATTTACTTCAGCAGCAAGAAGATGAGGAAATGCTTGTGCCGCACTCGGATTTGACTGACAATCATCAACCTATGGATGGTAATGGTTGCTAATTTGATCCTGGAAATGAATGCATTTTTGTTCCTGCTGCTGTTTTTTGTGGTCCAGTATTTTGTGATTGCTTAGTCAAATGACTCTTTTCTTCTTTTACATCTTGTTTGATTACGAAGAAAACATGTGAATGCACATGATATGTAATTTTCTTGATACTAGATTTTATTACCGCTGGGGACTTGAGAAAACCAGAAGAGTTGCTTTGGAGATTTTGATAGTATTAGGGTATTTAAATTTTTTGATTGCATTAGCACTTCCATTTTATGTAGTAATTGTCCATTTGCAACCAAATGGTGGGCCTTTTGGTTTTTTCTTTTTGGACTTTGCCGGTGAAAGTCAAGATGTTGCTTTAGTTAAAACAGAAAGTCAATTTGTAGTTACAGGGAATTATCGTCGGGTTGTAATTTAATTTTCGTCCTCTTTTGATCAATTATTAGTTGTGGCACAACCGGAAACTGCAAATAATGCAGAGAATCAGTCAGTGGAGGATCCTCCCTCCTCGAGATTCACATGGAGGATTGACAACTTCTCTAGGTTGAATACAAAGAAGCATTATTCAGATATGTTTATCGTCGGTGGTTATAAATGGTAGTGCCAACCTCTTCTTGCTTTCTGTGTCCTTGTGCTTTTCCGATGATTTTTGTTGCTGGCTGGCATTTTTATTGGGGGCTTCTTTTACTTTGCTGTATACAGGCGTATCCTTATTTTCCCTAAAGGAAACAATGTGGATCATTTATCTATGTACCTGGATGTTGCTGATTCAGCAAGCTTGCCATATGGGTGGAGCAGATATGCACAGTTTAGTCTGGCTGTGGTAAATCAGATCCATAGCAAATATTCAGTGAGAAAAGGTGTCTTTTCAAACATGCATATGTTACAATATACACATGCACTTTGTTTCATAATTTATAAGGCTTACGTAACTTTGTTTCTGGCTGTTGATGCTTTAGAGTTGAGTGCTCATCTAGCACCATTGTCTAATTAAAATCTGAATTTGATGTAAAATATTTGTCCTTCAGTATGCTAACGAAAATATACCCTCTCTCCACTTTGCAAGCCCCTTTTTGCTGTCTGTCGGTACCTGTGGCTTCATTTGACATAGCATTGGATATTTTTCTATGTCATGCTGTTGGATGTTTGTATGCCATGTTCTAATGCTTTTTCTATTGGATCAATTTTGGTGATGGAATTTTTAATGAGTAAATTAATTTCTATTATTTACTTGAATTAAAATGTGTATGTTATTTCTTTTTGTATATGGGGGTATCCCCTTGGTACCTTTGTCTATAATAATATACTTATATTTCATTTTTTTTAAAAAAAAAGTATATGGTATTTCTTAAGAAAAGGACGATTTAATTTCTATTTTCTTGTGTGAAATAGAGTGTTACGTATTACAAGAAATTCAGATGAGTGTAAATGAGATATTGATCCTTTCATGGAACTTAAAAAGATGTTGAGGAGTTTAAGAAACAGTGGTCAAGCTCATGTGGAACAAATAAATTTCTGATCTAACTAATTCCAGTGGTTGCTTACTTTAGAGAAATTGTTCTGGAAGGGATAAGATGGTTTTCTGCAGTCAGGCCTTGCTCAAAATATCAAAACAAATCACTTGGGACAAGGTTATAAGGAGCATCCTTGAAGTCTTTCTCTCTCTCTCTCTCTGAACCCAGTTTTATAGCCCTTCTTTAATGCAGTCTATAGAGGCTGCATATGAGAATGTATAGAAGGCACTTCCAGGAGGCCCTTGTTTGTTTTTCTATTACTTCCATACAAATAAACACACTTCATTCTAGGAAAAGTGCTAAAGTAAGCGAGGCTACCATCTTAGCAAAGTAGTTACACAAAGAGTTTGTGTTAGACTTCATGTAGCTTGGTCTGCTAGACTAAACATCAACATGTTGCAAAGAGGAGTGCTGCTGTAACCATTTGCCTTGGCTGGACATGAGATGGCATGTCAGATGTTTTGCCATATTTTAGATTTAGCAAAGTATCTTCTTTATCCCAAAAATATTGTTTTCTGCACAAAAAAGTTAAATTTGAAAGCTAGAATCCATCTAAACTGTTTCTTGAGTGCCTATGTTTGTGCAATTCCATTTTATTGGGTTTCTACATGTTGGATTTTAAAAAAGTAAGGAGCATAACCCATCAATAAGAATATCATAGTGGTATTCCCCTAGTGCCTGATTAATGAAATATCTCTCTCTCTCTCTCTCTCTCTTTTAAATCTCTTATATATTATGTTTCATACCAATAGCATGCTGGAAATTCATTTTTTTCCCATTCTGCAAGACAGAATTAGTTTTCTTGTTTTCCCATGTGGAAAAATTAATGTTTATAACAGAGTTAATCTAAAAGCCTGCCATCATTGATGATTATGATTATTGCAAAATATCATACTAGTTTTGTTTTTTCTGCTTGGGAAACTTAATCTAAAATTCAATGATACTAGTTTATGTTTTATATCTTGGATGCATATTTCCTTTTTCTTTTTTCCACCTTTCACACCTAGGCTGAATATTATTTCCAGAAACCATTGATGCAGCAGTATAGATTAGAGTGTAATCTTGTAATTGCTTTAGTGCCTCACTCACCTAGGAAATATTATACCCATGTTATGTTGCATCAAGTTTCCTGTAGTCTTCACTCTTGAGGATCCTACTTGAATGTAATCGAATTAATTAGGTGTAGCGAAAAGCTAACTTGGCCTTGTAGAGATCTTTTAGGTTTCCTGTGAAAATTAAGACTAAATGTGAAAACTTTGAAGAGAAGTTAAGAAATGGAAACGTCAAGGTGGCGAGCATATTCAAATGTTTCATGGTAGGTCTTATAGAATAATAGTTTTTGTTTAAATTAGTTTTGATTTCTATGTTTGTGCTTCTTTGTCCCATTTCTAATTGTTTTTAGTATCATTTAGAAAAAACTCAATTTAGGGTAGAATCTTGTGGTTCATTTACCATATGAAAACATATCTAGTTTTTATTTATCAGATTCATACATGTTTATACCTAAAAATATGTTTAACCATTCTCCTTTTTTCTCCCAGAAACATATATTTATACCTAAGTATATTATGGTGGTATTTGTTTGTGCGGTTCAAGTATAGACAAATTTTTAGGTAATCCCAAACAAAACTTTCTAATCTTTTCACTTGCATGCCATGGACCATTATTTTCTTCATATATATGTATGTATATATATATATTCAACTATTAGATATTTTTTGTGCATAAGACAAGATTCAACCAAGAGAGACTACTGGAAGTTAGGGAACATCAATGGCCGGGAAGTTTATGAGCATGAGACATTACTCCTTGCCCTTATGGGAGTCAGGATTGATGATACTAGAGACCATCCACTCTGGAGTCTTAATGATAAAGGTTCTTTATGAGTTCTTCTTACAACAATTTGACAAAGAGAGAGACTGCTTGAAGAGGCTTCCGTTACAGGAAAATTTGGAAGGTTAATGCATCATCTGCAGTTGTTGTTTTTTTTTTTGCGTGGAAGGCTTCCTGATGTTGCATTTTAACCCTGTACCAACTGATCAGGAGGGGTGTGGTTTTGGTAAATTGTTGTTATATGTGCAGAAGGGATGTGGAGTCACGTAACCATCTACTTTCCTAGGTGTCCTTTTGTATATAGACTATGGACCCTTCCTTATGGTCTGTTGGGTATTAGTTGTGTGATGGCTGGTTCGGTGAGGAAGAGAATATGGGCGTAGAAAGGGATAAGAGGTGAGAGGAGACATGTGGGCCTTATTCCATTTGCTACTTTCTGGTTGGTGTGGAAGGAAAGGAATATGAGAGCTTTTAAGGACACAAATATCAATTTTGGCAAAGTTAAGGATAATTGGTTCCAGACCTAGGTTTTTTGATTAAGTGGCATCATGTTTAGTGACATTCTGATTGATATATAAATATTTTCGTAAATGGGTTGCGTATCTTTGCTACCTGCAAATGAATTAATACATACATGTTATTTCCAAAAATAATTTTCATATACAAACATATATTGTATGTAAACATATATGAATATAGGAAATGAAAATAAGAAAATGCTTATATGTATTAAATAGTGGCTTTGATTCGTGGATGAAATACTTTTTAGGGGTATCAAATTTTTATTAGTTCATTTTTCTTATGCCATTATATTTCCCTATGGCCATACTTGTTTAGATGGCATCGATCCTCTGTTTAAGGTATTTCTTCTGTACAGTCAAATTGCATTACTTGTTGATTACCTCTCTTGGATGTTTATAACCCATACTTGCACTCTCATGGACATTGGTTCACTTGCCCTGTGTAGCCATGTTATTTAGACAATCTAATTTGGATTTTGAAATACTTTCTATGTGAGTCTTCTAGTCATGGTTATGTAGTTCTTTTAACATTTGCTTATGTTACATTGTTATTAAAAAGAGATGTGTAGGCCTGGAGTTATATATTCTCAAGAACTTTGTGCATTGTACAGATACACAACATCAATTCAATGCACGAGAAAGTGATTGGGGTTTCACATCCTTTATGCCTCTTGGTGAACTATATGATCCTAGTAGAGGGTATCTTGTGAATGATACTTTGATAGTTGAAGCTGAGGTTATTGTTCGCAGAGTGGTGGATTATTGGACATATGACTCAAAAAAGGAAACTGGTTATGTTGGACTCAAGAACCAGGGGGCAACATGTTACATGAACTCTCTCCTCCAAACTCTCTACCATATTCCATACTTCAGGAAGGTTGGATCTATCACCTCTTTTATCTTTGAATTTACCACTATTCGCCCTTCCTCTGCATCCCTAATGATTTAGATTCTACTTTACAGGCAGTGTACCATATGCCTACAACAGAGAATGACATGCCATCTGGAAGCATCCCTTTGGCTTTGCAGAGTTTATTTTATAAGCTCCAGTATAGTGACAGTAGTGTTGCAACTAAAGAGCTGACAAAATCGTTTGGATGGGACACTTATGATTCTTTCATGCAGCATGACGTTCAAGAACTTAATAGGGTTTTGTGCGAAAAACTCGAGGACAAAATGAAGGTTTGGGTCTTAACAGTGCTTACTTTGATTAGGATCTTCATATGCAAGCTCTAATTAGAAGTTCTTATTTTGTTGACATGTTGTCAGGGGACTGTTGTAGAGGGTACTATACAACAGTTATTTGAAGGACACCATATGAACTACATTGAATGTATCAACGTGGATTACAAATCGACAAGGAAGGAGTCATTTTATGGTACATCTTATTTTCCTAAGTGGGTTGGGTTTGTGGATGTGGGGAGGTGTAGGAGAAAGAAAGAATTCTATGTAAGTTGTGATTGCTTTTCTTTTTCTTTTTTCTGATGGTAACTTATTTATGTTTATGCCAGATCTTCAACTTGATGTTAAAGGTTGTCGTGATGTTTATTCTTCCTTTGACAAGTATGTAGAAGTTGAGCGTCTCGAGGGTGATAATAAGTATCATGCTGAACAATATGGGTTGCAGGTAAGTGATTATTGTGTTTAACAAAATGTAAATTCATATTGAGATTTCCTAAGCGAATGTAAACTATTTATTTCGGCAAGCAATTATATTGTACGTAGGCTGATGTATGCATTTCGTTTATTGTTATTTTTTGTTGAACTTCTTTTGATTTTTGTCTTGTATTCCTAAAGAAATGAAATGAATCCATGGTATGAACATGAAGCCTTTCTTTGGAGTGTAACATGTTGGCAGCGAAAAGAGAGGAAATTAAAAGATTAAAACTCAATTTTCAAATTTATGTTTAAGTTTTTCATTAATCTTCTTTGTTCTTGATTTTGTGTTCTATGCAATCCATATTGTGAGGCTGTCTGGGATAGTATTCTCACCATGAAAAAGCTTACAAGGAGGGGTTATCACCAACAGATGCCCGATGTGCCTTTGAGACAATGAATCCTTGACCATCTTCTCTTATTGTGTTTGGAGGGTAGCAAGTGTAGGGATTTGGCTTTAAGCTTCTTAAGTATCTGAATTATTGGGAATCTGAACGATTGGCAAATTTCTGAGTGTGAAAAGCTGCTGGAGTTACTGTTAGAGATCAGGCTGAATAATATTGAGGATAAACTTGAATGGAAGATCACAAAAAATGGTTCTCTCTGTCAAATCTTGGTATAAGATTCTAAGGCAGGGTAAGGTTATTCCGTATCATAGTGGGGTCGTTACACTGCCATTTCCTTACAAACTGATCTGGAAAATCAAGGTGCCTCCAAGGGTTTCATTCTTTGCATGGGAAGCTAGCAGAGAATGTATTTTGACCATAGATAAGCTTAGAAGGAGGGGGTTAATCTTGGTAAATGCTTGTTATCTCTACAAAAAAGCCGAGGAAGACTGCAGGCACCTTCTTTTACATTGCCCTGTTGTCTATCGTTTGTGGTGCATGGTCTACAACCGGTTGGGTATTCGCTGGGTTTGTTCGGGTTCTATCAAAGAAGAGATTTGGGCTTGGAAGCAATTCAGTAATAGCTGTATCCTTGCTGATTTGATTCCCATTTCGCTTATGTGGATTGTGTGGAAAGTTAGGAACTGTAAGGGCTTTGAGGGACTTGATGACACTAATGATTTTGATGTACTGAAGAATTGATGACTTAGTACCCTAATTTTCTTGCTTATGGGTCATCCTCTGGTATATTTTGAGTCTTTTAGGAAGATTATTGGTATGGAGGACTAAGCTGTAAATAATTGTACATGCTCTTTTTGCACCTCTGGTGCTTATACTAATACTATTCTACTATTTTTCACTTTAAAAAAAAGGTCTCTTAAGTATCTGAGCCATATTCTTTTATGGTGCCTAAAGGGGAGAATTTTATGGGATTCAGTCGTTAGCTTAATGGGTATAGGTTAGGTCATGAGTGCCACTATCCTTGTTGAATTGTGGGCTTGAAATGGGATCTGTGAGGAAAAGAACAAGAAGAGGCTGATTGCCCGTATCCTCGATCCAGAACATAATAAAAAATTTGATGGTCTCTTACTAATATTTCTAAAGATCTGAGATGGATGTCTATAGACCTTATTTATTTTGTTTATGGGTGATCTTTTTCACACGGGAAAAGATCTTGGGAATCTGCTAGTTATTTTTTGACTGATTGTTTCTTGTAAAGTTTGATACTTATGCACTTTTGTGGCACCTCCTTTGTGCCTTTTGTCTGTAATATCTTCTTTCTACTGAAAAAAGTTTCTTAGGTATCAAAATCTTTGTGAGTAGTCTATAAGGGAGAAGTGATTGCTTGGAATGGTATGACTGCTTGTGATTGTATGTTTAGTTTCTCAATTTATCTTTTTGATGAAAAAAAGAAGCATAGAATTAGGAAAAGAAGTTGGAATTTGGAGGAGGGAGGCTAGCTGGGAGAGTATTTTGACTATTGATAAGTTGATGACTAGAGGCCATATTATGGTGAACAGGTGTTATTTATGCATGAAGGCGGTGGAATCTTTCAATCTCCTCCTATGGTGTCCTGCAGGTTATGATGTTATGATTTGTGGAGCATGATTTATGGACTATTAAGGATCAATTGGGTGATGGCAGGGATTGTCAAAGAGGAGACTTGGGGGGGGGGGGGGGGGGAGATAGGCAAGAGACGAGAGTTTGCAAAATTGATTCCTTTGACCTTTTTTTGGATCATTTGGAAAGAAAGAAATTTAAGAGCTTTTGAGGGTAAAGAGGTAGGGGCTTATAAGTTGAGAAATAGATGGTGTCATTATTTTGGATTTATCTTGTTAAGACATGACATCATTAAAGATGAAGATTTTGTGAATGTTATTTATACTCTAACTCATTTGTAAATCTTTTGTACATAGGTGGTACTCCTTTGGTACCTTGTTAATATATACTTCATACTTTTTATTTCAGAAAAAGTTAGAATTTGGAGGAGTGTGAGCTATTATTCAGGAAGGAGAAATAAGGCAAAAAAGAAAGAATGAGGGTAACATGCCGTGTGAATGCAAACTCTTAGAGCAGTCATATGCTGTGTAGGTAAAGGACTTCCCCTGAAAAACCCTTTAGTCTGTTAGGGAGGCAAAGAACACTATCCTCTCCAAGAGATCATTAACCAAAGAGACCATTTGTTTAGTTTCTCAAAGCAACTGCAGATTGTGACTATGAATATAATCAAAATATGACTAGAAGGTATCTGCAGACTGTGGAATGTTTGTTGTAGTTATTGATTTTGTGCTTGGATGAAAATGTTATACTGTAATAAACTAGAATTGCACGGTTTTGGCAATTGGCTTCTAAAAAATGCATTAATTTGTCTTTTGGTTTCTTCTGCTTTTGTTCTCTCCATTAAAATGTTTGTCTATTACTCTCTATGTTCATTTTTAATGGTTTTAACTTTGTGTGATTGTTTCAGGATGCTAAGAAGGGTGTATTATTCATTGACTTTCCTCCTGTCCTTCAACTTCAGCTGAAGCGGTTTGAGTATGATTTTATGAGGGACACCATGGTTAAGGTCATAAATCAAATAACTATCTATTTGTTTCTTTCATCTGTCAGTATGTATTATTTGTTTTTTTAATCGTCTAATATGAGCGATTCATATTTGTCATTCTATAACGAGTTAGTTTATTATTTATAATATGTGGGTATGATCTTGGAGAAAGCCTCTAAGCTTTTATAATGTAAGCAAGAGTGATGGAAAATTGTGATCTACCTCTGTGATTTCATTACTTTTGACTTTTGAATAGCTTATGTGAATAGAAAGCATTTAATTTTCTTTTAAAATACTTTTCCTATTGTAGCTTGTTTTTTTACACACCATGCAGTGTCATAAGAAATTTTTCTTGATGTTTTTCTGGCTATGATAATTGTATTTTACCGTGGTTGAAAAAAATTTAAATATGATGTTGGATGTTGCAATTCAAATTGGTGTTGGAAATGAATTATGGGATTGAGAAGCAGTTTGATTTTCTTATTATTTTCTTTGCTGATCGGATGCATCTATGAATAATTTTTTCCTAACAATATAAAAAATCTTTATGACCTGTTTCTCATTTACCGTAATATTTTACTTGCACTGAATATTTAACCAAGGTTGACCATATTCACAAAGGAATTCTTCTGCATATTTGCCACTCTATACCACGTATGCCTTGAAGAGTGAAACCTTCTCAGCCTTTTGTCCAAGATCAAGTATAGTATAAACCAAGAAGTAGTGTGGAAGAGATGGGAACATTTATTGGAGAATTCTCATATTTATATTCTCTACTGAATTGAATGTGCAATAGCTTTTCTCGATTTATCTGACCTGTTCACAGTCCTGTTTAAAGTCTGATTTCGAGGTCCATAGTCCATATGTCGTGGGGAGGTCTTGTTCTCAACATAGAAAGTAGTTTGTTTTTAGGAGAAACCAACATTTCTTTAATAATATCCATTGGTAATTTCTATTTCATTTTTAAAATAAAACCTTGTGGAACAACAGATTCTTTTGTTCTATGCATTTGCATCAATTCTACAAACTAAAGCAGAAAAACTAATTTCATATAAGTGAGCTTTGAAGAACTGAACTTTCAAGGAAGCTATTTTATGACTGTTTTGTCAAATGCCTCTTAATATATGAAGAGCTGAAACTTACTATGCTGGGATGTTTACAACTTTACATCCTTGACTTTTAGTTGCCTTCCTTGGCAATGAATGGTTGATTTTTCCCATTGTTTACCTAACTTGTGTTGGTAAATGATTCTTGCCTCCTTTGTGATGTTCTTATTTGTTTCATAATCTGATAAAGTTACGACCAAGAGATTTGAGTTCTGTCTTGGCATGCAGTTTTGCTAGATAGATTGCATTTGTTCCAGAATCTAGAAAGTTATTCAGTCTTTTTTGTCTTTGTGTAGATTAATGATCGTTATGAGTTCCCTTTGCAACTTGATCTTGATAAAGATGATGGAAAATATTTATCCCCTGAAGCTGATAGGACAGTTCGCAATCTTTACACACTCCACAGGTACCCCCAATTTTAATACAGTTTGACGTCTGAAGTATATTATCTTCCTTGCTTTGTTATATGATGATGCATTGGATGGTGTGATGAATTTCAATTTTTTTTTGAAATAAATTTTTTTTCTGTGATAACTTATGTTGGATGGCGTGATGAATTTCAAAATATTTTATGCATTTTTCTTGAATGATGGTATACTACTATTAGATGTTATCAAATATCCAATGGAATGTAAATGTACTATGTTTTGTAGGGATGTTTTATCAAGATTCCATCTTTTTGTGTTATATTTCAAACAGCTCCTTAATTTTGTTAAAAATATTTCACATATGATGAAGACTTTTGTTTGAGGAGAAAATATTAACAAGCACCAAAGAGGTGCCTACAAAAGGAATGAGGGATTTACAAAATATTCAAAGTACCTAAGGTCCCCTGAATTTTGTGGAATATAAACGGACTTCCAATATTCTAGATGCCTAAAGGATATTGTGCGCTATTGGGGGTGTTGGTATCTTCTTTCCACTTTCGGACTGTATTCCTTTGTCAATTTGAGGTGTTATATGGACAATCAGGAGCATGGAATGTTATCAAGGAGTGCCTTTTTCTTTAGGTGTTGGGTTGGCTGGAAGATAATGCCTGGATCTTCAACTACTTTTACTATTCCTGCTCAGTTTCTTTTGTTGGTTGGATGGTTTACATGGCCTCTTTATGGGCCAAAGCACATGGTTTTTAAGGGGTTACCATTTGTCAAGTATTTAAAGGAAGTTAGGGCTATATTGTGTTTGTCCCATTTCCCTTCATCTGCTATAATGATATCTTATCCTCCGTCTTTATACTTTCTTTCTAATATTTTTTTTTGAAATAATATACTTTCTTTATAATCTTAGTAACATCTTCTTTTCCCTATCCAAGAAAGATATTATTGGATAAAGGACCAATAGAATAGACACAATATTCTGATTAACCTAAATTGGAAGAGTAGTTCCTCTAAAGTGGCCTCCTTGCAGTGTCTTTTTGTTACTGATTTACAGTAAGATGTTGATTCTGGCCGGATGTGTCTTGCAAAATGGATTATTAGTCATTTTCTCATTTTTTCCGATGCATATGGTCAAGATGACTATGATAGATGGTTTTGTTAATTTTGGGCCTGAATTAGTTTAGGTGGTAACTGATCCAATTGCAAATCATTCAAGGACATGGTTGGGCATTTTTGCTACAAAAGAAGATAAAATAATAAAATAAAATCCCATTTTCTTTTCATTTATCAGTTATTTGGATTATATGGAATGGTTTTTTATTTTATTGTCAAAATTTTGAAGGTCTTTTAATTGTACAGGAATGAAATACTGTTCTTTTCTTATCCAATTGTACTGGAATTGGATACTATTTTTGTCTTCCGGGGTTAAACGTTTCTTGTAGGAAAAGAAAACATAAAATTCAAGTGTTAGAACATAATACTTGATTTAACCTCTCTTTGGAGATAGTGTCATGCAATAATTGCTATCTATACACTTTTTATTCTTTTGAGTTTGTCTGTGATCATATTTGTCCTAGTACTTATGCTGTTGAGTTTGTCTTCAGTGTTTTGGTTCACAGTGGCGGGGTGCATGGAGGACATTATTATGCATTTATCAGGCCGACTCTCTCTGATCAGTGGTATGTTTTGTTCTTCTAACACTTTTGATGGGCCATATTTGAGCGGTTTGGGAATCAATTGGGTGGATGTACTTTTAACAGGTGTCAAAATGGTTATAGAATTCCTGTCTGCTTTTGGCGGTACTAATTAAATTAGTGTTGTTTGGTTAACTTAAGATTTGGATTTAACGCATTTACAACTCGACAGGGGAGAATTTTGCCATTGGAGCTACAAGGTTATAGCAGCTTACATTTTTCTTTTGTAAACAGCTAATAGATGTCAATGGCACATTACATATATATAAGAAAGTTATAATTGATAGTTCTGCGGTGAACTTGGGACACCTTTTATGTTTTCAGTTGAATGAATAGTTGGGCTTACATGGGAGAAGTTGGTGTCTGAGAGAACTGCTTGTGATCAAGAATCAGTAAACGGCCTTATTGTTTCTCATTTTCTGCTCTGTGTTAAAGTTGAAAAATATCTAATTTCCTGCAATATAATTTCACTTGAGATTTTCTTGAACTTAGAGGCTCGCAGGATATAAGTTACTAGCACAGCCTTTTCTTGTTTCCTTCCTCATATGTATATATTATTATATAACTTCTATTCTCAACTTTTTCCGTTGTGCCTTAAAAAGCTGACTGTTTTTCAGGTATAAATTTGATGATGAAAGAGTAACAAAAGAAGATATGAAAAGGGCACTAGAGGAGCAGTATGGTGGTGAAGAAGAGGTATTTTATAGTGCTTGTAGTTTTGAGTCCAATTGCTCCCTTTCAAGTATGTGTTTCTTCATTTTGTGAGTTTACCAAAATTCTGTGCTTATGATTTCAGTTACCACAGACAAATCCTGGATTCAATAACACTCCTTTCAAATTTACGAAATATTCAAATGCGTACATGCTGGTGTATATACGTGAAGCTGACAAGGACAAGATAATCTGTAATGTGGATGAAAAGGACATTGCAGAACATCTTAGGGTAAGATGCTACTATTCTATCTGTAAAGGGCAACAACTGAGCTGACCTAAAGCTGTAGCTGGCGCGGCTTGGCTTCAAAAAAAAGTTTAAATGCTTCTTAGATTTGAGTTTGGCTTCTTTCTGGCACCAGTGATCTCCAAAGAGCCTTTCAATCATTGTAAACTAAAGTAGATTGAGAACCACGAGCTAGTGAAATTATTGAAAATTAACAAATATCTAATCAAGCTGGAACGGAAAGCTTAGGAGTTTCTATAGTGATTCTTCTTTTATTGGTTCAGTCAAGAACAATCTCAAATGAGAAATAGTTGGGCTGGTTCTTAGTCAAGCTTGAGTAGCTGACTTTGTTGAGCAGTCTTATGCTTATTTTAATACTTCCATTTGCTGAATGGTTCATTCTGAGATTTGTAACGTAAGAACTTTATTTAGGAGAGGTTGAAGAAGGAACAAGAAGAGAAAGAGCACAAGAAGAAAGAAAAAGCTGAGGCACATCTTTATACAATTATAAAGGTCACCTCTTTTCCAAGCTTTGACTTGTTGGCCAGTATATTTTAGAATTGATAGTAGTAATACTTACTTGCGCTTAAGTTGTTTATCATCTGAATGACGGATTTAGGTTGCCCGAGATGATGATCTTGCAGAGCAGATTGGACGGGACATTTACTTTGACCTTGTGGATCATGACAAAGTGAAAAGTTTCCGTATTCAAAAGCAGATGCCTTTTAACCTATTTAAGGTACAAGGCCAGAAGTTTTTCCTTCACTTTTCCTTTTGCTCTATGTCTATGTTTCTGAAATTATTTATGGTGTTTTTTTCTTCTTGACTATCATTGTGATACTTGATATTTGTTTTAGTAGTCTCTTCTAATTGCTGTATGTTAATGGATGTGTTATCACATTTTAAGGAGACAGGGTTGTGGATTTAATTAAACTAAAATTGTTCTTTTAACCTTTTGGCAAATGATCTGGAGATTAGTCGACAATAGATGTTGTTCCAGATCGGTTGAGGGACCTGCTCCTTGTGCATAATTGACTAACTTCTAGCAATTTCTTGGTGGCCTTGGTCTCACTGGGGGCTGTCTTTGGCATATCTTAAAGCTCTGTTACTATATCCTGAAGTTAACGATTTTGCCTAGTTTCATAAGATATCTTAGACCAAAGTCTGCTTCTTTAGAAGGTTGTTTGAAGCCATCTCAAGCGACCAAGTGAAGCTGTCTTTGCCAATCTGGATCACCCAAAAGATGCTACCTCCAGATTCTTGGCTATGGTGAACGGTACTGTGAGCAAGGGATGAAGTAAATAGGAACTTTGGAAGGAGGTCTCTTGATAAGGATAAGTCAATCACTTTTAGGTGCCCCTTCCACATGGATAATCTAGGGTTGAACTTGGACAGAAGAGACTCCCATATGAACCTATCTTTGGAGCTAGCAAACGAGGGCGTGCCAAATATTTCAAAGGAAGAATTTTACAGCCAGAATTCCCTGCCAATGACTTGGCATTAACTATTTAACCTTGTTGATATTCAAGCAAATACTGCATGAAAGCAGGAAGAATGCTCCTGATTGAGATCTCTGGGTTTCAGCTGCAGTTTAACTCTCTCGGGTTTGCAGAACAACAGATAATCTTCTGCAAAAACAAGTGGGAAACCATCTCTCACTGTCACCAATTTCAACTTTTGCTCCATGCAAAAGCAATTTTTCATCTATGGTATGGTGACAAAGGCTTTTTAGAATGAATCTTTATATAATTGGGTTTTATTGTGTAGCTCCCCCCGGCATCCACTTTCAAGATTACATCTTCTTTTTGGAAAAAAAAAGATAAAAGATGGCATGAACAGAGCACCAATGGGGTGCACCCCATCCATTGCTCTATTGGGGACCTTGTGTGTCAGATTCCGTGCAATGCTAAGGTGAGGTGAATGGTGTCCATGCTGGAGAAAGGGCTCTTTTTTTGCATTGATGCCCTCACGATTCTATCCGGAGCCTTTAGCAGTTATTTGGCCTCTTCTTTTACATAATTTAAAAAGTAGAACTAAGCTCTGTAGATTCCATCTTGGTGAGAGTATGAAAGACCTGTGAGCTTTGCTTTAAAAACTTTTTCATAGTCATGAACATTATAAACATGCATAACTAAATATAGTAGTGATTGTATTGTTTTCGCACTATAGAGCTGCACGTGAGCTTAGTCAATTTGTATGATGCCTTATTCCGGTGGAGTGGTCTTTAATTGGAACTGTAACTGTAGTTGAAGCTCGTAATCTTTCTGGGTCTTGGTTGTTAATTGTGTCAAAACTCAGCTGAAGATGTGCTTTATTTTCATTCAACTATTCAGTGTCATAGAATCAAACTTTAGTGTTAGGTTGTACATGGAAAAGGTCGGAATAGTTGTTTTATGAAGAGTTTCTAACAGAGGTGTTGGCAATTGATGGGCATCTTTCTGTGCTTGGTGCATTTAAATTGTTCCTTTTAACAGTGTAAGCTGCTTCTTTTTATCCAGTTTAAGATTATTTATCTCTTTTGGCATAATTGTCTACATCATTTTCCATTTTCATCAATTTATTAGGATAAACTTCTTAGTTTGGAATCATCATAACTTAATTATCGGTGTACTATGATGTTGCTTGCAGGATGAGATTGCCAAAGAGTTCGGCGTACCAGTGCAATTCCAACGTTTTTGGCTGTGGGCAAAGCGTCAAAACCATACATATCGTCCTAACCGACCATTGACACATCTTGAAGAGACACAATCTGTAAGTACCCTTATCAATTTTTATATGCTAGTTTTTCAAATTTGATTTGCTTTAATATTCAATTTACTCTTTCTGGATATGGAGGTAGGCTTGTTTGGACTTTGGTTTGTACTTCAACGGGTCATGTTGATTTGATATTGAGTTTGTAACAATTGGTATGCTCAACGTGTCATGTTGAGTTGATATTGAGTTTGTAACAATTGGTATGCTAGTGATAGTATCTAATCAGTTAGGTATTTTAGTTCTATAAAGTGTTACTGGAACAAGAAAAGCATGGTTAAACCACCATTAAGGAGGGGAGGGTTGGTTTGGGTTTGCGATCTTTGCAAATGTTAAATAGAGCCCTGTGAAGAAAATGGCTTGAGAGATTCATGATGGGACAAGGGAGCCTCTTGAGGAGGATTATTGAGGCGAGGAATGGGGTGGATGATTGTGGTTAGTTCTCCAACTGCCTGCATGGGGTGGGTTTGTGGAAGAGAATCAATAGGGAGAGGGGAGAGTTCTATGAGTGTGTTAGATGGAGAGTGGGGTCTAGAGATAGAGTGAGTTTTTGAATAGATAACTGGATGGAAAGGGGTGCTTTATGTCATCAATTCTCGAATATTTATGTTGTTGCCCTTGACAAGGATGCCACAATAGAGGATTATATGGTAGGACAAGGAGATAATGAGGATTGGTGGATTGGTTTTAAGAGAAATTTAAATGATTGGGAAGTTTCTGAGTATACGAACCTATTGAAGACGGTTTCATTGTTCAGAAGGGACCAGTCCATAGGAGATAGGCTGTGTTGGAAATTAAACCCTTATGGTGTTTTCTCGGTGAAATCATATTATGCTTATATTTATATGGATGAGCTGGTGGATGTATATGTTTTTGCTAGGTTTATTTGGAAAGTAAAAACAACTTCAAGAATATTGCATTTATTTAAAAAAAAAAACTTTAAAAATATTGTATTCTTCACATATTTAAAAAAAAAGAATTGCATTCTTCGCGCGGGAGGCTATCCAAGTTTGTATTCTAACACTGGACAGTCTTATTAAAATGGGAAAGATGCTTGTGAATGGATGTTACCTTCGCAAGAGAAGAGTTGAGTTTGGTGATCATATTCTTTTATGGTCTTCTGGGATTGGATTTGGTCATTGTTGAATCTGTGAAGGAAGAGTTATGTACATGGAGTGGTATTTACGGGGATGAAAGAGTGAGACTCATCACACTGGCTACTTTTGTGGGTGATTTAGAAAGAAATAAATAGAAGGCTTTCAAGGGCGTTGAATCCAATTTTGACAAGTTTAAGGATAATTGGTTCCATACTCTGAGTTTTTTGTTGAGAGGGGTTATCTGCTGTATTTTAGTGAGGATTTTGGAGACCTCATGGATATTTTGATTAACTTGTAAATATTTTATATGGTTGGATCCCTTGCTGCGAGTGAATATATATACTTTTTATCTAAAGAAAAAGGAGTCTGAGGGGATCCCGCAACTTCTACTCTCCAGAAAACTGAAAATAATTTAGGGATATTTCAATTTGTTTTCAGTTTCTTTTATATTAAGTGCTTGGTTGAGCTTTTTCCTTCCACTTGCATTAACTTTTTTTCTTTCTAAAAGGTTAACCAAACACGAAAAGGACTAGAGTACTTGTGGTAAAATTTCATGGTGGATAAGTATTTTAAGTGGGCTATCCCAAGTCAAGTATTATAACTTTCTTTCTAGAGTTTTGTATTAGTTTTATATTCATGGTACTTCAAAGGAACTTTCTTACTAAATGGTAAATTGCTCTTGAAGTTCTACTTTGTAGAGATTGTTTTTGCTTCAGCTTTCTCACAGCAAAATTCTTGCCACTAACCATAATAACTACTTCTTTGAAAGAAAAGATTAGTTAGTCCACCGAGTGGGTGTAACCCAATATAAAGAGAAGATAGAGAATTTACAATATCCGAGAGGCAAAATTCAAAGAGATCCAAAATATCAACACCATCAAGGATAGGTGCACTTTAAGAAAAATATGGAGAATTCTAAACCAGCGAATCTAATCTCATGAAAAGGAATGAATAGTTGTCAAAAGCTCTACTGTTTCGTTCTTCCAAATAGCCCCAAAAAATAGAAAGAAGAATGACATAGATAATTGACTTCTAGATGCCTCTTAGACTTATGAGGAGCAATGCCACTCCTTGTCCATAACTCATCCTTAACAAGAGAGCCAGTCACCCAATTGAGATTGAGAAGAGAACTGCTGAATGCCATAATTTTTTAGTCTCAGGATATCAAAGAAGATGATTAGTGGAGTCCTCCTCTCCAAGCAGCCTCCAAAGTGAAAAAGGCAATGCAGAGCGAGGCTTTGGTTTTCCACACCTATGTTCCACTGTTAACACTTCTTTGTTCTGTTCTATAAAATTGATCTGAAAAAAAAAAGAATGTTTCAAAAAGAAATTTCTGGAAACAGTATAAATATGTATATGTTCAATGTGTGTGTGTGTGTGTGTAGTTTCAGTTTTTTTTTTTCTTATGACACTTAATGGGCCAATAGGTTATACAGCTGGAGGTGCTTCTCTTTTCATGTTTATGTATGATGCATGCACTAACTTCACCAACTAAAGATTTTTTGGTGCAACTTGTGCTTGTGTTGTGTGTGATAAAAGTGCTGTTAGAATAACTTTTCTGTAAACATAATTTCAGTAAGAAGTTGCATTATATTTGGTGAAAATAGTTGTAAAAAATACTGCAATCTTGAAAAACCGAAGCTGTTGTATTTGTTGGAAATGGTTGTAGATATTGAAATGAGCAAAAAGAGTGGGGTCATTTTTTGTTTCTGAATAAAAAATACGGTAAAAATATGTCTTATAAATACAAAATGTCACATATTAATATTAAAATATTAAATTTTTTGTTTACATTTCAAAATCAAATTACCAAATAGTAATAAAATTTTAATATTTTAATAAAATCAAAATTGTCAAATATAAAAAAATTAATATTTTAAAAAATCAAATACATTTTGTTAGATTTATTTTTTATTATTGTTTTAATGAAAAATATAAGATGTATATTAAGTAATGGCATCAAGGGGATGCTACCCATGTATAAAAATTTACATGTCAACATTTTATTAGGTCTATGTGAGGATAGTTTTGAAAAACTATATGTAATTTTTTCTAAAAGCAGAAGCAGTTGTTGAAAAGCGTGTAGAACTTACTTTTGTGTTCATATATGTTAAAGAATATTTTAACTTTCGTTTTGGCTAAAACTACTTTCAATTTTTTGTTTGGCTGCAAAGTACTCTCAAAAGCTACAGCGAAACATTCCCTAAGCTAGCTGGCATGCGTCTTTTTTATTTTCTAATAGCATATGGATTTTGAAAATACAGACCAGACTTGCATTTGTGCTTGAACTTGTAGGGAAGTTTCTAATTTTATTGTACTTTTGACCAGTTAAAGAGTTCAGAGAAAAAAGATAAGGCATAAGCATGTGGGGGAGTAAGTTTACATCCAATTACATTTAAGTCAATTAACCTTATATTTTTCTCCGTGCTTATCTTGTTTATGAGGTTAATTGACTAATCTGTTGCATAGTTTTAGTAGTATCACTTACTGAATGGGTTTTCCCCTGTATAATTTCGCTAGTTGTGAATTGTCTCCCTTCAATTTAATTTTGGTGTATGTCATATCTTTTCCTTTTTGCCAGTTTATAGAATTATGCATACGCATGTCTTTTCAAATGAGGATGCTAGTTGCTTGTTCTCTTATTGATTCTATGCATTTAGGTTGGAACACTAAGGGAGGTGTCAAATAAGGTTCACAATGCCGAATTAAAATTGTTCTTGGAGGTTGAGCTAGGACTGGTAAGCTTCTGCAAATTTAAGCATCCATTCAATGCTGATGGTTCTTTTTTTTTTTTTTATAATTCTTATCAAACTTGGGTGATATTTTCAGGATTTACGACCTATTGCTCTACCTGATAAGACAAAGGAAGATATTTTACTTTTCTTTAAGCTTTATGATCCTGAGAAAGCAGAGCTGCGGTAGTTACTTTATTTTTTGTTCTGTCATTTTCAAATCATGTATAAATTCCTTTGCAGCGTCATGTCTTGGTTACTGATTATCTTTTTATTTTATCAGTTATGCTGGAAGACTTTTTGTAAAAAGTATGGGTAAGCCAATAGAATACTTGTCAAAATTAAATGAAATGGCGGGCTACGCTCCTGATGAAGAGATCGAACTATATGAGGTTTGTTTCTGGTGATATATTTTCAGTTGACTTATTTTTACTAGGAGTTGGTCATTCATTGAGGCCATCCTCGCTGAACGAATAACTGAAAATGGTTGAGAGACGAACATTTTCTTTTGGGTCTGGGTTAGCTCTCTTGTATTAGAGGCCAGGACATATTCCCCTAGGCCAAAGGGCCAAGGTCTTGGGGAACATTTGCTGCTAGGAAATACAAATGGTGTCATTTAATAGTTGTCTACTTATTCTGCTAAATTAATATCTTGTTTGATATCAAACTCAAATTTTATGCATTAGTTAATATCAATTCTGTAATTACTTGCGATAGGTGGTGGTGCTGGGTTGGCCTTGTCATTAGCCTTAACGAAAGTGTCTTCTTTTCTAAATTGTGTTTATTCTTATTTTCTTAACTAGTTTTTTTTAGATAAAAAAACATGTATATTACGTATATGGCACCAAAAGGGGGTGCCGTCCATATACGAAAATATTTACATGTCCATTAGCACATAAACTCTTCCAAAATCATCCCACCCATATACATCATGACCCGAAATTAGAGTCCCAAAAGTATGCAATTACCTATCTCTAATTTTGCCAATATCCCTCATTGAATGTTCTATTGTTCCCCTCTTTCCACACAACCCAAAAATAATTAAAGGAATCAGTGAAAAAATTTTAGATCTACTCCCTATCCCACCCGAAGCCGAAAGTTCATTTTTTACCGAACCCCTCATCACCCAATTGATACCCAATAAACTATACACTATATACCAAATACTATAAGTCACCGGGCACCAAAGGAGAAGATGATTGCACGATTCAGCAGCCTCCATGCATAGATAGCAACCATTGACTATAGTATGAGGATGGTGAAAATGCATTCCCGGCTCGCTGCCCAAGCAAAAAAAGTAATTCTCGGCGGCACCTTCACTTGCCAATGGTCTTAATTGGTGATAGTCTCTCTTCCTCAAGGTGATAGTGCATTGTTTATTTGTGGGTAGATTGGTGTTCTTATGGGTGAGGATGGCTCTGGGAACAGGTACAAACAGGTGAGTGGTCTTGGATTCATATGAATGTGTGTCTTCGGTTCTGCTTGAGCATTTTCAGCTAACTTGTGTAGGAGCAAGTTGCTGATCACCATTCCTGCAAAGGTTTTAAGTTCAGTCCAAGGATTTATTTCATGTTTAGCAAAAAAAGTCATTGAGATATTTCTCAGTAGATTAACTTGTCCTATTTAATTGGCATACCTGTATATGTTTCAGGGATTTCCTTTTGTTTTTGTTCTCAGGAAATAAAGTTTGAGCCTAGTGTCATGTGTGAACCAATTGACAAGAAAGGCACCTTTCGATCTAGCCAGGTAAATATCAATTGTTTATGATTACATTTGTATGATTTTGAACTCACCAGTTGTCTGTATTGCAGCTGGAAGATGGAGATATTGTTTGTTTTCAAAAGGCCCTGCCTTTAGAGAGTAGTGAACAATACCCATATCCAGATGTTCCTTCATTTTTGGAATATGTTCATAACCGCCAGGTAGGCGTTTGTTACCTTTTATGTCATTTGAACTATTTTAGGATGCTATTGCGAATAAAAGGATCTCAAAAATCTGTATAGTATGCTGATCTGCCCTTCCCCCAGTTTCTTTTCTTTTTCTTCCTCATCCTCTCTAAAATTTAAATTCATAACTTAATCTGTTGCAAAGGTGCTGTGTTTGTTTACTGGGAGGGGGAGGGAAGATGAAACAAAAGTAACCTTGGAAACAGATTTGGAAGTCCAAGGTTCCCCCACATATAGCTTTTTTTGCATGGGAAGCTAGTTGGGGGAAAATTCTCACTATGGATAAACTAAGGTTAAGGGGTCTGGTTTTGGTCAATGGCTGTCGTCTCTGTCTAAATGATGAGGAATCCTGTAATCACCTGCTGTTATGGTGTCCTACGACATACAGGTTGTGGTGCATGGTTTGTGGGCTTTTGGGGATTAATTGGGTGGTTGCGGGATCCATTGGGAGCGAAATTTGGGCGTGGGATGGTCTGTGTATAGAAAGGAAAATTACTAATTTAATTCCTTTAACTGTATTTTGGGTTATTTGGAAAGAGAGAAATGTTAGAGCTTTTGACGGTAAAGTGAGTGAGATAAATACGTTAAGAAAGTGATGGATTCATTACTTTGGGACCATATTGTTAAGTAATGACATTATTAGTGATATGGATTTTGAAAAGGTCGTTGATACACTAACTCTTTTGTAGAACTTTTGTGCAATCTCCGTTTTTGGTACCTCTTTTTTATACGCTCTATACTTTTTATCTAAAAAAAAATGATTGGGCTTCATCCCCTTGGTGCGCTCCAGTATATTATTTTTATATTCTGAAAAATGCAAATGCTATTGAAGATTGAGTACTATTTCTAATCTGGATTATCTGATATTTCTAGGTGGATGTTGGCTAGCAAATTTTTGATTACTGTTATTTCTTGGCTGGGTCTACCCTTGTGGTTTCTTATATTTTAGAAGTGTGATGAAGAGAACTTTGAAGTGAAAAAGAAATTGATTTCTTTGAGAGGAAAAAAGAAGTATTACACAAATAAATGGCAAAGAGGATGCTGCCCATGTAGAAAGGAATTTACAAGGATGAGACAAAATATCAAAAAGTGTTCTATTTGAAAAAGAAATGAAAAAGTGAAAGGAAGAAACTATATCTCTTTCTTTCTTCTGGATGTTTAAGCGAAAACTATGGATGTGTTTGAGGAAACGATTTATTTTTGTGGAAATTGGTATGGAAATATAATAGTTCTTATACTTAGTTCAAGCATGAGAACATGAAACTATTTGACCTCACAAGGATAAGAGAGAAACATCAATGCTTGTTTTGATTTATTGCTAAGGTGATGTGTGTTTATTATTATTATTTTTTTTGGGGGGGTGCGGGAGGGGTGTCAGTAGTAGGAAAGACTAAATAAATATAAACCTTATTGACTTTCTAAATATTTCGATAGTTTAAAAATTTTTCCCTTTCGTAATTGGGATACAAAGTGGAAAACTGAAAGACAAAACCATATTTCTTTCTTTCTTTTTGACATCTAAGCAAAAACTATGGGTATCTTGGAACAAATAAATTTTTGTGTGGAATTCATTCAGAAAAATTATAGATCTTTCCAGCACGAAAGCATGAAAATCAGTTCCAAGTGAATTCTAAGTGAAATTGGATTCTTTGTGGAATTCATTCGGAAAAATTATAGATCTTTCCAGCACGAAAGCATGAAAATCAGTTCCAAGTGAATTCTAAGTGAAATTGGATTCTTACATTTCTGATTCTATCAAAATTGCAAGAATTTGAAAATTAAAATATGATGGCTTAAAAGAGAAGTTGGTTCATTTGTTTGGTTGCTATCTTGACAAAGCCATCCAAAAAATGACTTTATAGAACAAAGACTTCCAATTGAATTTTGAAGAAAGAATTCATTTGTTGCAAAGATACCTTAAAGCAACAATGTATAAGTTAGTGAGATAAGGTGAAAAAGAGTTGATACCCGCCCGAGGATTGGGGAGAACAAGAACTTGAAACGTGTAAGCTTCAGTGATAACCTTTTTGTTTGTGCTGAGGATGCTGGCGTAGTTGACACATTGTGGCCTTAACAAGCTTCATCTTACCTTTAACTTAATTGGTGTAAAAGTTATTGAGGATGCCTTGTTATGCATGTGCGTAAACTAATGAAAAATATACAGGAAACACAATGTCTGTTCAAATAACACTATAATGAACCTCTCTAATGAACCTCTCTGTTTCATTCCACAGAGCCAAACACCTACGGAAGTGTGTTTAGGCTGTCCATAAATTTCCCAGTTTCTAATTTATAAGAATCATACAGAATGAGACTGATGTATGCTGTTTGTTTTCTTGGACTTGTAGTTACGTACTTCCAAAACCATGCTTGTATGTAACTGTTTTTGCTATGTTCCTAAACTGCTAAACTTGGCACAATTTTATGTTTCTTAGGTTGTTCGTTTCCGGTCTCTTGAGAAGCCAAAGGAAGAAGATTTCTCTCTGGAAATGTATGTTAAAAGTTTCTTTCCTCTATATTCATATCCACTTCTTGAAGTTTTGATATCCTATCAATTAATTGTTGCATGTTTTTTCTTTGACAATATGATTGTTGATTACATCACGTTTCTTCTATTTGTTTTATGGTGTCAAGGTCAAAGCTCTATACTTATGACGACGTTGTTGAAAGAGTAGCTGAGAAACTTGGCTTGGATGATCCTTCCAAAATCCGGCTCACCTCTCACAATTGCTACTCTCAGCAGCCAAAACCTCAGCCTATTAAGTATCGAGGAGTTGAACATTTGTCGGACATGCTAGTCCATTATAATCAGGTAGTACTCGTATGCCCTAATTGGCTTGTAATTGATGCCTAAGAGAAAGAGGAGGCAAAAGACTAGTCTAACCCTGAATAATCCATGGCTACAGATTTCAGATATATTGTACTATGAAGTACTAGACATTCCTCTACCAGAATTACAAGGCTTGAAAACCCTGAAAATTGCATTTCATCATGCTCTTAAAGATGAGGTGAGTATGCCAGTGGAATTTAGTTATTTATTGTCAATACATAGCTTCTAGCCTAATTTTTTAGTCCATTGAATTCCAGGTGGTTATCCATACCATTAGGCTACCAAAGCAGAGTACTGTTGGGGATGTGCTAACCGATCTTAAGACAAAGGTAATTGATTGATATATATTTGTTTTCCTGGTTTCTCTTACGGATTGGTATAAATCTGACTGAATTGCTGACCCCTTTTTTCTGTGCCTTTTTCGCTTTTGATTTTTCCATTATTGGAACAGGTCGAGCTGTCTGACCCTAATGCTGAGCTTAGGTTGCTTGAAGTTTTCTATCACAAGATCTACAAGGTGTGAATTTATCTTGCCCGGCCTTTAATACGTATGACTAATAAGTACATATTGTATTCTGTAGAATAGCTATATTCTGACAAGCCTCCATCTACCATACTTCTGACAGTTGTATGTTCACTCATCAAGTTAATTTGGATTACAGTGCACTAGTCATCCCAGAGTGCAGAACAGCTGTCTATAATTCCTTTATTTGGGTTTCACATGTATAGGCCTAATATTTGGGTTTCACATGTATGCAGATTTTTCCGCTTGGTGAAAAGATTGAGAACATAAATGACCAGTACTGGACCCTGAGAGCAGAAGAGGTAACTCTCTCTCTCTCTCTCTCTCTCTCTCTCTCTCTCTCAAGTACATGCACGCATACTCTTTTGGGTATGTGAATATCATTTGGTATTTTCATGATATGGATAATAGTTTTGGAAATTTTTAACTATTCTGTTCTTTACTTTATTCTAGATGAAAACTTGTTGATGTGAAACTCTGTCTAGTGCTCCTCTATTTCGCTATTCACTTTTGCAGATTCCAGAAGAGGAAAAAAATCTGGGCCCAAATGACCGCCTGGTACATGTATACCACTTTACTAAAGACACAGCTCAGAATCAGATGGTAACTATACTTTCAATGTATTAGTAGTGTTTATTTATTTTGGCAAACTATATTTTGATCCCTGAAGTTCTATTGTATTATGTACACTTTTTAAAAACTGAAAAGAATTCCTATTTTGCAAACTATTATACACTTTGCTCCACTAATCTATTCTATGAAAGAAATTGATAGAAAAATATGTCTAAAATGTGAGGATTAAATGACCAGTAGCATGAAATACAATAAAAAATGAATTCAGCCCGAAAAATACAAATGAGGTAACAAGTTTTTCTTTTAGACAAATCTGGAAAATTACAGCTCCCCCTAGGATGACTTTCTTTGTTTGGAAAGTCTTAAGAGGAAGTATTTTGACCATGGATATCTTAAAGAGGCAGGACAACATTCTTGTTAACCGATGTTACTTATGCAAGACTGATGAGGAAACATGTGACCACATTTTATTATTTTGCTCGGTTACACACAGCTTATGGATGTCGGTTTTTGGGATGATGGGGGTGAGTTGGGTAATGGCGAGTAATGTTAGTAAAGAATTGTGGGCATGGGCAGGTTTTTGTAAAAAGAAAAAAACATTTATTTTTTATTCCACTTACCATTTTTTGGGTTATGTGGAAAGAAAGTAATGTTAGAGTTTTTGAGGGTATTGAAACAGACTTTGTAAATATTAAAAATAGATGGTTAAGTTCTTTTGGTTCAATTTTACTTAGTCATGACATATTACATTGGGAAGATTTGGGGTGTGTTATCAACCACTTAATTTGATATGTAGTTTCTATGTAATTGAGTAGTACTCCCTTAGTACATTTGTGAATAATAATACTTTCATCTTTTATTTAAAAAAAAATTCTTTTTTTTTTTTAATGATCAAATATCTTCTTTAGGTGTTTTTAAGTGATAGGTGCAAACATTTTAAATATTAATAGTATATGTTGAGTGATGGACAAATTAATAAAATCTATAGTAGAAGGGGACAAAGTGTATAGTAGTTTGTAAACTGAATGTTTTCTGTTCAGTTTAGAAAGTGAACTGGGGTGGGGGATGGGCAAAATGTAATTTGCCTTTATTTAGTTTTTGAAATGAGGAGAATGATGGTGATCGTTGTTTAATTTTTTCCTCTACCTTTTGACATCTTTTGTTTTCTCCAGCAAATTTTGAATTTTGGGGAGCCTTTTTTCCTGGTGATACACGAAGGTGAAAATTTGGCCAATATAAAAGTGCGGATACAGAAAAAATTGCAGGTGCCTGATGAGGAATTTGCCAAGGTAAGATCTTCTCCTTCATTTTCAGGCTTCTTGTGCCACTTTACTATTTTGTCTCCTTGGTTAAATGCGCATTTTGTTTGTTGTTTTTATCTGAATTAAAAATATTTTGAAATGCTATTTGTATCTGTGACCTATAACCCAGTGGAAATTCGCATTCCTCTCACTTGGTCGACCAGAGTATCTTCAGGACTCTGACATTTTGTCAAGTCGCTTTCAGGTTCGTTCGTTCTCTTCTTTTTCTTAAAACTTTGCTTAATCTTTGCTTAAGATTATGTTGCAATTTGATGGCGGGTTGCGTTCATATGCCTTCAGAGAAGAGATGTTTATGGTGCTTGGGAGCAGTATCTTGGATTGGAGCATTCTGACAGTACTCCGAAGAGAGCTTATGCAGCTAATCAGGTAAGAAGTCATTTCACTTAGCAAATGATGTGATATTACAACCCTAGTATCATGATTAATGACATAGGGAGAGCAAGAATTTGTCGCGTCAATATGTAGTCTGGCAATATCTGTTGTGTTGGAGTTTACATAGTTAAGTCCCATTTTTTCAGAGAAAGCATCTTGTTCTTGGTTGCTGGCTTCATGTGGATATATAATGTTTTAATGCAGAATCGGCACACTTTTGAGAAGCCGGTCAAAATCTACAACTAGAAAGCACATCAGGCAAAATGCATGAACTTGGCACCATTTATTTTGAACTGGAGAGAAAAGCAGAGGAAGTGACGCTGTTAACCGAGTGGTTAAAAACGGTGACATGTTGTCCAGCAGTTTTTGGCTGATTTCGGCTGTGTAACATTTCACTTGTGTGGGAAGCATGTATCTGCAAACGTCGATCACTACCCCTTTTGAGCTTTTATACTTCCGTTTTTTAGTGGAGGGTTCTTCTTCTTCTTCAAATGATAGGTCCCCCTTGTAATTTAGCAGTACATAAATGAGATTTTGGATTAGCGAATGTATACAGGTATAGTTACCCGAATCTTGGTCAATTTTTTCTCCTTGGCTTCTGTTTTCGTTCTTGGCGGTGCGTATAGCAGAACGGAGAGCTGTAATGTTCGATCAGGCCCCCCCTCCCCGTTGTAGCTTTTTCTTCTGTTATTAACTCACCGTGGAAGAAGTTGTCCGATTGAATTGTCAGGAAGTTGTGACTCTTGTTTGAGGCTCAGCGGGAGTGGTGGCTCTTTTATTTTGGGGGGGCTTTATTGCAAAAGAAATTTGATCATTTTTGATACATTCTTTACTTTTTATATGCTTTGAGATGATGAAATCTAGAATTTTTTTAAAATGATTTTGCTCTGCAGAACTTACAGTACTCTCCAGGGTTTTCACTCTATATGTAATGCTTTTATAAATATACAAGATTAGTTTCAATAATATTAGTGTATGTAATTGTACCACACTATTTAAAATTATTATTTAAACTAGTCTTGCATCTCATTTAACACTTCATCCTTTTCTTAGTTCTAAATTTAATATTATTATAATTATGCAAGGCTAGTTTCAATAATTTTAGTGTATGTAGTGATTATAAAAATAATTTTAGTGCATTGATTGCAAATTATTTATTATAAATTATTAAATTAGTACTTATTATATTTTAATTTTTAATAATTTTTTTACTATAATTTGTGGTTGATATTGTTTATTTATTTTACACATTCAATTTTTTTTAATATATTTTTTAAGGTAGAAAATTGAAATGGTTAATTAATAAATTAATAATAAAATAAAGAATATGTTTAATAATATTATTAATTTATTAGTATACTAGTTTAATAGTTTATTCTTTTTTAGAATTTTTTTTAAATGTTCAAATATTTAATTAAATTAATTTTTATTTTTAAAAATATAATTAACTATTTAAAATAAATAAATAAATAAATATTATAATCAAATTTTTTAATAAGAGTGCGATCGTGAGGAAGGGTAAAATGGTCAATTCACGACGTTCTCTCTCTCTCTCTCTCACCAGTCAATTGTCCTTAGTTAAAACAGAAAGTGAACTCCACAGATTCATTCATTCACTTCTCTATCCATGGCCACTCTCTCCTTCTCCCTTCTCCATCCTCTCTCCTCTCCACCTCCTCCTCCTTCTTCAACTTCCTCAGCCATTCATCTTCTTCCTCAACTCTCTCTCGCCAAACCGGACGTCTCTGCTTTTCTCCGTTTTCACAAACCGAATCGGAGGAATCTGCTTTACCACAACTCCGACAGGTTCGTTCTCCATCCAATTTTCTTGCTCGCTGGCTTCGACAGGCCTTTGGATACTCAAACCTTCCTTGTCACTATCAGTGTCTTGGTCGCCATTGCGCTCTCTCTCTTCCTCGGCCTCAAGGTAGTTTTCCTCTCTTTCGCTTTTTCCGTCTGTGTTCTGCATTTGGTTGTGTGTCTTCGGATTCTGATGTGGATTAGGTTATTATGTGTGTGTGTGTGTGTGTTTGTGGATTTTGCAGGGAGATCCTCTTCCTTGTGAGAGGTGTGGTGGAAATGGTACTTTTTTTTCTTCGCTTGTTCTTTTTAATTCAATCGTTTCAGGACATTTATCTAGAGTAATGGAGAAAACTGATCAGTTTCTGAAGGCAAGCTTATAATGATGATGTTCCATTTGAGCGAACAGCTCTACTGTATCTAGCTAATTTCCATGATTGTTTTTCGTATTAACCTTAATTTTCAGAACTACAAATAATTTTGATGTTTGAGTAAGGTGGTTTAGACCTAAAAATTATATACTAATTGTGTATACCAAGACTACCTTAAGTGCAGTTAATTAGATATGAAATGAAAATTGAATTAACGGCTGGGTGATGTCAATGCAGCATCCATTATGTTTCTCTTAGAGCCCTAATCCGCCATATTATGACCACGCTGGCTTAGGTACGATAATAGATGTATGTTTGAGCTTTCAAAATTCTCCTTCAGATTTTTTTTAGTGGTTTCTACAAGTTGATTAGAGGTTTCTTTCTTCATTATTATATGTTGAATATGGAAATGAAAATCCTTGCATTCACCATTGCGGCTTGCTGAGAGCAAAGTATTGAGACAACGGGTAGGATTTACCCAAAGCTCGATGGGAGCTCATAGCCTCATCTCTAACACCATGATATGAGTTAGTTGGATATCTGATTTTCCTATAAATTTAAATTTCTGGAAACTAGCTAATCATCAGTATCCATGGCATTAGTATATTTTCATTCTTGATGAAAACATTCCAGAAATTCTTGGCTCCAAACAGAGACATAAGAAATACAAATCAACAAATAATGAAACAGGCCTACTCTGTTGTTAGTTGTGTTCTTGATGGATTTTCAGACATTGAAAAACATAAAAGGAAGAAAGAAGAAGATGATGATAAGGAAACTCATAACAGAGAAAGCATTTTACTACAAAAGCAGGGAGCAGGGTGAACTAATACAAGATCTGAAAGTAACCTTTACAAAATCGTAATCCAAAATTTAATGGCAACCATACATATAAAAATAAAATATAAAACACAAAACAGAGTATCTAGAAATATCTTAACAGCTTCAACAGTACCTGTTAGGGGCTAGTGGTTTCTGTGTGATGCTGTCTGGGCTCTATCACACAAGGAATGGCTCCTTAACATATTCTCTCTCTTTTTTTTTCTTATCATTTTTCTTGTGTCTGTAGTCTTCAAACATTAATTAAATCCAACTTGAGATCTTTTTTGCACATAGCTGCAGATGAATTCAGTTAAACATATTTTGAAAAGAATGCACCTTTATTTTTTCTCCTATTTCACGTTGTGATTGTTTCCTGATCAGAGAATTTGGTGGTCCATTCTGTTGCTTGTTTGTTGTTACATGTAGTTAGTTAGTATCAATGGGAGCTTTCTCTAGCTGCTATCATAAGGGGAAAAGCCATTAAATGTACTCTTTTTCATGAATAGGTGGCACAAAATGTGTATTTTGTGAAAACGGTAAGATGATGCAGGAAACACGAATGGTTGACTGTAAAGTATGCAAGGGTGCAGGTAATTGTTACTTGATCTCTAAATCCTATTGAAACAGTCACCTTGACAAGGATTCTATAGTTTATTTATACTCATTGACTTTTATTTAGACTTAGCAATCATTTTATTCCACCTCCCACATCCTGATCCATTTGTGGGCATCAGAAGTTTATTTTATAGATTATCCAGATTATCAAGTTTTAAAGATTCTTTCCCTGATTATTGGAATGGCCAATATTACATGGGGTTTTAATTGGAACTCGATGTTACTTCTGCTCACTGATAACTATTTTAAGTTTGCAAGTCTGCTTCAACTGATGAATCAGTCCAGTGCCCTTTTTGTTTTTACGAACACATATTCGCATATAAAAGTAATGGTATCTTAATAGGTCTGATATTCTGCAAGAAGTGTGGAGGTTCTGGATATTCCAGGCGTCTGTGAGCTCTACTCTGCTCTCATCAATGGTATACATGCTAGATCTGTAAGACAATTTTCTTAAGCATAAAATTTTCTGTTCACATCATTCTTATTTTCCCTCTCCCCCTCCCCCTCCCCTTCATTCCCCTTCCCACCCAATTTTCCCTCCCTGATTCAGAGCACGGACGTAGAAGTGATGAAAACTGTATATTCTATAATATAAATTTCATCTTCTTGGATAATTAAAGTCCGTTTTCTCAGCGGCATCCCCTGCTGGCTAAATGTAATTCTGGAAAGCTTGAGTTTTTTTTTTTTTTTTGGGAATTAAATAGTATTTCGAATCTATTTAATTCGCAGCCGTTTATGCTTTAAGTCTTCTATCGTAGTTGCAGTTGATTTTGTGTGAATGAAATTCCCATGATTTTAGGGGGTTCACCTTCACCTGTTCCATTCATCTCAGCAGGGTAGCTGCATCCAAGTCACCCTAGATTATGGAGTGAATTATTTGTAAGTCTCTCTCTCTCTCTCTGATATCATTGTTTAAAACCTTTCAGAACATTTCTTGTAACTGCAATGATGATTGAAAGTTGTGTCCGTGGAAGGAGAAAATTTTATTATAATTTATAAAGAATACTGTTACTGTAATTCATAAAAAGTAGGTGTAAATAATACTACTTCAACAATTTTATTATAATTTTAGAAACTTTTTGTTTCTTTAAATATATGATATTTAAGTGTTTACATATTAATATAATTTAATAAATTTTGTTTGTATTTTTACGGAAATATTTTTTTTTTTATAAAAGTTTTTTGTTATTTATGTACTCTGTTTGTATCGTATTAAATGATAATCAATTAATATATGATATTCTAAAGACGTGAGAAAATCATGTTTGTTTTAACTTTTAACCAGATGAGATTATAGCAAACAGTATTCGACTGATAAATTTAACAATTTTAAAACTACTGAATTAATGGTATGCGATGTAAAAATATTTTTTTTTCGTAATATTTTTATAAAATATATTTAATTTTAATTATATTTTTAAATAAAATATTTTAATGTGATAATATAAATAATAATAATTTATTTTATTAATTATAAAAATTTAATTTAATTATATAATTTATTTTTTTATTATTATAATAGATGAAAATAAATTAATAATTTAAATGAAAATACAATAATAACAAATATTATCTTAATAAATAATTATTATTAAATACAAAAACATTCAAATATATAAAGATTTTGTCATTTTTATTTTGTATTATTAATATGTAATTATTGTTTTTATCATACATTAATTATTCATCCTTAAAATTTATTCGAATATATAGTTATTTCACAATATGTTGTGAAGCAAATGTAAATACAAATTATAAAATTACAATTTTTCTCATTGAGTTTTATTATTTTGAGAAAGAGATTATATTCATATGGGAGTTATATATATATATATATGTATACATTATTTGTATTTGAAAATAATTAACTTTTACTTGTCTTAAATAGTAATTAAAAATTTTAAAATTTTAAAATTTTTTAATTTTTAAATATTTAGAGATTCATGAAATTAAATGCTAATTGATAATTTGATTGATCAACAATTTTATTCAAAACACTATATATATATATATCTATATATTTTGCTGAAATTCTTTATGGGTAAGTTATAAAAAAAAAATAGAATCACAAAAGTTCTATATTAATTATATATAAATCTCAAAAATTATTTATAATTTATTTAAAGAATTATCAATTAATTTATATATGCAAAAAAAAAAAAGACAAAATTTAGACCTATTTATATATAACTTTTATTTAATTTCACAGAGCGAATCGATGGAGAAGGTTAAAGAGCAGGCGAATGGAGTTTGCTCTCAGCAACCTTTCGTCTTCTCCTCCTGTCATATCCGCAAATGCACAAAACTACACACCATTAACCCCATTATAACATATTCCAAGCTCCACGTCAATGGCCGACTCCACCTTAACTCTTCCCTTGTTCGTTTCCTCTCCAATTTCTTCTCTTTTCTCCTTATATTACAGCCCCCATGTTTTTGTCTCGCCGGATCGTATCCATCACACAAATTACAGACATGTCTAACACCACAGGTGCTGCTCCTTTTTACGAAGTCGATGAATGCCGTGGAGTCCTCCGCGTTTACAGCGACGGCTCCGTTTGGCGGTCCACGAAACCAAGTTTCAATATTCCTGTTCATGACGACGGCTCTGTTTTATGGAAAGATGTGTTGTTTGATCCTTTACATAACCTCGAGCTCAGGCTTTACAAGCCGGCTTCACTTCCCTCTTCCGCCAAGCTTCCTATCTTCTTTTACATCCATGGCGGTGGCTTTTGTATTGGCTCCCGTACTTGGCCTAATTGTCAAAACTATTGCCTCCGACTGGCGTCGGAACTTCAGGCGGTGATTATTTCGCCGGATTACCGATTGGCGCCGGAGAATCGGCTGCCGGCCGCCATAGAAGATGGAGTTAGGGCTGTGAAATGGTTGAAAGACCAGGCTGTTGCGGAGCAGCCTGATAGATGGTTGAGTGACGTTGCTGATTTTGGGAGGGTTTTCATATCTGGTGACTCCGCTGGTGGGAATATTGCGCATAATTTAGCCGTCGAGCTCGGTTCCGGTTCGCCGGAGTTGGCGCCGGTTCGGGTGAGGGGTTATGTGCTTTTGGCGCCTTTTTTCGGTGGAACTGTGTTGAGTAAATCGGAGGCTGAGGGACCTAAAGATGCTTTCCTCAACTTGGAGCTCATTGACAGGTTTGTTCAAACATTTAACACCATCTAGTTTAAAACTTATGAATTTTTAATGAAGACGCATGAAATTCACAACCCTGATGTATATAATAATTGATCCATTTAATCATATGATAATTGATTAGAAACTTATGAATTGGGTTATAGTTATATCAAAAAATTAATAGATGTGTGTGTGTGTGTGTGTATGATCAAGTTTTTTAATCCTCACAGCCCTATTGTTTGAGTGACTTGATTCAAATCCATGTGCATCACCACTAACTAAAACACATTACTCAGATTAAATTTTAGGGATAATCGGTTCGTATGTTATCTTATGGTATTAGAGTTAAATGTCTCTGAGTTCAAATCTTGATTGCGCTATTTCTATTTTAGGGGAAAAAAGCAGTAGTTATAGTTTTCGATAAAAGCTTATATGATGATGAAAAGTGTAATTGGTTGACTAAACATCCATATCTTTAATAAGAAATTATGAGTTCAAATTCTTGTTTTAATGTTATTTTGTTTAAATAATTGAATAGTTTTTGTGATAATTACATTGAATGAGTTAGGTTTTGGAGGCTATCAATACCAATTGGAGAAACAACTGATCATCCACTTGTGAACCCATTTGGACCAGTAAGCCGGAGTCTTGAACATGTTGATTTTGATCCTATTTTAGTTGTTGTTGGGGGAAGCGATTTACTGAAAGACCGAGCAGATGATTATGCGAAAAAGCTTAAGAATTGGGGGAAAATGATAGATTATGTTGAATTCGAAGGCATGCAGCATGGCTTCTTCACCATTGACCCCAATTCACAACAAGCACGTGAACTTATGCTTATCATTAAACGTTTTATCAATGAAAATTCCAGCTGAAAGGTATGTTCAAAAGCTCATTTCTTCGAGAAATAAAAACTCTATTAGTGTAAGTTCACGTTTGGCTTTCGATATTAATTCTTTGCCTTTTGCAATTTTCTTTTTCTCTTCAATTCAACTTGTCTTAAACCTTAATGTTGCCTTATCTAGATCACTCCAGTCACAAAAATTTTATGAATTTCTCATTTCATATTGATACAAACACTCCACTAGTATTGCTACAAATTCTAGTGGAATTAATGGATCGCATAGATTATTGCTTGGACGATCACAGAGGAGGAAACTCATCACTGCGTAAATTTTTTTTCTTGATTTCTAATTTTTTATTCATAACTTATGCTATTTTTATTATAAGTTTGAGATTTCTGATATAATTGATTATCTCTTATATAACTTCTTCAATCTCCTTGAAGCTTCTACTATGCTTTCTCTTTTTCCAAATGCACTGACTCTAATATACTCTTCTCCACCAGGACCAAATCCTTTGCCCGGAACGGTAAGGATGTGCGTCTTCTCCAGAATTTCAGCAAATACATTCCAAGAATTGGAGCCTGGAAAATGCACCCAGATATAAGGTGCATTCTTTCCACCATAAACTTTCATCCCAAGCGATTCGAATGCTTCAATGAGTATTCCAGCATTATCCATGTAGTATTTAATCACATTTCTCAAGGCCTAAAATAAAATGTTGAAAGGAAGTTTTAGCATTGGAGAATTTAGCCATATAATTTCATGATTCTGAAAAGAAGTTAAAAAGCAGTCATGATGAAAATCAATTTTAATTGACAATTAAAACTGCCTGTATAGGCCTTACAGTTTAGAATACTTGTTCAAGAATAAGACATGGATTTTCCATGCTAAGTTTATGCAGATTAGTGTGATTAAAACTCAGAAAATTTGAGTCATAATAAGAAATATGTATTAGAGAAAGGGAATATATATAAATATATTATATAGAGAGAGAAATATAGGTTACTACCTGTATAGGCCTTACAGTCAATGAAATTAGAATACTTGTTCAAGAATAAGACATGGATTTCCCATGCTAAGTTTATGCAGATTAGTATGATTAAAACTCAGAAAATTTGTGTCATAATAAGAAATATGTATTAGAAAAGAGGAATATATATATATATATATATATAGAGAGAGAGAGAGAGATAGGTTACTACCTGATAACCATCTACAGAGAGGCAAGCTAGTCCTCCTGCTTGAGCAATAATGGATGCACCATTGAAGCAGGTGCATACAACGCGATTGAAATCCTTTATAACAGGAAATCCATTTGAATAGCGTAGTTCTTCAGGGACCACTGTCCAGCCAAGGCGAACTCCGGTAAATCCAGCAAATTTTGAGAAGGATGAAATTTCAATTGCAACCTGTTTTTCATTGTTTATTAAAATCAACATTTCGTAACAGTGGTTATTCATTACATAATATGATTCAGTTATATTATCTATCAACATGAATTGTAAGATAAATAGATGAACAAACCAACCTCCTTAGAACCAGGAATTTCATAGATGGATCTTGGGCTTGCATCAGTTATATAAGCAGCATATGCAGAGTCATAAACAATAATTGATCCATTTTCCTTTGCAAACTCCACAAGTTTCTCCAGTTGCTGTCTTGTTGCGGCATGACCAGTTGGATTGTTTGGAGAACAGAAGAAAATAATGTCTGTCTTTCCAGTAATGGACAAATCAGGAAAGAAATTATTCTCAGGCTGACATGCCATGTATGCAATCTGGGAATACTTCCCAGTTTCCTCTTTAAATCTCCCAGCTTGACCAATAATGACACCGGTATCTATATACGCCTGTATATGTAGACCCATATGTATAGGTGGTTAATGTCGTGGGTGAATATGATTCGAATTAGAAAGCCCACAATAATTAATGGTATCACAAACAAAAGGGTATGTCAATATCGACACTGGAATCTATATACACCTGTATATGTAGACCATATATATATATATGTATAGGTGGTCAATGTTGTGTGTGAAGATGATATGAATTAGGAAACACATGATGATTAATTGTATTACAAACAAAAGGGTATTTCAATATTGACACTGGAATATATATACGCCTGTAGATATAGACCATATATATATAGGTGGTCAATGTTATGTGTGAAGACAAAAATTAGGAAACCCATGATGACAAATTTATCACAAACAAAAGGGTACGTCAATATTGACACGGGAATCTATTTACGCCTGTATATATAGACCATATATATGTATATATAGGTGGTCAATGTTGTGGGTGAAGATGATACAATAAGGAAACCCATGATGATTAATTGTATTAGAAACAAAAGGGTATGTCAATATTGACACTGGAATCTATATACGCCTGTATATATACACCGTATATATATATATATATATATAGGTGGTCCATGTTGTGGGTGAAGGTGATACAAATTAGGAAACAAACCCATGATGATTAGATACATCACAAACAAAAGTGTATGTCAATATTGACTATTTCTGTATGATTAATCTTTTTTTTTTCTTTGTTTTTCTTTTGGAATGTCAAAAAGTTCAAATTATTTTTTTATTCTTGCACGTGATTTTTGTGCAAAAGTCATATTTAATATTTTCTATATCTTTCCATTTTATCACATGTCTTTTAAAAAACTATATTTTTTACAAAATTAAATTAAAGAAAATATTATAACAACCATTTTTTATTTTTGTTTATCAATTAATACCCACATAAAACATAGAGAATATTTTATTAGTCTTCTCGACTAATATTCTTTCTCTATTCTTCGCTAAATTTTATCGAAATTTATATGTTCTTAGCGTATTACCGGAAAAGATGGATCTTGTACAGCAATAGTAGCATTAGATCCGAAGAGCATCTGTCGAATAGAAAAGAAGTCGAGAATCAATATCATCGATCAATCAATTAAATAGTTAATTGCTCGAAATCTAAATATTTAAAAACCAATTCAAACAAGAAAAAAAAAAGTCATAATTTATTATTTTTAATTTAACTATAATTAACTTAAATATATAAAAAATAATATATAATAAAAGTAAATTTATTATTTTTCTCACCTGAAGACGAGAAATATCACATTGTGCACCATCTGATACAAAAACTTCGTAACCTTTTATATCCATATCTCTGTAAATTGTTTCTGCAATCGCCATTCTTAACTCCTATAAAAATCAATTAGTGCCTTGTCAAAAGTGTTCATATAATGATTGTTAGAGTATGAAATTCGATATAACCCTTTTTCATCATCCTAAATTTTTTGAATTTATCGTTTTATTTTTATTAAAAACCATATTCGTAAAAAATTTAGTGAATTTTATGTATGATTCACGCTTTTAATATTATAAGTTTACGTGTAAATAATATGTTATAGTATAAATAAATAATTGAGCTATTTTCTGTCATAATAAATTTTCGAGATGATCAATTTATTATATCATTTAAGAATAATAATTTTCAAAAACATCTAATTTAAAAGATTGTTATCGCTATAGTAGCAAATTAAAATTTTTTAAGGGTTAAACTGTTATTATCTTAATAACTATACGAATAAGAAGAAGATGAAGATGAAGAAGAAGAAGAAGTAGTAGTAGAAGAAGAAGAAGATGAAGACAAGCAATAAAAATGTTTCCACCCTTACCATGCTTCCTTGTTCAGCTCCATATCCTTTATAACCGCGAATAGTCGATAGAGCACGAGCACGCTGTGAATATCATATCGAACCTCATTATACTTCTTGATTGATGATATATATTCATATATCTATGTTGATTATATACATGTTGAATTAAATGTATATATACATATACATAGATAGAGTATATATATGTTGACTTCTTGCTAAACTTGCAATAGTTCTGTAAAATTTCCATGGATAAAAACACTTTTAGAGTTTTTAGTTTAAACAAGTAATTATAAGTACACTATAACTTGTTTAAGTAATTGCCTGAATCGAATTATTCTAAAAAAATATGTTCTCACATTAAATGATTCAATCTATTATTTATATATAAACTTTCAGATCGTAAAGTTAAAACAATGAGAATTCAAAATATTAGTAAATAATTATTTTAAGAATACTTTTAAAATTCATTCCATAAACTCGCTTTAAATATACACTTAATCAATAGAGACGAAACAATGAAAATTCAAACATTTGACTTTGATATGATATTAAATAATTGATTGAATTACGTATCTTAAAAACTTAAAGTGATAAAATAATGTTCAATGAATAATTAAATACAAGTGATATAAGTATGTATTATGTAAGTTACGGCCTGCAACGTCGTACTAACGACTCGTATACCTTAAAATATAGAGGAAGGTAGAAGAGCAAATAAGCAAACGGTTTTTGAAGACCTAATAATTGCTCTTACAGTACAATTGAATGTAGTAAAACTTACACCGACCATAGCTGTTGTTATGATGTCTGGTATAGGTTCTGTAGTATCACCAATGCCGAGCCGTATCAATTTGGCTCGTGGATGCTTTTTAATGTGTTCAACTTCATGTTCAGAGATCTGTTTAAGAAAATACAATTAGAGTAAGCAAATTAACATATTACGATTTAGTTTTTAATAATTTTTTGTTATAATTGAGTTCGTAATCTATTTAATTTATTTTAAAAGCTTAGTTTTTTCTTCTATTTTACAAAAGAAAAAAATAATTATTGAATATTAGATATTGTTAAAAAAGATAATGTAATATATTATTTATATATGAAATAATAATTGTAAAGATGAAAGAAATTGTATAAGCATTTCACCTCAGGAAAGAGATATCCACTCCGTAGACTTTCCATATTGACATTTCTTCTGACTTGTGTGCAATAACCTTAATTTAATCACATGAGCATGCATGTTGGTTAGTCTAAACTACACATACATACATACATACATACATACATATATATATAGATAAGAAGAGACTATTCCCTTACTATATCAAAATAGTTTCTTGTTTCAGTTTTAACCGATGTGGGACGAAATTTTTTTTGTACCATGTAAGATTTAATATAAGCAATCACTCACATGATCCCACTAACCAACATATATAAATGTATATGTGTATATGTATATGTGTGTGTGTGTGTGTATGTATGTATAATATATGTATAGGCAAGCAATGCAAGGTACTTACCAAGTCTCTCATCAATTTTGAGCTTCCATCTGTGAGTCACCAAGTGAACAACAGCACAAATAATTAGCATCATATATATATATATATAGGCACATAAAGCAGTATAAAAGCAAATAATAACTTAAATGTGATGCATGTAGAGTATATATATACATATATATTTATATATATATTCATGTAAGGTATTATTTCATTGATGTGTTACCAACCTGTTGCCATTTGTCTCTGGTTGCAACAAAACCACAATAGGTATAATAGAGGAGGATACCTGAGAACAATAATACATAACTATATATATATATATATTTGTACTTGCTCGCTTCAATATATTGTTTAAACTGATGTTCAGTTGGTACAATATATATGGTAATAATCAGGCATCCACCATGTGCATTTATATATATATATATATGTATATATATGTATATGTATGTGTGTACACTTAACACGTGCATGGAATGAAGAGTAGTAAAGCAACTTTTCAAGTTTCTTAGGAAGTTCCTGGAAGCAAAGAAATAGAGAGTTTTAATCAGCCTGCATGACGCAACCCACTGACGAATAAAGTTTCTAGATGCCATTTTCAACGTTGAAATATTATATACATTCATATATATATATATATATATATATACACATACACATACGTATACATATATATATATATATATACACACACATACATACACCAACATATGCTGCCTTTCTTCTTTTATCGAATTGACTTAACCAATTCTCCTTTAGCTTTTATAGATCTAATTAACCATTAGCTCACATGCATGCATCTGAATTATTTTCTAAAACGACCAGACTAATTGTGGTCCAGCCATGGGAGTATATATCTGTCTCTCTGTTTGTGTATGTATATATATATATATATATATATATATGCATATATATTCAGTTTTATATGCATGCAGCTTCTGAACTTAATTTTATACATGTATATATGTACATTTATCAATAAATATTAGATGAATTATTGAATTACATAATTAAACAATTTGATATGCGAATATCTTTTAAAATTAATTTAATATATATATATATATAATTTCTTTTTATTTATTATTATTATTATTTTAAAAGATATATACATGCATACACCCAATCCAGTTAATCCATAAATTATGTATATATATATAGGGTTTTATTTTCTTTTATTTTTGGTGTTAATATGTGTATCTTATCTTATCATATTTCAACAAAAAAACACACGTGTAGTATATGTCGAGAAACTAGGTGTATATATATATATATATATATATATATATATTTATATTAGGGGCATTCTTTAAAATTTTATAAATTATTTATAAATAATAACTTAATATTTAAATCAACCATGTATATATATATATATATATTCTCTATGAAAGAAAAAGATTCCCACCAAAATACCACTTTTCTTACAATGATATATAGACTTATATATGCAAGTATATATATATATTACATAAGGTTCATGAATGTTGTATTTTGGCTGAATTGGCATTTCCTGGAAATTCAATTTGAGGAAAATTTCCATGATTTGATGTAGCATTGAAGACGAACTAATGAATAGTACAAAGTAGTGGGAGAAAATTACACACCTAATATTTTCCATCATGATGTTAATTAATGAAAACAATACATATATACACACACACACACACACACACACATATACACACATATATAAACAATCAATATATATATATATGAATATGAATATAGCTTCCATGAAAATTTCTATGTAGAAAATTTAATTTCACTATGGGCTGTAAAATGTCCCTCTCATTAATGTTTTATTTGTATTTTGTAGTTTTCCAAATGTGAAAATATACATATATATATGTGATTTATGATAAATATAATTAGATTTATTGTTATAATTTAAACTAAATTTATACACATAATATATTTTTATTGAATTTTTATAATTATATAAAATATTATTTTATGTGAACAAAAATTATATAAAAACAAAAAAAAAATGTGATTGTGAATATAAAAAATTATCATATTTTATTTTTTAATAAATAATATGAAAGATAAATAAGGTATAAGGATATAGATACGTAATTAAAGAGTTATATTATAAATAATACAAGAATTTATAATTGACTAAGAGATTATCAGATAATAATATTATCACATTAATTTTATTTTTACATTTAAAAACTATTTTGTATGTACATTTTGGTCAGGAGATGACGATACATGCTTGACCAACTTTTCGGAATTTTAAAAAAATATCTACTTATCGGAGTAACATGATACAGAAAAAGAGAAGCAAACATGAAATTCATTAGAAGACGCGTACAAAAGACATTGAAAGATAGATAAATTCGTATCTTGATAAAGATCTTTGAGACCGGAATTAAAAATACAAAAAGACAGAAGCATTCATGTGAATCTTTTGGTAATTTTTTTAAGAATTTAAAAATATTCTGATAATTCGAGTGTTTGAAAATAAATATATTCTTATATAAAGATGAAATACGGAAATTTTAAATTTTTTTATTCTAATATTATTTAATTAGATATTGTTAAATTGATTATTTTATAAGAATAAATAAGAAATTTTATGAAGTTTATTATAAAATTTGTAACAAAGTTGTTAAATTAATTTTATATGAAATTTTATATAGAATTATAAAAATATATTTTTTAATCAAAATTATTTATTAAAAATTAAAAAATAATTAAAATTAGATATAAATGTATAAATAATTTTTTATAAAAAAAAATTAAAAATTTATTCCTTTTGCTTTCATATTCAAAGAGAGAGAGCCCACGTGGACTTGAGTGCAGGAGAAATATTCTCCGTGTAAGGGAATAAAATATTTGAGGCTCTGAATTTGAAAATCCAAACGGTCTACAATTTCAAATTCGTCTCATCCTGACCGTTCATACGAACAAATCTAAACCGTTGATCTCCCTCCACTTGTTCTCTTTCTTCCCTCCAAGGCTCCATTTCAAAATTTTCTCTGCCATTTTCTCCCTCTCCAAACAAATACATCCTTCCTTTCCTTCAATCAACATCCCCCCGCTGTAGGTTCACACCCTCACTACAAAGTCTCCCATCAAATACCACTTGAAACCACGCGAAGAACAAACAAACACGCAGTAATTTTCTTGTTCGGAGCAAAATGCCATTTATTTCAGAGACGGCGAGTGCAATCAAGAGGCGGTTTGGGTTCCAGAATCCATCGATCTCAGAAACCTTGCCGTCCGTGTGTAGCTCTCCGGATCTACTCCCGAAGTCCGTTTCGAGGGATAACCTACGTCAGTCATTCGCTGCCACGTCGGGGATTCGGGCCATGGGTGATTTGAATGATGAAGAAGTCAGCAGCATCGAGTCGGCTCAGTCTGCTCGGTCTCAAAGCTTTGAGTTCGACGAAGATCCTTCCTTTTGGAAGGACCACAATGTGCAGGTACTGATTTTATTCTCTCTGGAAAATTACAAAAAATTTCCCATGTTAGCCAGTCAATCAGCCTTCTTTAGGGTTTAAAACGTTAATGGTGATTCTGCTTTTAATTTCATTTTAACCTATATTATTTTGTGTTAAAGTAGCAAAAATGTGGGTATTAACTTTAAATGAAGCCGCTGGTTTTTATGTTTCTTGATTAACCAGGAAAGTTGAACATCAAAGTTCATCAGAAGAGCGAGCTTGGATTGGCGTTTTCTTTCTCAAATCATCTCATTTTAGTTTAAAGTTGACATACAAGTGTTTAATAATCTAGTTTAGGTTTATAAAGCAGTGAACTTGTTAGCTGAAGTGATTATTGAAAATAAATTGCTAGTAACATTTCCTTTTTCTCCAGCTTATGGAAAATAAGTTCTTTGACCCAATTTTCTTTTACAATTATAGTGATTTAACATTATAAAAATAAGCCATAAATCACATTATACTTTTTCAAAAGCAAATTCTAGCTGACTGTACTTTGCAAAATAAGTTGATTGGGTCATTAACTAGCCAAAATTTGATTGAATAGTCGGTCCCCTATGCCAAAGGCAAAGAGCAAAAGTTTATTTTTTTATGTTATATTTAATTGGTCCCCTCTCCTGCAAGTCGGATGATGAAATTAGCAGGTCTGGGATGTAAACTAATTTTTGATGGGGTAATATATTATCAAAAGTTTATGATGGTAGAAAAAAAAAATTGTTTATATTAGTTTTTAACAACATAGTGGAAGAACTAATTTTTTTTAATTAATTTGGAATTGATATGGTTGATGAAATTGGTCCACATTGATCAATTAATGTCAGAGGCTGAGCAACTTGGTATAAAATTTGTCTTGATAAGGCAAAAATAGATGTCAGGTAACTGAAAATTAAATTGTTTGAGAAATTTATGACACCCCAAAATTTTAATAGTGCTGAACATGATTTTACTCCAAATATTTTGAGTAGTAGTTTTTTGTTTTCCTTAACTGGAAGATATTCAGAACAAATTTGCTGAATATCATGTCTTGAGTTAATGGTGACGAATGACTAATTGAAATCAATTTCTGCCTTTTCTATACTGGTGCTAAATGTAGGTTATCATTAGAATTCGTCCTCTCAGTGGTACAGAAATATCTCTGCAAGGTTACAGCAAGTGTGTTAAGCAAGAGAGTTGCCAGACAATCACTTGGACTGGTCATCCAGAGTCCCGTTTTACCTTCGATCTTGTGGCTGATGAGAATGTCAGCCAGGTACTTCTTTATGACAACTGTTAGTCGTTTCATCTCTCTTAAGTTGTTTGTGCTTATGTAATTGATGTCCAAAATATTTGCTACAGGAGAAGTTGTTTATAGTGGCTGGATTGCCTATGGTGGAGAATTGTGTGGCTGGGTACAACAGTTGCATGTTTGCCTACGGCCAAGTAAGCATCTATCTAAGATCTCTTTTGTTGAGTTATGAATATTTTTACTCTATAGAGAATTTCCATTGCTGATATATACTGATAATATAACAAATTATTAGGCAATGGAAGTATTTTCTTTTTCCAAATTGCATCTGGGTCTGTTTATAATTTGGAAACTTGAAGTCTTGAACTGTTTGTATACAGACTGGAAGTGGGAAAACTCATACAATGCTTGGAGATATTGAGGGAGGCACCAGAAGACACAGTGTCAACTGTGGAATGACGCCTAGGGTCTTTGAGCATCTTTTCTCAAGAATACAGAAGGTATGATATTCATCCTCCCCAGCTAAAAGAAAAGTAAAAAGGAAAAATAGAAGATATAGTTCCTGGCCTTTATCCCCATTATCCTATGGCTTCCTTCCGTTGTTCAACAAAGGCTTCATTGTTCCCTCTCTATGTATTCTCCTTCTCTCTTAAAAATTATTTCTTTTTCCTATAATAAAAGAAATGCTCCATTCAAATTTATAGAATTGATTACAAAGTGCCTGTGGTTCAACCTTGGTGTGGCAGGAAAAAGAGGCTCGTAAAGACGAAAAACTAAGGTTTACTTGTAAATGCTCATTTCTGGAGATCTACAATGAACAGATTCTTGATCTTTTGGATCCTTCATCTAGTAATTTACAGGTAGGTATTGGTTGCTTGTCGAAGGCTTTGTTTTATCAATTGAAGCGGACAACATTCTGTAGTTTCATAAAAGTTGTTTATGCATTATAAAGATATGAGAAGTATCAGAATCAATTTCCGTTTGATGTTTATATGCTACTGAGGATCATTTTGTTCATGGATCTTATGGGGAAGCGTTCTCCTTAACCACTGAAACTTGCAATGCATATGGTGTTTGCAGTTAAGAGAAGACATGAAGAAAGGGGTTTATGTTGAGAACCTCAAGGAGATAGAAGTTACATGCGCTCGGGATGTGATTCAACAACTTGTGCAAGTATGTACTGCTAGAACTGGACTCCAATTTCAGTTGGCAGTGTTCATTTCCATTTTTACGTAGTTAGCATAATCATATATATAGACATTTGGGGAATGTACAGTTTGAGCTGCTGCTTAGTTTTATTGGTCAATTACATTTCTTCTTTGAGACAAAAACTATAATTTCCACTTATTTAAAGATGGAATGGTACAAGAAAGCACAGATGAAGAGACTGGAAAGAGAGAAAATTAACTACCAATTATTCTAAATGTATTGAGAAAAAGCATCAGCATCATGTTATGCCAGTTACTTTTGGAAGGGTTTAGATATAATTCATGTGAAATGAGTATTGGAAGTCTTTCATTTCGAGGCATTCTTCTCATTATTGTTTAATATCTCACTATTCTGTACTTAGAATTGATAGAGACTTTGTATTCCATTGCATATTTCTGTGAAAGTGGTGCTTTTAGTTTGTATTTATTGAACATTGGGAGTCAATTCAGGGTGCTGCAAACAGAAAAGTAGCTGCCACTAATATGAATCGTGCAAGTAGCCGTTCTCACAGTGTGTTTACATGCATAATTGAAAGTAAGGTACGTAAAGCTAATTTTTGTTTTTTCCTTTAGAAAAAAAAATCAACTTCCATTCCCTTATTTAACTTGGAGCACTTTGTTATTATTTTTTGAAAAAATTCATGTTGTAATTAGTCTAGACCAAAAATACTCATGGAATTTTTGTTATCAGTGGGAATCCCAAGGAGTAACTCATCACCGGTTTGCTCGTCTGAATCTTGTTGACTTAGCTGGATCTGAGAGGTAGATAAATATTCAGAAACAAATGGAATTGCAGAACAATTTAAGAGGTTTTAGTACTAGACACTTCTCGTTAACTATTTTGTTAATCTGTCTAACCACAGGCAAAAGAGTTCTGGTGCTGAAGGTGAACGACTAAAAGAAGCTACTAATATTAATAAATCCCTTTCAACATTGGGGTGTGTCATTTAAATCCTCATTCTTATCTATTAATTGATTTATATTGTTTCTCTACTAATCTCTGAATTATCACTTCTTGATCAACAAATTTTTTGTTTGCAGGCTTGTGATAATGAACCTTGTAAATATTTCAAATGGGAAGTCACTGCATGTTCCTTACAGGGATTCAAAGCTCACCTTTTTGCTTCAGGTAGATTATAACTTCAGTTCAAAGGTTATTAAAGAAGCAAAATATTATTACTTGATAGAATCTTTTTATCCTATGGAGGTTTTATATGGAACAAGGAGTTTTAGTGCTATAAATTTCTATCAAGTTGGGAATATTCATGTCTGATCTCTCAATAAATGGCTTTTGAATATAAAAAGATGAATATACTCTTATATTTAATTTGTTATTAAATTTATTTGCCATGTAATTTGTGTATTATCACTACTCTTTGTTTTTGTATCATTAGTACTCTGCAACCCATGCCTTGTAAGATTGGAGTTTTACATCTTAGTAGCTTATAAATTATAAATAACATATTCATGTAATTAATAAAACCACCTTTAAGTAGCACATTGATTATCTTTGCTGTTGTATGCTTTCAGGATTCTTTGGGAGGGAATTCGAAGACAATAATAATTGCAAACATCAGTCCATCTATTTGGTCTGTTAATTTTTTTGTTTTTTGTTTTTCTGTCTTCTTGTATATTTTTTTTAACAATAGCTTGAAAGAATTTTTATTTTCCTATATTATGGTTTTCAATGCATTAGGTCAATTTTATAGAAGATTGACCGCTATTTGGCTTTTAAATATTTCTGACTGTTGTATTGTCTATTTCTCTAAATCTTTTGTCGTTTGCTATGCTCCTTGCAGTTGTTCATTGGAGACTCTAAGCACACTGAAGTTTGCACAGCGTGCTAAGTTTATCAAGAATAATGTAAGAAAACTTAGTATAAAAGGAGCTTTATGATAGTTGACTCTGACCTTTGTGCTGGTCATACTTGGCTTAAATATTTAAGTATTTTAAGGCTTTTTATTATTTAATAACACTTCCCGAATACTTATCGGAAAACTGTAATTTCATTATTCTACAGGCAATTGTTAATGAAGATGCATCTGGGGATGTTATTGCCATGCGGATGCAAATTCAAGAGCTCAAGGTATTATTGCTCATGTTTCTATCTACTGTTTGTAAAATTTTGACCTTCTGAATGAGATGGACAAGATAAGATGCTCAATGAATGACAGAAAAAAATGAGAAAAAACTTTCAACGTGATAATTTTTAATAACTCTTTGTTCTACTACTTATCTGTACTTCTCTGTTGTTTTAATAATTCATGCAGATATCATTTATTCATAGAACGTGATTCAACACCAGTTTCTAGTTTAAATAAACATTTATTGAAACGAGAAATAATAATTTGTCTTTTTTCTCTTCTTAAGAATATATTTCTCATTTAAATAAAAGAAGAGATAAAAAAAATTGTTCTTCTATGTCACGTAAGGCATTATCCAATATCAGCTACATATAATTATCCTTCTAATGGTACTAAAAAATCTATTCTCAAGTATGGCTCTTCTTAGCTGAGATTTAATGTTCTTTTGATATCTTATGCATTAACTCTCAATTTTGTAAATGATTTATTACAGAAAGAAGTATCCCGACTACGAGGTTTAGTCAATGGTGGAGCCGGAACTTTAGATAATGAGACATTGGGCGCGAGCCTTCCTGGGTGCCCAGAATCTTTTAACTGGACAGGACTTAATGGCTCATTTAGTCCACTTACATCTGATAGAAAGATGTCTCAGGTGTGCATCCTTCTTACTAAAGCTTAAGAAATATCTATTTCAAACTTGATGCTAAGCGATTTCTTTAAAACACTGTCATGCCTATTGCAGAAGAAAGACAATGATGTTGCTCTTGTTGGGGCCTTTAGGAGGGTGAAGGAGAAAGAAATTGCTCTAGAGGCTTTAGCTGCTGAAAATAAGGCTGCCATGCAGTTGGTACGTGCAAAATGGATGTCTTATGTTTTGGTTCAACTGGTTTGTTGCCTTGTAGAGGCTCTGTTGACATTTTTATCCATACTGGGAGTTGAAAAAGAAAAGAAAATATCAAAAGATCTTTCCATTATAGATTGGACATTGATTTGGAACCATCGCATAAATTTTGTTTGTGTAAGCTAAAGCATGATGTTTATGATGTTTTCTTAGATATTCATGGATTACGAATATTGCAAAATAAGTTCTTGTTAAGAAATTAAATTTTGAGCTGAACCAGGCAAAGCAAAGAGAAGATGAAATACAAGGCTTAAAAATGAGGCTAAGATTCCGAGAAGCTGGAATTAAGAGACTTGAGTCTGTTGCTGCTGGAAAATTATCTGCGGAGACGCATTTACTAAAGGAAAAGGAAGAATACTTAAAGGATATTGAAATACTCCGGGTACAGGTTGATCGGAACCAAGAAGTTACTAGATTTGCCATGGAGAATTTGCAACTAAAAGAGGAGCTTAGAAGGCATGTTCTTTTAAATTTATTGCTTGAAATGGCATTTATCACTTCTTGTTTGTTTCTTTCAAATTTGGTTTTCTTGGTTGGTCTGATAGTATAAATTAGCCTTAAATTATAACATGCCATCCTTTGCCAAAGATCTGTTGCAAAAATGAAGTTACCTTATTTCAGTTTTGGAATATTTTTTGCCTCACTCAATTTTACCCCTTATATTTTAAGGAGTTAGCTGTTTACATCATTTGCTATCGTAACACACAAACTATTATTCTCTCATGCGGGTGCTATCTGATTTGATCCACAGATTAAAGTCATTTTATGAGGAAGGTGAGCGGGAGATGATGAATGAACAGATTAAAGTGTTGCAGAATAAGGTGAACTTTTTTTTGGGTAATTTCTTAACAATAAGGCATAGTCAGATATCCTTTCGATCTCCTACTTAATTAGGCTTCTGGTTAAATTTGCAGTTGCTGGAGGCACTTGACTGGAAACTTATGCATGAATCAGATCCTTTCATGGTACAGGTCTTTCACAAGATTTTTCATGAATTATTTTGACAGTGAGCTGAATCTACAATTTTCTATAACGTTGATTTCAAATTGTTTTTATCCTACAGAAGGACAATTCAAATTTTGTGAACGAAGACGATGCTGATGGTAATATACTGCTCTCTAAGGTAAGCTCTCCCTTTATGCGTGGTGTTTTCTTCTACTTGATATTTTTCTTTCGTTATAATGAACTAAGGAGAACACCTTTTACCATTTTTTTGCAATAGTGCATTTATTACAACTCAATTGAGCATGTGTTCAACTTAATAGAACTCCCTGCTTAAGTTCAAATGAGATTTAGTTTTCAATCACGTGATACTATGAGCTGCTAATTGTGAACAAAAATATTAAATGTCTTTTTGTTATGATGGTCAATAAATAATCTTTGTATTTTGTGATTGTTATAATGTAGAATACATTTTTTATACAGTTAATTTTTTAATATAGGTCTCGTTTTTTTATTTATAATCTTCATTTTCTATGCTTAATCCATGCTTGTGGGGCTTGTGTATGACAAATGTGTTAGTATAGAAAATCGATTAAGTCATTTTTATTAGTTTAAAAGCTTTTGAAACAGCTGTTTACAGAATTCTTTTAGCAGTAATATGTGGTAGAATGATGTGTGGTGGTAGAATAGAATTGTAAAAGATTAGTTTATAAGGTCATTACAAACTGGTACCTACTTAGAAAAGGAAATTCTACTCAATTGTGATTGTACAGTGTTAATAAATAAAAGTTGGGAATATTCTTTTTGCTCTCACTCTTCAATATTTCTTTTATAGCATCATTTTAACACCTTTCTGAAATAAAAATTCTATATGGGAGAGAAAAGTGAGAAACTTCATATAAGATAATGTAAGTTAAACGTCAAAACTTACGTAAATCTATTAATTCTTATTACTTGTGTGATATTTTAGTTCCATATCAGAAAGATGTATAATTTTTGAATTTCATATAAAATCTTAAGTCACACGCTAATAATTTGAGTTTGAGTTTTTGACAACCGATAGTTTGAATATGAGTTTTAATAAAACACAATCTTAAAGTCATCAAGCTGACATGTGCTTTGATATCATTTGAACTACCTCAAATCCAAAATCTACTAACTCAACAATCTTTTGGACCCAAATCACTGCCTCTCAAAACTCAAACTCTAATTTACTGGGATGTCACAACTTGTCTTTGTCAAAAAAAAAAAAGTTCTGTTACTTGTCGCTCAGGTTTTTTTGTGAGGTTAGCATTGATAAAATCTGTTGCAAATTCAAGTCCTAATTGCCAGCTAATCATTAGTTAGATTTTGATAATTCATTACATAACGTGAGTAAGAAGATAAGAAAGCAGGGGACTGTCATTGCTCAGACATTTATGTGTGATGATATCTTTTTAGTTAAATTATCATTTGTTCTAGTAGTCAGATCTCACATTGATCAATGAGTTTTTGCTCTACCCTTTTATTCTTGCATCCACATGGCAAGTAGAGGTGATTTTACTCTGATACTAAATGTTCTCTTTACCTCGTAAAAGCAATATTTACAATTCTGAACAATGCAGGAGGAAGGAACCTTATGGCGTTCTTCAATTAATGAGGAGAATGAGTTCCTCCGCATGCAGGTAAAGCTATAGTTAGGTGAATTCCTTATTGTTTCATTTAATTCACTTTATAAATTATATTGATCAAATAGAAGTTTCTTTGTCTGTTTTTTCTTCCACAGGCTATTCAGAACAAAGCTGAAATGGACACACTCCAGAAGACGCTAAGCATCTGCCTAGAAGAGAAAGAAAACTTGGAGAAGTAATAATTTTGAGCTTTTTTCCTTTTACATATATTTTGGAACCTGAAATAGAAGAAATTTGGCTTACTACTCAAACCCATATTCTTGGTCCACCACAATGCTTGCTCATTTGAAATCGATGAAAATAAAATATATGTCCCACTTGAATTATTACCTTCGCCCTTAATCACAACATACAGAACTAAAAACATTGAAGATTATATCAGAGCTAAACTAATCATATTGAATTTTTTTACACTGATAAAAGATATTGGAAGGAGAGAGTATGTACGTTATGGAGTTCTCCTACCCTGTTCTTAACTTGAGCTTGTGCTACCTAAATTTGTTATAGTTGTCTCTTCTTTTTTCTTTTTTTTCCTTTTAAGCCATACGTGATCTTAGAGATTGTTCTTTGTTTTCTTTTATACTCTGCATTTGTATCCTTGACACTTTCAGTTTCTTAATTAACTTATATAGTAATGTTATTTATGACATATTTAATCTTTCAATATCTAAGTAGAAATATTGGGATTTTCAGGCGTGTTAATGATTTCATTAAGGAACTTGAAGAAGAAAAATCTTCCAAAGATACAAAAGAAGAAATACAAGAGGTCAAATTTCAGAATTTGTCCACTGATGTGCCAACTATAAACCTTAATGACCAAATGGAGCTCAAAAGGATGGTTGATGCCATTGCTGCAGCAAGTCAAAAAGAAGCCGAAGCTCATGAGACAGCAATTAAGTTGGTCAAAGAGAATGATGAGCTGCGGTTGAAGCTAAAAGTCTTACTCGAGGATAATAATAAACTTATTGAATTGTATGAAAAAGCAGCTGCAGAAAACAACTACAAGGGCTCAACTAGCACAGAAAATGCTTTGGGAAATAATACTAGGAATGACAATAGCGATAATGTAGATGAAGCTGCAGAGAAAAAGGAGGTTGATATGAAGAAAGTTGTTGAGAACCTAGAACATCAGCTTTTGGATCTACATGAAGAGAATGAAAAATTAATGGGTTTATATGAAAGAGCCATGCAGGAGAGAGATGAATTCAAAAGAATGGTCTCTTCCAGTGGACTGAATGTAGCTGAGAGTAGAGAACCTGATTTCCCAGAAAAGCTTGTTGAAGTTGATGATGGGGAATGTGGAAGATCAGATGCATCTCCAGTTTATATTGAAGTCAAAGATTCAATAGAGGAAACTTTTCTCCCTGGATTGAACGTGGAGGATGAAAATGACTGCACAAATCCTAAACCAGAGAGATCTGTTGTGCTTGGACAGACATCTTTAAGGTCGAATGAGCAGGATAACTCCTACCTATGGCTTGGGAATAGTCAAGTAGACAAGGAAAATCTGATGGATTGTCAAGAAATGATTTCAGATGAAAATGCTCAGCTATCAGAATCCACTTTTTCTGGTGATGCAAAGACATCTGTTGAAGAATCTGGTATCTCTAACACAGTTTTAAATGCTGGTTTGACTTTCTGCCTAAAAGATCGACAAGAAGATGAAGGAAATCATATTGGTGCCTTTTCTGATATGGAAGTAGAGCTATTGAATCCTACTACTTTCAAGATACCAGAAGATCTAAATTTGGTTACAATGAAACTGGGAAAAGCAGAAGAAAAGCTTTCAGATACTGCCAAAACCGTTACTGTATTTGGTTCACTTGAGAGAGCACTCTTTGAAATTGATGAGCTTTCAAAAACACTTGAAGTGCTGGAAGATGGTGTACAGGAGAAGCAACGAGAGCTTGCATCCCATAAACAACTGTGTGAAGAAATTAAAGCAAGAAAGGTTCTTATTGACAAGAAGTTAGCAGCACTGAGATATTCTCTCTCACAGATTTCTTCCTCGGTAACTTATTATGGACAAAGAGAAGTGCGGGCAAGGGCAAGGGTAAATGCTTCATTGGGTTACTTTGACAAAAAGAAAGCTGATCTGGCTTCTCTGAACTTGAACAAAAGCGAAATCGAGGCTGCACAGAGGAAGACACAGCAGTCTGAGTTTGAATTGAGAAACAATCTTGTGCTTTTGAAATCAAAGCTTGATGAGGAAAACCAGAGACAGGAGAATGACAAGGTTCTGGTCACTATAGATAACATTGAGAAAAGAGATACTTCTGAAAGAAATTGGCAGTTAAGTAAAGCTACCGACTTATTGAAGTCTGAGGAAGAGAAAACCAAGCTGCAGAGTGAGGTCAAGCAGTGCAGAGAAAAGCTTGCTGCAGTCAGAGAAGAGTTTGGGGTTCTGGATAAGAAATCTGCAAAGATAGAAAAAGACATTCAAATTGTGCTGTTGGAAATACAGAATGGATCAAAGACATTAGCGGAGATGGAGAATGCACTACTGGGAGTAATCCAAGAGAAAGAAAGTCTGTTTGAAATCAGAGAAAGAGGAACAAGTGAAATTGAAAGCATGATTCTTGAGTATCAGCAGCAAGTTTTTGAGGCAGATTTTAAAGAAGCAGAACTGAAGATACTGGAGCAAGTATTACAATTGGAAGCGAGAAAAATAGAAGAGTTAAAGCAGACAAGGGCTGAAGCCACCAAGAAGGCAACAGAGTTGGTAGTAGAAACTAGGCATGATGCCACATGCTCCTTATCAGAAAAAATTGGAAAAGAGCTAGAGACTCTTCATGCCTCTCTTCTCGAAGCGAAAATGTTGCTAGAGCAAGGCACTTTGAATGGCAGTTAACTCTTCTTTTTAACTATCATTCTGTACATTTCCACAAAAATGGAGTCTGAGATTCTCTTTGGATAAGGATTGTATTTGGTTCGGTTAATGGTCATTCAACTTTGAGTAAAAGTGCAATTTTTTGAATGAAAATTTATGCATTTAATAAATTATGTGATATATATATTAATTATAATACAACCTCTTAACAAAAACACACAAAACTGCATAGTATTCAAACTCATAATTTATTAACAGTATTATATGCAGGTGTTTGTGTGTATAGCATTGGTAGAAGACTGGAGATATGGACCATTCACATTCCTACAGAAATGTTCCATTGTGGCTAAGCTACAACCACTTTTCTTTCAAGTAGATAATCCTTCTGTGTTTTCGAAGGAAAAAAGACAAATTTCCAGTAATATATCAATTGGGGATTAAAGAAAACAACTTCCTTGTTGTTCCAATTGTAGAATAGAAAAATGTCTGGTTGCATTTGCCTTCTTCTAAAACTTACTAAAACTTTGTATTTGATGTAGAACATGAAGATAAATGAATGATACGGCACGAACACAATGCAACATTATCTGATCCGATTTATTTATTTAGTTTTTCAGTCATGTATGACAAATCATTGCATACTAAATGGACAAAATTTTGAAACATAACTCGACAGTATTATATATATATATATGTGTATTGATCATATTGGTCAAGGTCAGAGCAATGGAGCAGGCACATTGACAAACAAAAAAGAAGTCCTAGAAAAAAGTATTTTCAAGCTAGATTGAAGAAGAAACTCGTCTATATAAAGCTCCACAGCAATATTGGAGTCACCATAGTCTCTCAATCCAAAAATCCATTAGACTAAGCTAAAGAGTCTTTGGTTTCTAGTAGAATGGCATTCAAAATCCAGTGCCTGGTATTGATGTTGGTTTTGGCAGCTTGGGCTGGTCAGGCAACATGTCGCAGCCTCCAAGATTCATCGATGTATGAAGAGCATGAACAATGGATGGCTCATTCTGGTCGGGTTTATAAGGACGCCAATGAGAAGGAGAAGCGGTTCCAGATATTCAAGGAGAATGCTGCCCGTATAAAATTATTTAACAATGCCAATGACAAGCCCTACAAGCTGGGCATCAATCAATTTGCTGATCTTACCAATGAGGAGTTCAAGACTTCAAGAAATAGATTCAAGGCTCACATGTGCTCCCCAAAGACCACTTCTTTCAAGTATGAGAACTTTACTGCAGTACCATCCTCCATGGACTGGACAAAGAAGGGGGCTGTTACACCTGTTAAGGACCAAGGCCAATGCGGTGAGTCACAACTAATCTGTCATGAATATTTTAGTTTCGGCACAAGCTCGAGCATATTTCCAGACTCATTTATCATACCGGGTCGAGCTCAAGATTGAGCCTACTAATGTGTTATTGGAACAGAGCTCAAGTATAGCAGTATTCAGACTTCACTCTTTACTTGTTTTTAACTCTACTCCTGACAATTTAATCAACAAACATGCTTCACATTTGCATCCAAAGTTAGCTTGAATACTGAAGTATTCTGACTAGGCTCTTGGCTTGTCTTCACCTCTAATGCCAAAATTTTAATTGACATATATGCCTCACATTAGCATCTAATCTTAATGCTTAGATTTGATTGACAATAATTAACAACAAATATTGCTGCAGGATGTTGTTGGGCATTCTCAGCTGTGGCGGCCATGGAAGGGATCACTAAGCTTACCACTGGAAAACTAATCTCCTTATCGGAGCAAGAATTGGTGGACTGCGACACCAAGGGGGAGGATCAAGGCTGTAATGGTGGTCTCATGGACAATGCATTTCAGTTCATTAAACAGAACAAGGGCCTCACAACTGAGACCAATTACCCCTACAAAGGAGTAGATGGCTCATGCAACACAAAGCAGGCAGCCAACCATGCAGCCAAGATAACTAGCTATGAAGACGTACCAGCCAACAGTGAGAAGGCGCTGAAAAAGGCGGTTGCTAACCAGCCAGTTTCAGTTGCCATTGATGCTGGTGGTTTCGAATTCCAGTTTTACTCAGGTGGTGTTTTCACTGGACCTTGTGGGACTCAACTGGATCATGGAGTTACTGCAGTTGGCTATGGAGTGGCTGATGATGGAAACAACTATTGGTTGATCAAGAACTCTTGGGGAGATCAATGGGGTGAGCAAGGCTACATCAGGATGCAGAGGGATGTTGATGCAAAAGAAGGGCTCTGTGGCATAGCAATGGAAGCTTCTTATCCAACTGCATGAACTTCATTAAGCGCCTATTAAATCTTTTCAGCTGTCTTTGATTATGTGTCCTGCTTATTTAGTAGCTAGAAATCTTCCCAGGAAGAAGACTGTAAAGCTATACATGAATGTTATATATGAAGAATAGATTCTCAAATCTATGTCAAAATAGAAAGAAAAAAATGACACATCTCATTTATGATAACTCAAAATTGTTACTATCTAATGAAGGAGGAAAGAACTCATATTCCAAGAACTTCTCATGATTCCTTGCATTTGCATTGCATATTTCATTGAATCAAATAGAAATTATTTATGAACATTATATACTACAATGCAACCGCTCCATCTATCAAAAAGAATAATACTATAAAAAGACACACTCTACATGCAAAAATATTCACATATCAGTCAAAAGTTCTCCTAAGTTTTACAAGAATAAAGACGACGACTTTTAATAAAAAAATTTAAAGTCTGGAACCAAGCTGTTGAGAACCGGTTGCAACTAAGAGAAAATGAGCAGGTAAACACGGGATCTGCAAGGGAGAATGGAATCGATTGCAGGAAATTGAAATGTTTGAGGCTAACCATATATATTCACTGCTAATCCCTGGATGTAACTTCGGAGAACTCCATAAATTTTTTCACATAAATATTTGTTCGGTTGAATCTCAACCTATTTATATAAAACTTAATAGGGCCAGTGGTTTCTTACCGACACCCTTATATAAATAGCACTAATACAAGAATACAAGAGTCTAAAACAAAGAATGAAGAAAGAAATAATACAATTAGAAACAGCAAAAAGTCGAGTCTTAATTTAACTCTGATAAAATATATAGTTTATGACAAAGTTCGCAAAACATAATTTATTACTAACAGTGTGATACATATATATATGTACATATTTATGTATGTATACCATTGGTAGAAGACTGGAGGCCTGGACCATCACATGTCCTTATTGGCGTTTCAAGTAGGCAATCCTTCTGTATTTCAAAACAAAAAAGACAAATTTGCAGTAATATATGAATTGGGGATTAAACAAATCAACTTCCTTCTTGTTCCAATTGTAGGAGAGAGAAATGTCTGGTTGCATTTGTCTTCTTCTAAACCTTAAAAATTTGTATTTGATTTGGAACATGAAGATAAATAAATGATAAGGCATGGACACAATGCAACATTATCTGACCCGATTTATTTATTAGTTTTTCCGCCATGCATAATTAATCATTGCATACCCAAATGGACAAAATTTGAAGCATAACTCAACAGTATTATATATATGTATTGATCATATTGGTCAAGATCAGAGCAATTGAACAGGCACGTCAACAAACAAAGAATAAGTCCTTATCAAAACAAAGTATTCAAGCAAGATGGAAGAAACTCATCTATATAAAGCTCCACAGCAATGTTGGAGTCATCATAGTCTCTCAATCAAATAATCCATTAGACTAAGCTAAAAAAAATCTTCAGTTTCTAGTAGAATGGCATTCACAAACCAGTGCCTGGCATTGATGTTAGTTTTGGCAGCATGGGCTGGTCAAGCAACATGCCGCAGCCTCCAAGATGCAACGATGTATGAGGAGCACGAACAATGGAGGGCTCGCTATGGTCGGGTTTATAAGAACACCAATGAGAAGGAGAAGCGGTTCCAGATATTCAAGGAGAATGTTGCACGTATAAAATCATTTAACGATGCCAATGACAATCCCTACAAGCTGGGCATCAATCAATTTGCTGATCTCACCAATGAAGAGTTCAAGACTTCAAGAAATAGATTCAAGGCTCACATGTGCTCCCCAAAAACCCCTTCTTTCAAATATGAAAATTTTACTGCAGTACCATCCTCCACGGACTGGAGAAAAAAGGGAGCAGTTACACCTGTTAAGGACCAAGGCCAATGCGGTGAGTCACAACTAGTCTGTTACGAATAGTTCAGTCTCAGCTCAACCTCGAGCCTATTTCCAGACTCGTTTATCCTATTGAGTCAAGCTCAAGATTGAGCCTACTAATTTATTACTGGAACTGAGCTCTAATATAGTAGTATTTGCTCAAATCAAGCTTGAATATGAAGTGTCCTGACTTGGCTCTTTGCTTGTTTTCACCTCTAATCCCGACAATTTAATCAACATATATGCTTCACATTAGCATCCAAATTTGGCTCGAATACTGAAGTATTATGACTAGGCTCTCAGCTTGTTTCCACCTCCAATCCCAAAATTTTAATCAACATATATGCATCACATTAGTATAAATTTGCTGCTCAGTTTTGATCTACTTAATAATTAACAACAAATATTATTGCAGGATGTTGTTGGGCATTCTCAGCAGTGGCGGCCATGGAGGGGATCACTAAGCTTACCACTGGAAAATTAACCTCCTTGTCGGAGCAAGAACTGGTGGACTGCGACACCATGGGGGAGGATCAAGGCTGTAATGGGGGTCTAATGGACAATGCATTCCAGTTCATTAAACAAAACAAGGGCCTCACAACTGAGAACAATTACCCCTACAAAGGAGTAGATGGCTCATGCAACACAAAGAAGGCAGCCGATGATGCAGCAAAGATAACTGGCTATGAAGACGTACCAGCCAACAGCGAGAAGGCCCTGAAAAAGGCGGTCGCTAACCAGCCAGTTTCAGTTGCCATCGATGCTGGTGGTTACGAATTCCAGTTTTACTCAGGTGGTGTTTTCACTGGGCCTTGTGGAACTGAGCTGGACCATGGGGTTACTGCAGTGGGATATGGAGTGGCTGATGATGGAGCCCACTATTGGTTGATCAAGAACTCCTGGGGAGACCAATGGGGTGAGCAAGGCTACATCAGGATGCAGAGAGATATTGATGCAAAAGAAGGGCTCTGCGGCATAGCAATGGAAGCCTCTTATCCAACTGCATGAACTTCATTAAGCCCCTATTAAATTTGGGGCCATTATAATCAGCATCTTTTCAGCTTTCTCGATTCTGTGTCCTGGTTACTTAGTAGCAAGAAATCTTCTCTGGACCAGGAATGTAAAGATACATATGAATGTTATATATGAAGAATAGATTGTCAAATCTATGTTAAAATAGAAAGAACAAAACGACTTATCTCATTTATGATAATTCAAAATATTTACTATCTACTGAAGAAGGAAAGAGCTGATAGTCCAAGAACTTCTCATGAATCATTGCATTTTTCACTGAATCAAATAGAAGATATTTATAGTCATCACATATTCTTGTAGGTAGCAACTTGGTTATTTAGAGAAGTGAAAAAATATTCAGTTGCAAGAGTCTAATGCAGAAGCAAAATACAAAGGGATATGCAAGGTGTGCCTGCATAAATTGTCTAACATTACTATGTATGATAATAAGGCAATAATCAGTATTGCACATAACCCTATTCAAAAACATGATAGGATTAAGGATATCGAAATTGATACACATTTTATCAAAGATAGACAATGAATTTTGCATATCAACTTGGTAATATTTCCACCAAAGGCCTCAACAATAGACAAATCCATGGATTAATTTGCAAGATGTGCATGAGAGACATCTATTCACTCTCTTTAACAGGGAGTATTGATTATATATATATATAGTAATTTTTGTAATCATAACTCATTCCATGTATAATTCACTAGTATATATATGGTAAATTCATATGAAATTAATACAAAATAATAAGTAATCTTATCTTTGTAATATTTAATTGATTAAGTTTCGTAAGTTTGTTTTCTTTATTTATTATATTTTCGAATAACACACTACAAATGTATTTGATAAAATTCAAGACTAGAACTCGAGTTATCAAATCTATAATTAAAACATCATCGAGGGTAGCAACTAAAAAGACTTTTTTTTTATTTCATGTCAATATGGAAGATGTAAAAAACTACAGGTGTTTGGACTTCGATTTAGTAAGAAAAAGAATAAGCACTTTTATTTTTATTTTTTACAACTATTTATTATTTTTATTCATATTAACTTACTTTTTAAATATTATTTTTTATTTTTAAATAAACACATTCCTTTTAAGGAAATTCTAAACACCCTCTAAAATGGTAGCATTGGAGAGGGATTAATATATATTATATGAAGTGGTCGGCGGGTCAGGAAGCTCTAACATTGCCAATCAATCAACTAGTTTATCACGTTTTATTTGATGTAGAACTCTGGTATATGCATATATATATATATATATCCTTCAACATAAACAAATGATACGGCCGCAACTTATTAGTTTTTATGTAAAAGAATTTAATAACTGAAAGACAAAAGATGAAAGCCACAGATATATTTAGTTTTTTAGTCACACATGCCAGCCCAAAAAGAACAAATCTGAAGCATAACTTACGAACAGTATTATAGATACATACATATATTAATCATATTAGTCAAAATCAGAGCAGTAAAATAGGCACGTAGACAAAGAAGGAAGAACTCCCTGTCAAACAATAAGACCCTTCAAGCAACCTGTAGGAGAAATTAGTGTATATAAAGCTCCATAGCAATGTTGGAGTCATCATTGAAATAATCCATTAGACTAATTGAAACTTTAGTTTTTAGCAGAATGGCATTCACAACCCAGTGCCTGGTATTGATGTTGGTTTTGGCAGCTTGGGCTGGTCAGGCAACATGTCGCAACCTCCAAGATGCAACAACGTATGAGGAGCATGAACAATGGATGGCTCGTTATGGGCGGGTTTATAAGGACTCCAACGAGAAGGAGAAGCGGTTCCAGATATTCAAGGAGAATGTTGCACGTATAAAATCATTTAACAATGCCAATGATAAGCCCTACAAGCTGGGCATCAATCAATTTGCTGATCTTACCAATGAAGAGTTCAAGACTTCAAGAAATAGATTCAAGGCTCACATGTGCTCCCCAAAGACCACTTCTTTCAAGTATGAGAACTTTACTGCAGTACCATCCTCCATGGACTGGACAAAGAAGGGGGCTGTCACACCTGTTAAGGACCAAGGCCAATGCGGTGAGTCCCACCTACAAATGCCACTGAGCTGAGACTCTATGTGAATAGTTCAAGCCAATTAGACTTAAGTTTAACTGAATTTCGAGCTGAGTTTGAGCCTATTTGCAGACTCGTTGACCATATTAAACTTGGGCTCAAGCATGCTACATGTCATTGAAGACATGTTGGAGCCCAATAATACTGGCTCAAATCGAGCTCAAATATTCAGGCATTTTTGGTTCTTTTTTTCAACACCTATTGCCTAACTTTTTTATTAATATATATCCTTCACATTACAACCTAACCTCTGTCCTTAATAATATAATACTCTAATCATCTTTCTATTAACAATAAATATAATTGCAGGATGTTGTTGGGCATTCTCAGCCGTGGCAGCTATGGAAGGGATCAATAAGCTAACAACTGGAAAGCTACTCTCCTTATCAGAGCAAGAGTTGGTAGATTGTGATACAAAGGGTGAGGATCAAGGCTGTAACGGCGGTCTAATGGATAATGCATTTCAGTTCATTAAACAGAACAAGGGCCTCACAACTGAGACCAATTACCCCTACAAAGGAGTAGATGGCTCATGCAACACAAAGGAAGCAGCCAACCATGCAGCTAAGATAACTGGCTACGAAGATGTACCAGCCAACAGTGAGAAGGCGCTGAAAAAGGCGGTTGCTAACCAGCCAGTTTCAGTTGCTATTGATGCTGGTGGTTACGAATTCCAGTTTTACTCAGGTGGTGTTTTCACTGGGCCTTGTGGGACTGAGCTGGACCATGGGGTTACTGCTGTGGGGTATGGAGTGGCTGATAATGGAACCCACTATTGGTTGATCAAGAACTCTTGGGGAGATCAATGGGGTGAACAAGGCTACATTAGGATGCAGAGAGATATTGATGCAAAAGAAGGGCTCTGCGGCATAGCAATGGAAGCCTCTTACCCAACTGCATAAACTTCACTATCAATGGCAAGGCCACCTAATAGAATTACATATAATATAATATGCATCTTTCTACTTTCTTCTGTACTGGATCATGGTTACAGGAACTAGAAATCTTTGGGCCTCATTAAAACTATATATGGATATATACGGTTGTAAATGATCAATATCTATAGATCATGGTACTGTATATTTTACAGCGCTGTACCAAAATCAATCAAAACTGGTTTTACTGTTTGGAAATAAGAACATACCTTGACCAAATACATTAATCTGACGCAAGCAACAGCTAATCATGCATCGACTCTCCAACAAGGTTTGAGCCTTTAGTGCTCTCCTAATAAGAGAAATGAAAAAAAAAGTGAGCTTATTTTTGTTGTGCCTTGAATTATGTGCTAGGTGAAAAATATCAATCATTGAAAGAAAATAGAATCTCAAAACGCTAATAAATAACAAGATTATGTTTGCTCCAAATTCTAATTCCAAAAAATAAAAGTAAAAGAAAAAGTAACAAATATTAACATAAAAATAATGTTCAAATTCTACATTTAATTCATGTTACATGAACTTGTGATTCTTATCTAATTAAGGAAGGAAAAAAACTCAATTCTACAGGACTCAAGTAAGAAAAAAATTGGTTCAACAGAATCAAAAATGGAAATCATGTTCAATTCTACAATCAATTATAGAAGTGGAACGTCCAAAATTTCCTTAAACAGTTATTTCAAAAAAGAAAGAGAGCTAACTTAAACAGGAAACCTGCTTCCTTTCTGACAATAATGCATTCAAGTGGAACGTCCAAAATTTCCTTCTAGCGAATCTTTAGCATTCAAAAACAATGAGGACCTCAAAGGAAATACCAAAGTAATCTCCACTGAAACTATGTATTAACCAAAATAAATGCCGCAATATGTTCCTCTCAATTTTGAATCTAATATCACAACTGTGTATAAACAACTGTTACACTTTACGAGCCAAGGTTCTTTGTTTAGTTGCATGCCGAACTACTTTTTCTTCTACAGGGAGGCCCTTTCGCCGTCTTACAGCATCAATCAGCTTTCTAGCTGTATTAGGAAGCACGCTAGCACCGTCTCCAAACTCTTCAATCTCTTCTTCTGTTTTTGGCACAAAGAAAGGATCCTCAGCTAGTGCCTCCCAATGGCTAAGTACCAGGAGAGCACTGGCACCACCTGAAGTCCCTTTTCTCAACTCATCAGCAAAACCAAAACTTTCAGAAACTGGCACATAAGCATGAACTGTGAAAAGTGGAGAGCCTTCATTCATTTCCTCCTTAAGGACACGGGCTCTCCTTCGAGCAAGCACAGCATACATTGGACCTAAATATTCTGTAGGGGTGTTTAACTCACAGAAATACATTGCCTCCACAAGTCGGGGTTTCTTCTGAAGAACAGCTGCTCTACATGCATCCTTGACTGCTGACATAACTTGTCCCGTGAACATACCATACTGCTCAGATTGTTGGCTGGGTTCAGATTCATTCGACAGTCTATCCAACGGAGAAATACATGCCTCAACAATAAAAGCCAACCCCCACATTGGCTCATCACACAAGGGGCCAGCTGCTGTAGCTAGTTGAAATCCAGATACCACACTGCTTTCAAGACTCTGTGCCTCCGTGCACAATGATGGTTTTCCTTCAAAAGATGTCTCAGAAACCACATCGTGATCATCAGAATCGACCACAAAGCCCAACCTCTCAGATACATGGGAAGAACCCTGTATAAGAACGGAGCAATCTGTGTTATTACTTCCACTATCTGGAGTGAAGAGGATATTAGGGCCAACTTGCCTAGGACCAAATGCCCAGGTCCTTCTAAGAAACTCCAGCCACTTATCCTTACATTTCTCAACTCGATCCTTGTCACTTTCATTAACAGAAAAAATGTCGTGGTCCAATGCATCAAGTATCCTTTTCTTGAATGCTTCAATTGGATTCTCATTATCCACCATGCTTGATCTTTGGGTTTCCATGGTCTTAACGCTTTGCCCAGGCTTCCCTCCAACAATACTTCCAAGCAATTCAGCACTTTCATCAAGCACCTTTGTTAGTGTAGAAGGTAGTTTCATGACTTGCACACGAACAACACATCTTCCATTTGGAGTCATCTTCTCAACATACTCTGAGCTCCGACTTACTGATTTTAAACTATCTAATGGATTAAATTCCTCACCTTCAATGGTCTCTTTATAGGACACAAGAGGTGGAGAAACTTCCAGACTTACCTTTGCAAATCTTTCTTTCAAGTCCTTTATGCATCTTTCTAGGTGGACTTCTCCAGCAGCTGCCAGTACATGTTCCCCTCTAGAAGATACAGTTACTTCTACAAATGGATCTGCCCGGTTCAGAAGTCTTAATCCTTTCATCAGAGCACCCATATCTGCTGGATCTGATGGCTCAATTGCAACCCTTAAAGTGGGGGATACCTGGAACGCCATGCTTGAGAAAGGCCAACAGTTTCTTGTGGATGAAAGGGTTGCACTTTTCAATATATGCTGCCCAAGTCCTCGAATTGCAACAACATTCCCAGCCTTCACAGAGGCTACAGGCTTCAAGCCTTGACCCATCATGAGATAAAGGGAATGTAATTCAGCTTCTTGAATGTGCTTCTGAGTAAACTCCTCTTTAAATGGATCATACAAAGATGAAAGGACAAAAACTTTCTGCCCTGCTGAAAGCACCCCACTGAAGATCCTTGCAAATGCAAGGAAGCACTCTTCTGATTCATTATTGCTACCTTCATCGGTGGAACTGTGAAAATCCTCCCTACGTATACTATGCTGAGGTAGCATTTTCAATGGGACAGCAAACATCTTGGATACAAAAGCAACACATGGTGCTTCCAGGCTGCCATCACACGCCTCAACAGATTTTCTGACATGTTCTGTCTCCGCAAGCACATTAGAATCAACCCCAGTATCCACAATCTCTCTTTTCGGGAGCAAACGTGAAATTCTATGGGATTGGGCTGCAACTGGATCTGGCATATGCTTCACCACCATTGACAAGATTGCATTAGACAAAGGAAGCCAGCGACTCATGACTGCTTGAAGTACCACTTTCGGATCCTTATTCTGAATTTCACGTGGAGGCACAGACAAGTTGAAGGATTTAATCACTTTCTCAAGAACGCCTCTATCCCCATCTGGCTCTAAAGCAGCATGGTAAACCTGCCATAAAGGCTCAAGCACAAACTGAACAAACATAGGTCGAGCCTTACTTCCTGCAGCTAATCCCTTCTTCCCCATAATCATCTTAGTTTTTGGATTATAATACTGGGGACCCCACAGCGCCTTCCGTAATGCAGCTACACTCGCACCAAGCTTGGCCGCATAAAATTCGGCAAACTCATCAATCCCAAAACCCCAGCCATCCAATGCACACACAAAAGCAACATTTCCCTTCTGCGGTTGAAATGTATCTTCCTCGTCCTCTAAGAAATCAAGATTCTCATCACCCACATCTCCTGAAGGACCAGCAAGTAAAGAATCAACATCTGACAAGTACTTCTCAGACTGATAAGCGCTCACAATCCCATTAACCTCATGAACAATTCTCAACAACCGAGTATGTGCTTCCATAGGACTCAACTTCAACTCAGAAATCAACCTATCAATCTTATTAAGCACTAAACATGGCGTCAGCTTCTCAATCCAAGCTTGGCGCAAAACAGCGTGGGTCTGAATATGAACACCCTCAACAGCATCAACCAAAACCAATGCACCATCACTCAGCCGAGCAGCAGTAGATACCTCGCTACAAAAATCCATGTGACCAGGAGAGTCTATGAGGTTAACTGAATAATCCTCATAACGCAGAGCTATTGAAGAGCTCTTCATTGTAATAGCCCTCCTTTGTTCTTCATCCAAATAATCCATAAACCTAAGTCTACCAGCTAGTTTCGGGTGAAGTACACCGCCGCCAGAGGCGGCAATAAGATGATCAGCAAGCGTGGTCTTGCCATGGTCAACGTGTGCTAATATACATATATTTCTAATCTTTCTCGCATCAAAATCACCTCTATTCCCCATAATTTAAATACAATTCTACTTACAACAACAAATTGAGCAACAAATACTATATCTCAGATCAGTCGAACGGAAAAAAACAATACAAACAAACGAACAAACAAAGTCTTACACCCATAAATCTCCGAGAAAGACAAGGTTGGCAATTGAAACGTCTGGTTATTGAATCAAAAAAAGAACATGCAGTATTGAAAGCAGTAAAGCGTGCAAGAAGAAAAGGGTTAATGGTATTCGTAGATTTGGGGTTTTGGTGTCTGCTGGGGTTTTTCTGCAATAAGCCGTATTTTGCAGGGCTGGATTGCAAAATACCCAATCATGCCGGTAGATTATGTAGGCTTGATGTTTGGACACAGTGTTAATTTTAAACAGAAAGTATAATATTGTATACGTTATAATTATTTAAAATTTTAAATAAATCATTATTACATATATTATTGAAATTATTTTTATATTTAAAAATTATATAATACATAATTTGTAGTAAATTAAAATATATTTTATTTAAAAAATAAAATAAATAATTATAATATATAATAATTATTATTAATATTATCATATTATAATGCTTGAATTTATTCATAAACATTTCTTATAAATATAAATCCTAAAAATTACAATTTTATTATTATTATTTTCTAAAAAATAATTTTTATTTGACTACAATATATTTTATCTATAATTAAAAAATATTTTTATTTTAAAAAATTATTTTATTAAACATAGAAAGAAATTGATGTATCTTGAACTGGAATTATTTTATTCCGGATCTGAATTAACTTCCAGCTCTATTTGACTGAACATGACCAAACGCTGCCATTAATATTCATGGAAGGAGTTGACGGACCCCGACAATCCCCCAAATTGAATGGGAATCCAATTCAAAGAAGCAAACTTTTATAAGGGGCATCCAAGTAAAATTTCACTGAAGCTTGGCATATTCCATTCTTCGTGGGTCTTTCTTCTCCTTATTTAGGTTTGGTGGGCTGGCTACCACCTTTCCCATCCATAAACAACACCAGAGATTTAATACGAACAAGAGGAGTAGTTGTTGTTGTTGCTGTTGTTCGGATTTGAATTTTCATTCGACACTCATTTGGAATCTGAATTCTCTGTAAAATTGTGATTTCACTTCGCTCTCGTTTGCTACTTTCTTCTATACGGGTTCTGGGAAAGTTCGATTGTCTTTTTTTGGTTTAATCGCGTTTTGATTGGAGAAAAGTTGTAGTTGTTGTCGAGAATGTTTAACGGAATGATGGATCCCGAGTTGATGAGGCTCGCTCAGGAGCAAATGAGTCGCATGTCGCCTGATGACTTTGCCAGGATCCAACAACAGGTCGCTCTCTCATTGTTTTTTGTTGCTTTGTAAGGTTTTGATTTGAAAATCCGTGTGCAATTGACTGGAAATTTTACCGATGAGGGGTTTGGTTCGGAGTAATTTGATGTTTTCTGCTTAGAATCGAGGGCGTCGATGGTTTTGATTGAATTCCAATTTCTCTTTGTTTATATTGGAATGAGGACACATGCATATAGAGGGCTGGGTTTTACTGTTTTATTCTGATTGAGATTGAAAATTGAAGGTTGCAAGAAGGTTTTGTTGATTGGGTTAATTTGCGGGATTTGCCTGAAATGGATTGATGGGACTGATTAGACCTCTAAAACCCCTTTAATATAATGATTGAGATTACTATTTTTAACTTCAAAAAGGCAACAGAAATTGGGAAAATAGTCTTGAAGCATAGGTTTGTTAAGTGATTAATGGTTAACAAGTATGCTTGCAACTATGCGTTTAATTTCTCAGTTGTTTCTGTTAATTGCTTGTTTGCTAAAAGACTACCATCTAGTTTCTGACTGCGATTAGTCATGCTACCTTGGCATTGTAGATGATGACGAACCCTGAGTTGATGAAAATGGCTACTGAAAGCATGAAGAACATGAGGCCCGAAGACTTGAGACATGCTGCAGAACAGTTAAAGCATACACGTCCCGAGGAGATGGCTGAGATTGGTGAGAAAATGGCCCAAGCTTCACCTGAAGAGATAGCTTCTATGCGATCCCGTGTTGATGCACAGATCAGTTATGAAATAAATGCGGCTGAGATGCTGAAAAAACAGGTAACTATAAGCATAAAATGTCATAACAAGTAGTTTGTCTTTCCAAAGCATAACTTGCTTTGCAATTCAGATGAAGAGAAGAGGAAAGAAATTGTTATCCTTGAAAAAGCACTTACAAAGACCAAGTGTTAGGCATGCAATTTCATTCAAGGAGGCTTCTTCCTTGTTCATTTCTTTCAGGAAAAAAATGATCTGACAATAATGAAATATTGCTGAAAGATTGTACTAGAGATAAAAATTTTATTAACAAGAAGGGATATTTATGTGCTAAGTGCTTAAACAAAAACAAATTTTGTTTTTGATAAGCAAAGAAGCTATATGAACTGTTAGTAAAGAAAAGAAAACACTCGCTGGGAGGATAACTAATTCTCTGAAGGGAAAAGACACTAAGTACGAAACCAAAAATAAAGCAGGGAAGAAGGGGCTAAGCATACCACTTAAAGGAATTAAATGAGAAACACATTGCTATTTGATGAAAGTAACAAAGTCTCTTTCATTGGTGTGACCATGTCCATGCCTAACTCTACTTTGGATGATGGGCTGTTACAATTCTAGTGTATTAGTATTAGTTTCTTATTCTTATTTGGATTAGTATTTCTAATTCTACTAGTTTATTATTTATTAGCTTAATTCTAGTTGGAAAAAAGTTATTTGGAGGTTATTATAAATGCTTTGCAATTTCACTTATTTCAAAAAAAAGAAAATAAATACTTTGCAATTTCACTTATTGATTATTCAATTATTTAATAATATTTTTAGGAGTTTCTTATTTTTCTGGTTGTGATGCAATCAAAATCTTAAGTGTGATGCTTAAGACTTCTTAAATGTGATGTCTAAGAAACCCTAGGTGTGATGTCTGGATTCTTTATCCCTAAATCTTAATTGGACAAATCATCCTATTTGTCTTACATTATATATATTAATAAATCCAGCTTATGATATATTACATGAACTTGCAACTGAGATATAAAATGCCCCATTATGCTCTTCATTCTAAAGGGGTAACCCTGCACCACTAGAATGTTAAACACACAATTTGAGGTAAGGATGAAAATTTGATACAGTAAGAGAGAGGTGGTGGATGTGACGTGGTGACATTTGTTATGTATATTTAAGGGGTGACCATTCCCACTTTAAGTTTTCATTGTTTTGTGCAATGAAATTTAATTGGAAACTATATGGACAGTGTAAAAATTTTGAAAAATAAATGTTTTGTTGTCCTTCGGCAGCATGAATATTTTTTCATGTAATGAAAGAAGTAAGGGGTCTGAACCAAGAGGTTCACTGCTGTGCGTGAGAGAGGGGAATAAGCTGCTATGTTTTATGTCCCAATATTTTCATGTTTCTCTATAAAATATATCTGTTTCTACCATGTTTTCATATGTCCTTTAATACTTGGCAGGGGAATGAACTTCACAGCCAGGGGAAGTTTAATGAGGCCTCACAGAAATATTTGCAAGTGAGGCAGCATTTATATCCATATCAGCTTTCATTACCGGAAATACTCTGAACTGATTTACAAGTCTCCTAGTGTTAATGACAATTCATTTTTGCTTTGATCTTAGGCAAAGAAAAATGTTGAGAAAATTCCATCCTCCAAAGGCAGTACAGTTTTAAAGGCATGCTCGCTTAATTTGATGTCCTGTTACTTGAAAACAAAACAGTATGATGCGTGCATAAAAGAAGGCTCTGAGGTATGAAATGTCATTTTTCCAATATATCATCAAAGTAAGACTTATCTGTACAAGAAAATTGAATATGGAACAAACACAATGGACAATTTGGTGTATTTTGTTGAGTAGGGAGAGGGAACAGGGAACATGAATTCTTTTGCTTCTTTATTTCTGAAGATATAATCCTTGATGAATAACATCAATGCAATGTGTATTCTGACAATTGTGCATGTCTTCGTTCTGATTAAGAATTTAAATAACATATGCTTGTTATTCAGGTTTTGGCATATGATGTAAAGAATGTGAAAGCTCTATACCGGAGGGGTCAAGCATATAAAGCACTAGGCCAATTAGAAGTGAGTTTCTATGTATACATTTTCGTTTTCAACTGGTGGTTTCTGAGTTTCATGTACAAAACAATTTACTGTTATATAATTATCTCCTAACCTGTGTGAACTTTTTTGTAATTTCAAGTGTGCTGTCTCCGACTTAAGCAAGGCTCACGATATTTCCCCTGACGATGAAACAATTACACTGGTCTTGAGGTATGAATATGTCTGACTTCAAACTTGGTAACATTGGAAACTTTGATAGAATGCTGTAGCTTCACTTTTATCATACAAGTAATTATTTCATGCATAGATGCAAATGTTGTAGCATGAATTCTAAGTTTCCACATCCATAGGAAGTTTCTTTTCTTAACAAAAAAAAAAAATCCTCCTAAGGCTTATCATCTTCTGATTACCTTTTCCTCTACCAAATTTAGCTTATTCTTTAGTTTTTGCCAGACTCAGGAACTCCCCATAAATCTATTTCAAATAAGTAAACCCTCCATAAATCAGTTTTGATGTTTTTTGTTACTTTTTATTTAAATAAAGATGTTTTTTGTTAGTTTATTAGAATGTCTCTTACGAATAAAGAGATGATATGCCGGTGATGATGTGTAATTGCTGATACAGGGATGCTGAGGAAAGATTGGCTGAAGAAGGCAGTCACCGCAGGCCAGGTGGTCCGTTATTTTCCTTGATGGATTTGTTTTCCATGTTTAGTTGCATGTTATATATCGTGTACTTTTATTTTCATAGTGCTTTATGCTGTGCATGTTTGATAGGTTTGGTTATTGAAGAAATAACTGAAGAGGTCGAGGCTGTATCATCTGGAAATGATAGAAACTCATTCAGAGAATCCTCACCAAGACAAGTGGATGAAAGCACAGGCTTCTCTAAGAATAAGGGTGGGAATGGTAATGAGGGTGTGACAACCAATTCAGAGAGTTTGCACGCTCTCAAAGATGATTCAGAAGCGATCAGGTCTGATATTTTTTCTCTTCATTTTTTCTTTACGTTTCATATACGTCGGTACTAGCTCTAACTCCATTTTAACTGTCTAGTCATAGTTTCATTCTTCTTGTTGTATTTATAGTTATTTCCTATATGTATTATTCTTATTCTTATTCTTATTCTCACAATTCTCGTAGTTGTAGCTCCTAAAAATTCTAAGGTTTCTTACCACTATTATGATGACTTGAATCCTGCTTATTGTTAGATTAACTGAAAACATATCTTGAAATATGACAAGACCCAAACGCACCCTTGCGTCCACCTTGGATCTGTTCGAATGGATCCATTATGCCTGTGGAATGTACAACTAGGAGGAGAAACCAAGATCTCCTTGCTCTCCTTAATGGTTAGAAATGAAATAAGAACTTGGGATAAAGAAGAATTTTATTTTTACTATTATTTAGGAATTAGAAAGCTATTTGCTATTTTTATTTGTTTTTATTTTTGTTATGGTTTTCTGATTCTCCTTTTCCAGGAGGTCTTTTAGGAGTTCTTATCCTCATGTTTGTATCATTTCCTTCTCTAATCTACTTCTTCTCTATGGCTTTCTATGTTGCTTCTTGACTGGGTCTTGGGAAGTATTTCACCTTATTATTTTGTTTCTAAGAATGGTAATTAAAGAGAATTAAATTGTTAATTTTACATTTGGAATAGATAAAATATCCTAATACAGACATGATTGTTATTCGAATATCATGTGCCAGAATTACCCAAATATGCATATAATATCACGTGAATGTCATGTGCTAGAATTTTGGCTGTGAGCACATATATATTCGGTTTTTGTTGACTTCCCATTTACTGCTGGACTGCCTTATGGTGTTAGTAAAACTAGTAGATAACAATTTTTGCAGCAAGGAGTTCAGTGCTTAAATTGAAGAGTTAATTTTTCCTGTGATTGTCTCTATGCTTAATTTGGTTTTCAGATCTAACTACTAACCTTTTCTTTTTCCTTATATTCTTTTCTCTTTGGGGTTTTTTGAGATGCAGATCATTCCAGAATTTCATGTCTAATGCTGATCCTAACACACTGGCTACTATGAGTGGTGAAAAAGCTGGAGAGATATCTCCTGACATGTTCAAGGCTGCCTCCAGTATGATAAGCAAAATGTCACCTGATGAACTTCAGAAAATGCTCCGGATAGCTTCCTCAGTTCAAGGAGAGAACCAGTATCAAAGAGGGGGGCCTGTAGAAAATGGCTATCGACCTGGATCTATTCCTTCAAACGTGACACCTGACATGCTTAAAGCAGCATCTGATATGATGAATATGATGTCGCCAAATGAGCTCCAGAAGATGTTTGAAATGGCATCCTCTTTAAAGTCAACAACATCAGTCCCTTCATCATCAACTGCAAATGATACTAGACAGGCCTCGTATAATGTTTCAAATTTGTCCGAACCTAGTGCAAGTGGTGCTATGAATGAAGATAATGTTGTGGGTGAGACTAGTTCATCTGGTAGTTCATTTGTGAACTCTAGAAGTGCTCCAAAATCAAACTTCCCTACTTCAACCACTAACTTACAAGAACAGTTAAGAAACCAAATGAAAGATCCAGCAATGTTGCCAGTATGTTTGGTTCCTATACTTCTATCTTTTTTTGTTGGTTTTTGATGCCAGTGGGCACTATCCAGCAAAATTGTAGTTTTGCATTACTTTGTATTTATTTGATTATGCTTGCAATTTGGGCAGATGTTCACGTCAATGATGAAGAATATGAGCCCAGAAATGATGGCAAACATGAGTGAACAATTTGGATTGAAGCTTTCTAAAGAAGATGCTGCAAAGGCTCAGCAAGCCATGTCATCTTTATCACCAGAAGACTTGGATAAAATGGTAACTTCCTTATCCATATTCAAATAATGCTCGTTAATGTTTAGAAAATCCATGGTTTCCGTGCTTTTGATTTCACCCTTTCCAGAGTAATTGAGGTTATTTACTTTGAGAATTTTGAATTTATGGCATCAAAATCTAATTTTTTTTAAGAATTTAATTTTCCTGAAATGTGTGCTTTTTAAGAAATAAATGCAGCAAATAGACAAAAATGCCCCTCCCTTTACTCCTACCAAATAACACTTTGTCTACCACCAAATGCACCTCTTGTTCATCATTTTTTCATTCTCTAATGAAGATGTCTCTCTCTCTCCATCTCTTTCATCGGACATATTACTCTCTCTTTCTTCGCTCTTTTGGCTTACCATCAAGGACATCGTCGATTTTTCTCTCTGTTCAATTTCTGCGCTAGCTTTTGGATGAGTATCTTGTCTCAGTGCTGTCTGAGAATCCCATTCCCATTCAAAATGGGGGCTTCGGCATTGATGAACAAAAGCAAAAAGCTTCTGCTTATGCCACTATCGGCAGAGAGAGAAATGAGTGGATACTGATGATTGGTGTTTCTGTATGGGTTAGTTTGATAGAGGAAAGTGGAAGGAAATGATGAGAATTTGAGCGAAGAGTTTAGGTGTTGAGATTCGATAGGGCTTGTTCTCATGCGTTTGCAGAAAAGAGAATTTTCTTGAAAAGATGAGCGGCGCTGATTTTGCGGGGAAACAATGATTCATTGAGATGAGTTGTTGATAATGATGTTAAGATTTTTGGGAAAATTTCTAAGGAAAAATAAAAAAAGCCAAGCTCCTCAAGGATGCTTCTAAAGGGAAGTTAAAAAAGACAAAATGCAAATGATTTTTTATTGAAAAGGCATTTTAACGCTGGAAGAATAATTTCTTGTATCCTGTTAAATCTGAAGAAAACATTAGTGTAAATTTACCAGCAGTGTTAAAATGATAATTGTGAAGGCCAAGCTCAAGGGGAGCAACAGACTTGTAAAAATTTATGAAGCATGCAACTGAACTTTAGAAGAGAGAATTTTATATCGACCTTCAAACCTAATTAATGAATTAATTAAGTAAAGAAGAATATAAGTTTAAAGAGAAGTTGCAGTTGCTGGATAAAATGTGTGAGGAGACAAGAGACAGAGAGAGAGTGATCTGAGAAAGAAAGAGAGATTCTGTAAGGAGAGAAGAAGATAAGTGATTGGTAATGAGGATAGGTATTTGCTAATGAGAACAGGTTTTATTAGTTATAGATAAAGGGAAAGACATTTAAAGAGTGATTTTAACGGCCATTAATTAATTGGACTTTGTAGTAATGTTCATGGTGAACATGAAAGCTAAGTCACATTTTTAAGTCAATGGACTCATTCTTGTTAGCCTCGAAATCCGAAGACTGTCTTACAATTTATTCTTATTTGAATATTTCAGGAAAGAGTCTATTGTAATTGAGAGATTGGTATTTTTTTATTACTGGATATGTCAATAACATGATTTGTATTTCCGTTTATTGCATCTCTGACTTTGTTACTGCTAACTGATTTGTGTGTGAATTGACTTAGAAACTGAGTTCTGCTATCTTGCTGGTTGGTATCAACTGGTTGTGTTTTTCTGATTGATGCAATTAAATATGGAACTAGAAAATTGTTTAGTTGTATTGCCTAGCAACCATTTATCATAGCGACTTCTGTTTTGGTCCTGTAACTTGATGACTGTAGTGGATTAGTCATCCTGTTACATTGTCTCCAGCTGTGGTGCTACTTTGACAAATCTATTCTAAATTTTCTGCAGATGCGATGGGCCGATAGAATCCAAAGAGGAGTTGAAAGTGCGAAGAAAACAAAAAACTGGTTGCTAGGAAAAGGTGGAATGATTCTCGCAATATGCTTCCTCATTTTAGCAGTGATCCTTCACCGGTTGGGCTACATTGGTAGTTAGGACACACGTCAGCCCTGTCCTCGCATATAGTTGAACCTCATAACTGAGCGATGGTTGTCAGAATCTAACATCCCCATTCACCATGATCGCAAGATATGTTACGAAAGCCAAATGAAAACGAGTATTTGGAAACCGAAGATGACGGAGAATGACATCCGAATGCTTTCAGCTGGCAAACATGACCACCTGCGTTTTCGTCTGTCGTTGCACTTTTTCCGTGAGTCATTATTTATTGACACTCTTTTTTTTAGTAGCATTTATTGTGGGTAAGAGAAGAATGTTGAAAAGAGCAATCTCAAAAAGGAGAGTTCTAGTAATGGTAAAGACTCAATTAGTTTCTGTGATATTAGGCAAAGTGCTTGTGGTACAGAGTATCTAAGAATAAGAATACTTATGAATGATGGTAGGCATCAATTCACTAAGTAATGCTTGATGGGAATTTGTCCCTTTATTCTTCTTTTTTTTTTTTTTGGTTCTCTGTTATTATTACTTTTCTCGCTGACTGTTTATCCGCAATGGGATTGATATCGAGCTGACTGTTTATCCGCAATGGGATTGATATCGAGCACAGGTATTTTGAAATCTACACTCGAAACAACTCAATCATTTAAGTAGGTCGAACTGAATTGACTGACTCGATTTCATATTTTACTAAATGTATGTATATTTACAAGCATTCAATATCGAAATTTACCATTTTCGTCCAAGTGCGAGACAAATTGATACTGACTCAATATTGTTTCTTAATGTTTTTATCATTATTGTTGCTACTATTATTAGTGATGAATTTTATTATCAGAATAAACATATATATTATCGTTGTTGTTATTATTATTATAAATTATTTTATTTTAATTTATTTTTAAATTAAATTACTTTATATTAAAATCTAACTCCAAATTTTTTATTAATAATTTTTGTGTGGGTGAATTAGGAATCTTAATATATGGATATTATTAAATTTTTTATTATTATATACTAATAACAATAATTAAATTTTTTATTTTTATATTAATAGTTATTCTTCTTTTTTTTAAATAGTTAAACGCGTAATTATAAATAATTATTATTTTATTAAATCGTTAATTGTGATTATTTTTAAATATAGTTTGAGTTTGAACATTTTTTATTAAAAAATAATTATTAAAATTTAATATTTATTATAATTTAATTTTTAATATTTTAAAAAAAATTATTATGAATATATTATATTTATTTTAACTTCTAATTTTTTTTATTTTTAATTAAAATAATTATATAATAGTTAAATACTTTTTAAAAATAATTTTAACTAATTAATTATATAATAAATTAACAATATGATATAATTATTTTATTAATTTAATTAAATAAATAAAATTATTCTTTCAACATATTTTAAGATATTTAAAAATAATATAATTATTTAACATTTAAAATAAATAAAAGGGTTCAAAGTTTAATATTTTTTTTTTTAGAAAAAAACAACAGTTTAAACGCGTGATCGGCACGGCTACTCGCTGTATTCAACTTCTCTCCCAGCGCGTGCTTATTCTTATCCTCGTAATGACACTAAAACCGCCAGCATTCAGTTTCCCGTTCCGTTTTAATTTTATCGGGACTCCGTTAATTTAAAAACCTAACAAACAATTAAATAACCTTTTCGAATTTCCCGGCCACTCGCTTTCCGTTTCTTCCCCTCTCTGTCTTCCTTCTCCTCCTCCTCCTTCTTCCTCCATTTATATCCCCTGCTTTTCCCCTTCGCCAAATCCTCCACTTTCTCCCCTCGGAAAATCATGAACATCCTACCGCTGATACCTCTCGATCGATACATAACGATGTTTACTCAGATTACCTGACACTGCCGCGACTCTAAACTTCTCTTTTCTCAATCAGGTAAGAAAAGATGAACCGAGAGAAGCAGTTTCGTTATTCTCTCCCCTGGATTTTGTTTTCTCCAGAAAGTTTCACTAATTTCTCCCTCTAGTATTATTATTGTTATTCTCTGTTTCTGGAATCGACGTCAGCATTGGCTGCTGTTGATTTTACTTTTTGATTAAGAAACAAAAGTTGCGTGACTCGGAATTCAGCCGGGATGACTCGCCAGATATTAATCCGGTCGCCGCCGGTGAATCGGAGGCAGCCATTGCTGTCATTGGAGGAGACGAATTCGACGCCAGGGAGGGCGAGATCGCCGGCGGAGAAGAAGAAGAAGAAGAAGAAGGGGAGGAAGCTGGGAGAGATGGCCGGAGGTGCCGCGGCGGAATGCGCGGCGGTATGTTGTTGCTGTCCGTGTACGGTGATGAACCTTCTGGTTCTGGCAGTCTACCGGTTGCCTTCGGGACTGTGCAAGAAGGCATGGAAGAAGAGATTAAGGCAGCGGAGGAAGCGGCAGAATGGCCTTCTGGTCGGGGATATGTCGCTGAGTCGAGAGAGCGGTAGCTGGCCTTCGGGAATAGATCTTGAGACAGAAGTGAAACGAGTGGCGGACGGAGACGGCGACGGTGCCATCGCCGGCGTCGGCGATTGTGAAACGGAGGCCGTTGATTTGGACAAGGAGATGTGGGACCGGTTCTGTGGGACCGGGTTCTGGAGGAGCCCGTCGCAAAGAGAGGAGGGTTGCTGATTTTTGAGGGGGCAAATTGTCAATGTGGGGCCCACGACGGTGGTGGAATGTAAATGGTGTTTCTGAGGGTTGAGTGCTTGGTGGGAAAGTTCAAAGTGAATTGTAATTAAAATATCAAAAAAAAAGAAAAGGAAGTACATAAAATTTCTTATTAAATCCTTAGGGATAAATGATTTAAGAGTAAATTGTGTAAAAATGTTTTGTAGTTTTATTGTTTTTGTTAGCAATCTCTCTTGACGCGTTCATTGAAACTGTTCATATCAAATTCATCGTTTGTAACTATCTCACATCTCATATCTAATGAAATATAATGAATTGGCACTTATTTAAACTGTTCATATCAAGTTCATCGTTCGGAACCATCTCACATCTGATATCTAATGAAATATAATGAATTGATACGATATTTTAAATATAAATACGTAATTATTTTAAATACATTAATTATTTCTTTATTTTTTCATCATAAGAAATAAATAAGAGAAAACATCTTGTCATTTATTCGACAGTTTATGATCCTCTCACTCAGATAAAAAAAAATGAAATAATCTTGTAGGATTCTTAATAAATTCTTCGATTTTTTCTAAAAGCTATTCATCCGCTTCTCAAATTTCGTGAATAATCACAATATTGAGACATAAGTTTATAATATTTTTAAGTTTAAAAAAATAATATTTAGACACGTAATTTTTTTTCTCTCTTTTAAATTTTGTATGTTTGTTTGAGTTAATTTGATAAAAGTAAAATCAAGTAACATTCAATTAGACTATCAATAAGCTCGTTATGTAATTAAGTTTACATCCCCTTAAGGAATAAAGGTATTGGAGGGTAAGCGACTTGACGAAGAAGAAGGATGTTAATGATGCAATATGTATCATAGATAATGAATCATGTCATCCATGGGGAAAAAAATTGATTTGACATTTTTAGTATGATTATACTTTTATATTATTCAATAGTTATTATAAGATTCAACTATATTATAAAAAAAATTCAAATATTAAATAAAATTATGAATTTTAACTTTTTACTTCGATTGACCTCAAAATAAAAAAAATAGTATAAAAAATGTATTTTCATATTTGAAAGAGTACAAGTATTATAAGTCATTGATTATAAGATCAAATAGAAATATGACTTTTAATCAGTCAGGAAAGTTAATTTAAGAAGCCAATGAGTACTTCGAGCATTACTTTTTATTTCATCATGAGGGTTTGCACTTACTGTTATTATAAGCGATATGTCTAAGTCTCGTATGAAGAATAGTGTCAAAATTTTAGTTGATGTTAGTAGACGATTTGTTATAATAAATAAGTAATAGTTTTTTTCTAGCTATATACCCTCTACTCTAAATATCGAATAAGATCAAGTTTCTAACTTTTAGATATTTATAATTATTGATATTTTGGCATATTAAATAATTATTATTAGTTTATTATATCGTATGTTGGGTAGATCCAATTTTAGTATGAATCTTAGTAATGATGTGTATAATAAATTAATCACGTTAAATGTGAAATCAAATATGTATAAATGAGAAAATTTAGACTATATCAAAGAAAAAAAATGAAATTATAGAATTCTATTTATTGTGGAACATACCATGTGATTTAGCGAAGAAAAAAATTATTTTTCTCTATATAATACCTCCCTAATATAAATTATGTTCGTTATAAAAAATAATTAAATCTATTGAATAAAATTTTACAATTGAATTATACTTTTTAATTCAATTTAGTAACATGATATTCAAATTTTATACGTAAATTACAGTATATTAATTATAAAAAAATCTTAAAAATTTGATAATAAATTATAAAGTTTGACACAATTTTTATAATTCACTTATATTTAGTGAATCGTACCATATTCATTCTAATATTCTATTTTAATAAAATTAATTTTTATCATATTTTAGTAAAATTTTTATTATTTGTTACATAAGTTTTTTAAATAAATTATTTGTTCAAAATAGTATTAATTTAATAAAAAATAATTTTATTATATTTTTTTAAAGGTAATTTTAATAAATATAATTATTGAATTAAATATATATATTTTTAGATAAATAATTAAAATAATTAATTTATTTTATTTATTAAAAAGAAAAAAGAAAAAACAAAAGCGAACAGGATATCGCAGAAAGTTGAATAAACGAATTTGGACACGTGTTGAATTCTAGGCTGTTGAGGACCGAGCTCAGGTTCTCTTTTCTGTCGGTCTTCTCCCGAAAAAGCCCCCAAAAAGTCATCCCTCATCTCTCCATGAAAATTCCATTAACGCACCATTAGCCCTCCTTTCTTCTTCCTTTGCCTCGCTCTCTAAATTTTAGGGTTTCAATCACTTTCCCCTCCTCGATCTATTGACTATTCTCCGGTCAATTTTGCGTTTCATCGCTGTTGTTGATTATGGCTTCCAGCGAGGTAATTAATTTCTATCCCCTTCGATGTATATCATGTCTGGTTGCTGTCGAAGAGAAGCGGATGATTTTTTGAAAGTTGGATAGTTAGGAAACATGGGATTCTGATGATTCTTTTCATATTCACCTCGAAATTATTGCTCGTGGTCGATGAAACTCCTTCTAATTGTTCAATTTCTAAGTTTCAGCTTTATTTTAAGTGATGGTGAGTCAGTTTTCCTGTCTTGTATAGGGATTATCTCCGATGGCGATTTAAGTTACTGCCGTAGTTTTGATGGATATTTTGTTCCGCGTACCATAGTTATACGAATATGATTGTCTTTCCGATAATATAAGTGCTAGTCTTGGGGCTAATTTTGCGAAATAAATTTGTTTTCTATAACTAAGAGTTAGAGTAGTTTGTAAGCTAGGTTTGTGTGTATGGTTAGATTGATTGGCTGTTGATTGCGTTTATTAAAGAATGCTTGCATCGGTTTCATGTTACAAGTTCAAAGTGTATGAGGTTCTCGGGATGTTTTCTTTATGGTAGTATTGAAGAGTCCTCGTGGTTTTGGGTTTGTAGGGAATGGAAGAGACAAAGAGCCCGGAGGCCCATTTGACATCTGCGGCAGCTTTTGTGGAAGGGGGCATCCAAGATGCGTGTGATGATGCTTGTAGCATATGCCTTGAAAACTTCTGCGAAAGCGACCCATCTACAGTAATTATTATATTTGATATAAATGCTTTTATTGGCCATGTGTCCTTGAGCTTTTTTTTTTATTTCAGTCCGATTTTGTGTTTCGTTTGCAGGTAACTAGTTGCAAACATGAGTTCCATCTCCAGTGCATCCTTGAATGGTAATGTTGCCTTTTATCTTTGAGTCTAGTTGTTTTGTTGTTTTTAAGAAGTAGTCGTTTGATCAGAAAGTCTGAGGCTGAGATTTCAGCAGATAATTTAGGAAATAAATAAACAAATTAGATTTTGATGTATAAATTTTGTAACATATAGAGATATCTGATTCCATGGAAGTTGTTAATTATTTCTAGGTAATAGTGTAATATTTTTGTTCCTTAGCCTTTTTTAACGATTGGTTTGGCCAAAATACTCGAGGTTTGGCAACCTCTGTTTTCTTTGTACTTCTTTTGCCTGGTGCAGCAGCTATACTGTGACCTCATTACTAATATATTCATGATTAATGGTAAAAAAGCAACCATTGAACAGCCACTTCTGGAATCCAGGATTCCGGTAACATGCATCCAAGACTCTGGATGAAATGTAACTCTTTAGTTTATGCGGAGAAAATGGTTAAACATCCATAAGTTCATAAAGACAGTACAACACTCTTGGTGTTTGCTGTTGAATATACAAAAAGCATAGTTTTATCTGTTGGGCTATGTTTGTTCTGATTTTCTACTTTATAGCTCATCCTCTTTAATTATTTCTTCTTCTGGATTTCTACTTGAAATGTATTTGTTCATTGATCTGAGGTTTGGTAGTTTTATGTTCAAATATCAACTCGCATTGCATAGTCATGGGCCTTCTATTTCATGGTTTTCACTTTGAAAATAGACAATAATAAGAAATACAATGGTTAATTCTCTAAGTTAGGCCTATAACCAGATTTTGGCAATCCTTCATTATGATTTTTCAGTATCTTGGCCTTAAGCATATTTAGATCAAGGGAACCTACCAATTATTTTTAAATTTTTAATCTCAAGTAACTCTTAAGCTCATGGGGTTCTAAGCCCAACTAGTTTTTAGTTACTTGATTTTTCTATCCACCTTTTAGCTTCAAATACCATTGTCAATTTTTTATGTTTGACTTAACAGTTAGCTAGCTTTGCAAGTATTCCGCACACTAGCATTTTCACCGGAAAATAGCTTTTAGTTGTGTTGGCTAAGAAAAAGAGGTAATTCAAACAGGCATTGCGATCCTTGAAGTTCAAGTTTATCCAAAACCTTTTGGAGAGACTTGCTACAGCTTATGAAAGAGAAGTAAGCACTTTATTTTTTAAAACTTTAATGTTGCAGGTGTCAGAGAAGCTCACAGTGCCCCATGTGTTGGCAGCCAATCAGTCTGAAAGATCCTACCAGGTTGATATTGTGGTTCCTCTACTATTAATTTCTTTTATTTTGGTTTAATTGAAGGTTCAATTGATATTATTATTTTTTTCAGTCAGGAGTTACTTGAGGCTGTTGAACGGGAAAGGAGCTTCAGGTTCAATCCACCTAGGAATACCACTATATTTCATCATCCAACTCTTGGGGATTTTGAGTTGCAACATGTTTGTACTTCTCCCATTTTATTACCAGTCTTATTTTCAGCATTTTTCTTGTCAATATACTGCACAATGGGCATTAATTTCTGAGGTGAAAGTTCATTGTAAAGTGGTTCTCTTGATGCAGTTGCCAGTAGGCGTGAATGATGCTGAGCTTGAAGAGCGAATTATCCAGCACTTAGCTGCTGCTGCCGCAATGGGACGAGCACGCCACATTGCTAGAAGAGACGGCCAGAGGAATAGGTCCTCAGCTCAAGGCCGCCCGCAGTTCTTGGTATTTTCAACTCATGCTAATACATCACCTACTGGTGCTGTTTCTTCATCTCCAACTCAGAGAGCTGAAGGTGAACCAGCTCCTGCAATCATAATAGGCACTCCATCTTCCCCTCGTAGAGCTGCCGAGGAAGAGTCTTCACAATTAAATACACCAGTACCTTCTGCCCAATCCCATCAGGCTTCTGGCTCAGCACCTGAATCAAGTATTCTTGTTTCTGGTCAACATGGCAATCCTTTGAACAATAGGTATTTATCATTCTTTAACGAGATTTGCTTTTTCATTTTCTTCCAGTTTAACTTCAAGATCCTGTTTGGTTCATTTTCTATCCGACTTTTAGTTTTAATAATTGCACTAGTCTTGATTTGCATGATAACAAGATGACTTTCTTTTTCGTTTGAGCTACTCTACTCCTAAGAATTCAAGGTGGGGGTAAGGACAACTCAAACTCAAAGAATCTATGTTCAGAACTTCAAATTACGTATATCAACACCGACATGAATATCAAAACTAGGAATGACTAGGAATTGAATTGGAAATGATCCTGTAAAAAAATTATAAATGTAAGCATTTTTACAATCCAACTTCAGTAGTTGATAGGTATGCTATTCCTTTGTAGGAGGTCTCCTAATCAGTCTTCTCCAAACAATCAAGACAAAGCAGGACCATCGGAATTCCAATCTTTTTCAGAGTCTTTAAAATCCCGATTTAATGCTGTTTCAATGAGGTAATCATATTATGGAAGGATATAATGTGTTCAACTATATGGACTATATTGATATCATTTTTTTCCTTCTCTCTTATCTTTCTTTGCTTGAATTATTGGTTATGTGTTTGTTTTAGGTACAAAGAGTCAATTTCAAAGAGTACACGGGGGTGGAAAGAAAGATTTTTCTCTCGCAACACCTCCATGGCAGATATTGGCTCCGAAGTTAGGAGAGAGGTCAATGCTGGAATTGCAACAGTCTCACGCATGATGGAGCATCTGGAAACCAAAGATAACAATAGATCTGGTGATGCTTCCGGTTCAAACAGTTCTGGTAATAGCTCAGTTTCAGAATTGAACAACCAGCAGATACCACAGGTGGATGGCAGCAATGCCTTAAATGAAACCAGCGTGCAAGCCTCTTGCACTGCAACTTCTGGTTCAAATTAAGCATTATAGATAGTTGCATGAGCAGAAAGCATTTTGTTGCCAAAGGTAAGTTTAATTCTTTCTTTTTCAAAATATAAAGGTAAGTTTAATTCTTTTTTTTTTTTTGAAATATAAAGGTAAGTTTAATTCTTGATATGCTTGGAGTTTGGTAACTGAATGGTTTAATATTCTTGAGATTGATGCTCATTTCTGTCTAGTTTTTATAACTTGTTGTTTCTACTGGTGGAGAATACATATTTGCTGTGTCTTTTATGAGTTTATTGATGCCAGGAATTTTGGTTGGAACAATTCTAAGATTTACATGTGACAGTGTGCGCTCTGCCTTATATCTTGACTTACCTTGTAGTTATTCTAGGCAACTAAAGCACACAAGCAACGAAAAATTACTGAAGAAATTTTATTTGATTAGCATGGAAGGATAACGCAGTCTTGAAAAATATGAAGCATTACTTATGACTAACTTGTAGTACATCAATATTAATCTGCACTTTCATTTAAAAAAAAATGAAATGCCTTAATTAATCTCCATCCAAACATCAAAGTACATGACAGGAATCCAAAATAAATTTAAAGCATAAATAAATGAAAATAAGATGCCCGATTAAAAGAATTGATAGTTACCATCATAGACGCAAGCTTCCTGTACGTCTCTAACAGCAGCCTGCTCAACAATGTTTCTAACTTGTAGTGAGGATCTTGGACACATTGCTGATGTTTTGACTAACTTTGAACAACTCTTTTACTTGGGTGATTCTCCTTGCTAACTTTTTTTTTTTTTTTTGAGATAAAAGTATGATAAGTATATTGATGTGTCGGCACCAAGGGGGTGCTATCCATGTACAAAAAATTTACAAGTGAATAAGCATATTTACGATGGAACCAAAATCATCAATGTTACCTTTTCCCACATTCCATTTAGAGCACTCAAAGACTGTTTTGCTGACTTGCATAATCCCCTTCCAAAGATTCATGCCATATGTGCTGCGTTCCAAGATGGAATCGTTTTGCTTCTTATTCGCAGCCCATTTATATTCAATGACTTTTTTCCACAAACTATTATCTTCATTCCAGTATCTCCATATCTATTCTCCTTGAAGTGCTTTATTCAAAACCCCTTGCTAACTTGTTTATTTATGTTACACTGTTATTTTCCTCTAAAAAAGTTCTAGGAACAGCGAATTTGAGACAGTGGATATAGAAAAAGGGAGTCTGATAAGAAAAAGAACAGAGAAAGCAAGAGAGCTTAAGGCGATCTTGAGACAGAGGGGGTTGTGGGAAATTTCCCAATTTTCTATTGTAATAAGCAATACTCCCAAATCTATAAATCTTAATTATTGATAGGAATAGTAGGACTTGACAAAATGGAACTTAAAAAGACCAAGAGGCCCTTATTCTATTAACAACAAACAGTAGCTAGAAGTAAGCTAGCACTGATACAAGTCCCAACAATTAAAAGATCTACAAAATTTATTGTCAAGAACATTTGGTTTTGCTGTGCTTTAGAGCTATGCTGACATTATGTATATCTAAACAAGTACAGGAGTCTGTGAAGGGATTGGGCAGGGTAAAGTTTTGCTTGTGCATTTGACAAACAGGGACATGTAGTGTAAACGTTCATCAAAACGGAACTTGGTGAGTTAAAGTAAAGATTAATCAACTAAGTATTGAGTTGAAATTTTAGAAAGTTTGAAGACAGAATTGTAATGATGCTCAAACTCCAAGGATGTGGTCTGTAGTGACAAGTTCACGTGTGATGGTTTATAGGTGATTTTAGTGATTTTTTAGCAAGAAAGGTATTAATAATTATGTGGGTATTTTGTTAAAATTAACTTCATTTTTGTTTATGGTGGGTGAGTTGAAATACAAGATTTGTCAATTCAGGACTATGTTTGCAGTTTTAAAGCCTGTAGTCCGAATTCTAGTCAGGCTCAAAATGTAAGAACTCAATTTACCCTTTTTCTTTTGAAAGCCGCAGGTTCAATCAATCTTTTTTGTTTTAGCTAATAATGTTTTGCAGCATTCGCACTTAGAACCTCAAGGAGACTAACTTTGTACCTTTTGGTTTATTCTCTGGGTCCTTATATCGAAATCTTGTGCTTTTTCATGCGAATTTGTACAAGATATTACAAATCTAAGCACAGATGGAGCAAGAGGAGGCTAGTCTATTAACAGGGGGAAAGAGACTGAAGAACTTGAGGATAAGAAATAACTTCTCTTTTTTCTTCTTTTATTCATCAATAATCAGCAACATTTTATAGGCAAAGGAAGGAAGAAAAAGACAAAAACTAACAAACTTCCCTAGTGGAAGGGAAAAACAGCACAACCTGGCAGTAACCATTTTGTTATATTGCCCGGTTGTAAAAGACAGAAAAAGAAAAAAATAAAGAAAAATAATTCTACACTCCTCAATCTAGGTTACATAAATGTTTAGTAAGTCTAGATTGGATATTAATTCGTTGAAGAATCCTTTGGAAAGTGCCTTTATTAAAATATCTGCAGTTTGTTGATTAGTAGGAACGTGGAGTATTGTAATGGTCTGATCTTCAATCTTCTCCCTGATGAAGTGCCTATCTATTTCCGAGTGTTTAGTTCAATCATGATATACCGGATTTTTAGCTATGCTGATTGTTGCTTTATTGTCGCACCATACTTTCATTGGAGTAGTAACCAAGAATTTCGTTTCCATTAGAATTATTTTTAATCAAATTCCCTCACATATTCCATGAGCAAGTGACTGAAATTCAGCTTTTGCGCTACTTTGTGACACAACAGATTGTTTCTTGCTCCGCCAAGTGACTAAGTTTTTCCAAACGTAAGTACAGTATTCAGACTTAGATCTTCTGTCAGTTATAGAACCCGCCCAATCAGTATCTGTGTAGATTTCAATATTTCTGTTCATTGTTTTTTAGAAAAATAGTCATTGTCCTGGAGTTTTTTAAGGTGTTTTAAGATCCGATATGTCATATTCATATGAATATTAGTAGGTTGGTTCATGAATTGACTTGTAGTACTTACAGCAAAACTGATGTCAGGTCTAGTAGAAGCAAGATATATAAGTTTGTCCACAAGTCTCTGATATCTTTCTTTATCAACTGGCTTACTCTTTTTAAATCCAACTTTTGTAGTCGTTTCCATGGGAGTTTCTGCTGGTTTACCCCTGAGCATCCCTGTTTCTTTTAGCAGGTCAAAAACATATTTCCTTTGTGACACAGATCCCCTTTTTAGAACGAGCAAATTCCATTTTCAGAAAATACCTGAGTGCTCCAAGATCTTTTATCTCAAATCTTGTGGCAAGAAAACTTTTGAGTTTTTGAATTTTCTCTATGTTATCATCTGTTAAAATAATATCATCAATATAGACAATTAGGATAGTTTTTTTACCAGAGGCACCGTTCTTGACAAACAAAGTATGATCAGACTGACGTTGCTCATAACCCATATATTTAACTGCTTTGGTAAATCTGTCAAACCAAGCTCTCGGAGATTGTTTTAGACCATAGAGTGCCTTTTTGAGTTTGCATACCTTGTGAGTTTTATATGTGGTCTCAAGGTCTGGAGGAACTTCCATATATACATCTTCTTCCAAATCTCCATTGAGAAATGCATTCTTTACATCAAGTTGACAGAGAGGCCAATCAAGATTAGAGGCAAGAGAGAGTAATATTCGGATAGTGTTGTGCTTAGTCACTAGGGGCGAATGTCTCCTGATAATCTATCCTGTAGGACTGAGTGAAGCCTTTAGCTAGTAGACGAGCTTTGTACCAATTCACATTTCCATCAGGATTGTGTTTTACAGTAAATACCCATTTGCACCCAACTTTATGTTTTCCCGGTGGAAGTTCCGTCAGTTCTCAAGTCTTGTTCTTTTCAAGAGCCCTAATCTCTTCTTGAATAGCATCTCTCCACATTGACAATGCAAGAGTTTCATGAATGGTTCTAGGTTTAATAGGGCTGCCATTGAGTTTGCTTATATATGCATGATACTTTGAGAACAAGTTGCTGAATGAAATGTAATCCTGTGTAGAGTGTTTAGTACAAGATCGAATTCATTTCCGCAAAGCAATAGGTAACACGGTATCATGATCAGTAGTGGTAGCCGTATCAGAAATTGTGCTTGAAAACTCATTACCTGATGTGTTCTTATTGCTTGAAACTGGAATAGACTTATGGCAATGTGTAGTTGGTTCCGAATCTTTATTAACTGGAGTTTTGTGTCTTCTAGTATAAACACGTAACTCTTTGTTGATAGTAGTAGGTATAGGTTCAAATTCAGACTTTTTGATACTGGTTTCAGAAAAATTTGATGAGGACTCGGGAATAGTGAGGGGAGAAAAAGTGAGAGGTGGTGTACTTATATCCATACTTGATATTCCTGATTAGGACTTTCCCTCTGAATATCAGTAGTGGGATAGAATGACTAGTTTTCAAAAAAAGTGACATCCATAGTGTTGTAGAAACGACGGGTCTTGGAACAAAAACATTTGTATCCTTTTTGACTTGGTGAATATCCAACAAAAACACATTTAATTGTCCGTGGGTCAAGTTTACCTCTGAAGTGAGTATGAACATGAACATAGGCGGAACAATCAAAAACTTTATAGGGAAGGGTATGAAGAATATGAGATTGCGGAAAGGCCCTGAGGAGGATATCATAGAGTATTCGAAATGAGAGAGTTCGGGAGGGCATGCGGTTTATCAAGTATGCAGCGGTGAGAACAACCTCTCCCCAAAGAAATTTTGGAATGTGGGTAACGAACATGATTGATCGGGCTACTTCAAGAATGTGTCTATTTTTCTGTCCAGCTATGCTATTTTGTTGTGGAGAATTGACATAGGAACTTTGATGGATAATGCCGTGGTCAGAAAAATATTGGTTCACAGTGGTTTCAAAGTATTCATACCCATTGTCTGACCTCACTACTTGGATGTTGGTGTGAAATTGAATTTGAATCATAATGTGAAATTTTTTAAAAATCTGGCCAACTTCAGATTTTTCTTTCATGAGAAAAATTCAGGTAATTCTAGTGTGATCATCAATAAAAGATACAAACCATTTTGTCCCGGTAATATTAGTGATCCGAGAGGAACCCCATACATCATTATGAATTAATGAAAAATGTTGTGGGTTAGTAAACAGAACTGGAAAATGAATTTCGAATATGTTTGGACAGCTGACATACTTCATATTGAAAGGAAGTTGGATTTTCATTTCGAAACAAAGTAGGAAATAGTTTTTTTAAGTATATGAAGTTATGATGTCCTAAATGATAATGCCATAACATGATAAGACATTCCATATTTAAGTTGTTTACAGATTCAGGATTAGTATATACTGTATGATGAGTTTGTCTATTAAGAGAAGAGTTGTCAACTTGCAATAGATAAAGAGCCGAATCCATACTAGCATTGTCAATCGTTTTCCTCGAGTCCAAGTCTTGAAATTCACACAGTTTAGAGTTAAATGTAACTACACAATTCAAGTCCTGTGATAATTTACTTACTGACAGGAGATTGTATTCCAAATTTGGAACACATAGCACAGAGTACAAAATTAACTTGGGTGTCAGTGCAATTATTCATGTTCCTTCGACCTGGGAGTTAGAGCCATCAGCAATTTTAACTGAGAATTTATTTATGCACTTATTATATTTCTTAAATAATGAGATATCCCCGGTCATATGATCGGAAGCACCTGAGTCAATAATCCATATTCCCCTTTTTGTGGAATAAGTTGAGAAATAAAAAAAAAATTCTTTGTGAGCTGTAAAAGCATTACTGAGAACCATATTGGTGAAAACAATTTTTGGAGGAGGTTGATTTGTTTAGGACTAAATAAGGAGCTTCTGGTAGAAACGGCTGCAGTGGATCCCTCCTTTGTTGAGATAAAATTGCCCCGATGAATTTCCTCAATTTCCTGCTTTCGTGTTTTCTTCTTCTCAGCTGGTTTTCCGTGAAGTTTCCAGCATCTTCCACGAACGTGTCCCGACTTTTTATAGTATTCACATCATGGCCGTCCTTTTTGCTCAGTCACCCGACTTGTGAGAACAACACCAGTTTCGGGTGAGAGAGATATGCTTTTAGTAGGGTTAGGGTTGAGTTGCGAGTCACCCATCATCACTTTCTTCTTGCTTTCTTCGCGTCGCACCTCCGAGAACACCTCTCTGATGTTTGGGAGAGGTTTGGTTCAAAGAATGTGTCCTCTTACCTCGTCGAGGTTTTTGTTCAGTCCGAAAAGAAACTTGAAGATTCGTCTCTGTTCTACGATGTTTCGGAATCTCCTGGCATCCTCTGGGCAGCTCCAAGCATGTTCCTCAAAAACATCAAGTTGCTGCTATTTTCGAGTTACTGTTTTTTCTTTTTGACGCAGGTTGTGAAGGCTTGCTTCGATTTCGAAGATGGCAGAAGTGTTGTCGCGAGTAGAGTAGAACTCACGAGCTACGACCCAGATATCGTGCGCAGTCTCATAAAGGAGGAAATTTTTGCCAATCTCAGTGGTCATTGAGTTCACCAATCAAGGCATAACAAGATTGTTCTCAACTTTCCATATCCGAGCATTTGGATCATTCGTGGGAGGAGGTGAGAGCTCTCTAGTGAAATATTCATCTCGGCCTTTTCCTCGGATGAACATCAACACCGAGGACGACCACTGAAGATAGTTACTGCCATTTAGTCGATGGCCAGTAATGAAAGATGGAGCCTGATTAGCCAGAGCATGACGGTCAGGCACCGGAAGGTGAGAACCCAAAAGAACTTTGAGCGGAAAAGTGGTCTGCTCATCCATTGCCTATTGAATGCAAGAGGGATGCTGAAGAATTTGGATCAGGCTTGCTCTGATACCATGAAGAACTTGAGAATAAAAAATAACTTCTCTTTTTTTTCTTTTATTCATCGATAATCAGCAACATTTTATAGGCAAAGGAATGAAGAAAAAGATAAAAACTAACAAATTTCTCTAGTGGAAGGGAAAAATAGCACAACCTGACAGTAACCATTTTGTTATATTGTCAGGTTGTAAAAGACAGAAAAAGAAAAAATATAGAAAAATAATTCTACAGAGACCATATACCATACAACTTAGGATTAGCGTAAATCTCAATTGACATGCTGTCCATGCCTGTCTGTGCTTTCCCTGCTGTGATAAGAAGACTCGAACATTACCGCACAATATAGGACCGTTGTTCTTTTCTTGATGTTCTTCAGAAGTTTTGGTATAAGTCATGGTATTTTATTTGAAAATATCCTTTGAACCTCTACTCATTCTTGACAGAAAGGGCTGTGCTGCAGTTTTCTTGATGTTCTTCAAAAAATTTTATAATAAATTGTAGTACTTTCCCTGGAAAGATCCTTCAGATTCCTCTCTCTCTCTCTCTCTTGGTGTATCTTACGACTCTTTTTATGGACGAAGGAAAATATATTAATAAGGCACGAAGGAGGTGCCACTCATAAACAAAATAAGAGAGCATCAATCAATTTCTATAAGAAAATTCTCAACACTGACTTCATTCTTTTTAGGATTCCTTGTTTCTTACCACTACCAAATCTTCATAACAGTCATAAAGTGGCTCATAGAGCTTCAATCACTTACCCAACTACCGAATGTTCATAACAGCCATAAAGTGGCTCATAGAGCATCAGTCACTTTCTATCTTTTTCACTGCAGAAAAACCCCATCTAACTGCATCCTAATTTCTTTCAGCTACTTATGAGTCTAGTAATACGACCCTTTCAGGTTCTTGTTTGATCTCATCTCTATTTGGGATATGAGATCAATAATGTGTATTGGCTTGACCTGCTGTACCTGCTACAGAGTAGTATTTCCATGTTTTTTTCAGTATAGGTGATTCTGCTGACATATTGTGTCATCTCCATGCGTTACTTTTTTCAGTTTGTAACTCCATTATGTAATCTAAAGGGTTGCTAGCTCTTTAGATTACACAGCAAGAAGATATGGGATAGGGTTGTCAGAGAGGATTGAGAAAGCCACATGGATCATTGACCTCATAAACTCAAACTTTTTTTTTTTGAAATAAAAAGAATCTTCATAAACTCATAAACTTCCTTTCATGTTTGAGTCTTGTTACTATGTCAGTGATATATGTCTTACCATTTAAAGTTGCATCTTCATGTTAACCCACCGCTAACAACAAGTTGGAATGTTTCTTTTTCAGACATCAGATGCGGTGGATAATATTTTCGCTCGTTGAAAAAGTGATTGGTAATTGAGATCCGATTCAAAAATAAAGCAAGCTGGAAAGGGGGAGGCACTTTCGATATGGATATTGCAGAAACAGTAGATGATTGTAAATCAGTTTAAACGTAAAATCTAAGCTTACATGTTTCTTTTAAAAAAGATAGTTTAAACTTATATAATATCTATTGAATTCTGTATGGTTGCTGCTGGCCTGCTCTTTTAGATGTTTGTGTGTGATTGCAACGAAGCATACATGGGAAGAAGATTCCTTTTAAACCGAACTTTTTAGAGGATTGTAGCTCACAGGAGAATATAAATATATCTGTACATGATATGATGACTTAAGGGTTGAAGCTGGCAGCTGAAGCCCATTTAGTAATTTAAGCAAATGCAGTTCCATCGGATGCATTTGCCTGTATGTGTTTGTGCTGCTGCTCCTGACAGTGTTAGGTCCCAAATCTTTGATTACATTTTTCATTTGTTAATTGCAGATGCACTATGTATTTGGGTGGGTAGCTTGATTGAGTTATATTTTTATTGGTGAAGTCCCTATATCTTATATACGTGTACATACATTCTGTGCGAAAGAAAGTAGTTATAACATATTAAAACTTAGAATAAAAAAGTGTGATTGATTTATAAAACTATTCAGGAGAATAATGAGGGAAGACATCATGTGTGATGCGTGTCTGTTGCATTAAACCATTTTTCATAAACTGTTTGGAACGGCAGTTCATATTTTTGTGGTTAAATGATGTGTGGTATATTTTGCCTCTTGCATGGATATGTTATTTACTGAGTGTAATATTTTGAAGAATATTAAGAGATAAAAATTAAATTAATTTAGAATTTAAAAAAAAATAATAATCAATTCTCTACTCAGAACCTATGAAATTTAAATAAATAATATTTTAAATTAATGAGAGAAAAAAATTAATTTATTTTAAAACAAAAATCATTTTGCTGCTAATCATTTCAATTGTTTTAACAATTATTTTCTGTCATTCTATTACCAATATTTATTATTTTATTTGTGGGGAAAAAAATTACTTTTTAATTTTTAATAAATACAAAATCAAAAATTAATTTAACAGCAACAAGCTGTGTAAGTATATTTATTAACTTTATGTTAACTATTTATATTTAAAAATAATAAGTGTAATATTAATTTACTGTCAATTTTTATTTATTATAAATTACTTATAAATTGTTTTAAAATTTAATGATAATAGTTTTCAAATAATATTTATCTTATTAATTAAAAATATATATTTTTTAAAAATCTAAATCATTTGAATAATTTTTTAAAATAATTTTATTAAATAAGTTTTTTTATTATTTTAACATTTATTGATAATTTTCTGACATAATTAATTAAATATAATACCATATTCTATATAAAAATATTTTGTATAATAAATTTTGTCAAATACTATAATACTTTCCATCTTAAAATTACCATTTTGAAGCACATTTCTTAGGCTCAGATCACAAGCACCAACAAAAGCCATACCAAGTGTAAACATTAACAGGAGCATCAAACTTTGGTCAATACTGACAGAGAACGCAGGAAAACATATTCCAACACAGCAATAACAAAATCCCACTTACTTGACACATGAAATGGAAAAAACCCCTGTTCGATCATTGGCTTCCATGGTTGAAGAATTGGAAGCTTCATTATTTTCTGAAAAAATTACAGAAAACCACCAAATTTAAGACCTACTCTCACACTTTCTTTCCCACCATTCCATGAATTTGACCTGTGCAGCCATTGTATCCAACCTGTAAAGCTGCAGCCAGTGATTTGCAATTTCATGTCCAAACGTCCATCCGAAAACAGCTCCGGCAGCAAGGGACAATCCAGCACCTGGAAGAAAGAAAATGAAAAGAACGGATGTCGGCGAGCCTGAGGGATCTCCTTAGAAGCTAAAAATAAGTAAAGCAACCCACATTCTACCTTAAGCAGAACAAAAGTATTACTTCATCTTTGTTGTAAATGGAAGATCACAAAGTGATTAGCCTGGCACCCATTTCAATGAGCTACTTTCACTTTAATTTTGTTTATGATTAAACTAAATACAGTTAAATCTAATTGAAAATTCACTAAATTGATTCAAAGTTGATGTTTGATTTTGAAAATTAAATGTTGAAATAGATGGAGTCATAACTGGAAGTAATCACAATGTAACCAAATTTTATCACTGATCTTTGATTGCCCAATAAATGGTGAAAGGCGGTTTCACATGAACTCCAAGGATATTAATGATAAGTTTAATTCAGCAAAATACTTCAAATTTTATGATTGATAAGTTTAATTCAGAAGACCACATGAATTTGCAATTAGTTGTTGACAAGGAAGAGGATGACACGATCCTCTTCCTCTCCCATAATCATGTTAAATTTGGTGATGACATCCCCATCCTGCATTGGTTTGAGGTTATCTTGGGTTTGCATGTTAACCTTAGGAAGAGCAGTCTTGTGAGTATCAATAATGATGGGCAGAAGGTTGGAGGGTTGGTAGAGCCAGCAGGGTGTGACGCACCTAGGAGTAAACCTAAGAGGCTATTTCTTCATGGGATCGTATGATGCCTATGTTCTCTAGATGTCTTCATCGTTGAAGGGAGCTCCTTTCTCCCTTGTATGTAAAGTCACTCTTATCCAAATTTGTCACTCTAGCATTCCCATTTACTATCTTCTTTTACTCAAAGCTCCTGGATGTGTAGTAGAGAGCATCAAGAGGGTTATAAGGAATTTTACTACTCAACTGGGAGGTGTGTGGTTTGTCTACCAGTGATAAGGGTTTTGGCATTGGGAGGTTTACTTGCCAAAAGATGTCCCTGGTGGTTAAATAGTTATGGCATTCTTTTTGAAACCTAAATCCTTGCGGTACAAGGTGATTAAGAGCATCGATGTGGACCAGAATGATTAGGGACTCAAAAAACAATCTGTCTCCTTTTCGCAAGAGCCTTTGGAAAGCAATTTCAACTCAAAAAGTGACTAATTCGTTCATCTTTAAACATTTAAAAAAAAAAGGAAAGAGAAGATTTGACTAATTCGTTCATCTGAAAATTATTTTGGTTTCCAACCCTTTAGTTGGGACCAACTGAATTCTCAAGTTTTAGTTGGGTAATGTAGCCATCTCCATTAATAGATGTTACTTTTTCCAGACACATTGTTAGCACATAAGATTGTTCAGAAACACAATAGCAATAGTGTTCCAAAGCTAAAAAATTCCACTTCCTGCGTCCCGTGACTATAAGCAAAAGAAAACAAAAAGAAACCAAGACTAAGAATTGAAAAAGCTCATAAGAACATAGAGAGAAGCATCCAGATGGTCCATCTAATTTAAGGACGCATCAAGAATTTGATCTCAGGATTGTGTTTTGTACCACATAAGCCTAAAGTATAAATATTTCCTGACGAGTTCAATCCAACTATTCAACATGTCTAAGCGTATAACATTGGTTATCCATCTTCTAATTAGTCTGATTATTCAGCTATTTATCCTGTCTAAGTGAATAAGACTGATGAGTCGTCAAAGACCATAAGGAGTTACATTTTATCCTTAAGAAGTGAGTAATCATTTTTCAGTTGAAAGAAAAGATTGCTAAGTAAATGAATAAGCAATAGATACCATGTAAACTCCTTGAATATTTCCAGGTAAAACCAGCAGTGGTTACGGCTCCAATAATACTTCCTGTAACACCATAGTTCACTGCCTCCCTAGCTGTCTTCAACTGAAAAAAGAAAAAAGAGAGAGAGACTTAATGCAGCACCAATAGACGTATTTCATGAAACATTTTCTTGTTGTAGATGTTTAGGGAGATATTCAGGCCCTCTTTAGTTATGGAAAACTGCTTCATGTTTTCACTTTATATAAACTTGTGTGTTTGTAACTGAACAAATGTATAATTATTGAAAAATGAACACAAGTCTTGAGAAATGATATATTCTGCTTTCTTTCAAAATACTTCTCTACAACTAAACGGATCTTTAATGTCTGTATCACTATCTCAGCTCTTTCAGGAAAAACAAAACCAATTCTCAGAATTTTACAATCCTTCACTCCAGAAAACGTGAAGAGTATATGAGTAACCAGCAGTCCACGAAACTAAATAACTTGGAACGCAACAGAAAAATTTGCTACTGACTAAAATTAGCTGAATCGCTTCAGAGATGTGCGGGGTGTTGAAAGGAGAAAACAGCAAGATAAATGACATAAAACTTTTCCTAGAAAAATCAACATTGAAGGAAAACGCATAGGATCTATAACAAAAACGAAACACAAAAATCCAGAGATACGAAGATGCGGAAAGTTGAGTAAACCACAAATCCACATGATAAGATCCCGAAAGAACACAAAATGACAATAGAGAGAAATAGAGGAACAGGTGTGATTACAGTGGGGCCATAAACAGGATCGGCGGCGATGAATTCTTCGACATCTGATGAGGACCAAGAAGGGAGGGGTTTCTCGCGCTTGATGAATCGTGAGTAGTTTTCGAGGAACGAGAATCTCTCGCACCAGAACTCCTTATAACCCTCCCAGTGCCTCCGCAAGAACGATTGAGACTCGGTTGAGATCGATTCTGCCATTTCCTGATATTCCTTGCCCTGTTTCTCGTACTGAAATCGTACAAAGAGAAAAGGGATTTAAAGCGTGACCTCAAAATGAGGGCCGCTGCAGCTTCCAGGAGCTTCTGCTGCGTTTAAGGGTAAATAAGTAAAAGTATTTTCCTAAACTTACATATTTATATTATGTATAATATATAAAAAAAACACATTTGTATATAATATAAATTAATTATATATATATATATATTATGTATATATGACATATAATATTATATATTATAATAACATTTATGTGATTTATTAGATTTATGTTAGTTAATTGAGATTTTAATTTATATTCATTAAAAATATTACAAATTATTTCTACTAAAATTTACATTTTATATTTTTAAAATAATAATACTTTTTAATATTTACTAAAGTGTATTTTTAACACTCCCATTACAAATTTATTTATTTATTCTAATATATAAATAAATTAAATGATTAATTAAAGAAAAATCAGATTTTAATTTTAATTATTAAATATTAAAAATTAAATTAAAAAGATTATTAAAAGTAAATAATTATTTTTTACAATTAAACTTATTATTCTTTTTTTATAATTTAATAAAATAAATATATATATATAAATTTAATAAATTGGAAAAATATACTTAACTCAAGCTATGGTATGCCTTCATCAAATTCCCTATCAATACTCGTGACTCCATTACAGGTCTCTGCTATTTATCTTAAGATCACTTTCATCACAAGTGCAAATGGTGTCATTGACATTTTCCCTCATCCAAAAAAAAAATCATCACTGCCATGATGATTTATATTAACAAACAACCGAGAAAATTCTCCCCGAAAACCAATCCTAAGACTTTGACAGTAACCTCGAGATCCTCCCGACTAAAGATTGTAAGTGAACTTAGAGAAAAGTAAGACGCAGACAGAGGGATATACCGCTTGATTATAAACAAACATGCCGAAATAACAAAACCCTCCGCTTTCGCAGTTAAATCTCCCTGGCGCAGTACACAATTCTTAGTTGCTTTTTGTTTCAATAATCTGCAGCCCTTTATCTCTTTCTCTTATTAGCAGCAGCGCCTGAACCTCGCCCGCCACTTTTCTTCTCAGCGGATGCAGAACCTCCTTTTCCCCTGCCTGCTGATGCCTTCTTGGCGCTTGACTTTCCTGTGCCCTTCAAGTCGACTTGGACTTCGATTCCTAGAAATATATGAACAGATGTTAAACAACCGAGCATAACACGGTTTGGATATGAGATGCGCGTGAGGAATTATAATGACCTTTTGAATTCAAACTCTGAAGTTCTGTCTGCAGCTTCTCCCCATCAGTAGTCCCTTTTAAGTCACAAAAATAATGTCAAAAAACTATCAGATAGTTTTAATACACAAGTGCTGACTCAGTAACTTTCAACAGTGGAGCTTCGTTGCCTGAAGAGCTTAAATGAGTTCCTTTTTATTTTAATTTTAAGGCAAGACCTTATGTACGTACCAATTCTACCAGTTCAAAAGAATGTGAAAGTATTTTCCAAATAGTCTTACATTATGTCCAGAAGAAATTAACTCGATATATGTAATTTCTTGGAAATTCGTGCTGTACTTAATTATGAGAACATAAAAATTCTATCCAAAATTATAAGTTGATGCTCCATGTAACTTAAATAAAATTGAATAATGCATTAATAATTCCATCACAATTTCATTTGAAATTCCATACCACGTTCAGTTTTTACAATTTTCAAATATAATTCATATCCTCTCATAATCTACTAAAAGTTTCTATTCTCTCCTTGTTAATCTCGGAGAGGAATTCCAAATGACTTCAACAAATATGGTTTATTTATCTAAAAACATGGCCTAAGAGCCCAAAAGGGGCGCAAGCCAAACCATATAACACCACGCTGACATCCAAATCCTCTTGGACAACTTTCGAGCTATTTTCTACATCCTGTGCCCCATTTTTTTGAAGCCTATATAAAATTTAACCGTTCTAGCCTTCCTATGCAAAATATGTTTCTAGCCATCCGAATACATGCAAGCAAAACACAAACAGACAACTGCCGAGTAGATTAAAACATACTGCACATGCTATTTGGATGATGGGCTGTGAGCCTTAATTTTGCTCTACCTATTGCCTTCATTGAAGGATATGCCCCTTAATCATTTGGTGTCCAGAAAGCTTTCAATAAGATGTCTTATGCTCTATTATGCAACTCTTCTATATATCAAACCTTATAGTCAGAAAAGAAAAATTTACCCAAGTCTTCAGCATCTGAAGTGTTTTCTTCTTCACTTTCTGCCAATGCACTACCATTCTCCTCGCTCGGTCCATCATTGGATGGTTCTAACATTGCAGCCACCCTCTTCCGAGGGGCTTTTTTAATTCCCGGAAGAGATACCAAATCAGCAGCACGAACCATCCTTAATTTACTTCCTTCATTGTATGCTCTCGTCAAAGCCGCTTTCACAGCTGGTGCAATACCTTCCAGCGGGTTTGGATGTCCCTAATTCATAAAATGCACTTACTGTAATTTTTCTAATGGAAGACGAACGATTATTCATATAAAACATATTTAGTGTTCACCGTATATATATAAATGTACGTATATATGTTTATTAAGTAGGTGCTGATACCTGTAACTTTGATAACCCCACAATAGTGTCAAAGTCCTCCTGGCTAATTGAGTAAACATTCATGAACTCGACAACCTCCTTAACTGCTCCATCCTGGTCATGGTATCATACGAACATGATGAGAATTTTAATGTCTCCATTATCCCGTCCAGAGTTTGTCAAGGGCAAGAGACAGGTGAAGAAAACATCTTCACCCATCCAAGAGCCAAAAGGGTAAATAATTTAAAAAAATGGTAAATCACAGAGGTTACTGCCACAAAGAGGAGTGAGGAAGACAGATAACAAAGAAAACAAATTAAAGAAAAAGAAAAGGGAAGGGGGAGAAAAACGAAGCATCTTAAGAGACAGATACTGAACCAGTGTTATTGTCACTAATTTTTCTCAAGAGGACCATCACTTCATGTGCCTGTTTCATTGGCGAAGACAATTGAGAAAGTAACTAAGAGTGTCTTGTCTCAGATCTAAAGGCATTTCTTGGACACTTAACTTGCCTTACTCAACAAGGTAAGTCCTCCATTTCCTTCAAATATTCTGACTTCTACATAATATAATGAAGAAAGAAAATGGATTTCCAACCTTAGGCAGCATCCGAAGTGGGTTCGTCAACCGTTTCAGAAGAAGTGTAAGATGCTCAAGTCGAAGAGTCTCCCTATATCATTATAGATACAACGTCCACAAGCAGATTAGAACAAGAAAAATAAAAACAAAACAAAACCTGTATGAATTCCCAAACTTCACCATAGATATTACAAATTAAAATAACAACCATATCCAACTAAGGAAAAGAGAAGCATCACGAAAGCAAGGACAAATGATGATCCACATATTTTCTGTAATTACACTTAAAAGAAAACACAATTTAGTAAATTTGTGTTGACATTCAAACGCATCTATGCTCTATGAATGTCCACCTTTGGGAATTAGCACAATTTCTTCTTGTGGTTGCAACAATGAAGAAGCCCTAGGCAACCACATTCCTACAGGAATACTTGAAGACAAAGGAAGCTCAAAGTGTCTCCATGAAGTCTTAAATCTTCCATATTGAAAATAGAATTAATATTCATATGAGTAGGCAAGTTAATCAAATATGCATTGGAAATAGAATAAATATTCATATGAGTAGGCAAGTCAGTCAAATACGCATTAGACCCAAAAGATCAAATAATGGAAAAGGGTCAAGGGCATTTAGAATATCGTTCAAGGCAGATCCAAATCATGATAAAGTGACCCGCATGAATTTCTATAGTCTATGATACAAATCCGCGCAAGTTTATAATCCACATCAAAGTAATCTTTCACATAATGTCAACATGTAAATTATGGTGGGTGCCCAGGTTTGGTAATGAAGAGGGAAAGTGTTGACAACCTTCTACCAATGGCAAGGGATCGCATTGAGCCAATGGCTACTATGACGTTTCTCTCTCTTGTTGTTGGCATTAGTGTTGGCAGCAGATTTAGGGTTTTTTAGGAATCTTTTTTTTTTGGTGCAGTAGGGTTGTGCTTTGTGATATCAGAAAGAGAAGATTAGTGCAGCATAATGAATCGAGTTTAGACTCTAATACCAATTGATGCAAGACAGAGAACTTGAGCATAAAATTTACAGAAAATTATTAGGAACCAACACTAGAGATCTCAATAACCAAATTAACTCAATGTTTGAACAATAATTGTATGAATAATCTAACCAAAAAATTATGCTAGGGTATCCTCCTATTTATAGAAGGCAAACATTTTTCCAAACACAAGCGCAAGGTCCTGCAACCAGAAGTCATGATATGGAAACTTCAACTTACCTTCCAAAATTAGATTCACCGGAAGCAAGAACATGTATATGCAAATCTTCTAGAAGTCTTAAATTTTTTCCCATTGTTGAGTTCTTCCCCAGCCATCCACCAAATCTATTAAAATTCCGTTCTCCCTGCAGACATGAATCAGATTCTGTACAGTTAAAGATAAATTTTAGTGGAAACAGAACCACACCCCATTATGAAAATGACGCAGTAACATGAAGATAAAGATGCACACATTACATATTAAGTTAAGCACACACATCCATAGGATTTTGTTATGGAATCTGGAACATTTACTACTTAAACTTCTCTAAGAGATCAATTTTCATCATCTTTATAGTGGAATGATCCTTTCATAGCTGCACTAAGTGTAAATTTCCAAATAATTCTACAAAATAACTCATTTCCCCGAAACACAGCCTCAATGTTTAAGATTGACTAGTATATGAGTTCCTAACCCATAAAGCTACAAATTCAAATTGAAATTTGCAAGAAGAAATTCTAAGCATCACTGGTAATAATTTCACACCACCCATTTACTCCTGTTATTTTTTCCTAAACTTATGAAAATATCCCAGCAAATTTGTTTCCCTCTGTTATGGACCAAATTAGTAATTCACAGATGAAGATAAGAAGAGAAAAGTACATTAACTGGGAATAATTCCACACCATCCTGTTACCTGTTCAAGTATTTCCCTCTGTCCATGCAATAATGCAGCACTGGTTAAAAGAAGGCAAGTAAAATGGTCAAATTCACAATGCATGTCGAGATTCTAAAAGAAACTTTAAAATTGACATTTGCATTTAGTCAAACCTATTTTATTTTCATTTAATTCCTAATTTTTTAATCATTTGATATATAGATGTTAGTCATAATTTACAAGTTTGCTGCATAATTAAATCAACTTCACTCATATATTTTATCTCACGATTATGAATTTGTATTCTCACCGATCAAGGAATCAAAAATACATCAAAATTAACTTGAACATATAATTGACTTGAAATTAAAATGCTATTTTTATCCAATTTTTAGTTTTTTTTGTATTTATTCTCATTAGTATTCCGTGCAATTGGAATTTGAATGAAACTCAATCAGAATGAAAATCAATTGCTAACTTCTTTTATAAGAAAATTGCAATCTAATTATATGTTCTGCACCCGCCACCCAATGGCCATATCGAGACATAAAAGTACTAAGAGAACTTAAAGCACATGCAAACAACCCACAGAAGAAGGTCCATGAAACCATGCACCTCTGCTAGGAAAGCCAAACTTTAAGAAAACCTAGCCTTTTTTGGATAGAAAAAGAAGATATTATTAAGAATGAATGAGATTTAAACAGAAGATAATATCCTCACACATAAAGAACAAAAACAAGAAAGACAAGGGGATAAAAATTAAATTCTTTTACATGACAGAGAAGGCAAACCCCACAAAAAGCCATCATCTGTGGCCCACAAAGAGAATATACAAATCATGCTACCCCAAAAAATGATTTAAAAAGAGTTAACTTTATCTTGTAAAGTTGAAAGGAGACATACGGAATAATACAGGATGCAACTGAACTAGACTGAGAGAGTTGCCATTGTCGATATCTTCGAATCTGCACATTTATTATATCTCCATCTCCAATAGACTCAGCAGCACGGGCAAGCAAGCCCAAACGTTTGACCCCACTGTCATCTTTGCTGACTGAACTTGGCCTATAATTAATATAATTTTCCTACCGTAAAATAACAAAAGTAAACTTATGTCAGAATACTTGATAGACAACATTTTTTTTCCAAAGAAAAAAAACATAGTATTAAGCAGCACCAAGGGGGCGCAACCTATTTACAAGAACCTCACAAATCTATCAAAATATCATTGTGGTGCCCCTAAGTCCTCACAAAAGTAAACTTATGTCAGAACACTTGATAGACAACATTTTTTTCCAAAGAAAAAAAACATAGTATTAAGCAGCACCAAGGGGGCGCAACCTATTTACAAGAACCTCACAAATCTATCAAAATATCATTGTGGTGCCCCTAAGTCCTCACAAATGGAAAGAGGATTACCCTTTAATTGAAACATCTAGGGTCTAGAACCAAGTACCCTAGATCCTAGCAAGACAATTCTATAAGATTTAAAATTGAAAGACGAAAAAAATAAACAAAACAAAACAAAAATCATGTCAGAACACTTAGTAGATTATTTTGAAGCCACCAAGAGTCCCATCACTAAATTATATGCATCAAACAAGGGAACAAATAACTCAATTTTGGTAGACCAAAACCGAAAAACACCATAAATAGATGCACAAATGCACATATAAGTACAGGCACAAAAATAGAGAAAGAGATAGTCATAGAAACATAATATTGAAAAACAGGTTCTATGACTGGATTTCAATTTCAACAATTTGCTTTAAGTAGGTTCGAAAAAATTACAACATTATATAAAAGGAAATGAGGAATTGATGCTGCCATATATTTGTGTAAGGATTACAACCCCACGAGAAAGAAAACTCAAATCACTTCATATCTTAGCTATCATGAACTCTAATTAGCACATAAATAAGGAAAGAACCTGAATAAGAAGAGGAACTAGATCAGGATCGCTCATGCTCAGGTCAATGCGCTCATCCATCCTCAGCCTCCCCCCATTAAACCCGAACAGTCTACAACCAAATAAACAAGTTGCGTTAGTGAATACTAGGTTGTTCCTGAAAATACCATGATAATAGTTTTTTTCTTTTTTAATTTTTTAAAAGGACCATATGATTATCAAAACTTCATAAAAGCTAATTTGTGGTCTATTTATTCCTTCAACAAAATGCAAAAAGATAGGAGATGGCAATAAAGAGTAAGGGATCAGCACCATAAAATTGGAAGTTAGTAACTTTCTTTCCTTTATCAATATGTAAAAGGATAGGGAGACTAAAATTCAGAGCCAGCACCATAAACATTAAATATTTACTTCATAATACAACAACATAGTGATAAAATAATAGTAGACATAAGCTCCATTTTCAAAATGTTTGTCATAGTTTATTTACAAACCATTTCCTAAGAATGTACACGCAATATATGAGACCATAAGCCAACAACGACTTGCAGGAGGTGATGAAGCTTCCCTATGAGTTTATGAGGATGTTTGTCTTTACTTAGAACAGCTTATATGCAATCCACTTAATTCTGTCTATTTGATAATCCCGTAAACTTTGCTTTTTCAGCTGTTAATAAAAGATTTAAGCAGGAAAATATAAAAACATTCTCTTTTTTCAACCAGCTTAAAACGCTTATTTTCTGAACATGTCCAATCTATTTATGTGAATACGTTCATTTTTAGTACCAACACTCCAAAACACGACAAGAGCTAATTTTTTACAAGTATCTTTACCCAAAATTATAATTGCTTATTTCAACTTAAACTTGAATTATATATAACCATGTAGTGCTTTAACACAATTATTTCAGCAAAATCTAAAACACCCTCTACATAAACTCAAAACTTACAGATCAGTCCCACAGGATTATTAAAAACAAAAATATTAAAGGAAGTTCTCAATAAAATGATAGCACAGTGAAGAAGTTAAAACAACATCAAAAAGGAAACATGGAGAAGGTTGAACCAAATGATGGAAGCCATACTTATCAACAGCTGTAAATGGTGAAATATCTTCATCTTTTGAGCTGCTAAGAAGGCGCCGCCTTATGTCATCATACTTAATCACTGACATGGACAGACTCATATACTGCAACTGATTTAGTGCCATGCGCATGTCGCCGTTCACTCTTTCAGCAAGCTCCTCAAGAGCAATCTGAAAGAAATAGAAAGAATGTATGAGACTGTTCGGTACACCAAATTCACCAACAACACACTGATAATAGCACAATGATCAGTTCCTAGCAAGAAGACAATTATTCAATGAACCACATAAATTAGTAGAAGATGGTGAAATAAAAGCGGAGACTCCAGTTCTACAAAAAAAATCAGAAACTAAATCTAACCACCAAAATATTTTGCCAGGAAGATAAACTTAATTTAGTTTTTAATGTTCCCAGAACATTAATATGCTCAGAAATATGAAAGATAAATTAAACCCCAAAAGACCGAGGAGATATGAATGCAAGATTCTACGAGTCAAAAATGAAAAACACATTATCCTGCTCTCCCTTCTATGTCAAGGACCTAAAATTCTATGTCTAAAAAAAAGAGCAATTTTATAATGCAAATAATGAATATTCAAATGCAAAAATGCAGGCCCTTTTACTATCCTTTTCATTAAAAGGTCTATTCTTTATAATGTCTGTATCTTACTATGTAGCCTTCAAATGCAACATAAAGAGTATATATAAAAGATTTACCAACATCATAAGGCCCAGGTTACATTCAATATACCTCATTAACTTGAAGGCCTTCTGCTTTTGCAACTTGCATTAACCTCTTAGCCATCTGTTAATCACCCAATTCAGAATTAGTAATCAAAAGAAAAAGGGTATAAAAATCGATATGATTGTTTAACAATAGATTTTTTTTTAAAGTAAGATTGTTTAACAATAGATTAAGGTTAAGTTTGATAAAATTCTCATTAAATTCTCAGTTAATTTGTAGTCAACGGACGTTACTTATGCATAAGGCGCCTAAAATTCCCAGACCACCTCTTATTATGGTCTCCTTTTTCCTTTTGGCTCCAATGCTACTTATGACTTCCTGGAAGTGAGTTGGGCAATGGCAGGGTATTAGCTGGTGAAATTGGACTTGGCAAGGCATCTGGGTGATAAGCATAAGAAGCAGCTTTTATCTCTTATCCCCTTGGCTACCTTTGGTTATTTGGATGGATAGAAACAAAAGGGCTTTTGATGGCATTGAGTCTATATCTAGTGGAGTTAGAGACTTTGTTTCAGAACCTCTATTTTTTTGTTAAATATCATCCTCCTTTTTTTTGCTGAAAGATTAAAGAACCTTGTTGACATTCGACTGGTTTTAAAGCTTACTGTAATTGGGTTGCAGCCTCTTAGGTCATCGTCTTATATTGGCTGAGGATCGAGGAGTTGTTCAAAGTTCTAATATCTTAGGTGTCTAGTTTTAGCAGAGAAGCTGAATTAGCCAATATATATTTATATAGAATTACAAACCCATCCAAACTAAGAGTATTCAAAATATTCAAATTTTCACATTTATTCATATACTTGTCTCTCTACATTCTGGCGAACAGAATATTTTTTTTTGAAACACTGGCAAACAGAATACAGTCAAGTAACCCTAAATTCTGTCCCTAAAGCCGAAATATTGCTTCAATGTTCTAAAAGAGATTCAAATAAATTAGTTTTGCTGCTAATAAATAACAGCACCAAACATTTACTTTTCAAATTAAAAATATTAACCTCCAAATACATAGCAAACTAATAAAAATAAAGTTTCAGGAAATTGTTAGCAAGAAATCAGAAAGAAATAAAAACAGTATGAGATATCTGTAGAAGAAAACAGAGAGAATTAAGAGGAATAAAGAAGTTGACGAGCATCCATTAGTGGCTTGTTCAATATATTTAAAGTCGGTTCAAATGGTTTTTATATGGATCTCTGTAGCTAACCAATTTAACCATCTAAGGATCACAATAGAAACTACAGCTAACATAACATAGTCTTAACAAAAATACAATTAACATACCACAAGGTTATCAGTCAAGAACTAATCCTTTCCCATGTCATAAACTCTATGAGGAGCTTCACATTCATTGATTTATTTCAGGTAACCATGAGGCATAAAGTGAACTCATTTATTTTCTTCAAACAAATAAAGTGAGCTCATTTCATTGAAGTTCTAGCTTACAAGTACATATGTAAAGAATAGAAGAAACAGTTATCCCAGAAGTAATCAAGTTAACGAGAAAGATCCTAGTTTGATTAATCTAACTACAACTGTAAATAATGACTAACAACCATTTTGATGATAAAATATACCTGCTGTTTAGTAGGTTTCCGGTAATTGAGAAGCAAGCAGTAATTCACAAGACTTTTCAGTTTCTGACTGTAGCGGTCATTACAGATACAAATTATAGGAATTTTTGAAATCTTAATGCTAGCGATAAGATCAGCAATTCCACCTCTATCCCCAGCAGACATTCCATCAACCTCATCCATAATGAGCACAGTTTTTGGATGCTTTGAACTGCAACATCAACTTATCAGAAACTTGCGAGAGACAAATAAAATATCCAGAAATACACGTACAAAAGAAATGATAAAGCATAACAAACCGATCCATGCCAGCACCCAACGCTTCATTGCTAACCAATTCCTTTATCGAATTTGCATTGCTTCCACCAATTCCTTTAGAGATCTTAGCATCAGCCTTTCCACGACTGTCACTAGCATTAACCTAACCAATGTATATGAATGAATATACAGGCAAAAAGAAATCATTAGGTCAATTAATCACAATGGAATTAGTAATCAAGATTTTCTATCTAAAAAACATAAATAAAAATTTTTGCCACCTCGATTGCCTGGAAATGAAGCATCTGACTGACCAATTTTGCTGATGTAGTTTTTCCTATACCAGGTGCTCCACTTAAAAGCACTGCTTTCTTGGCACCAGAATCACTTTGTTTCTTGCCTTTCCCTTTGCTTCCAGCATTAGAAAATTGATTGTGCCAACGTTCTAACCAAGCATGAAGCTGGTTAACCTGTTAACAGTTTCTCAAATATATTACAGCTTTCAGATGATAGGACAGACGATTTCCATAGCATGAAGCAACTTATGCAAATTACAACAAACTTACCAGTGATTGATTTCCAACAATCTCGTTTGGAACCTTGGGCTTATATTTATCTGTCCATGACAGGGAAGAATCAGGAGTAGTTTGCCTTTTTTGCTTCAGAGTAGAGATTTCCGAAGCCGACCGTTTACTGGATGCTTTTGTACCCTCAGATTTACCTAAGCAATGATCACATTTAGAAATAATTGTGACAAGATCTTAAAAGAACCATTCAACTAAAAGAAGAAGTGAATCTCTGTTTGTTTATTTCATAGTCGAAGGAATAACAGAATATTTTCATGGCTGTGCATATCACAAGTTTCACCTCAGATTTATTACATCTATATGATTCAAATAAATGCAGAATTGTACAAGACAATGCATGCCATTCCAGAGCCCCAAGAAAATGTAAAAGCAGTTTCATGCACAAACCTCCTATGTGACAACTAGACATGCCTTCCACAATAAGGCTAACAATAGTAGTTAATGTGAATTCTGTGGAATCATAATAGGATTATCGGGAGAGAATAGAGAGTGTTTAAGGATTACTTGAAGAAATAAGCTTAAAGCACTAGAGGGCTTCAAGTACCTTAAAATATTTTCTTTTGGGAAAAAACAAGCAGTTTCATGTTTGGAAAAAATATCAATTGCAACAAATAAGCTGTTGCTTTGAAGAAAAAATTGAGCACAATAAATCTATTACAAATATTCCATGTAAATTATTTTACACATATTTGTTAACTTTTAAAATAATGTTAAGATGGTGATTAAGTAATTAGTTAGATAAAAAATAAAGACCTAAAAATTAGGAATATGGTGTTTATTTTCCATCTTCTTAAAGTCATTTTTTAGAACTTAAGAAGCACAATACTTTTTATGTTAGTAAAAGCAAAGATTGAAGCACAGTACTTAAAGCTAGTAATAAACAACAATAAGAAATCCCAAACACCCTAAAAGATGAGGTAAACTTGGAACGAGATATAATTTTTCACTTCAATGTATGTGAATGAATTTATGATCCCTCTACCTAGACAAATAGGAATAGAAATTCAATATAACAGTACAATTGATTTTTTTATGAAATATAAACAGTAGAAAGGATTTAATTTTGAATCAATAATGAAAATTATGTTCTAGCGCTACATGTCAAATAACCTAATGAATTGAACCAAACGGGCCAAAGGACACATTCGGTCTTACAAGTACTGGGATGTGCTCAATTCCTCATCCAACATAGGCAAGTTTGTAAGAGTGCCTAGAATAGGATGCTGCCAGAACTGGAAACCTTTGAAAAACAAAAACAAAGAGGAAACAACAACCCAGTTCAGTTGGTATCAACATAAACCAGCAGCAATCCTCTCTAATGCATTCAGATGCAACTTACATACCCATTTTGCAATCAGATCTGTATTTAATTCTTTAATTACCAAAATGTCCCTGTCTCTCGAGAATTTACAAAATTAGTCTCATCAAAGACGGCTACCCTCGTTTTAACCTAATGTCATATCTCATTTTTTGACTTCTCCAACACTAGTCCGTGATCATGGAGTATAACTTTTCCAATTCCTTCCTTCATAAAAATGAAAGAAAAAAGATAATTTGAAGTCTGATTCAGCCCCAGAATGAAACCAATCAAGAAACCACAAAGTCACATGAACATACATATGCAGTACCACCCACAGTACCTTTGTTTAAAAATTATCTTTTCCTTAACCAATAAGAAAAATAAAAGTATCTTCTCCTTGAAAAGAGAAGTATGGTAATAGCTCTAACATAGCCAACCCAAAAAGGAAAAAAAAAATTGAAATAATTTTTTTAATTAACCAAAAAGAAAAAATATTAGAGAATAAATCTATTCCAACCTAAAACAATCAATACGTTTTTTAACTCTGATAACAATCAATATGAACTAATTGCAAAGTATAATTCAGAAAAGGAAAAGATAAAATAGAATGGTTATTTGGGCCATACTCTTCACTTCTACTTTACAAGGGCTTTTTTTCGTCAAAGATGCAGCAGGTTTTTCCACCAAATTGTTTGATTTTCCTTGTAACGCTGCTTTGACAGGCTTTGATGCACGGATCATATCAAAAAGTCCATCCTCTGTAAGAAACAACGTGCTACACAAAGAAACCAAAACTATGAATATACAGAAATAATAAGCAAGGAACAACATAAATTTGAAGGCCAGCTACATATGGATCAGCAATAACAAACCCAAGTTCCTTGGCTTTGCTAGATTTCCGTCCCACTATGTCTTCATCACATAAAAGATAATTCTGCAGAAGGAAAATGTTAATCTCATGTCAATTCTGCAACACTAGTCTAAGAAATATAAGCTGGAGTAACTTTATACCGTTTTCTTGCTGACAGAGCCAGTGACACGGCCACCATGTCTCTTAATTAAATCCTCTGCTTCTTCTCTTTCCAAACTGTAAGGTTAACAAAGCATTGAAATCAACAAGATAATGTAGTAGCAAGATAAAGTATTTGACCACACACAAGTTATAAACTACATAAATGAAATGAAATACCTGTCAAGTGTTCCACTAATTACAAATGTTAAACCAGCTAAGCAATCAGGCGCACCTTCAGGGACTTCCTGAAACCCGAAGAAGCATGAGTATTTACAATCAAGGACAATTCAGTTATAGGAGTGATCAAGTCAGACTTCACCTTTTCTCCTTTATGTGGAGGCTCTTTTCGCTCCCCAAAATTCATAAACCCACCCCGTCCACCTCCTCGGCCTCTCCCACCAGATGGTGCCCCAAGTGCACCTCTACCCCCGCGGCCCCTTCCCCCAGGCTTGGAAGGAGACGCTGCATCTTTAACATCATCTTCATCAGTTTGATCAACATCTACAGTCTTTTGCGGAACTCCTCTACCTGACGCACTCTTCAATTTCTTACTGGGAGTTGCATCATCATGGTTCTTTTTGGATTTGGATAAGACAAAATCGTCATCCTCATCATCAATTTTATTGTGCTTCTTCAAAGGCGGGGGCTTCAATGATTCCTTAGAATCATTCTGAAGTTTTCTCTTGACTGGAACTTCCTCGACTCTCTTTTCATCTTGTGGCTTTTGTTTGTCAGTAGCAAAATACTTGCTAGTCTTCCTTCTTCCGGAACTTTCTTGGCCTCCCTGCACCTTTGGTTGTTCGAGCTTATACAAATAAGCAAGTATACTTTACTCCAGTACTACAAACTTGTATGCAGAGTATACATGTCACTTTCTACAGATAAGGAAAAGAGCAAGGGATATATGCCTATGAATGCCTCTCTTAACTGTTTTCCGGTATGACTACTGATTCAGCATAGACCCTAGAGTACTAAACCACACACAATCTTGTTGACATCAAAATTCACAATGACAGCGCTATAGCTGCTTAAGCAAATGCTAGTTTTCATTGTTGGCTAAAAAATTACGAAGTTAAATAATTTGCTTTTTTCAGGGGTTTATATGCAATAAAAAGTTACAAAATGACCATTCGAATAACTTTTTCACCTTTCCTTTTCTTTCTAATAAACTATTCACACTTTCCTCAATCTAATAACCTGATGATCCACATGCAAGTGCATTAAAAATTTATAAATTTATACTTTTAACCCAAAAGCTATAGTAAGACTTCCCAAAAGCAGCAGTTTGGAAAAATCACTAAGTATTTATCACACAGACAGATATCTCAAATGGCTCCTCAAAAAAGGACATATATATTGAATGCAACAGCAGAAGATTCTCACTGGCTCCAACTTGGTCAATGCAGGCTTTGAAACTTTTGCTGAAGGATCGGAGTTGCTCTGTAGAGTGCTGTCAGCTTTCGATGCACTGTCATTTCCCTTGTTATGGGATTTCATAAACCACTTTCTAATATCCGACTGCAATCCAATCAATAGTCAAGGTATCAGATTAAAGAAAACCCAGCAAACAAGAGCCTCTACCAAGCTCTAATAATGAACAGATATTACCCATCATTTCTCTTGACCAACAAATACAGTATTTGATTGCACCAGAACCACACCCGGCCAGAAAGAACAGTCAGAAAACTTACAATTGTGCACAATAATAAGAACTCTGACAAGAGCAATGGAGGAAGAAAGTAAACAATACTAATAATAATTTGGTAACTCCCATTTTTCTTTTAAGTTCCCTCGAATGAAAGCATATTTGATACTACCACAAACCCAATGTCTAACCCTAATGAAATACCTAAAAACTAGAAGCACATATCATACAACTTGCTAAATTACTGATTCCACTTTCCCATAATCCAAACAGAAAACTATAATTAAGCAAAAACACAAAAACTTTACCATGTTTAATCTCCAAAATACAACAGCTCGATCTCTTGCTGCTATCCTCTTAGAAAAAACCTGTCAACCGAAAATGACTCATACTGAGCCATGCAAAGGTAACTTCAGTAGAAAAAAAAAACAAAAAAACAAAAAAAAACAACCAAACAGAAAATTGAGAATTGGAACGAGAAAATGCTTAAGGTTCTAATAATAACAAGAAATAAAAAAGAATCAAACTCATGCTTCTTCTTCGCCAGCCAGCTATGAAGCTGCGACCATCGAGAGGTTTCGGGTTTTGGAGGACGATGAGTTCGCAAGCGGGTTTGGGAAACTCTTTTTTTGGAGGGGAGGGGATGGTTTTGGTGGAATTTAGGAAATTAATCAGGGACAATTTTGGAAGATTCTAGAAAAATAAATCATTTATTTCCGTACAAATATATACTGTTTTATGTGTGTGTGTATATATATATATATATATTTGCAATTTAATTTTTGAATTTTTTTCCAACATTATAAAAAATTCCTATATATAATTATCACGTGAATTATATTTACAATGAGTACAAAGTATAAATTTAACATAATACATAAAATTAAGTTAAGAATCGTAGCAAACAAATATAGAAAATATGGTATTCTCCGAGTCAAATTTAGATATTTAAAAATCGAATGTGATTTTATACTTTAATTGTATAATATAATTGTTATTGTCGTCATTGTAACACTTATGTACTTATAATATTATATTATGTAATAAAAAATTAGTTACAACTATAAATATTATTTGAGACAATATCAGTCACTGAATAATGTACTATTCGAGAATCCATAAATTCAACTTCAAAGTAAATCGACCACTATTTATTTAAATAAGTGATGTGTCGTTTCTTTTATAAGGGATTACGGTTTCGAGTTAAATTATGTTCCAGTATATGTTATATTTTGAGATTATTTCCGTTATGTTATGATTGGTGTTTATGCATTATCAACTAACGAATGTATAGTTTCTATCAAAAAACTCAAAATAATACGAAATATAAATAATTATTTTATTTTTCTTTTGTTGTTCGATATATAGAGAGAGATATGTATGTGTGTGTCTGATATTTTAGTAGGTATTTAATATATTAATGCAAATAATTAGTAAATGACACAATTCTCGTTTTATACAAGTCAAATATAATTTTTAATAACTTTTCACATTTAATTTGAAGAATATATTTTACGTTCCATAAATTTTAGTATAATTTAGAATACATTATTTCAGTTTTAAATATAATTTAATGAGGTACATCTTTATTATATTTAAGATGATTTTATCATTTATCGTTAAATTAAGTATAAATAATCCCATGGATTTTATTATAGTTTCAAAGGATCTCGTTATTTATTATATGAGATTTTATTTCATAAACAAATAAGGTAAATATCTTAGTTTTCTCTGTATATATATCATGTTAGTGATGCATTATTTGACGTAAGTACATTTGTCTGTGACTAAAAATAGCTATAACTAAAAAAGATGGTATATTTATAGCAGAAAATTTACTTTTTATATTTAATGTCAATCGATTTATTTACAAAATAATTTTTTAAAAAGTTAACTCGTGAAATCTAATGATTCAAGCCGTACACAAAGACTTTATATGTTTTTAGGAATTCAAACCATATACAAAGACTTCGCATGTTGAAGCCAATGCTTCTTATTACTGCACACTAAATAATTAATAGTGTCGATACTAGGGTTTCAAACCGTATATGATGATTTCACCAATCGACTTTGGTACAGGGCTTCAGGCTGTATACAATGACTGCACCCATCGACTTCGGTACCTCTTATTTCTACATGATTAGGTAATTATTATTACTGGGGAGTGATTCCTATTTTCGTTGGCTTTATTTGCACTGACATACTCGATTATATGATTTAATTAAAACCTACATGATAAATTTTGACTCAATATCAATGATTATTTGTGCACATACGAGAAACTTAAAGATAATATTATATGCTTTTTTTTATAGTTTTTTAATATAAGTTTGATTTTTTATTTAAAAAATTATTATTCGTTTACTTGTATACAAGTTACGGTATTTCTGAGTGAAACTTTAAAAAAAATTATTAATTATATAATACATATATATTAAGTATACTTAAGTCTCATATTTCACAAGCTTCTTATAAGATAATCGACTTATTTTATATTTATTAAACAAAGACTCATAAGCTTTATAATAATACGTCGAGTTATCATTATGTATTTATAAATTTAAGAGCCTACGAACTAGTCAGTTCATAAATCATTATATAACATTTATTTAGAAAATTTAGAAGCTCTATAAATTAAGCCGTACGTAACATTTATTATTATTTACTCTTTAACGTCATCAACAATCTAACACTTTAAGTACTTACATATCAAGTATTTTGTTTGATACAATATGAAAAATAGATAATTAACAATAACAATATACTAAATACGAACTATATAGTTAAAATATCAATAACTTACTTTATTGTTGAAACGTGATTAAGACCGGTAGAGATTGACTTAAAAAAGAAAATATCGAATGGACTGAACGCGATCAGTACAATCTAATTGAGGAAATTATTATATTCTCTAAAATTATAGGTACGACTTATATGTTAATATTTGCACATTAGTTTTAAAATCTTACTAGAAAAATTACTATTATTGTTTACGTAAATTGTTTTTTTATTTTTCAGTCATATATTTTTCAGTATTTCAATGGACGATAGTTTAACAATATGATTAGTATTTTACATTATATAATTATTTAATATAACGTTATAACCAAATTATATATCTATGCCACGTGACTAAGATATGTGTCATTCGAAATTATTTTTATTTTCAAAATCAATATATTATAATAAAATATTTAAATTATAATATTATTATAAGAAATTTAATAGGTTATAAATATTTTTGTTAAACATATAAATTTACACGTCTTAATTTTGATTATACACAATTATGATACGCAAGTTTTATATATTATATTGTACTAAAAAAATTAATTATTATTTAAACCCCAAAAAACTTTGTAAATTAGCCAAAACATCCTCTTTGTTTTCTGTTATTACTTAAAGACCCCTGTATTATCGAGTAATTAATTCCTCAACACATCAAAATATTTTCCACCTGCCGGGGCAAATGCCGGCTTCTTCATTTTCCTCGCCCGCCGTCCAATAATCTCCCGTCTTTTGACCTTCCCTTGCAAAAACCCTAATCCTCTCTCGTCAAAACCAATCTAATGAATTCTCTGCTCATCTGTCTCTAGTCAAACCAACTTCCAACGCTAATTATACTCCGGGAAGCAAAGGAAGTGAAGCAGTTCACAGTTTAGGTTTTGTCAGAAAGGTAAAGAACAATCCATTTCAGTATCCAAGAAGTTGCGACATTCCTCAATGATCTGATCGACACGTTTGTTAGAGCAGCGAGGTTTTGTTGCACCAATGTCGGATGACATGGTGTTGCATTTCTCATCCAATTCCTCGAATCAGTCGGACCAGTCCTTGCCCGACAAGATTGCCAAGCTGGAAGCCCGCATGGTTGGTAAGACCTCCTCGGTTGCTGTTGCCGCGCCTGTTCAGCAGCAACAGCAGCAGCAGCAGCAGCCCGCTCGGTCCTCTGCTTCTCCGGCTCCCAAATTTGTAGTAGCCACTGAGGAGTTGCCCGAGGCATCTACTTCTAGTGATTCTGATGACGAGGTAAAACACTTTCGCAATATACCTATTAAGCGTTTAGTATTTTTATGAGGAGAAAGAATGGTTGTTCTGATTCAAGAATTGTGGGGACAGGGAATCATTATGTTGTTTAATGGTTATATAATTAGCCGACTTGTTTGGTTTGATTTAGGTTCAACTTATATATGTGTTTAGTTTTTCTTGGGAAACATGTTTTTGTATGCAGGAATCTGTAACATTTAATTTATACTTTAATGACAGAATGGAGGGGAGTTTCTTATCCAAGCCAAAACCCAGAAGCGTCTAAAGGTTCAAGAAAATGATAACTCTGCTGTTTTTGAACATGTTGAGGTAGCTGTTTGGAATTTTGAAATTACTTTTTCTCTACTGAATGCAGTGTATCCTGTGTACATTTCATTTTCTTTTTTTTTTTATTAATGTTGTGTTTTTAGATACCTTGGTATCTTGGTTTATTTATAACTATAATCTGTCGGCTTTAACTAAAACTCTTCTGACTTAATGTATAATTATGTTTGATAAGATTATGAATCAGGTAGTGGCTGATGGAAGGCTAAAACATACCGAGACAACAGAGATCAAGGCAGGTGTTGATGTAAATAGGAAAAAGCAAGGTCGTGGCAGGGGACACTCTGCATCTGGCAGAGGTCGGGGTTCAAAATCCACTGAACAAATTAGATCACCAATGTCGATGTCAACAGTATCACAACCAAATGGTCAGTTTGAGAACTCGTACCAAAAGGTATGCATTTATTAGCTAAATTGTTTTCTTTTCCTTTTCTAAATTTCTCTGTGTAGTCATTTTGGTATGCAAACTCAAAGAACTTAGCTCGTGGAGAAATAAAAGAAATGTAATTTGAATCCATTCTTGATGCTTAATGAAATTCATCGAAAATTTGGTGAGAAGGTGTTACATAAGTGCGTAGGAACAGTATACGCAGAATTCCCAAAAGTGAAACAAGAAGGGGAATTGAAAATATGCGAAGCGAAAGCATCTTTAACAATGAAAATAGAATGGAAATTTGCAAACTCAATGTAGAAAAGCTATGCATTTAAGGTTTTACATAACCCATCTCAGTTTCATGTGCAAAGGATTTTTATTTTTTGAAAGGTTCTATCATTGCTCAAAAGTGAAAAATCCATATTGTTAGAATTTTTCTGAAGAATTCCTATTAGGTGGATATAACATTACTGTATTATTTAATGATATTCATTTGCTTTATAGGATGGTAGGCATAAAGCACAATCTCGGAGTGATGATCACACATTTGTGGAGGTATAATAGCTCTTGGTGAGATGTATTTGTTGCAAAACCTTATTAATTTTTCTGTTTTAGTTGGAAAATTTTAGCATGCAAGGGTTTTCATTTTTTGTATCTCATATTTTTACATTTTTTTTAGATTAAAAAGTGTGCTGTATCTATTAATAAGGTACCAAAATGCGGGTAGCACCCATGTACAAAAGATTTAAATATCTCATATTTTACATACACACCAAAAAACTATTATTTGTTGTTTTTTATAAAGAAAAAACATGTTATCAACTTTGACTAGGATGAGGTTGCATCTTTACGTGCAAAAGTTGTAGCATTAGAGGAGGACTTACGCAAATCTCGTCAAGAGGCCTCTAATCATCAAAACCTTTGTCACCAACTAGAAAAGGTACAGGGTTTTCATCCTTTCTCTGTAGTCTCTATTTTTTTGTATTTTTTAATTCTAATTCTTGTTTTAATTTATGCAGGAGTTGAAGGACCTTAAAGATTGTGAAAAACAAATAATGCAAAAGGTGTGGTTACTAAAGAACAATGTTTGATTGCCCTGTCGAACTTCTAATTTTGTTATTTTGTTGATTAAGTCGTCACAAGCCTTTTATTGGTTTTTACATCTTTTTACATCGAGAGTTTGTCTACCTGCTGTAACGACACTTTGATTAGCAGAAAGCCAAAAACAGAATGGTCAAGAAACTGGCTCAACTTCAACTGTAAGACATAAGTAATAATCTTACAAGTGCTAGTGACCAAACTTACTGGTCCTTTATAGAGGGGAGTTTATTAGGTACAAGGGTATATTGAGTCTATTCTAGTATCTATCTTCCAATTGATATAGAACTCATGAAAGACCTCAAGGAGATCTTGTTAACAATATAGCAATAAATCTCCATGATATCTTGTTGTCATGAGGAAATAGATTGAGTCTTTTGACAGAAATCAAGCATGGGAACTAATGAGACCAGAAGACGGACAAAATTCAAGATAAGTTTTGCTAAAGGTATTGCTAGAGGGTATGGTCTCCTATGATAAATCATAGTTCTATATGTGTTTACCTGCTATGGTTTCCCTAATTGTCTTTTACTTGGAATAACTCAAGATGAAAACGGATTCCTTGCATTACAAGTTAAAAAAAAAAACATACTTATCTAAGCAAGAAGGACTCTTTTTTTTTTTAAATAAAAGTATTAAATTGTATTGAAGTAAAGGTGCCAAGGGGGCACCGCCCATTTACAAAAAAATTACAAATCAATTAAATAATCGACTATAGAACCGAGATCATCAAAGCATTCGATGTTATGTTCTAAAATAGTGGACCCGAAATAATGGAACCAGTTGTCAGTGATGATTCTAAAGTCGATTTCTTTTCCTTCGAAAGTACGATTGTTTCTTTCCTTTCAAATGACCTAAAATATAGTGAGATAGACGAGTCTAAAAATTTTCTTGTGACAACTCAATCATTCTCATACAAGTAGCTCCTCCAAAATTGATTTATGTTTGACCCAAGATAGTCCCATGAGGCCAAGAATAGTAGACCAAAGGCTGTGAGAGACGGACATCCCAAGAGTAGGTGATTACACGTTTTATTGCTGTTTTTGCAGAGAAAGCATCTATTGACAATTGTAAAGTCTCTTTTCATTAAATTATCTAGTGTAAAAATGCGGACTTTTGTTGCTTTCCTTGCAAACAAGAAATTCTTGGAGTGGCACCTGATTTCCAAATAATATTAGCTGGAAATTTTGTCTGTTCTTATGGAATATAGCTGACCAAAGTCTTATACAGGGACTTAACTGAAAACTTATCAGATTTAATGACAAAGTCTTATACAAGTAGCACTCTTCAGTCCAAGGAGAGATGACAATGTTCACCTATTGAAAAAAAAAATCTACAGAACTATTATTATAACGAAAGGTATTGTCTCATGATTAATAATAGGTTTAACCCATAGTAACAAGATAGCTGTATACTATAGGTGTTCTTGGATGATTCTTAGATTTACTTGTATGTCGAACCATGCTTAGTGCTGTCAAAAGCATGTCTATCATTGATTATTTGAAGAAGTTCCTTACTAGTGATTTTGACATGACTTGGGTACAATAAGAAAATTTCTTCAGATGAAAAGTCATAGGATTTGCAAGGTCGATAAATTATCCTTTTCTTGGAAACACTGGAGGTGCTTGAATATTTTGGTTTCAGAAAACCAAATTTTTTACTACTCCATTGGATTCACAGTTTAAGATTTCAGTTACATTAGCGCCGGAGATGGAGGAGGAAAGGCTATGTGAAGTCTGTACCACGTTCAAGTGCAGTCCAGAGTTATACAATATGATTTGTGCTTAACCAGTCATGACATGCAATCCATGTGGGTAGCCAATACATGGCTCATTTAGGCAAAGATCACTGGCAAGTTCTGAAATGGATCCTCAGGTATTAGTGGAACTGTGGATATTGGATTGGTTTATGATCAACAGTGATCACAGCAAAGACATTGTAGGATTTGATGACTTCGATTTCAGCGGGGACTTGGATAAAAGAAAATTACTGCAGGTTACTGATAACTTGGACAATGAAAAATAACTATATATATTTATCTTTCAAAAACTATAGATTTACTCCTTTGGCTTTGTTGTGAAATATGGAGTAGGGATTGCAAGCCAAACAATGTTAAATTCTTTGTCTCCTGTTTTTCCTATGTGCATATTGGTCACTTCCGTCCATTTCAGTTCTTCGTGGCAGTCACCTAATAATTTGGATGGTAAACAAAGACAAAGCTAAAAAAGAAACATTCAAGTGGTTTGGATTTTGGTTAAAGCAGAATGTATGAGCTTTTGCGGGCTTCCAGAATCAGACAAGCAAAGCACAATGCTTGTAGATCACTCAAGTCTCAATAACAATTATGGTTCTTTGTTTCCCAAAAATAAGGTTTTGTCCTGTTGGTTTTGAATTAGATTTGATATCAAAAAACTCTTGTTAATTTATTTAAAAAAAATAAAAAAAACTCTTGTTAATATCTATTGTAATCTTTCGAAGAATGGAGACCACGTCTAAAGGTTTTTCGGTCTCTCTGCCTCCATGGAATACATGCAAATATGTAGTGGATGCTGTGCTTTCAGTTGAATGTTTTGGTCATTGGTACTGAAGGAACCTTTTACAAATGATAATAGTTAAAATAAGCTCTCTCTTTTCCTGTCCTTTTCTTTTTTGCATCCTTATGGCAATTGGGCATGTTGGTTTAGTTTTAATTTTTCTCAGTTATATTGACTACTGTAGCTTAATAATATATCCTTTTGGGTTTTTTGCTGCTTCAGTTTTTTCTGGTAGTGCGTGTAACAAGTTTTGAATAAATGTCACCAGTCACAGTTTGAACTCATTTGAGGTCTTTTGCTCCTTACCGTGGTTGTGATGTTTCAAATCTCTCTATCTCTCTGCATGGATCAATTATCTGTTTTTTTTAGTTTATTGTTGAGTTCTTACAAAGATCATTTGAAAGGGAGGTAGAAAGTTTACAGAAGGATCATTTTGGCCAACTTACTTAACGACAAAAAAAACATTATCTTGTGACTGTTACTTCCTTTGCTAGAAAAATGTGAATTCAGTTTTGCTGATATAAACTTGTTTTTGTTCCTTTCCAAGTTAGTAAATGCTGGGACTTATCACCAAGGACAAGTAATTAATCCCTCAAGATCTTCATATTCCTGCATTTATCAAGTGATTCTCTCATTGTTTTGTCAAGGATGGAATCTTGCGATTCTGTGTTATAAGAAAATGTCTTCCAATTCTACACATGAATGTAGTGCTTGCTGCCTTTCTTGGATTTCTTATTTTTGCACTCTATTCTTTAACATGGGTTTCTTTTTCTAATAGGAAATTTGTTTATAGAGCACCAAAATTCTCATACTTGTCTGACATTTAAACTTTCTTTAGTTAGGGAAAGAGGATAGTGTGTGCTACCGGCACTTCCTCTGAATCTATTAAACTTTCTATCTCTGATGCAGAGATCAAAAACAATCTCTGATCTACTCATGTCCGTTTCGAAAGCTGAGAGGCAGGAAGCCAGGATGAAAATACGGCAGGATTCACTGAGACTTGGTAATGTTGGTGTGATCAGGTATGTGTTGTAATTTCTGGAATCCTTATACTGTCATTTCTTGAGAAGTATGACTTTTTGGCTTTCCTATATCCTTGTGCAGCATAAGGACATTATCTCAAGATACTAACCTAACTGCAATAAATTTTATGTTAGATTCTTTTGCGGTCTTGTACCTCTTGATGCTCTATCTCTTAGTTGCTCATGATTGATGATACTCTTATTCATTGCAGAGCGGGAACCATTATATCTGAGACATGGGAAGATGGACAAGTGTTGAAAGATCTAAATGCTTATCTTGTAAGTTTTAGTTTCTTTATGGGCATCTTCTCAAAAAAAAAAAAGAAGGAAAAAGAAGAGGAAAGGAAAAGGTTTTTTAGGAGCATAAGTAAATGGTAGTCTCCAGCACATGCACACACATGAGTAATGGCATTTATGGAAAGCATAAAGAATTCTGAGTTAAAACTAATATTGCCATGTTTCATAATTTCTTCCCCTTTTAATAATCAGAAACAGTTGCTAGAAACTAAGGAGGCAGTTGAGCGGCAACGGAAATCACTGAAAAAACGACAATCTGGTAAATTCTTTTTTCTGCACTGTATTTCTGTATTCGCTGTACTATTTGTTTCAAACTATATACCAGGAATATATCCATCCTGATGTCTGTCGACTCTGTTTGATACTCTGAAACCATGAATATAATTACCCAAAGATTTAGTATAAATCTGCTATGAGTGTTAGGTTTTTTGGGTGGCAATGTTTGTCATATCATCAGAGATACCAAACTGTCTTCAAGCCCGGGAGATGGTACTAACTGCTTCTATTGCCTCCTTACTTTCTCAGTCAATTAGTTTAAAATTCAAGAGGCCAGAGAAAGTGGGGATCCACTGGGCATGACAAATTGCATTTTGGAAGTTTGGTAGAGGTTCCTCATGTGCCCTTTATTGTTCATGACAAGTAGTATTTTGGATCTCTCACAATGTTCTTCACTCTAGCCTTCCCCCTCACCAACCGCCACAAAGAGAAAACTGAAGAGGCGTGCGAAGTTGACTCATCCTTTTGAGCATAGTGTTGTTTCACCTGAAGCTGATCCAAGAGAAATTTCACTTTTCCTAATAGTATTTTTTCTGTAATCTTTTTGCTGTTCTGGGAGAATTTATCTTAATTATATTGCTTGAAGATAAGGGTGACGGAGCTGATACAGAATCGGGAGTTCATGAAGAAGATCTTCTGATCCAGGATGAAATATATAAATCTCGTCTTGCCAGCCTAAAACGTGTAAGGGTTCCTCTTATATTTGATTTCTGTCTCTATAGCTTCCAGTTTTCTAACCATTAAGGAGTGTAAGAGGTATATGCTTTACATTCTTTGTCATTGAGTTGTGACTTTTCTATAGGAAGAAGAAGTTATACTGCGTGAGAGAGATCGCTATGAACTGGAGAAGGGAAGGCTTATACGTGAGATGAAACGGATACGAGATGAGGATGGTTCTCGTTTTAACAACTTTCCCATTTTGAATAGCCGATACTCCCTTTTGAATCTTCTTGGCAAAGGAGGATTTAGTGAGGTTTACAAGGTCAGAACTTTGGGGACTATAATCAAATGAGATGATGATATTTTTCCGCTGTTTTTGAACAGGCTGTCTGCTGTGATAAAAGTCTAGACTATTTTTTGCCATTGTTGGCAATTGTAAAAATATATCTTTTTGCAGTGATTTGAAGTAAGAAATTTCCAGCAGGCATATGACTTGGTAGAGCATAGATACGTTGCATGTAAGCTTCATGGTCTGAATGCTCAATGGAGTGAAGAAAAGAAACAAAGTTACATTCGACATGCAATTCGGGAGTATAACATCCACAAAACCCTGGTGCATCATCATATTGTTCGGCTTTGGGACATTTTTGAGATTGACCAAAATACATTCTGCACTGTTTTGGAGTATTGTAGTGGTATATTACAAACTTCCCCTACAATTCTTTAACTTGATACTTCTCCTACTGTAAATACTTGGAGATTATTTTTAAAAAAAATATGTTCTCAATATTTATTTCATCCTTTAACCATGTGTCCAAAATTTTTGTTATCAGGGAGGGACCTTGATGCTGTTCTGAAGGCAACACCTGTACTACCCGAAAAGGAAGCAAAGATCATTATTGTTCAGATATTTCAAGGCCTTGTATATTTAAACAAAAGAGCTCAGAAAATTATACACTATGATTTGAAGCCTGGGAATGTTCTGTTTGATGAGCTTGGTGTTGCAAAAGTGACTGATTTTGGTCTTAGCAAGATAATGGAGGATGATGTTGGATCTCAGGGTATGGAACTTACTTCTCAAGGAGCTGGAACATATTGGTGAGTGACACAGTTCTGCTTTTAATTTTCTTCTTGTGGATTAAATTATGTTTAAGTCTATCTGGAAATGATGAGCATGCTGATTAACCAGCCTCTCAAGTTGAGGTGTTGTTTATCCTGGGTACTTTGCAAACTTTTGTAGTTTGTTGGGTTTAAGAAATGAGTAACTTAGGCCACGATTGGGAATAATCGACTCTGTTTGTGGAATTTATTCTGAAATCTACACTTCATTTAACTTGAAATTTCTGCAAGGTCAATTTTTATCATCTTTTGGTAGAATTTTTATTATCTCCAACTTTTTTTTTTTGAAATAAATTATCTCCGACTAGTGAATTTTATAAAAATAGTTTATTTTTTCCTAACCATAGGCTTAATCTTGTAAGTCATTTTTGCTGTCATTTTACTTTCTTTAGCTTTGTTACATATCTTCATATGCACAAACAAAGGCCAGCTTAAGTTATTGAATTTCTCTTTTAATTTCAGGTACTTGCCTCCTGAATGCTTTGAGCTCAATAAAACCCCTCTAATTTCCTCCAAGGTTAGTGACTCCTCTTTCCTACTCATCCCCACTTTCTTTAAAGGAATTTTTCTGTTTGACTCCTAAATCCCCCTATTGGAATTTCAAAACAATTAGGTCTTCTCCCTTATTCAGAAGAACTAAGGGCTCCATCGGTTTCTGTCAACAATGGCTTCTTGTTGATTTTTTCCTGTGTGATGTTCTAATTTTGGTGAACAGGTTGATGTCTGGTCAGCTGGTGTCCTCTTTTACCAGATGCTCTTTGGAAGGCGTCCCTTTGGACATGACCAAACCCAGGAACGAATACTGCGTGAGGACACAATTATCAAGGCACGCAAAGTTGAGTTTCCTTCTAGGCCTAGTGTTTCAAATGAAGCAAAGGTGAGGTTCTTCGTCTTTGTTTGGTAGTTGTCGGTTATGCTTATTTCAGTTTCCATCTCCATTTCAACAACATTTTAGAAGATGTTAGCTCTGGAATCTTGACATTTACTTTTTCTTGTTGAGGTATATCCTTTCTGGTACTTGGAAAAGAAAGAATACCTCAAGCTTTTTCTTCCAAGTTTGGCCGGCATCACAGTTACCCTGTGTCTGAAATTGTTCAGTTCCCAGATTTTGGCTGAGACTTCTGCAGTTTTACTCCCTTAAAATTTGATCCAACTGAATCATTGATTGCTAACGAACAATTGAGATGAACTCCTGCGAGCTTTTTGACAACTTTCTATTGTTTCATACATCATTTATCATTTGTAGGATCTGATTCGGCGATGTCTAACATACAACCAAGCAGAGAGGCCAGATGTTTTAACCATTGCACAAGATCCATATCTTACATACTCAAAAAGATAACAGCACAACACAGACACTGAAAAAACGGCCAAAACTGCCAAGCAGGGAGAAGCAGAATTATCCTCGGTCGACTTCACATGAACACATTGCCTTCCAGCCTCATAAAATTTTGTATAGTTTTGTAAAGGTTTTTGTCGTTTATCGCATCCGGTTCCTCCCTGCTCCTTAGTATAAAACCCCCACAGTTGTAAGCTTTTTTCTTTGCCTTGTTAATCTAGTTTTCATCAATCCCGGTTGTATGTTTATGGGGCTTGAAACATTTTTTGAAGGAAGAAAATCTGATGAGCCACAGAAATCCTTTTAAAGCATTCTAGAGAAATGTTAGTATTTTTACAAGATAGTATAATATTTCTGAACCAGTAATATCCCTAGGAGAGAATAATTATATTCTGCGAGATCGGGAGAATCGCACGGTTTTATGAAACCATGTGCTATGGCTCGAATCCGTAGCGAATCTTATTTTCGCTAGGAACAGTTGACGATTGAATCCAATTCTTTCTATTATTTTTATTTCATATCCGTAATAGTGCGAAAGGAAAACCCGACTCCAATTTAGAGGGTTTTTGTGGGAATACATTTATTTTTTGTTATAATATCTCAAGTAATGAATAATATTGCATGTTTTGAAGTTCTCATCTTTGGAAAAAATTACGAATTTGAAAATAAAACTTCAAAAATATTATGTGAATTTCAAATGGTCGTAGATATAAGATCAAATGTCCACCATCCATATATATATATATATATATATGTATGTGTGGGTATATAGGTATGGCTTTGAAGATAAAAAAAAAATTATGTTGCTTTTAAGATGTGGCTGTTGTGGAAGCAAGATTTATCTGCCTGATAATATATATGTATGTGCCTGATAACCACCACCCATATATATATATATATATATATGTATATAACGATATCCAAAACTCCAGAATATTGAACATGAATATCCTAAACTCCATAGTTCGGACTCCAAATGCATTGGTAAGATCATCATCATCACCATCGCCATCACCATCACCGTCAACTTCACCCCTGAAAATAGGGTCTCCTGTCATCGTCGTTGAAGCCCCCAAGATGATCAAAACGGCGGCGTCTGTACCTTGCCTCAGACATAATTCTGGCTTAGTCAATCCCGGCGATGTGGGAAGGTAAATCTTTTTTTCTTCGTCTTCTACTTTTCTTCAAGTCTAATCCTAATTAACAGAGAAAACTCTTCGTACTAATTATCTTTTTGAATAAAAATCAAATTTTAAAAAAGATTAAATTTATACATTCGTGTTTAACATAATTTATAAAGTATTATTCTAATTTACATAGATTAATTTTTTTCATTTACGGAATTTTTTTTTAGTTAAATTTGAGTGCGTTGCAAAATGTTTTTATATGTAAATATAATATTATATCAATATTAATTATTTGTTGCAGAGTTTTATCAAGAAAGCCCAAGGATGTATGGGCTGTGAGGTTAAGCATTGGCACGTATCTTTTGGACAGGAAATATTTCGAACCCTTAGAGCTTGACGATCAATAAACCCTAAAGCTCTCACTTTAATTTACCCATTACATTATATTTTGTTGCCGTGCTTAAATTTCTGATGATTTTAATCACGAGAATATTTTTATAAGTATTCTATTAATTAATTTTATGTGTATTCGGATGACGTAACAAAATTTAGAAGTCTTCCTATATATAAGTTTGTTAATGTATGCGTGATGTACTATCTTTTAATCATTGTGAAATATTTTTTTGCTGATTTTACCCGTTGATGTAGACACCTTGCCGAACTACGTAAAATTTTATGTTGTTTATTTTTGTATTTGTACTTTGTTTAGTGACTGTGCATGATTTAAATAATGATTTCGCAGTATATTTTAAGTTGAATGTTTTTCTTTATAAGCTATACCTAATTTTTTTTTATTTTTAAGTATATTAAGATTGTCATTATATTTTGTTGACGTGCGATTTTAATCATGAGAGTATTTTTATAATTATTCTATTAATTAATGTGATGTGTATTCGGGGGACATAAAAAATCTTAGAAGTCTCTCTATATATAGGTTTGCTAACGTATGCGTAATGCACTCTCTTTTGATCATAGAGAAATATTTTTTTGCTGATTTTACCCGTTGATGTAGACACCTTGCCAAACCACGTTAAATTTTGTGTTATTTATTTTTATATTTTTACTTCGTTTGTGATTGTGCATGAATTAGATAATCATTTCACGGTATATTTTAAGTTGAATGTTTTTTTTTTTAAGCTATATCTGATTTCTTTTTTATTTTTAAGTATATTAAGATTGTCATTATATTTTGTTGACGTGCTTATGTTCTGATGATTTTAATCATGAGAGTATTATTGTAGTTATTCTATTAATTAATTTTGTGTATTCGGATGACGTAAAAAATATTAGAAGTCTCCCCATATATAAGTTTACTAACGTATGCAAGATACATTCTTTTTTTATCATAGTGAAATATTTTTTTGCTAATTTTACCAATTGATGTATGCACCCTGCCGAACCACGTAAAATTTTGTGTTGTTTTTTTTTTTGTATTTTTACTTCGTTTGTGATTGTGCATGATGTAGAGAATGATTTCACATTATATTTTAAGTTGAATGTTTTTCTTTGTAAGTTATACCTGATTTCTTTTTTATTTTTATGTATATTAAGATTGTCATTTTATTTTGTTGACGTGCTTACGTTATGATAATTTTAATTATGAGAGTATTTTTATAATTATTCTATAAATTAATTTTTATATATATTTAAAATTATATAAATCTCTCTATATATAAGTTTGTTAACCGATGTGTGATGTACTATCTTTCGATCATAGTGAAATATTTTTTTGCTGATTTTACCCGTTGATGTAGGTACCTTGTCAAACTACGTAAAATTTTGTGTTGTTTATTTTTGTATTTCTACTTCGTTTGTGATTATGCATGAATTAAATAATGATTTTACAGTATATTTTAAGTTGAATGTTTGTCTTTATAAACTATACCTGATTTTTTTTTTTTTAAGTATATTAAGATTGTCATTCACAAAATAAAAGGGAAAAATTGTTGACCCAATTATATTAACTTTAGTAATACAAGGAAACAAGATATTACTCATAGCAAAAAAAAACAAAAACAAAAACAAAAACAAATGCTAAAGAAGATTTACTTTGCCAATTTAAGATTCATGTTGAATAAATATTCGTTTTTAAAAAATATTTTAAGATTTTATAAGACTTTTTAATCTATACGTATTATTAAAATAATCATAAATGATCAAAATATTCCTATTCAATATCTACGCAATTTTTAACTCCTTTAATGTCATGTATTTATTTATCATCTTTAATCGTGACAATATATTATTATTTTTTTACGATATATTTTGAGTTCACAATTTTTTAAAAATGAAAGGAGCTAAACTCTCGAATTTTAGAATATTATTATTATTGAGTTAGTGAGATCCCGTATCTTTTAAATATTGTCATCTTAAGACGTTATTAATAAGATTTTTGTAAAGAACTAAAACTGTAAGGTAATTATTTTTCTCGAGCAAATTACTATAAAAGTTTTTTATGTTTGTGTTATCGTTTAAAATCGAAATAAAGTCAGCTATACTTGTGTGAGGTTTGTGAAAAAAAAAAGTACGAATCTATTTGATGTCATTTTTAGTGATTAAAAAATAACAATGAGTTTAGTATCGTGATAACAAAAATATTAGGGATTAACTTTGCTTTTATGATGATATTTAATTTTCTCGTATTTATCGATATTATAATATTTATATTAATGGGTTGATTTATTACCAACATTGTAACAAAAATACTATGGATTAACATACCTCAATGGATTGCTATATTTTATCTAATGTTAGTACATATTTTCACACTTATTTATATATGAACCTTTGTGATATTTCATGCACTCACCTAATCTATAATTAGTATTTTTATTTTTTTCTTATAACAAAAAAATAAAAAAATATAATTTTCAATTGTCCAAACAACTAAATCAGAATTGATATATATTTAATTCTAAATAAAGAAAATAAAAAAAGTTAATGATTACGTAATAAATAAAGTGCTTAGTAATTTTTCGTTTATCAATTTACAACTTATACAACTCGATTAAGATATACAATTTTTGTATTCTTTTATAGAAAAAGAAAAAGAAAATAAAAATTTAATATGTATGTATTAACTGATTTAATTGTTATTTATTTAATATTTTAATTATGTACATATATTTATTTATTAATTATTTATTTTACTAAACTCTACGATAAGAAAATTTCGTATATAATTATTAAAAAGAAAAATTTTATGTTATTTTTTTAATAAATTTTAATTTTTTATAAAATTTAATAGTAATTATGTATTTAATTTAAATGATAATAAAAATATTTAAAAAAATAATAGTAAAAAAAATAAAAATTATAAGAATTATTTATAAAATAATAAAATAAATTTATATGAAATTATATATGAAATTTTAAAAATATATACAAAGTTATTTCAAGTTTTATAAATGTTTCACAAATAATTCATATAGAAATTTTTTTTAATCATCACTATTCATATTTCTCCACTCACCAAAGTGGGTCGGGTCGGATAAAGAGGTATCCCGTACCCGACCCTAACTAAAGCCTTTTACTGCCTCTGTCTGAACTGTACTGTGCACGCTTTATAAGCGTTTTCCGTTGCGTGTCTTCAGCAAATTGCCAAAATCTGGACATAAGCCCGCCCTTACTCTTTTCATTTCTCCCCTTCGTCTCCCTCCCCTGAAATTAACTGTTTGAATTATCGGCTTCTACAGTGCAAAACTCGGGCGGAGTTGAGTCACTCACTCCAGTCCGCCATTTTCAACTGCAAGTCTAATCAGGTCATTTTCCTTCCTCTGTTTCTCTCTTTCTTCTACATGAACTTGATCAACTGCTAATCGGTAACTTCACGCGCAGTCTTTTTTTTTCTTCTTTTAATATTCTGTGAATGTTATAAAAATTTTGTGTTAACTAATGGTGAAAACCCTAGAAAAACTCTCCAGTAGTTTTTTTTTTTTTTTTTTTTTTTTCTGCTTCTTTAGAGCATCATGTATTTCTAGGGCTTTTCGTTCTTCAGTTCATTTTACTGTTTCTCGCTATAAGAAAGTTCAATGACGGTTTTGCGCTGTTTGATCTTAGTTTTGGACCATTTTCTTTTTCATGGAAGCGTATTTGGCGCGCTGCTGGTATCTGAGTTCTTGCTCTATAGATATTTCTAATATGTGGATGTTAATTTTTTCTTTCTCGCTGAATTTCTTCTAGCCTATACTCTCTCCCGTCCGCAGCCTGCTCCACTCTCAAGCTTGCTCATCTTTCTCTCGCGGTATCACCTTCACCAGCCAAACTACCCTGTTTTTTCCTCTGTTCAACATCTTCAGCTGCGCCTCCTTCTTTTTAATCCTCTCTCGAAGTTGCATCTCTCCCCTCTCTCTCTCTCTGCCCTCTTTTTTCTCTTCTCTCTCTCCCTCTCTCTCCCTCTCTCTCTCTCTCTCTCTCTCTCTCTCAGTTTATTGTTCATGGAATTTTGGATATAATCCATTGTTGCACAGAATTTTGTCTCCATTTTGCTTTTAAATGAAATAAAGAAACGTGAAAATTACTTCCAAAGTGCTAGTTTTACCTTGTTTTGCTCCATTGGAGAGATGAGTCCTCTGATCATTTTTCTTATCTCTCCTCTAATTGATGGAGGTAATTTCATATTCCTAAGCTTATCATCAAATGTTGTTATTCCCGAGTTTGATTAACATCTAGATAGTTGTTCATCAGGTATTTCTTTTCTATATATATGTGTGTGTCTATTGATATATATATTTATATGTATGTATGTGCATATGTATTTGCATAAATATCTCTGATATGTTATAATTGCTTTTGATTGTGTTCTTCTTTCCGATGCTTTGACAGGAGGGGTAATTTTGTAATTCCAGCATGCATATAAAGCAGGTAATTTCATTCTATTGTGAAGTCTTTAGTTAAAACTTCTTAGGTTTTTCTCTATATTTTATCATGGTTAGTACTCATCTAACGACTGAGATTGCAATTTAGGTTGTAATTGAAGGCTTTAAGAGTTACAGAGAACAAGTTGCTACTGAGCCTTTCAGTCCAAAAGTTAATTGTGTTGGTAATATGGTTTCTCATTGCCATCTTGTTCAATTATAAAATGAAGCAGGGATAATTATTAAGCTTTGGAATATATATTCTTGTTGGATTTTTGCATGGTACGATAATGATTTACTCTTATTTGGAATGCTGGTTCAATATCTTTGACTAATAGGAGTTTCGAACCTCTTTGGAGCCTTATTTGTTATGTTATTTTATTTTCCTACAAATCTTGATTGCTAAAAATTTGGCTATAGTAGCGGTGACAGTAGATGAATATGATTGTGTAACTACATTAATTGTAGATTCTTGCAAGTATTTGTGCAAGGTATATATGTTCTTTTTTTTGGTTTTTGGGACGTATTTAGTTTGTCATAAATATATAGCAGATAATATTGGATTGCCATCATTCTTTTGTAAAACTGGTGATACCCCTTTGAGGCCTTGTGATAAGTTTTGTTTCCTTTTTTAAAAATGTATTAGAAAGTATTTAGTATCTTCACTAATTTGGTATATCTATTTTTGATAGAAAAGGAAATATATTAGATAGCAAAGAGAAGTTACAATCTAAAGGAGGCTAAGCTATCGTCCAAAGAAAAAGAAACAGAAAAAGACAAACATTAGAACTGAAACAAAAAGTGAAGAATCAATACAGGAGAAATACAAAATAGTAACTCAGTCCCTTTGGATTGTGGAAAGAGGAATTGTCCTGAAGAAATTATGTGCTTTAGCCCATAAAGAAGCTAAGCACTCAATTCTATCCCACAAATCAGTAAAAGAGTAAGAGCGCTGCTTAAAAGGAGGATAATTTCTCCAACCAAAGAAGCCAAAACCAGCAAATTTAGTCTCCTCCAAAGCTCAGAGTACTATTACTTCTACTATAAACAAAAAGAGAAAGATAAATGAAAATCTCCAAATTTCATGGGCAAGCTCATTGCACGACGACCAAGGAGGAGAAGATGCTACTTGTATACCTTCCAGCCACCTCAGGGTGCAAGAAGAGATGGCTGTTAGTCTTGACACTAAAGCACATCAAACACACATTAGTAGAAAGAACATTTTGGGGTCTGTGAATTTGGAGCAAGTCACTAGTGTTAATTCTGTTATGCACTGATGAAATGGTTTTGCATATGCAGCTAGGGGTGTGAACATCACAGATCATGAAAACTTTCTTTTGCTAAAATGCTAGATCCGATTATTAATATAACTGGGTCTTACCTTGAAACTAGTTTCTGATTGACCTTGTAAAAATATATTGTGCGAATATCTTGTAAAATATTATTATTTATTCAAAGATTTGTTGCTGCAGTTGGTGCAAATGGATCTGGCAAGAGTAACTTTTTCCATGGTAACCCACTTGTTGTTTTGTTGTTTTTTTACTCGTTACATGACAATTCCTACTGGAAATTAATTTAAATTTAATTGCTTGGCCCTTAAATGCAGCAATTCGTTTTGTTTTGAGTGACCTCTTCCAAAACCTGCGAAATGAAGATAGACATGCGCTACTCCATGTATGCTTACAACATTACTGTTTATTCAAATTGAATGTCCAACTACCATAGAAAGTGTTTGTAGTTCGTTTCTCAAATTCAATGCTCACTATGTTTAAATTAACAGGAAGGTGCAGGCCACCAAGTTATGTCAGCATATGTGGAGATTGTTTTTGATAACACTGACAATCGCATACCGGTATTATTTCAAGGCTATTTATTTCTTTTGCTTGAGTAGTTTAGAGAGCAGGTGGTAGCTGTTATGTTTCTTATTTCAGTGGATCATATATGCAAGGAACCTAGGGTACATTACAGAGTTGGTAAATAAGATGCAGGATAAAAATGGTAAAGTTTGTATAAAGGTAGATTTGTCTTTTTGTTATGACAAAATCAAGGTTAGGATTAGGTGAATAAAGAACAAAAAAGCAGAAAAATGGAGGGAAAGATCCTGGCCATCCATTCCTCAGCTTGGACACGTGGACGACAATCTGGAGGGGTATTAAGACTAGTTAGGATTAGGGTTTGGGAATCGACAGGATGCATCCCTTCTGATTGCCGGCTTCCATATCGTTCCATGGCGACGCTTGGCGATTCAAATGTAATATTCATGGAAGTGTTGTCTTGAAGATTAATCTCAAATATTCTATCATCTCTCTCAGAAATCTTTTTTTCTCTCACGGTTTCTTTCTCTGTTTCTATTCTCTCGATTTTCTAACTCTCTTTTTCTCTCTCTCTCTTTCTCTTAAATCCAAACATTTACCGTCCAAATCCGAATCATGTATTAGGTTCATAATAACTTGATGTCAGAGCCGCGTTTCAGATCCAAATGGGAACTAGTGATGGTGGATTCCATGGAAAAAGTGGCCGCTGACTGCACCGGGAAACCCTTTGATCAAATACAGTGAAAACTGGATCTGATGATCAAGTTGCTGGGCAGCGACATTCCCTTTCCGAAGGGCACAAAAGCCAACGGCTGTTACTGCAGCTGTGTGCATGGGGTGATTTTTCCTTTCCCTGCGCAACGCAAATAAAATGAAAAAAGAAGAGATGAACCAGCTTTTAAGGGGGAAAACCTAAAATTGGTTCAATGAATGAACCGGTTGAAAAATCCTAAAGCTGTTCGGGACGAACCGGATTGGTTCACGGAACCGAACCGGTTCAGACCCCATTATTGAAGAAAAAGAAGAAACAGAAAAAGAAGAAGAAGCGGAAGAAGAAGAAAGCGAAGAAGGAGAAGAAGATGAAGAAGATGATGAGACCGAGAAGAAGTCTAAAAAGTGTACAGGGATCTGGGACATGAACAAGAAGGTTGAGGCATTGTTCTGGATCGACGGATTGGAGCCTTGGCCTAGCATCTGGTGGCCTTTGCTTATGTTGAAGGAGTCTCCTTCTTGGGTTCCCTCCGCGTGATCTCTGCACCGAAGAACTGTGGCCTGAAAGCAGGTTCTATTTTCTCCAACGACTTTGCGTGCCTGCTGTATAGATTAGTGAGGAAAAGGTTGAGTGAAGAGTGCATGTGAGGAAGAGGAAGGTATGCCGTGGATTGACAAAGAAGGCACCATTGTTGGTTGTTGTAGAAGCTGTTCTAATCTCAAAGTAAGGAAGCGCTTAGAGAAAATGGAGAAGGAATAAGTGGGAGAAGAAGATGGTGTGTTATAAATAAAATAAAATAAAATTAAAAAAAAAAAAACAAAAATCAGAAGCAGGATCTCAACCTTGGGGGCAATATTGATGTTCAAGGGGTGGGTATTGTAAAGAACTATGAGTAAATTAGGGAATAGGTAAATACAAGGAAGGTAAAAATGGTAAAGTTTGTATTAGGATAGTCTTGAACTTTCTATTGTAAAAACATTAAGGTTAGTGTTAGGGGAATAAAGAACAAGAAAACAGAAAATGGAGGGAAAGATCTTGGCCAGCCATTCCTCAGTTTGGACGCATGGACGGCAATATGGACGGGTTAAATACTAATAAGGATTAGGGTTTGGGAATCGATCTGGAAGGGTTAAATACTAATTAGGGTTAGGATATGGGAATCAACAGGACGCGTCCCTTTTGACTGACGGCTTCCACATTGTTCCATGGCGACGTTTAGTGATTCGAATGTAATATTCATGCACCATTTTTTGTATTTAAGTTCTCCATTTGTAAGCGTGAATCACCAAAGTGTTTTCTTGAAGATTAATCTCAAATGTTCTATCCTCTCTCTGTCGGAAATCTTTTTTTCTCTCTCTCGGTTTCTCTCTATTTCCATTCTCTTGACTCTAAATCCTTTTTTTCTCTTTTTCTCTCTCTTAAATCTGAACTTTACCTTCTAGATCTGAACCATGTATCAGGTTTGTAACATATTGTTGCAGTTTTTAACTTATAATTTTCTTGGTTATTGTTTGCTGCTTCTTTTTAATTGTTAATCAGCAATCTTCTGTCTGCTCTTGATTTCTGCTATTCATTCCCTGCAACTTTGTATATATTCGAACATTTATATAGCATTCTCTTAATCATATTAATTTATTCCTTCTAACATATTCTTTTACGATGGTACATTCATTACTGCCTAAAATTGGAGAAAAGGGAAGAAAAGGTGAGATGTACTCGATTAGAATTAATCAATGGAGCCTATAGACATTTAGTGTCAGATTCTTCAAATCTTTCTCAGTTAAATCATGCCTAAGCAGGGTTGTTAATGAAACCTTCTAGTCGTAACCATTTTACTATTTTGGGGCAAAAATCATCAGCGAGGGTTTTCCCATATGGAAACTAGGAGGTTACATTGAGACTAGTTTGCTCAGTTTCTTCAAGTAATAGCTTGTAATAACTGTACCTGGGGAACCTGACTTCTTCTTTGACATGCTTCAAAAATCACAAGGATGTTTTTTGTTCATTTATTTTAGTCTAGTTACAAAATATCTATTTTCTTATTTAAATATTAACTTTTTCTTCTTGGGGGTTGTGTCATAATGCCAATTTTTAGCAGTGCAGAAGCTATTGTTATTACATTATAGCTGTAGTCGGCAAAGAAGAAAATGGAAGAAGAACAATATTGGCAGTAAGGGCCTTGTGCAGGAGAGGGGAAATCTGGGCTAATCTCCATAAGCTTTCCAAGCTTAGGTTTAATCAGGACAAAGAGAATGCTTAGAAATACCGGTTAAAAGGTTTCCTTAAATAATTTTATTTACTTAGGACATTGGAGGATAATCGGAAATTTTTATGATTAAGCAACGTTTATATTTCTTGTAACAAAAAAAAAAGGAAATTCCTATATTTAGGAGTTCACATGTCTTTTAGAATAGGAAACCTCACAATAGAGTTCTCCTATATGTAAGCAGACTGCATAAATAAAAAAAATCAGAAAATAATTAATTAAAAACAGTTGTATAGAACCTTAGATTGGTGGTTTAACTTGATCTTAAATAAAGGACTGCGTCATGTAGATTATCTTACTTAATAGTTTTCTTTTTTCCCTGCCACCATAATAATGATAATAGATATTGTTACTATTGTTGTTGTTGTTGCTACCATCATTATCCTATCCATCGATCTTCGTTTCCTCCCTGGTACATTGTGCTTTATGCTTAATGGTGCCGCTAAGTCTGTGTTTGTGCCCCTGTTTAGCTTGCTTCTGCAAATGTTACAGGTTGATAAAGAGGAAGTACGGTTACGTCGAACAATTGGTTTGAAGAAGGATGAATATTTCTTGGATGGGAAGCACATCACGTGAGTCTCTTCAGTTTCTTTTACCTTGTTTTCAAGGAAGCCATTTGCCTCCCAGTTTATCGATGCTAAATTTGCTGTATTTCATCCTTTACAAATGGTTGCTGTTAGTTAAAACAAAGGAGATAACACAATTTGCAGGAAAACTGAGGTTATGAATTTGCTGGAAAGTGCTGGATTTTCTCGTTCTAATCCTTACTATGTTGTGCAGCAAGGAAAGGTATTAGGCACTCGATGTTTAGAGCTTTAACTTCATCATATAAATCTGCTAGGGGTTTTACTCAATATGCATTTTCTCTTTTGAAGTAACTTTTTTTTCTTTTTGGTGGATGGATCTGTAGATAGCCTCATTGACTTTGATGAAAGATTCCGAGCGATTAGATTTACTCAAAGAAATTGGTGGTACTCGTGTTTATGAGGAGAGACGCCGTGAAAGTTTGAAAATTATGCAAGAAACTGGCAAGTCAGCTCTGATTCATTATGTATACTTGTACCTTAGTTACAAATATTAGTCTGTAATTTTGCATGTTTAGCATTAAATTTATGTCAAGGCTACTCTGGTTTCTTCCAAATCAGGAAATAAGAGAAAGCAGATCATTCAAGTTGTTCAGTACCTGGATGAGAGGCTAAAGGAACTGGATGAAGAGAAAGAGGAATTAAGGAAATATCAGCAGCTTGACAAGCAGAGAAAATCTCTGGAATACACTATTTATGACAAGGAGCTTCATGATGCTCGGCAGAAACTGGCAGAGGTCAGTTAGGGATTGATGAACATGCCAATACTAAAGTGTTAGATTATTTCTTATTGGGATATCTACTCAATTATCATTTAAAATATTTGCCTACTTGATTGTTGATTAGGATATGCATTGTGCATGATAAAAAAAGCGACTATAATTTTTTGAGCCAATGATCTCTAGCCCAGAGTACAGTAAAAGAAATGAGAGCCAATATTTTTTTCCTGCACCATGATGCCATGTCAGGCCCAAAGTTCTCTAGCCAAAGAACTCCCAATCATTCACTTAATTCTGAGAAAATGAAGAGTTGTAAGATATGCTGGGGTGCCAAAGCAAAGGATTACTATTCAACTTCTCCGACCCCTGGCACAGTTATACCCATTCATCAGACTTTTACCTACCTCTTTCCTCAAGTAAGCAATGTTAAGGATTTTACTCAAGCTGCCTTCTAGGAAAAAAGAAAAATTCTAGGAGCGGCTTGGAACTTTTTTGTTCCTGTTCTGTGACCAAATCAGTAGATCCGCACATCAGAGTGCACATTCAAGGCATAGGGGGAGCCTGGAAAGGCGATAGCTTTTCCAATCATTTAGATCCTGAATCAGCCTAATGCCTGAGATTACTCTTCAAGGAGCACTTATTCACTTTCCATTCTTTGTCCCTTGCAATATTAAAAATGTTTCAAGATTACTAACATGAGGGTAACTGGCCACATGAAATATCTTTCCAGAATTTAAAACATTGACTGGAATGCAATTTAAAGTGCATACAAGAGAAAAACTTAGCCCAATCATTCTCATGAATTATAGATAGCCTAATGAATTTCTGAACACCGAAAGCATATAGATATCTGCTCCATTTAGTAATCCACTCATTCTCCATCCTGTCTTTATTTTGAAAACCTTCTACCATATACAGTCCCTATCCCTCATCAACCTACAAAGCCACTTGCACGGCAAGGTTTTTGTCAAGACCTAGTTTTGGAGGGAAAGATAATGGCTGCTCATGTTTTATTTTCTTTTTGAAATTCTGTTTTTACTTTTCCTGTCACGTAATGGCATTAGGAATGTTGAAGGTATAGTGCTAGGTGTGTATACGGGACAGCCTACCTGTACCCTGTAACTGTTTTTGGCTGCTTATGTCTGATGGGACACATATATCTGCAACTAAGTTAAGGATATTAAAAGGAGTATTATTATCAGTTATTTCCTCCTGTTTTATCATTCTCTCCATTCTGTTTCCCATTTATCTCCTCTTCCTTCAATGTCATTGTGATTTTCCCTCCTAAGCCCACTGCATTCTTAACCCTAATGTCATTAACCCTACAGCTTTTTTGGAATAGGGATATTTTGGTTTAACCATTAATCCTTTAGTAGGCATCTTAACCTTGACCTGTCCGACATCAACTTGGATTGGTTACAATTTCCTCCAAGAAGCTTTAGAGGAAGAAGAAGTTAATTTTAATGTTCCAAAATTTGATAGTGTGAAAGGATGGAATACGAGTCTTTGGAGGAGCTGATAGTTCAGTTTTTATCAAAAGCTAGGCAAATATATTCTTACATCTGAACAAGGTACTTTTTCTTTTTGAAAGTAAAACTGTAAAAGTATATTAAAGAATCAATAGTACCAAGGGAGTACGGCTCATGTACAAAATATTTACAAGTTTGTTATAGTATCAACTAAATACCCAAAATCCTTCACCCAATAATGTCATGACCCAGAAAAAGGAACCAAAATAATGAAACTACCTGCCCTTTAATTTACAAATCTCCCTTTCCATCCCTTAAAAAACTCTACCATTCATCTCTTTCATAATCACCCAAAAGATAGTCAAAGAAATGAGGTTAGCAAATTTTTTCTTTTTATGTAAGCTTTTCCAAACCCAAATCTCATATATGATCGGCCCCTTAATGACCTAGTTGATCCCTAACAATCCATACACCATAGACCACAAGTTATATACCACCGGGCGCCAGAGAAGAATGTGATTGCATGATTCCACTGCATTTTTGCTTGGCTAGCATATATTCACCCAAATTCCGCCCCTTCTCATCAAATGTCTGGACAAGGTACTTTTAAAAAAGGGTCGGGAAATTGTACAGTTTTTAGTGTATAAAACCAAAATAAAGCGTAACAAATACAAATGCATTTTACTTATTTTATTTTATTTTTTGAAGCATTTTACTTGATTTATATTAAAAATATAACATATGAAAGAATCAAGAATCAGAGGAAACGATTAGAATCCAACTTTTACTAACTTAACCGTAGTGCAACTGTTCTTGACTGCAAAAATAAGCTGATCCTGGCCATGTATAATAGCTAAATGATGGCAAAATTTATCTTAAAACTTAAGGCCAAATTACTCATAAGACAACTTTAGTTGTTGACTGGATTTTTGCATTTTTATACCCTTCCCTTCTGCAAATATTTCTTTCAATAGTTTCTCAAAAAAAGTCCTATAGTTCTTGTCATTAACATGGTCTAACACTGCAATCTGAGCAAATGTGATTGCTTAGTTTGTTCTTATTCTGCTTATAAACTTAATCTAGACATGATTAAAAAATCTTTTCTTGAGCTACTGCTGATGTTTCCTTTTATATGGATCAATGGATGTGATACCTTGCCTACTTGATTCAGGTAGAAGAAGCTCGAACCAAGGTCTCTGAAACATCAACAAAGATGTACAATAGCGTGCTGGATGCCCATGAGAAGGCCAAGGACTTGGATGACACATTTAAAAACTTAACAAAAGAGGTTCAGAATTTGAGCAAAGAGAACGAAGCCTTAGAAGCCCAACAAACTGAAGCCATAAAGAAGCAGACAGAGCTTGAACTTGATATGAAAGACCTTCAGGAGAAGATATCTGGGAATATACAAACCAAAGTATTATTTTGATGACTTAATAGTGTAGACATAGACATGTTTGCTTTCAGTTTTGCAGGGTATTTTATAGAAATATTTCTTTTCCCCGAGGATAAGGGTATTCCTTTTACTGATTTTCTGTGCTTTCAGGATGATGCAATTAAGCAGCTTCATGTCCTTGAGAAGGAAATACAAGAATCAACAGAGGAGCTTGACAAAATTAGTCCTTTGTATGAAGCCCAAGTCATAAAGGAGAAGGAGATAACAAAAGGGTATGTCTGGAAAATGTATATCTTTTATTATAATGCTGTGAGGGAAAATAAGAGCATCATCTAGTGCATGGGGAATAGCCTCTGGTTTGAGCATGAGTCTTGCTCTTAATTCCCAGCAATGAGGGTCTGAAGGTTGGCTTAACTTGGTCTTGTTGACAAAGCCATGTTTTGGGTGTGAGTGGGTCTCCTTAACCAATTAGTCATCAGGTCCAGAGGTGGGGTGTTATTCTTCACTATTTTTTAGAACAGAAATGTTGAGGCAATGATGGTGCATAGCCATTACAAGAATTTATTTACTGTTGAATTATGTTTCAGTTTATTATCTAGGAGTCTTATCAGAGTTAAGAGTTTATTTTTGTTAGTATTATTTTATTTTTCGATTATGATTAGTATTTATTAAAGAGGAAGAAAAGCATAATATTAAAAATAAAGTAAAATCAAGGTATTAAAGAGAAAGAAAATCATGGTATTAAAGAGAAAGTCAATCAAGGTGCTAGAGAGAAAATAAATCATAAAGTTAGAGAGAAACTAAATCAAGTTAAAAGGTAAAATGCATCATTTGTGATTAATTGTAATTGATTGTTTATTTCCTTTTCTGTCATAAAAAACCTATATATATAGGATTCTAGAGTTTGTTATTTTTATTAGGATTAGTATTTTTTTTTTCTGAAAAAAAAAGTGTTTGTGTGTATTAATATGGGTATCAAGCGGAAACCATCCCATTTACAAATCAATTAGAGTATCTAATATGTTTCCTAAATCCGCAAAAGAATGAATGGAGTGACCCAACAATAAAAGACCGAGAGTCTGGAATCATCTGTTCTTAAGTGAATCATACCATCTGTATCCTCAACTCCCTCAAAAGCCTTTTTGTTCATCTCTTTCCACACAACCCAAAATATAATAAGTGGTATAATCTTAGTTTGTTTCCTCTTATTCCAAACCCCTTCCATGCGCAAATTTCATTTTTCCCAGAACCAAAAACCACCTAGCTGGTTCCAAGAGTGCTATAAACCATAGACCAAAGCCTATAAATCACAGGACATCGAAGGAGAACATGATTACAACTTTCCTCTGCCCTTTGCAAAAGTAACATGCATTTTTTTTTGAAATAAAAGGAAAATATTATTATGCACAAGGTACCAAGAGGGTACTACCCGAATACGAACTAGTTACATGTCAATCAAATGGTTTATGATAACACAAAAGTCTCACATGTCTTTGATGTCATGACCCAACAAAATAGAGCCAAAAGTATGATCCATTTATCTCTAATCTTTGTAAAGTTAGTCTCTATACCCTCAAAAATTTTGCCATTCCTTTCCTTCCACACTACCCAAAATATTGTAAGTGGAATAAGGAACAAATGATGTTTCGTTTTACAAAAGCCCACCCACGCCCACAACTCATTACTCACACTTCCAGTTATAACCCAATTTAATCCTAACAGCTCAAAAATAGAGGTCCATATGCTGTATGTCACTAGGCAGAATAATAATAAGTGGTTGCGCGATTCCTCAGCCTGACATAAGTAGCATCTATTAACAAACACATTCTCCTTCTTTTTTAGCATATGGTCAAAATACATTCATTGGCCGCCTCCCACGCAAAAAAAGCCATTCTAGGAGGGACTTTAGATTTCCAAATTTGCTTATAAGGAGCTGACGTGCTGCGGCTGTTATGCTTCTTAGTTAGACAGCTGTATAAAGATTTCACCAAGAAATCTTTCTTCTCATCAAGCTTCCAGATTCTTTTATCATTTTCTGCATTTAAATTTACTTCTGTCAGGGACAAAAGCAGGCTGTTGTACTCATCAATTTCTCAGTCTTGCAATCTTCTCTTCACCTTCACATCCCACATCCTACCCTCCCTCACAAACTCATACATCTCCTCTACCTTAGCATCCTTATTGCAAGTAAAGCAAAAAATTCTTTGGACCATGTTTTTTAAACTGAAATTCCCCATCTATTCGTCATACCAAAATCTAACCCCATCACCCCTTCCAACCTTCCATCCCACACAGCTCTTGATGCATTGGCTGTCATCCCGAATCTTCCTTCATAGGCTCAGCCCGTGAGGCTTAAATTTACCCCATCTTCCATTCTCCCCATCTAGCACGTACCACCTTCCACCACATTTTCCCCTTCTCCCTAAGAGATCTCCATAGTCATTTCCCATGGAAAGTCCGGTTTAACTCCACAATAGACTTCAGGCCGAGACCTCCCTTTCAAATCGGTTTTTTAACTGCTTCCATCTAATCAAACGATACTTTCTGTTACCATCCTCATCACCCCAAAGGAATCTACATTGAATGTTTTCAAGTCTTTTTGCAATGTTAACCGTAATTGTTAAGATAAAGAGATAGTAGATTGGTAAGTTAACAAGTGTACTCTTAATCAAAGTGAGTCTCCCCACTTTAGAAAGGAATTCCTACATACTGACGTCTTTATATTTTGCCCCAAGTGGAAGACCAAGGTACTTAATGAGCAGATTAGTGACTTTGCAGCCCAAAACCAAGGCCAAACTAGCTTCATCACTTCTATCACCAATCTGAACCATTTCCCTCTTATTCAAGTTGATTTTTAGGCTGGATACCATTTGGAAACAAAGTAATAAGCACCTCAAGTGAAGAATGGTAATAACATTAGGTTCACAAAAGATGCAAATGTAACGTGCATTGATTACTATTTTTAATTCTACTAAGTTACTCTCTTATTTTAATTATATTTAAGAAAGATTGCTTGGAGATTATTATAAATAGTATAGTTTTACTTATTGAAGCATTGAAGTATTCAATAATATTTTTTGAAAATTTCTTATAATTGATTTTATGACTCAATCAACCCTTAGGTATATGATGCTTAAGAACCTTAGGTGTGATATCTAGGTTTTTTCCTAATTTCTTAGTAGGCAAATTAATCGTAATTTATCTGACATCAGACAAACACACACACACACACACACACACACACACACCCCCTTCCCCTGTCATCTGTTTGCATTACAGAGTCATTTTTATTTGTGACCCAAAATGACATTTATTCTTCACCATAGAGGAGGCTACCTGTTAAGTGCTAATATTTGTTTTTTGAAATATAAACTGTGAAAAAGATGAATAAAAACGAGGTCGTGTCACTCAATTTTCTTTTTCCATATTTCGTTAAAATATAAACTGCGAAAAAGATGCAGGATCACACTAATATAAACTGTTTAGTGCTAATATTTTCCTTTCCATATTTGATTCTGGTGATATGTAGAATCATGGAGCGTGAAAAGCAGCTTAGCATTCTTTATCAAAAACAAGGTCGTGCCACTCAATTTTCTAGTAAAGCTGCTCGTGACAAATGGCTTCAAAAAGAAATTGATGATCTGGAGCGAGTTCTTTCTTCAAACATTCTGCAGGTTAGTTTATATATCGAATAGTTTGGAGGAGCTATTTCTATATATTTATGTGATGATATTACCTCACCTTTACCAAAGTATATTAGGGACAATAAATCAGAATTTAGTTGCACCATTTGATAAGGTGTGTCAGATAAGGAAGAAAAAGTTGTGTAATAATTGAATATGTTATGTAATAAACAAAGATCTGTTTATGTTAGGGATGTAATTTTTATTATATGTGGTAGTTGGAAGATTATGTGAGAGTTTGTATGTTGGAATAAGTCTTAGATAAAGATAGGAGGTGGTTGGGATAAAATCTGGAAATAACTTCCAGAATAATCAAACTTGTTTTTTGCACTATATAATCATGTAATCAAACTTGTAGTGTAACATAGCTTCAGCTTTAATCATGATTATAGTCTCTAAATATGTAATAGATTAGATTACATTGCATTATATTACAATATTATTAAGCTGTTGTGAGTTTCAGAGCTTTTTCTTAGTAGATATTCTCCTTATTATAGTCTTATTTTTCTAAAATATTTTTTTTTTGAGATAATACTTATTATTAGTCTTATATTTTTACGTAAAACAGATCACATCTTCTGTTTTTGGAGTCAGTTTGCAACCAAGTTTTCAATTTAGACAGTTCTCTCATGCACTTTTCCATTCAAGCAAGTAACTTATCATAATGAGAGTTTTTCAGCTCAACAGATGGGCCTAATACTGACAATGGCTTGAAAAGATATCTTCCTCTCATAGATGGGGTTTGAAGGATAAATAATCAGATTTCTTTTCTGAAGCATATTTTTGGTATTTGTTTCCACATGGATCACTATTCAAGCTAATAACTTGACCTTAGTGAGTGGCTTCCTCTCATAGGAAGAGGATTGCAGAAGCGGTTACTGAGGGGAGTTTGACAATTGACCCTGTTGGTCATTGAAGTGACATGCAGGTCCTCTTGGGATCATAATTGGTAGTGTCTCAAAATAGCGATTCCTTTTTGGGTAGACAATTGCACATAGCGGATTATGGATCAGTCTGCTGCCTTGGCAACCTAACATGGGAGTTACACTTCCATTAAATCTCAAAGGAAGTTGGAAGTGATTAGTCAGTGTCAAATTTTCAGAATTTGCCTAGTTGGTGTTGTAAAAAGGTTGTTCTTGCATACCTACATTTATGCAATATACTCATATTTTGCAGCTGGTTATTGGCATTAGTTTTAGGGGTTTCTGTTTCAGTCTTAAAACTTAATTCCATGTGGAAATGTTATGTTAGTTTATTGGGTATTTACTTTTCTTTTTTCTTTTTTTTTTTAATTTTTGGGGAGGAATAAAACCAAGATTAATGGTATTGGTTGATTTATGTGCATGTCCAACTCTTGTTTGGTTCCAAGTTCTTGTTTGCCAGCTGCCTGCTTATATTCTTCTCCAGCAGCCAATTTTTTCTTACCATTATTCTTAATACAGCAGCTGAGATAGTAAAGATTTTCTTTTATACTTGTTTTTATTTTCGAAGTAGATCATGTCGTGTTTTCATTTTAACTATGGGAAAACACTTCGATTGAGCTATTTTTTATGTGCCCAGGAGCAAAAACTTCAAGATGAAATTCATCGGCTTAATGTTGATATGGAGGAGCGCGATGCATACATCAAGAGTCACAAAAGTGAAATTCAGATTTTAGAGTCCCTCATCTCTCAGTCACGTGAAGGGTTCAATAGATACAAAGCAGAGAGAGACAAGCTGCAAGATGAAAGGAAGTAGGATTTGTTGCCTTATTCATCTTTTTCAAGTCATAATATTTTGATATAACTAAATCTTTGCTTGCTTAGGTCATTATGGGGGAAAGAAAGTGAACTTTCTGCGCAGATTGATAAACTGAAAATTGAAGTAGAGAAGGCGAAGAAAAACCTTGATAATGCAACTCCTGGAGTGAGTTATTGCTTTTTTAGGAAAAATAATTGCTTCATTTGTTTGTAGCTGTTAATAAATATCTAAAAAAAAGTGATTACTTCTTTTATTTGTGGCTAATAACATATGTTGAAAATGCTAAATCAACATTCGCTATAGATTGATGATGGAGAACAAAAACCTAACGAAATTTTTCTACAAGGAAAATTGTTGAAACTGACTTTGATATGGCCTAATATGCTCTTATGTTGTTACAGTTCTTGAGAATATCAAGAATCTCTTCCTCCACATGAAATTGCCGATTCCTACAGCTATCCTTTCATGTCCTTCTTTATCTCTCTCTCCTGTGTCTTCTTGACTAGATCTTCACCAGTCAAGAGGTTTGCCTCTTCCAATGCCATTGACTCCTCTCTGGACTAGTTATCATTGGTAGAGAGTCTTTTGACCTTGTTTCTGAGGGTTGTGCAGATGATTGTTTGTGAATCTCAAAATATGATAAGCAATCTCACATCTCCATTTATTTGTGAGGATTGGAAGTTCAGTTGGTTCTTAGATTGTCCGTGTTACTGGAAACAAGGTCCGGTTTGATGGATTAGGAGTATGAAGTTAAAGGATCTTTTGGATTGTCATGAGTAGGAATAACTACAGGAAGTATCTAGTGCTAAATGAAAGAAAAGATGATTCTAGTAGAAGATTGTTTTTTTCCAGAAGGTGTCCAAGCAGTTGCCTGTGAATATTCATGAAGTCTGCTGGAGGGGCATGCAATCTTGATCTTTTGTCATCCAACCTAAATCCAATAAAGCTTTGAATTGGGGAGTAGGCGTGAGGGCTGGTGCCTTGGGTTGTTTTTTTTTAAAAATAAAAAGTGTAAATGTATATTAGTATAAACACCAAAGGGTGCAAGCCATGTACAGATATTTACAGTTCAGTCCTCCGCACAAAGAAAGACTCTAAGAGCCACAAAAAACATAGGAGGATGACCCAACAACAAAAATTCTAGGGTCCTAAACCATCTATTTTTAAGAACATCAAAATCCTTTACATCATCAATGCCATCAAACGCCCTTCAATTCTTGATTTGGCCAAAGATAGGTGACTTCGGAAATTCATGCCCAAATCATGAATGTTAGTGGTGGAGGGAGAAATAGTTGGAGTTTTCTGTACTTTTTTATAACAGCAGTTTCATTGCCTCGATAACTTTTCATTTCTTTTGCTGTCTAGACATGCATAGGCAGATGTGCATGTAATTCCATACATTTGAGAAGGATCTAGGAAGCCTTTAGAGGTGCAAGGTGGACCTCGGAATTGTTTTCTTAAATTTTATACCATAGTTTTACCGTGCTTGTTTCTAATCATAATAAGGAGAAAAAGTAAGGTTTCTGAGAGAGTTTTTTAGGTAAAGCAAGGAAGGTGAGAATGGCTTGGTAGTCATTTCAAACTCATTTTTTACAAGCTTACTGTTCTTCCTCTTTTGTTCTTTCCTTTTCGTGGCCAGTACTTCTATGTTTAGGATTACGAAAACGAAATTGCACTCTAACTTTTAGATTTTTTTAGCCAGGGAAGACTGCATAAATGTCCAGCTGTAGAGTCGGCAAATATATTTATATTTGGGTTCTTTCTGGGTTTTCCTCTGTCTTATTTTTTTTCCCCTTCAGAATGTGTTTGTTATCTTTCAAGTGTTCACTTGCAATCTGGTACCTCATCTTCTTCATCAATAAGTTTCCCCTCATTTGGCTCACTCTTAGTCACAAGTTTTTCTTGTGAATTGTTCACTTCATAGATTTAATATTCTGGTTGCTAGTGCATCATATTTAGGTGAATGGCGTTATACTTTCCATATACATGTGTAACTATTCATACTTGGACATAGGATTGTCAAGTAGACACAAATTTACAGACTTACTCTTACAGTATTAGTTCACTGAAGAGTTTCCTTATGCATCCATTCTGTTGAATCTGAATCATGCACGGGATGGGCAGGTGTCATAGATGCTGAATTTATTGAACTTATTCTATACATATATCTTAACGGAGTTGCTGACAAAAGTTACATAGAAATTACTGTAGACATGGTTCTGACGAACTTACCGTCCATTCCAATTAACTGCCTGTGCATCATTCAAAAAGAATCAATTTGAAGTCTATTGATTATCCATGACGAACTTATGCCTATTTGAAGGTGGTTCTGTGCATCAGATCTCAATTCTGGTCTTCTGAATGTTCTCAGGATGTTAGGAGGGGGCTGAATTCTATCCGACGAATCTGTGCAGAATTTAAAATTGATGGAGTTTTTGGTCCAGTCATTGAGTTACTTGATTGTGATGAAAAATTTTTCACAGCTGTTGAAGTTACTGCTGGAAATAGGTATTCTGAAAATGTGCTAATATTTGTGACCTAAAGCTGCATGTTCTCAGAATATCTGAGTACTTGCTGGCTGATTTGATTGTGTTGATTATCTTGACATTTATGCAATCTTGAATCTCTTGTTTCTTGTTTCTTGGGCAGCTTATTTCATGTGGTAGTTGAAAATGATGAAATATCAACTCAGATAATCAGACACCTTAATTCATTAAAAGGTGGGAGAGTTACTTTTATACCACTGAACCGAGTGAAGGCACCGCCTGTGAATTATCCAAAGAGTTCTGATGTGATTCCTCTGTTGAAAAAATTGAAGTTCAAGCCTAAATATACACCAGCATTTGGCCAGGTTAGCTTCATCTTCATAAAATAATTTATAGTTTGTTATGTTAAGTTTTTAGTTATAATCATAAAAATGACTAAAAGTGAAATATTGATTATACTTACTGTTGTCTTCTATTAGTTTGATCTTAATTTTGGTGAGGTTTATTTCTTTAATATGTTTGTATCTTTAACTTTTATCTTGTTCTAATAATCTAAGTTAATGCTGTGTTATACATCCAAAATAAAGATATGGATTTGAAAATTATTTGCAGTTCTTCTGTGTTTAGCTACTGTTGCTTGCACCTGATTACTGTTGGATATTAATATAAATCTGCAAGTTATGGATTACACTGCTTTGTAAAGAAGAAGGTCTCTTGGTTGCTTAGAGGGAAAAGTAAAAGACTGATTGAAGTTACTGAATCTAGATGGATGTAATAACTCTTTTAGTTCATGTAGATAAATATCTTTGGCCTTGTGCTTGTGATACGAGAATTGAGGGGTTGGATGTTCTTTGTGATGTCTTATCTTCCCAATAAAAATATATCTAAGTTTTGTTAGTATCGTTCACAAGGCACCAAGTAGTGACATCCTATTATAAAGGATTTTACACGAGTATTAGTCTTAATATCAACTAATAGATGGTGTAAAAAATTTCACTTATCAAAGAAGGACAAAAGAAACTAGATTTAAAATCATCCCACTTTTTTTATTGAAAAAAGTGGTTGAGCAGTTTAGTGTCTCCTGGTTTTGTCTATGCTTTGACTGTGTAGACTAGTAGTAGTATATGAACTTCTCAGATGTTTGAAGGCACTTCTGTCATGCTTTAATTACCTCTTTATAGGTTTTTGCTAGAACAGTAATCTGTCGAGATTTGGATGTGGCCACAAGAGTTGCTCGCACTGATGGTCTAGACTGCATAACTTTGGAAGGTAAAGAATCTTTTTTCTGTTATGTCTACTTCATCTATTATGTGTTGTATGATGAATGGATAGTTAATCTGCTACTTGATATAGTTATTAAGCAAGGTGATAGAGATCAGCACTTGCATAATGTTTGGTTTAGGAGAGTAAGGAAAAAAGGAAAGGAGACCATAAGATACTTACTATTCTTTCACTGGCTTGAATAAAAAAAAATTGGAAAGAGTAATGTAGAATTCTGATGGTCTCACATTTCCTCAATACTCTGTTTTGATCAAGGAGATTAAAGAAAAAAGAGAAAAACTTGTTTGCCTGTTTGGATGAGAATAGTAATGTTGGAATCCCTTCCTTTTTTCTGAAAAGTTTATTTCTCTCATCACCGCAAATTAGAATGAAAACGAGAGGAAAAGAAAAGAGGTCAGAGATTTTAGTTACATATTTTCTAGTTTGCCCTTAAATGTTTTGCTTGCCATTTTATTTTTAAAGGTATACAACTAAAATGAACAAAATAATACAATAATCCCAAAGTTTAATTATCCAAACAACACAAAAATGTTTTCTTCTTTTGTCTTTTAACAAGTCTTTTCATTTCTTTCCCTCCCCATTAAGAGGGGGTAGAATCACACTCTTTTCCAAAGACGGGAGAATCACATTCATTAAAAACACATTAGCCAACCTACCAATTTATTGTATGTCCCTTTTGATAATCCCAGTTATTGTTGCAAAAGATTGGAATAAATCCAATGTAGATTCCTTTGAGGTGATTTTGAGGGTAGGAAAAGATACCAGTTGGTGGCCCGGGAGTAGATTAAGTTAAGGGGAGGAATCCATATGTTCTTTATACAACTGGGTACGTTATTAGTGTATGGTCTTTGTCCACCTTATGACCAAAGCATTTGCTAGTTCTCTTAATTCTCTATATAGCAACTTATTGAAAAAATCTAGAATCACTGGGTTAAGGAATCCACAGGGGTACCTTATGCTTGTTTCGGGTAGGAAGCCAGGGGAAAGATTCCTTGAACTTAAGGAGAAGTTTAGTGGCAACTTTAAGTCTAACAGCCCACAGTACTATGGGAGAAAGCACAATATATATTTGTTGCCTAAAGGCCTTCAAAGCGTCAGTAGCTTGTAGTTTTGAACAATGAGGCAAGTTTATGCGGGCATGTGGTTTTACAAATGGTATCAGAATTGATATCAGATCCACTGTCATATAGGATATATGGATTGGATTCTCGTACTTGTTTTGTTTGTTTGAGATTGTTAGCACACGATTCATTTGCATAGCAAAGTTTGTAAGACCTTACATTTCATATTGGTAGTGCTATAGGGTAAAATGTGGTCTATATTTGTGGTTTAACCTCAAAATTGCCACCAACTAGCACTTTTGAGTAATCGATCAAGCGTATAGTGGATTTGTCATTTTACACTATGAAAAAAATTGTTCTATGAGGAAGGAGATGGATGATGGCAGTCACTGGCTGTAGTGTGGTTTTAGCTGACTTGTATTTGAAGAATAGTTGGAAGACTGCTATCCAGGCAAGTGTTTGCTCACACTAGTGTCTAGGCCAGGATGATGGCTTCAGCAAGGTGTTGGTTGAAAGATATAGCCATTGTTTGTGGTAATATTCGGTGGTGTTCATTTTTATGGCTTGGTGATATCCATATTGTTTAAGCAAAACCTTAGAAGAAAGAAGCACAATATGTTTGGTATGAACTGGTTTATGATACAAACGTAGTGTAATGCAACACAAAATAACGTAATACACCAAAAATGACATGGGCTATTACAAAATGTATTTATGTTTTGGTCAGCATGACATGGAATGTTTAGCACGAATTGATGTCATGACACAACATGAAAACTTGACTGCACATTCCAGCATAACTTCCAGGGCAAGAGAAAATGTGTTCGTGGTTTGATTGACACAACATGGCATGTTTGACATGAACGTGGACAGCAGAAAAGTGTGAATGTGCTTTTAACACGATACAGTAAAAATGATCCACAAGCCCGCACAAAATACTTCCATGTTTCATTCAGCATAATTTGATATGGAAAGGCAGCTTTTGACACAGTAGGAGAACTGCATTGGGATAACTTGGAATTTTAAGTTATAGCCTCAATTCAAATTCTGAATTCTGCATCCATGCTTAAAGATTAGAAGTTCTAAGAGTTGAGAACCATGATCACTTACAAAAATAATAAAATTTCAAAACTGACTTAACACTTTCAAGTTATCATAAAATTTTATGAATACATCTTTTCCAAAGTTTACTAGTATATTTTTCAGAGCTTACAAGATTTAAAATTAAATCTTGAAAACCACACACGCTTAAAATTTGTTTTCTTTAAATAAAATTTTAAATACCTGGACATAGTTGTTAATTAATATAACATTTTAAGACATATGTCCACGTATTTAAAATTTATTTTAAATGAGAAAACTTCTTTAATTTTTTTATCACTGAATATTATTTTTTGGGAATCTTGTTGTCCCTTGCTGGCACAACATCTTGGTCTTCCTTGGCAAGGCACAACCAACAGCCGGTGAATGGCAAGGCATGACACGAAAAAACTGACACTCTAAATTGATCTATTTGCAAAAAAAGGAACCAAGTTTGTTGATACGTAGTTTTGAAAGTTCAAAGGTAGTTCGTTGTCAGATGGAGTTGTTTTGTTTCTTTTATTTGAATTTCAAAACACCAAAGCGTCTTGGAACATACAAAGGCATGGACTTTGGCTGGGTTGTCCAAGATTGGTCTAGCAGCCCAAATCTTTTGCCCCTAATTCCAATCTGTCTTAGGAAGTGATTGGAGTGTGGGTTTCATTGAAGAAGTGTATGTCCTCTGATACAGTTTAGTTTCCTCCCAACAACCTAGAGGTGCTGCAATCTTTAAAGAGCCCATTGCTTGGCTCTGGTTTATTTCTTCATCATCTTTGTCTAGTTGTGACAAGTGACTTCTATTACCTTCATTTTGGTGGGGGGAGCAATGAGAAAGGTAACACTTGTCTCAGGGGTGAATTAGTAGAAGCTTTGTGGTAGATGACAAGTAGGGCAACTCATGCAAATGGGACGATTATGACGTGTTAATATGTGGAGCATTCCTGTCCATCAGGCAGGCTTGTGAGAACTGGGTTGAGATTCAGAGATAGTATTTGGGCAACAGGAGGCAATTATGGGTTTTAGTATATTGCCAGAGTTAGTGGATTCTTTCAAGGTTGGCTTTCTAATTTTGAGTAGTATCATTTATTTACAGCCATCAAATTTTGCTGATTAGGCCCCAAAAATGGGAAGACTAAAGGTCCATATTAAGAAATTCAGGGAAGGAATGAGCTTAAATGTTTGGGTTGATCTAGCAACTATGAAAGAGGAAAAGGAGTAAATGGCTTGGCAGTGATTTTGCCAATCCATTGCGAAGCTGTGGAAGCTTTTCTCTCGAAAATGAGGTTGTTAATGACCATAGTGACAGATTGGTGATTAAGACAGTTTGTTAAAACAAGTGGCCCTTAGATGTGGTCTGGTTAGAGGAGATGAAGGTGGATGTCATGATGGAGATGTTAATTTCTTGTCATTTAACAACCCATCTAGTAGAACTCCCACTCTCCAGTTCTTCCCACCTAAGCATATTTTTGGCATAAACCTTCTCCATGAATTGGCTTTTCTTTTTTGGCTCAGGAAGTTGCATGAGTGAGAATTTGACTAGGGATAATTTGAGGAGAAGAGGAAAAATATTGGTTAATGGTTGCTCTCCTATCTATGCTTAATAGTGGAGGAGACTACTAATCATTTGTTGCTTTGCCATCCCGTGGCTTTGTAGCTGTGTTGTACTTATTTGGGTTCTATAAACATGAAGTGGGTTGCAGGGAGCTCTATAGCTTTGGAGTGGTGGACCTAGGAGGGTTTTTCTCAACTGACAGTTCTTCAAGAGGCTGTTAGGCTTCAAGAGTGGTGGACCCAGAATTTCATTTTTTGCTTGGGAGGCTGCCAAAGGAAGGATTCTTACTCTTGACAATTTGATGAAAAAAGGCATTACCGCAGTGAACAGATGCTTCCTCTGCAAAAATGGACTTGAAACTTGTAACCATCTTCTCCTTGGCTGTCCTACATCTCAAAAATTATGGTCCATGTTTCTCGGTCTTCTTGGTTTATCTTGGGTTATGGCAGGCACTACTATTGCTGAATTGTTAGCTTGGGAAGGTGTCAGTTGCGGGAAAAAACCTATCGGCATCATCCCTCTCGCTATTTTTTAGGTTATTTGGAAGGAGCGTAATTACTGCGCTTTTGAGGGGAAAGAAGTAGATTTCAACACTATTACGGATAACTGTTTTCATTATTTTGCCTTTACTATCCTTGATCACAACCTCGATAGTATGAATGATTTTTGTGACATTGTAGATACGCTAATTGACTTATAAATACTTTTGTACTTGGGCGGTGTCCCCTTGGCACCTCATTAATACATATCCTCTTACTTTTATTTGAAAAAAAAGAAGCTGTTAGGCTTTATCCCCTTGACCAACTTTCAGGTAATTTGGAAGGAGAAAATTAGTGGGAGTGTGTACTCCCTTCAGCAAGGTTGGAGATCTTTAGTTCCGGACCTTTTTTATTTGTTTATTTTATTTTGTTCAAGGTTTGCCTTTTTTTGTGAGAAGGATCTTGGGTCCGGTTAATATTATTTACAATTTTTGTTCCAAAAATATTTGTTGTGTGATGACTTTGCTATGTGTGGCTTGATGACAAGTCATTGTGGATCATGCTACAGGTGATCAAGTGAGCAAAAAAGGTGGCATGACTGGAGGATTTTATGATCATAGGCGCTCAAAATTGAGGTTTATGAATGCAATAATGCAAAATACAAAATTGAATGACACAAATGAGGAAGAATTGGCCAGAGTTAGATCCACACTACAAAATATCCTTTTTCTTCTTGTTTGTATATGCATATGTATTTTGTAGGTATGCATGTGTATATCAATATCTGTATATATGTGTAGTTATGTGTATATTGGGATATCTTGTTGTTTTCTTGTGTTTATTATGAAACCTTGTCGGTTGTTGTTTTCTTGTGTAGTTACTTATAAATATGCATATGCATATCAATGTCCGTATGTATGTGTATTTCTTTGGCCCTTCGGCATTTTTGGTGCCTGTTGCTCTAGTTGTTTACTATATTTTGTTTTCTTTTTTAATTTAATAGATTTTAATTCTTTCTAAAAAGTTTGCATAGTTTGGTTTTGGGAATTTAAGGCTCTATTCGGTAATGAAAACATTTTCAGCATTTAAGGCTCTATTTGGTAATGAAAATATTTTCAAAATTTTATTTTCAAAATTTATATCTATTTCATTCACAAAACCATATAATTTAGTTAACAATGAAAGAAAACAATAGTAAAAATGATGATGAGATTAGAATTTAGTGGTTTCTAGAATATGATTTTGTTTGTGTTTTGATTATTCCACATATGAGCAACTCTTACACAGTTCCATGAGTAACTAAATGCATAAACATGTATGAATTTGTGAAATGAATACTAAAAAGTGTTTTCGTCTATTAAATGGAGCCTAAGTTTCATGTATGTGGTCTCTGAAGTTGCATTTCTCGTTTTTCTTCCCTAATTTGGTTTTCCACTCCAAAGGAAATCCTTTCTTGTAGCTTGACAACTCAGTTGTTCTTTGTCTTGAAAAAAGACAATTCAGTTGTTCTGTTGCCTTAATTGGATTTCCTAACTCTATCATTTCCTAATTTCATGTTCACGGGATCTAACAGAAGGTTCTGGGCTGCTTTCTCATGGTTGTCGCCAGCCTCCTTAGAGGAATATACATATGTATGAAGTTGGGAGAATTAACCTGGCATAGCCTAGCTTGCTAGTTCTTTAAGTGCCAAATGAATGTTTCCTTTATGCCCAATTTCAGAATACTTGGTTCTTATTTGTTGGTTAGAAGTTCAGGCCTTAAACAACAGGTTGAGGAGGGATGGAAATGGAATTTCTGCAGTCTATAACTGTAATTTTTCCAAATGGGGTTTTGTTGGTGTTTTATTTTTCAGATGCAAGTTCTTTACGGTTACTGCTGACTAACTGTTTTCTTGTTGCAAGTCAAGTGGAATTTTACCTTTTCTTCGTGTCCCTTGGACATCTTGTTCCTAGACTGTTGGTTAAGCCATAATTTTGGCTAGTGAGGGTCTTTGCTTAGAAAATCAGACAATCAATCATCTTTGTTGCTTTTGTTAATGTTTATGATCTTCCTGATCTTTAATTATGTTGGTTTTACCTTAATTTATCTCACGGTTAGACCAGAAAATTACAGAACTAGTTGCTGAGCAGCAGAAACTTGAGGCCAAACGAGCTCATGACAAATCACAGATGGAGCAACATAAGCAGGATATTGCTAATGCTGAAAAGCAGAAGCAATTGCTTTCTAAAGCTCTTGCTAATAAGGTAAGTTTTGAACTACTTATGGTTTGCTAAAGGCGCATCCATTGTTGGCAGTTGCCCCCCCACCTCCCTCTCTCTCTCTCTCTCTCTCTCTCTCTCTAGCTGATCAGTCCCCCCTCCTCTCCCTCCTCTTCCTGTCACTTTCTTGCAGGAAAAATCACTTGCAGATGTCCAATCTCAAATTGATCAGCTGAGAGCTAGTATGGGCATGAAGCAAGCTGAAATGGGCACAGAGCTAATTGATCATTTAACTCCAGAGGAAAAAGATCTTCTATCGCGATTGAACCCTGAAATCAAAGATTTCAAAGAACAGCTCATTGCCTGCAGGGCAGATCGTATTGAGGTTAGTGATGTAAACTGTTCTCCCTGAAAAATTGCAGCTTGCATGATATTTCTCCCTCATGTAGTTTTTATTGTCAAATAGACTGAAACAAGGAAAGCTGAGCTTGAGACTAATTTAAGTACCAACCTTAAGAGGCGGAAGCAGGAGTTAGAGGCAATAATATCCTCTGTGGAGGCTGACAGTTTTGTTGGTGAAGTTGAATTAAAGAGGCAGGAGCTGGAGGATGCCAAATCATTAGTTGATTATGCAACACAACAGCTCAAAAGTGAGCCTTGAATTGCTATTTTTTTCACTGATTAAGTTTTTGATTTATAGTAACATATTGGGTGATGTATACTTGTCAGGAATTACTGGAGGTATAAATGAGCGGAAAAAGCAACTAAAAAAAATCAAAGATGACAAAATAAAGCTAAAGGTAGTTTAGCTGATATTGTGTTACTGTCTGCTTTCTTTTCTCTACAGTTCCTTTCTTAGGCTGCTTCTAAGCTGATAATTGTTTTTGTAGAATTTGGAAGACGATTATGAGAAGACACTTCAGGATGAAGCAAAAGAACTCGAACAGCTGTTTAGCAAGAGAAATTCTCTGCTTTCTAAACAGGAAGAGTACTCAAAGAAAATAAGGGAACTTGGTCCATTGTCATCTGATGCTTTCGAAACGTAATCAGTCCTTTCATAAAAAAATTTTCTTGATAAATAATGTCAATACATGTCAAGACTTGTTTGGTACTTGAGTTGTAACATTCTCTCTTGAAAAGTTTAGTCACTCCCTTTCTCCAATTTATATGACTATTTATAATATTGCTGATATTCCTTGAAAGTTTGATATTGCTAATTTTCTCCTTCAACTCATGCAGTTCAATTTTTTTTTTCGCGTGCTGATAAAATCTATTTGGAGAAGAAAGTTACACATCTTTAAGGCATGTTTGGCCTATTAAATTCTCTTTTATTTTTTAAAATGCTAGGTACAAGCGAAAAAATGTTAAGGAATTGCAGAAGATGCTCCACAGGTGCAATGAACAACTACAACAGTTCAGTCATGTAAACAAGAAAGCTCTTGACCAATATGTAAATTTTACTGAGCAACGAGAAGAACTCCAGAAGAGACAGGCAGAACTTGATGCTGGTGATGAGGTATTACATTTGAAAAAATTAAAACGATGAAGCTTGATAGTTTGATTAGAATAAGATATTCTTTATTGGTTCCAAAGGCTAAACTGATCTAAAACAATTCCAAAGAGATTCTTTTGTTATGTAAGAAAGGGTCATTTTTTTTAATTTTGACATATTACTTCTGTTGACTTTTAGTTTCATAGGGTGTTGTGGTAATTAAAGTTTTGCTGAAATGGCTATGTTCTAGTTGATTTGGCTATATTTCAGGCCTATTTTGTCTACTGGGTGTTAAAAAAGCACCCTAACAAGAGAGGAGAAGGGGTCTTAAAAGCATCCCTTTCTCTGGCAAGGTTCCTACTATTACATATTTAGGACTCCTAGTGCTATTAGGATTAACTGTGGTCTTGCTCGTATACATGACATTGTGACCCATTACAGCTTTTGGAATCCTGTTCTCTGCCCTATTATTCAAAACCCTTTGCTCTGCTACTCCAACTGAATGTAGTTTCTACATAGCCTGTACTCAACATAAAGCCATCAATCTGCTGACTTCTCTATATTTATTTATTTTTCAACTTAATGTCTACAATTAAGTGTATGAATTTGCTCAGTTGTAAATTTGATTTCTGTTGCAGAAAATTAGGGAATTAATAGCAGTTTTAGATCAGCGGAAGGATGAATCAATTGAGCGTACCTTCAAAGGTGTTGCCCGGCACTTTCGAGAAGTATTCTCTGAATTAGTGCAAGGTGGCCATGGCCATCTGGTTATGATGAAGAAAAAGGTTACACTATCTTCCAATTATTCCCTCTTCAACTGTTTTTCATTTATCTGGCATTACTTTGACGTATGTAGATTGAGATTCTGTTGATTGCTTCATATTGTACAGAAGAAAAGAGAACTGTTTCAGTTGGTTTCATATATGCTTTATAAACCTTCTTAACTTCTGGCAGCAAAAATGTTTCTTTATTTAAATATTTTCATTTTAGGACTTTATGTTTGCATGGTGTTGAAGATCATTATATTGGAATCTAATTTATTTTCTTATTTATACAAGGAGTTGTGGCTAAGTGGGTTAGATTTCCTATTGTAGTTCTTTCACCTGCTGCATTGTTATGTTCTATAGGATCTCTCTGCCAGACTTGTTTTTTTTTGGGTTTTCATAGGAGACTTATCCCTTCAAATTGGTGGATTAAGAATATGCATAAAAATGAAAATGAGATATAGATTTTAATGGAAATTATTCTACTTTTTAGTCAATTCTATCATTTTATGTGCAATTTATGGTAGATGTTTTTGTCAGCTCTTCCTTGACAATTAGGAATATGAATCAATTATTTTGAATGAAGATTACAGTAAAGTTGGTTCAATTGTACATAAAGAATATAAATTATAATTAGAACGTATCAAATATTAATATAAGAATAGAATGGGCCATATAAAATTTTATAAATGACAAACATATAAATTTTACAAATGAGCCATATAAAATAAGCCATCTATCAGCATATCAAACATATTGGCAGTGTTAATATCTAAACATAGGAAGACAAAAACTGGCAGGTGGTTGTGGATAGTCTTAAAAAGGATATTTTAGATTTTTTCTTTTAATAAATAAAAATAAAGGAAATTAGGATTTGATAAAAATTTCGTTTGATAATTCTAAAGAATTTTATTAGGTTAAAGTAGGGTTCACTAAATCCCACTAATTTGTCTTAGTCTCCAATTACCCAAATCTGAAATTGAGGGCTGTGAGAGTTTCATAATTTATTTAACATTATCTTTTCATAGATGCCTCATTATCTATTCTTGTCATAATGTGTTGCATACTTTTTTGATAATGGAAGAACATTTTTGTTGTGGTAGTAACTCCTAAAAGATATTTGATTACAACCTCTGATTTACTCTGTTTTACTAAGTAGCCCTTATTTTACTTTGTTACACTACCAAATAGTGTTAGAAACTGATAAACTGAAAGAAACCTGCTTCGCCAGTTGAGTTTCTGAATGTTTTACCCTTGCATGGCTTTGTTTCGTTTACCATAAGGAAAATGGATGTGACATAGTTTCTGTCAATTCTTGTCCTTATATGGTTTGATTTGTTTAACTTGCAAATACTTTTCAGTTTATTGCCTAGAATATGGAGAATGTACCATCCTTGAGAAGATACGTTGCAGCATCATTCTAATGACTTGGGGTCTATTTTGGTTGATCTGTTGTTATCTTATTGATTCCATGGTTTTTAATTTCTTTAGGATGGTGATCACGGTGATGATGACCAAGATGATGATGGACCTCGTGAAGCAGATTTAGAAGGAAGGGTTGAGAAGTACATTGGTGTAAAAGTGAAGGTATGTAGTTTTATCACTTCAAGTGCACAATTAAATTAAAGGCATATTTTCAAAATAATCTCTGAAGTTTGACACTTTTTACAATTTGGTCTCTAATGTTTTTTTCATATATAATTTGATCCATGATTTTTTCTATTTGTTTCAAGTATTCAATTTCCTTCATTTTCCAACAGAAAAAGCTAAAATAGTTAGAAATGTTTGAATACTTAAAAAAAAACAGTTCAAAAGAATGAGTTTGACTAATTAATTAAATTGATAAATTCATACAGCTTACTGTTATTAATTTATTAATTAGTCAAAATAATTCTTTTGAGTTATTTTTTAAAGTATGCAAACATGATATAACTATTTTAGATTTTTTTCATTAATAAATGGAAGGACACTAAATGTTTGAAACAAATGGAAAACCTTAGCTACCACGTTGTAACGGAGAAAAAACATAGGGAATAATTTTTAATAAATGTCAAACTTAGAGGACTATTTTGGTATTTCTCCTTGAATCAGATGACATCCTTGATTTCTGTTTATAATTTTTTAATATTTCCAATTTTAATATGAAATGTAATATTTCTATGTAGGTGTCTTTCACCGGGCAAGGAGAGACACAATCAATGAAGCAGTTGTCTGGGGGTCAGAAAACTGTGGTAGCCCTGACCCTAATTTTTGCCATACAGAGATGTGATCCTGCACCATTTTACCTTTTTGATGAGATTGATGCGGCGCTGGATCCCCAGTACAGAACTGCCGTTGGGAGTATCCTGCTTAATACAGATTGCTTGCTGTTCTTCTCAAGTTTAACAGTTCACATTACAATTATGTCCTTATGCATATATAGGCACATGTATACCTCTTTGAATATCCATCCTTCGCCAATCTTATCCTGGATACATGTTTGCCCCAAGCTTTCTTTTCTTTTTTTTTTTTTTTCTTTTTATTTGGCTCCATTTGAATCTCTTGTTACTGCTCTTTAGGGTTACAAAGTAAACCTGCTATTCCTTCCACCAGTCTCCTTCTAGCAGAGCCATATTTAGGTTTGCACCTTTGAGTGGATTAAGCCACAATTGGTACTAGCAGCTTTGACTTTCCAGTGAAATCTTCTGTGATTTTAAGGATTTTGGAGCTCCTGTTCTCAGTATTCTGATGTAGACTAAATTTCAAACAATGTTAAAAAGCATTTGCCAAATTGAAATGGAAAGAATTCATGCTATTTAAATAAAGCTGATAGGTCAAGGATACTAAACTGAACTTGATGGGTTCATAGTCTCATTTGTTCCTTAGTTAATCTCTCTGTATTTTAACTAATGACTAATAGGGAACAAGAGATAAGGACATAGTTATGATTTAAGAATGTTATTATAAATTTTTTGGCATTCTGAAGCAAAAAGGTTATGGTTTTAACTGCTGGATTTGAGCAATTAGCTAGTGCTTGCAAACACCAGAAAAAATCTGGATTGAAACGCAAATAAGTGTGTTATATGCTTTTAGTTAGCAGTAGGCAGCTGGAAATCTAATGGAATTATCCCCTTATCTTGATTCCATTTTGTTCTGTGCTAAGTGGACCATTCTTTTGGTGCTTGTTATTCTTTTCTTTTCTTTTCTTTTAGCTATCATTCTGTTTTTACAAGGATCCTGCAAATAGATCCTTAATTATGTTTTCTAGATATGATTCGTCGTCTGGCAGATTTGGCAAACACACAATTCATTACAACAACCTTTCGGCCTGAGCTCGTCAAAGTTGCTGACAAGATATATGGGGTGACACTTAAACATAGGGTGAGCCGTGTCAATGTTGTCACCAAGGACGTTGCACTAGATTTTATTGAGCATGATCAATCTCATAATACAGATTAAGGTCAGAAGTTTACCGCATTGTTTTCTTTATTTATTTTTTGAAAAGAAGTGTTAGATGGGGTCTATCTCTAATTCTATGCTGAAAGAAGCATCTCGATGCCAAATGAATGAATCCAACGACCATACCTTTCATTTGGTTCAATTTTCATTTTGTTCGTACTCAATTCTTGCTTCTAATTCATATGTTAGTCCTTTTTAATGTTTAGAAATATTTTTGAGGGAATTTTGATTTATGGAGTTAGAATGGCTTTTATGCCTGATCTCATTCCTTAACCGTTTTCTGAATTACTTGGAACTAGGAATTTACGCCTGCTCGGAAGTAGGAGTTCATAAAAATTGAATTCCCACACTCAAAAGAATTCAAGTTTGAGATTAAATATACAATCTATATTCTAAATTATCGTGTCAAGATTAGTGTAAAAATTAGAAGCAAGAATTAGGTGTGAATGACATGAAAACAGAACCAAACACAATTTTAGCTTACGATTTATATGATTGGATTACTCCCTTTGTTTTTCAGCTTCGCAACATTGTATAGATTGGGCTGGTTGTGGGAGCAGAGTTCCATGGAGGAGGAAGTTTGGATGCTGTAAAAAAATCCTTTTCTAGTTATGTAAAGCCACCAAAGCCTCCGAATTTGAAGTTTCTTCAAACGGAAGGTTGAATTGTAATTCCATAGGTTGTTCTTGTGAAACATTGTTTATCTCATTAGTTGTATAGGTTCTGATTTAATCTTCTTTTCTTGTATTATGTCCTGGGCATGTTCCCAGCTTTGCATAAAATGACTGCAGTAGTTGGTAACTGGGAAGGCAGTAGGAATTTTGGTATTTAATGTAAAGCAATTATATTTTAAACAAATCAATTTAAATTTCTCTTTTGGTTAACTCTTTTTTACATTTTACGAGAAACAAGTCAACCGGAATAGGCTGCGACTCATTTGTAATTCACGTACACGATGTTTTATATTATGTATTGTCTCGATTTTGTTTTAAACACGATTTGCACGTTTTGTCACCTTATCGTGAGCCTGGTTATTTATTGTCGATTTTGAGGTTCCGGATGGCAGGATACAATGATTACCAACAAGAAAATCACATTTGTTTTGATTGCAGCCATCGTAGTTTTTCGGATTGTAAATCGAAATCAAATTGAAAACCGGAAAGCCGAAAATGTCTGGGTTTTCTCTAACGACAGTTTCGGGTTGGATTTCGAATCTTTTTACTTGGCCTGTAGATTTCTAGATTGTATTGAATACGAACAAAGTAGATATGATTGAATATCAAAGGCATTGTCGTTTAGGGTTCGGTTCAAATCCGGTATGTCTTGTATAATGGTGTCTGCACATGCAAGCACACAGGCAATAATTCAGTAGGAGAGGTCCCGGTCTGTATGACCTTTCCCCAAACCCCATCCGTCTTTTCCCTCGTGATAAAAATAACTTGAATTTTTTCTAAACCACAACCTCAGTGGCCAACATCCTCAATAATTAGCCAAACCATACCCACTGCTGTCTTTACCTCTACTCGACGTTTCAACAGAAAATAAACATATATATATATATATACATTTTATTCTTTATTTAGAAAAAAATAATATCCGTTATTAAAAAAATAATAGTAAAAAAGGAGCTTCCGTATAAAAATTTTCATTAATACATAAACCGACTGTATACCACGATATTCATTTTAGCGAAGAGCACCCTCTCGAGTAAAAGCTTCGAACAGCGGCCGGGCGACCAAAATGAGGTTGTCCATAACTTATAGCAATTGCTTTTGCAAAATTATACGAGACCAAGTCTTTAAATTTTAGTATACTCTTCGTCAAATTAAATTTGGTATTTGATATTAACTAAAATATCTTTTCTCTCTCCTCCCTTCCACCTCCGCCACCCTCTCATATACAAATTGGTACAGAGATTAGTGTATGCATATACATATATATATACGAATGTATGTATATTGCCGTATGATGTATATCAGAAGAATGTTGATGTCGAAGAGTGGTTCCCGCCGTCGTCTCGAACTACTACGAGGAGAAGATCATTTGGTGAAAAACCAGAAGCGGCAGACACGTTTTCAACTGACTTCATTAATTTACTCTATCAATAATATCTTTTTAACTAATTTATTAAATTCTAGCAAATTATGCCACTCATTCCGTATATACGTACATATATATATTACCAACATATACTTAATTTAGCAAGTATAACGACGTATCCCATCCAAAGCAATACGATTCAGACACGAATACGTTATAATAAAAATATTTTTCAAATTAGTAGATACGTGAATCTAAACATTCAATTTCGTACTGAGTCAACGAGATAAAATAAACGGAAGCGTACCTGAATCCATCGCGGAATATTCAGTTGCGTCCTACGGTAGGTACTTCCGAATCAATACGATACTTCAAAAGTTAGTTTTTACTAGTGACGGAAAAAAATCAATAAATATGTGAATCTAAACACTCAACTTCGTACTGAGTCAACGAGATCAAATAGATGAAAACGTACCTGAATCCATCGCGAAATATTCAGTTGCATCCTACTATAGGTACTTTCGAATCAATACGATGCTTCAAAAGTTAGTTTTTACTAGTGACGGAAAAAAATCAATAGATACGTGAATCTAAACACTCAATTTCGTACTTAGTCAACGAGATAAAATAGATGAAAACGTACCTGAATTCATCGCGAAATATTCGGTTGCGTCCTACTGTAGGTACTTCCGAATCAATACGATGCTTCAAAAGTTAGTTTTTACTGGTGACGAAAAAAAATTAATAGCTTAATACGCATACTAAGTACCACATTAAGGTTATACATTGGAAAGAATCCGGCGTAATATTCTTCGTCAATCTAATCAAATATGAAAAAAAAATCAAACTGCATAGATCACTTTGGGCATTAAATCATAACAGCAGCAGAAGCAGGATGTATACATATATACATATCTAAATCAGCGACGTTTTCAAGTGTCTCTAAATTCCGTGTGTGGGTAATTATGCAAACAAGAGAGAAATGCTTTAGTGACGGGGCGTAGAGAGCCAAATTCTTCCCACATGAGGAAAACTCACCGACGACGTCTGAAAAGGATGTCGGAAATATTTTTTAAATCAATAGATATGTGAATCTAAACACTCAATTTCGTACTGAGTCAACGAGATAAAATAGACGGAAGTGTACTTGAATTCATCGCGGAATATTCGATTGCGTCCTATGGTAGGTACTTCCGAATCAATACGATACTTCAAAAGTTAATTTTTACTAGTGACGGAAAAAAATCAATAGATACGTGAATCTAAACACTCAATTTCATACTGAGTCAACGAGATAAAATAAATGAAAGCGTACCTGAATCCATCGCGAAATATTCGGTTGCGTCCTACTGTAGGTACTTCTAAATCAATACAATACTTCAAAAGTTAGTTTTTACTAGTGACGGAAAAAAATCAATAGATACGTGAATCAAAACACTCAATTTCGTACTGAGTTAACGAGATAAAATAGACGGAAGCGTACCTGAATCTATCGCGGAATATTCGGTTGCGTCCTACGATAGGTACTTCCAAATCAATACGATACTTCAAAAGTTAGTTTTTACTAGTGACGGAAAAAAATCAATAGATACGTAAATCTAAACACTCAATTTCGTATTGAGTTAAGGAGATAAAATAGATGAAAGTGTACCTGAATCCATTACAGAATATTCGGTTGCGTCCTACTGTAGTAGGTACTACGAATCAATATGATACTTCAAAAATTAGTTTTTTACTAGTGACGGAAAAAAATTAATAGATACGTGAATCTAAACACTCAATTTCATACTGAGTCAACGAGATAAAATAGATGAAAACGTACCTGAATTCATCGCAAAATATTCAGTTGCGTCCTACTATAGGTACTTCTGAATCAATACGATGCTTCAAAAGTTAGTTTTTACTAGTGACGGAAAAAAATTAATAGCTTAATACGCATACTAAGTACCACATTAAGGTTATACATTGGAAAGAATCTGGCGTAATATTCTTCGTCAATCTAATCAAATATGAAAAGAAAATCTAATTGCATAGATCACTTTGGGCATTAAATCATAATAGCAGCAGAAGCAAGATGTATACGTACAAACATATCTAAATCAGCGACGTTTTCAAGTGTCTCAAAATTCCGTGTGTGGGTAATTATGCAAACAAGAGAGAAATGCTTTAGCGACGGGGCGTAGAGAGCCAAATTCTTCCCACATGAGGAAAACTCACCGACAACTTCTGAAAAGGATGTCGGAAATATACTCACACCCAATTGGCAGCGGTGGATTCGTATAAAATTACCGCCTATATTTTATCGACACTTTGAACAATGCGTCACTAAACACCTTCGGCAGCTTCTGTGCTTACCCATTGCTTTTCATTAAAGCATTTGAAAGCATCCTCAAATCCCTTATTCCAGCTTGTAGTGTGACAATACCTTTCAAACAAGTTGTCTTTGGCTAACTTCTATCTTTGTGCATATCCTTCATTTTTGTCACTTTTATCTTTTGTTGTAGAGTAATTTAAAACTGTTGGCTTCTTATGATATACATACATATATATATATATATGTACACACACACACACACACATATATATATATATGAGTAATGGGAAAATAAGATCTGAACTTGAGTAGTCTATTCTTGAAATTTAGAAGAGTGTTGTACCATTTCAGTTATAGTTTCAAATTCTAAGTGTCCTCACCTAATCTAAAAGTATTTAATAAAGCCATACATACATATTCATACACACATATATATATATATATATAATATTTTGTGAGTAAATCAATATATCTTATAGTTTTTAAAGTAAATTCTTAAATTTGTCTCAAATTTTTTTTACAAATTGGTCTTTAATAATTTTTCCGTTATAATTTGATCTTTAATATAAAAATTTATTTATTTCGAATACAATTTTCTTCCAATGCTTAATGGAAAAAAAAAAATTTATTATAATTTCATATTTGATAAATCAATAATTATTATTTTCAATTATTTTTTAAAATATTCAAATTCAGTTCAAAAATTTTAATTTTTTTATTAAAAATTAAAAAAAATAAACAAAAATCGGAGAAAGTAAAGACGAAAATTGTTATAAAAAATATTACGAATCAAATTATAACAAATTTGGAAATTAATATTGTAATTTCCTCAATTGTTTATTAATTTCCTCAACTTATAACAAATTTACTAATAAAAGTAATATATACACATATATATATATATATATTAAAGATATACAAGTTGTAGTGCTTGCTTAGTTGTAGAAAATCTTTTACTAACATGTTCTGAATAGTACTTAGTTGTAAAAGGGTTAAGGAGCTGTACTTAGTTTGTAAACAAGATTTATAATCTTAACTTCTCATTTTTTTAAGTATGTATAGTTGCAAAACGTGTATATATATATGTGTGTGTGTGTGTGTGTGTATATATATAAATAACTCATTTCAAATGAAGTACACAGGGTGTGCTTGAATATAAAAAGGATATTTGATTTGAAGTTCAAGAATTTTAATTTTAATAAAAATATAGAATTTAATCACTTTATAAATATATTATTATAAATTTACATTAAATAATAATAAATTTAAAAGAAAGAAAAAAAGAGAACCAGAGAACTCTATATATACCTGAACAACTGTTCAGTACATGCAGTCCATATATATATATATATATATATACATACACCAAGGCAGATCTGTGTGTCTGGAGAGAGCCGGGGGAAGAAAAGAAAGAAGAAGATGGAGTCAGAATACTCCAGTGGCGAAAGAGTTTACAGAAGAAGATTATGGTGGATGATGATGGTGGTGATGGTGATGGTAATGATGAGTGAAGGAGCGGTGGGTGCAAAGACCAGACACTTCCGATGGGAAGTGGAGTACACGCTCCGATCTCCCGATTGTATGGAAGGCGTCGTCATGGCGATCAACGGGCAGTTTCCCGGTCCGACGATCAGAGCAAAAGCCGGCGACACCATTGTTGTTCGTCTCACTAATAAGTTAACTACTGAAGGCCTTGTCATTCACTGGCATGGAATCAGACAGGTCTTCTTCTTCTTCTTCTTCTTCCAATTCTTATATATACATATATACATACATACATATGTATATATATGTACATACAAACACACGTATATGTATACGTATGTACATAATCTATGTACGTATAGCATTCACTGACACGGAAGCAGAAAGGTCTTTCTTCCTCTTCCTCTTCCTCTTCTTCTTCCAATTCTTACATATATATATATATATACACAAACACACGTAATATGTATTTACTGTCTATGTATATATGTATGTATGTACAGCATTCACTGGCATGGAATCAGACATCTTCTTCTTCTTCCTCTTCTTCTTCTTCTTCTTCTTATTTTTCTTCTTCTTCCTCTTCTTCTTCTTCCTCTTCTTCTTCTTCCAATTCTTATACATGCATACATACATATGTATATATATGTACATACAAACACACGTATATGTATGTATATACGTATGTACATAATCTATCTATGTATAGCATTCACTGGCACGGAATCAGAAGTCTTTCTTCCTCTTCCTCTTCCTCTTCCTCTTCCTCTTCTTCTTCCACTTCTTACATATACATATTCATACATATATATATATATACACACACACACACAAACACACGTAATATGTATTTACTGTCTATGTATATATGTATGTATATGTATAGGTATATGTATATATCCCACGTGGATAATAAAACGTGCAATGATTTTCTGCAGATTGGAACGCCATGGGCAGACGGTACTGCAGGAGTCTCTCAGTGTCCTATCAATCCCGGAGAGACTTTCCTTTACCGCTTCCTCCTTGATAAGGTTTATTTTTTTTTTTCTTCTTTTTTTAATACATAATTCTTATATATATATATATATATTTTTTTAATTTATAAAATATTTTTTATTAAAAATATATATATTTATATATAAGAAAATATATAATATATACGTATATAATTTTAAAATTATATAACACACACACACACACTCATTATTGTATAAATTTTTTATTACACATACGGGGAAAATGTATAATTCTATTGAACTCACAAGTTCCCCAGTAGGGAGGATTTACTAAACATACGGAGTGTGTGATACGGTGCAGGCGGGAACATATTTTTATCATGGACACTACGGAATGCAAAGATCAGCAGGGTTGTACGGATCTCTGATTGTCGACGTGGCAGAAGGAGAGAAAGAACCGTTTGATTACGATGGCGAGTTCAATTTATTACTGAGTGACTGGTGGCACCGGAGCATTGCCCGCCAAGAAGTTGGTCTCTCCTCTGTACCGTTTCGTTGGATCGGTGAACCCCAGGTAACGTTATCAGTTCTTTAATTTATTAATTACTTTCGTTAAATTAATAAATATTTTTTTAATGTAAATATTTATTTTTTATTTTTTATTAAATTACACACGCATTACATTATATAATTTTTATATTTTAAATATATTTTTATCAACTTTCAAATCAAAATTGGGCAAAAGAATAGAAATAATTTGTATATAATGCATGCCTCTATGCAAAGACAAATATAATAAATCATATATACATATATATATATATATATAATGAAAAGATTTGGTGATCATATTTTGTGTTAAATGTGGTTCCCAAGTATTTATAAAAATCCAAAATAGCATATTACTATTAATTATACATAGTCTCCCACAACATGTAATAATATTATAATAATAGTAAAAGTAGGCATTGTGATATATATATATATATACATATCACATGATACCCATTATTTATAACTATACATACATATATATATATATATGTATTATAATGGCCCTCCTAGTGGCTAGTTGTATGGCACCACTATATATAATCATAGCAAAATGTATTAATTTAGTGTATTCCCTAATTTCAACATTTCTTATAAATTAAGTTATCAACAACCCTACTTTTTCACTTTCAACAAGTTGAAAATTAAATATTCAACTTTTACTTAGTATAAAAATTATATATACTATATTATATTTTTTTAAAAAAAAGAATTTATAAATTATTAATTAATTGTATTTAATTAATGTATATATGTTAGTTAATTAACAAAATAAAACGGTTATTAATTTAATTAATTAATTAATTAAATTTTAAATTACCAAATAAATGCACAGAGTCTGTTGATTAATGGAAGGGGACAGTTCAACTGTTCCGTGGCGGCGCATGTTAGCAACACGTCGACTCCTCAGTGCAAATTCAGAGGGAACGAACAGTGCGCACCTCAAATTCTTCATGTTCTGCCGAACAAGACCTACAGACTTAGGATTGCCAGCACCACCGCATTATCTTCTCTCAACCTAGCTATTCAGGTAAACACACACACGCACACACACATATATATACGTATGTATGTATGTATGTATGTATGTATACAAACACATCACATACAAAAAACACATACCTAACGTGTTTACCCACAAAAGAAACACACACACATTAACATGTAGATACAATGAATATTATTATATAATGTTATATGTATATATTATAATTAAAATTCGTCTTCTAGGTCAACACACTTAATCTTTTGACTATTAAAAAAATGGGTAAAATGTAAAAGAAGAAAAAGACATCATGTGCTCCACGAACCAACAGAAAAAGATGATATAGAATATGATTATATGTTTATATATATATATATATATAGAGAGAGAGAGAGAGAGAGAGAGAAAGGAATAGAAGCATATGATTATATAAAAGATGATATAGAATATGATGATATATATAGAGAGGAATGGAAGAAGCACATGATTATATAAAAGATGATTAAATATATATATATATATATACATATAAGAAGTGAGGTTGATAATAATGGTAATAATTGAAGAACACAATCAAAACGCGTGAATGATTTTTCAATGGCGGGGTCGACATGTTGTATTTTTTTAATAATTTTTACGTGAATTTGGATATCAAATAATATCAAAGTATCACCTGCCTCAACTAACAGTTATATGAAAGTATATAAAAGTATGTATCTCCATATCTATATATAAGTATGTAAGTATATAAGCGTAGGTACTTGTTGTAAATTTCTTTTGATCAGACAATTGAATGAATTTTAATTAAATTTACAGGATCACAAAATGATTGTAGTGGAAGCAGATGGAAACTACGTGGAACCATTCGAAGTAGAAGATATTGACATTTATTCCGGCGAAAGTTACTCGGTGTTACTAAAAACAAACCAGAAACCGTCCCAAAATTATTGGATTGCCATTGGAGTTCGAGGAAGAAAACCCAACACTCCACAAGCCCTAACCATTTTAAACTACAATACCACTTCGACATCTAAACTCCCTCCTTCCCCTCCTCCGGTCACTCCCATATGGAACGATTTCGCCCGAAGCAAATCTTTTGCCAACAGACTCTTTCCTCTCGCTGGCTCCTCTGCTCCTCCGCCAAGGCAACATCACCGGCGACTCGTCCTCCTCAACACCCAGAACTTGATAGACGGTCGCATCAAATGGGCTATCAACAACGTCTCCCTCAAGGTATCTGGAACTCCTTATCTGGGTTCAATCAAATTCAATCTCAAAACAGCTTTCGACCATCGTTCTCCTCCTGAGAGTTTTCCTAAAGAATACAACGTGATGGAACCGCCAGTAAACCCTAATTCCACTTTTGGCGACGGTATTTACGTTTTTAAATTTAATTCAACGATTGATGTAATTCTTCAAAATAGCAATGCACTGGAGAGGAACACGAGTGAGATACACCCGTGGCACTTGCACGGGCACGATTTTTGGGTGCTTGGGTACGGAGAAGGAAAGTTTAAAGAGGGAGAAGATGATGAGAAATTTAATTTGAAGAATCCGCCGCTGAAAAACACTGCAGTGGTTTTCCCCTTTGGATGGACCGCGTTGAGATTCGTCGCTGATAATCCGGGAGTGTGGTTTTTTCACTGTCATATAGAGCCTCATTTGCATATGGGCATGGGAGTTTTGTTTGCTGAAGGAGTCAATCGTTTAGGTCATGTACCAAGAGAGGCTCTTCTCTGTGGCTTGACTGGGAAAATGCTCATGACAGCTCCCAACCCACATTGATTCATACATACATATAGACATATATATATGTCTTACATATATATATATATATGTATATGTAGCACTAGCTATTGAAGGAAATGATTTATGTATGCCACCAACTTATTTCTTTAACTTAATTAGTTCAATTATAAAAATGTAATTTTATTTTTATTTTACTATATTAGTGTTTTCTATCTTAATATTTTTATTTTTTTTCCACAGTAATTATCAAAATAATTACAGAGTAAAACTATTTAGTGAGTTAAGAGGATATATATTATTGTAAATTATTATATATTATTATATATATTTTTAACTTTTATTTATATAATGATGAAGAATAACTATAGCATTTTGGAAATTGAAGTAAAATTACAAATATATATATATATATATAAAATGAACCATCAGTCAATTACAAGACGACATGCTGTAGGACATATCTCTCTGTAGTGATATTTCTCGTATATTTTATATAGATACTGCAAGTTTTATTTATTAAAAATTATAACCACCTACATTGAATCTTCACAAATATATATATATATATATATATATACATTTACATTTTTTGGTTCTGAAAGAATAGAAGTTAATAAAGATTTATCAAGGGATTCATGTGATTATAAGAAAATTTGTATTGGAATTTACGCTGTTCTCTAGCTCCTACTTCTTGTGTTTTGCATTTTACTAGTTAGATCATCAAATCTTTTTTTCTTTTTTTTTTTCAGGGTTTGGTTGTTGTATGCGTGATTCGCTGGTTGAAGAACACCTGGTGCAAAGATTTAGAACAAGTTGCCAAGATCTGAATGTTTGCCTGTAAATGGCGATGAAGATGGCGAGTATGGTTCGGTGGGAGAGAGGAGAGACAAGAGGGAAGAAGAGCTAATACTAGGTTTTCTCAGAGACCAGAATCGGAAGAGAGAAAGAGAGAGAGAGAGAGAGAGAGAGAGAGAGAGAGAGAGAGAGAGAGAGATTCTTTGTTTGGAACTTACTTGAGCAGATTGAAGGATTAGGTTTTCAAACAGAAAAAGATTTGAGAGCTTTCAAAGAGACCCAAAATCCAGAAGAAAAAAAAAGAGTAAAGATTTAGCAAGAAAGAGTTGACAAAGAACAGGTGAAGTTGCAGGCAAAATCAGATGAGAACGAGAGAAAAAAAGAAACCTTCACTGGCACTTATTAATGATGAGATTAACTGCTAATAAGTGATTAAGAAATCTATTATTCATAATCTTGATGTAGTTACCTTTCCTTTTACTACAAGAAATCACAATCAAATATATGCTCCTGTTTGCTACTCTTTAATGAATGAATCTTTTCAGCATTCAAGAAAATTTTCCATGAGATTGCTACGCTGTATTTAGATTCTCGGTTTGCGGAAAGCTCACGACGAAGAAGACGATCATGTGAATAACAAATAGAGGAGGCAAACAATGTTGTAAAGAAGACAACGGACGCCGAGGAGAGGGAATTCTTTTGCTCTAGAGGATAGATTAGATGATAATTGCAAAGAAAAAAAAAAGCGCGATCAAAAAAAAAATTGACATAAAGTCCGCGCGAGTGGTGACGTGGACACCACGTCAACAAATTTAAATGTAACATGATGTGATTTGTCGATGTCATGAGTTTACGTGACAAAATTTTACCTCTTCGTTAAGTTTTTTTAATAGTGTTTGCCGATATCACGAGCTTTGTTAGTTAACTCAAACACTGTTAGAGAAAGTTAATGAATAAGTAAAATTTTGTTACATTTTTTGAAGTGTGGAGAGAGAATTTAGAACAAAAATAATTCGGTAAAAATTTTTTAGATATTTTTGTATAGTTTAAGGAGAACATTTTTATTCTAGTCATGAACATATCAACAAATTAAGGCTATATTTATTTATTTGCATCCATGATATGTATTTGTTAATTCAACTAATGTTAATCCCGACCATTCCCGAAGTATCATCCTCATTTTACTAGATGACTTGGGTCTATGTCAATTAAAACAAAAAAAGTATTAAATTGAAAGTCTGGAGGCGGGAATTTCTTGGATCTTCAAAAAGAAGATTTTGTAAGTTTCAGTATGAATAATGATATGGATTGTAAATCGGGTATTTCTTGCTCAAAGATGTTCATTTGTACGTGTATCATATATACCACAAGACTTGTAATAAGTAATAATAGAAAAAATACCAACACTTTCGTTTTGCTCATCGTTAACGAATGAAGAAAATCCGTCGCCAATGAATTTAGTGGCAAATTGATCTTCGGTATGTTCTTTTTTTTTTACGTTAATCATCATCCATAACCATCTTGTATATATCATTAACAGATCATCCACGGCTAATTCCGTTGATAAAAATATTCGTGGCGCCAATTTTTAGCTCGACGTATGATGTAAAATCGTCGCAATTAATTTGACCCAAATTCTTAATTGCAATTATTTATATAATTTGATTTTCTTGCACGGGTATGTATATGCCTTACTCATGGCTTGAATTGATCACTTCATTTTGGATTGTAGACATCTTGAATTTACCTCAAATACTTACATAGTTATGCATGCAAATATATATATATATACCTCCCAACCCAACACAAACATTATCTATAACTCTCATCTCTAACATAAGGAGATAGTGGGTTGATTAAACATTGCCTCAGTTCAATATACAAACAAATCCAGCCCATTGAATTTACAAACTAATCAATCCTAAGGAGAAACCCATAAGCCTAAATTTTTCTATTTGAGCCCCAAACATGAGCCCAATTGGAAGTCTAGGCCACAAACATAATATGGTAAAAGTGAACAATTGACATTTCACCAATTATGCTAATTAGTTATATTAAAATTTTAAACATATCGTAACAATCATGAATTGAATGTCTATCTGTTCAAAATAAGAACTTTTACTTTCGTTATATAAGTGAAATCTAGTTAACAAAATGAAATAATAACAAAATCAAAAACTTCACTTAATATTTCGTAAATTCTTTTGAAGTTGTAAGTATTATACCTTTGAATCAATTTATTGGATTGATATTTATTAAATATAATATCACTAAACTTATTTTTAATATATAAGTCAACTAAGATCATCGTTACTGAATTAGTTACTGACCATTATGAGTTTATTATATATATTTATGATATACATAAATCGTATTAGTCTAATGACTCATTAAGTATTTGAACTGAATAAGTTCTTTTAACTCAATAGTAGAGTTGAGTCATGGTAAGACGTAACTCGCCAATTCTTTGTTTCTTGTGATAAAACCGTAGTGTAGTAACATACTTTGACTCATGCATGTGTTCATATAATCTCACCAAAGAAACAAACATTTATTGCATTGATATTTATTAAATATAATATCATTAAACCTATTTTTAATATGTAAGTCAACTAAGATCATCGTTACTGAATCAGCTACTGACTATTATAAATTTATTATATATATTTATAATATAGATAAACCGTATTAGTCTAATGACTCATTTAGTAATTGAACCGAATAAGTTCTTTTAACTCAATAGTAGAGTTGCGTCATGATAAGACGTAACTCGCCAATTCCTTATTTCTTGTGATAAAACCGTAGTGTAGTAACATACTTTGATTCATGCATGTGTTCATATAATCTCACCAAAGAAACAAACATTTTTGTTGGTATCGTGTCGACTAATAAAACTAAGATGTATGTAAAAGTAATTTATTGATTTAGACATCATATGTAATGATTAGTTGAAAAGAAAAAGTGAAATATTACTTGTCAAGCTTGTTGGATCCATTATAATAAGTAGAAAGTTAGTCTTTAAATTCAAAGATTACTACAAGCCATCCCATGAGTATTCTGCCATACTTAGGTACTACAATGTTTACTATTATAAAATTGATTGCAAATAGTAGTCATTTGGCATGTTTCAATGCTCATAGATGTGAATAGAAATAATTCAATGATCTATAATTATAGAGTTAAATATGCAAATCTCTTGTCCGATAATATAATTAATTAAAAATGAATTTTAACTGAAATCGGGATACATTAACTATTCAAATTATATAATGATAGATATACATGAAATGAATATAATACATTTCTCATTTTAATCACAGGCATAAGATAACAGAAAGCATCGAACTACATGTAAATTGTTCATATAAAAATTCACTTTTGGCAAGATTCACATAAAAAAAATATACTCGGAGATAGATTATTATCATATGTTAATACTATCCACGAAATCCAAATTTGAAAGTGTTAACATGTTAGCATTGGACCGTGACTCTAAAAGGTCACACAAATACAAGAAGATAATGAATGGTCCAAATGATCCTTAAATGATAAACTATAGGAGTTTCAATTGAAAGTTGTTTTACTTAAAAAAATTTTAAACGAAAAACATCATCAGAATGATCGTTTAGAAAATAATCATTATAATGAAAGTTTGGAGTTTTGAAAAAAAAATTGAGGTGCCAAAATTTTCTTTTAGAAAGAAATAAGTTGACACGAATAAAATTCTATCATATGTGATAAAATAGAGGAAAAATTATTAAAAGAGAAATGTTTTCCTCCCATTTAATTGTTAGAATCGAATATAATTCTGACCATATATAGCAAATATAATTCTATCACTCGTCTTTTCTCATCTTCGAGAGGCACCAAATTGATAATTATAGTATATGTAATCAAACTTAGTTTAAACACAAAATTTTTGTATCATATCGTTTTTTCTTTTAAAAAAAAACAATAACATAGATTTAAAAAGTTCGGTGCAAAAAGACTTTTCAAGATATTACTCATCTTAATACTATTCTCGTCAAAACACGCTTAACTGCAAAGTTCTAATGGAATCCAAAGCATTAGTACTTATATAATAGCACTTAAACGGATTCTTGTATCATATCGTTAGAACGAATACTTCGTAAAAAGGCATAATGCTTCTTTTTCAAAAAAAAAAGAAAAGAAAAGAAATCAGTTCTCTTTAAAATAATAATAAGAATATGACTCAGAACTTAAATTATCTACTCTTATTCAAAAGTGTTCTTTCTAAAATTAGTGCTTCAGCCTTAATGTAACGGCCCCGGAAATATTAAAATGAAATGAGTATTTAAATATATCAAATGCGGAAGCGAGATCAAAATTTCAGTTAACATCCCTTACACGAAAAACCAAAAACGTACTTAAAATATAAAAGATTAAACTAACTAAGAGAGAAACTCGAAAATAAAACTATGAGTATGACTACAGAGTCTCTAGGCATCCCCTTCGTCGTCCTCCTGCGGAACGGGCTCGGGAACCATGTTTTTCTGATCTGAAATTGTTAAATAAGGAGTGAGCTACACTAGCCCAGTAATAACATCACGATATCTCACCGTCACGGAGGTAAAGGTGGGTAGAAAAACACAAAAAGACCAATGGAGCATAATTTACAACAAACTCGTTTATTAACATGAAAACCTTTACCATCCACTTACCTCGGTGGAATTTATGAAAACAATATAAGAAAAACAATAACATTATCATAATCATTGAATAATATAAGCTGTAAAACATAACACTTATCACGCCTCTTGTAATTCAATCATTGTACAACATATCTTTTTCTCATTTACCAGCCTACTAGTATCCGTGGAGGTCCATAAGGATTCCGCTACCCGTTAACCTTTAACATTCATAATCAGTTTCCAGGGCCGTCCCCATACCCCGTCCGGTATGGGTGCCAAAACCATGAACCTCAATACCCCGTCCGGTATGAGGGTGAAACGGGCCGTCCCCATACCCCGTCCGGTATGGGCGTCAAAACCATAAACCTCAATACCCCGTCCGGTATGATGGTGAAACGGGCCGTCCCCATACCCCGTCCGGTATGGGCGCCAAAACCATAAGATCTCCATACCCCGTCCGGCATGTGAGACCACAATCCCGGTAGGGTTCCCTACGGACCCGGTCCGTCCACCATCTCCCAGGATATCTAGTCAGGCTGACCCCCATAATACAATTATCAGTCTACACAATCTTTCATTTTCCTTTTCCTCAGTCAGCATCATCAATTCACATACAAACAAGCAAAACAGTAATTCATGCCAAACAGACAACATACAGTATCAGTTTTTCAGTCATTCAACCCATGATTAATAAAAACGTAGTATATGCACACAAATCTGTAAAATGAACACATCAAACCTCATTTTGCATTTAAAGCTGTAAACAAGCCAAATAACAGTAAATCACCAATCACACTAGACTCGGGCTCCATTAGCCACCTTAAGCAATTTCACACATTCGTTAATTCAAGAAATACCGTTTTATCATTTTGAACTTTAATACCATGATAGGAAATAGGGTGAGGGGTCCTTACTTGTTTTTTTTTTTTTGGATCCGAATACGATTCACAGTGCGCCTGCAGGCCGTCCCTAATTTTCCCTGAATTTTTCCCGGGGAACTGAAACACACTAACAGTACCTGCACGTGTTCCAAAAAAAACCCAAATTAGGCCCAGGGCCTCTTTCGGCCCAAATCGCAACTCCGGCACGGCGGCTCCGCCGTGCTCCAGCGACGGCGCCGCCGCTGGCGGCGGCGAGTCGCCTCGGGTTGGCTGTTTTCGGCCGAATTCGGCCACACTCACATCGGTCCTTGTGAGAAAACAACCCTAGGGCCCTCGGGGGGCCAAAAAATCACGGAAAAACGGAGCTTACCGGCGGCCGCGCTCTCGGGTGCGGCGGCTCTCCGGCGAGGTTCGTGTTTTAGTGATTCGGCTCCGGTCAACCTGTAGAGAAAAGAATGGTGATCACGGTGATATAAAAATTGCATCGAACGGAGGCCGGGAAGGGCCTCGTCGGAGGCAAAAACCGAGAGGGGGCGCGGCGGCGCCGCTGGTCTTCGGCCGCGTATTCCGGCCGTTTGGCCAGGATTTTGGCTTCGATTTGGCCATAGGAGGAATCAGCGTGGAAAAACGAGTCCGGGGTATGAAATTTACCTCGATCGGCGGTCAGAAATTTCCCCAGTGCGGCGGCGGGTGGCGGCGGTCGGCCTCTGGTTCGTCTTCTCCGGCGAGCGGCAGGCGGCTAGGGTTTGTGGTCTGGTGTGGAGGTTCTATTTATAACCCCTTGCCTTTTGATCTCAGCCGTCCATTTTGTTTTAATCTGGGCCGTTCGTTTTTGATTGAATCTGGGCCGTCCGTGCGATTGTATCTGGGCCGTCCGATCGCGCGATTGATCTGGGCCGTCGGATTTCACCCACGCGGATCACCAACGTGGCTACCCTTCAGAGTGACGTGGTCTTGCCACGTGGCAGGCCCCGGTTGGCCGGGACTACTGACCGGGCCTGCTGACGTGGCTTTTTTTTTTTTCTCCTCCTTTCCGGGTGCTACACTTAAGCTCTAAGTTGGCACTAATTAATTTCTAAATCTAACAAACAAATAATTTCAAGCACTAAGTTATTTTTAAATCCAACAAGCCCTAATTTCAAGTAGCAATTTCTCTCTAACTCAACAAGTCATATTCTTAATCTTAAGCACTAAGTTCTTCCTAAAACAAAATCGTAATTCCTAATTTAGTTATAACTAAATAACACAAAATCACAAAAATTAGTTAAAAACATATAAATCTTTTGAAAATTAATATATATATATATATATATATTAGTTTGCAGAGGAAGAAGAAGCAAACCGGAAGAAGCTGCGGTTCGCTGGAGAAGAATTCGCCATTCGCATGAGTGTTCACCGGAGAAGCTGTTGTCAGGAAGCTTCGCCGCTCAATGGAGAAGAAGCTACTGTTCGTTCGCTGATCGGAAACCGTCCGCATTCACAAATCTGCAAGCTGATCGAAAATGGCACCAAGGCTAGGGCTCGGCTTCTTCACTCTCTTCAGTTTCGCATCTGCAAATTGGTGGTAGATGGTGGAATTTATAGAAGGGCAATTTCGTAAAATAATTAAATTTTTAAATAATTATATTAATTAATAAAAAGCAATTTCACGTTAAAAAAATTAATTTATTGTAAAAATTATAAATAATTAATATTATTTACCATGAATAATTTAAAATTAGATATTCAAAAATTAAGTACTTTGTGTAAAGGCTCGAACTAAAAGAACAAAATTTATTATCTAAATGCGGAAGTGAACAATAAAATTAAGATTTACATTCCTTACACAGTAAATTGAAATGCCCAATAAATTTACGAGAATGTTAACTATAGATTAGTTCATAAAAAAATAAATAATAATTAAAATAAATAAATAAATATTATAAGGGGTTAACCTTCACTAGCACTTGAAAGGAGTCTGGAAGATGAACTACTCACAACCCTCTTACTGATCGAAATTTGAATTTTGGTCTTCTTGATATGAATTGGTTAATAAAATGTTGATTTACACTAGTTCAATAAGGATATCACATTAATCACTAATACGGAAAATTGAAGGTTAGTAAAAATTACGAAACAACCAATTGAGCTTTTGATTTAAGTAAATACATTTAAAATTAAAACGATTATTCCATACTTACCATTACGGGTTTTTCAAAATCAACCTATGAAGACAAGTAACCAGATGACATTTTAATTTCATACATAAGATCTATAACTCTTCATTTTAACCTACTTACTGGGACCCCTAAGGGTCCATAGAGATATCCCCTTCCTCGTGAACTCAGTATCTAGATTGAAAATTAACATGATCGTCCCCATATCCCGTCCGGTGATGAACGCCAAACGTACCATCACTTCAATATCTCGTCCGGTATGAAGGTGAATTATATCTCCCAAAACCTTCCAGTATGGGATTTCTCAAGCCCGTCTGACTGAGGTAATGTCCACAGTCAAGTTCTCCATGTACCGGGTTCGTCTACTCTTTCCCAGGGTACCCAGTAAGTTTTCAAATATATAGATCTTCATCATCCCAACAATCATCAATCGCATATCAATGCCTCATTACATATTTATATATTAACCTAAAAGACATCTAAGAAAGCAATACGGTTTATGATAACCAAGTAACCAAATAAACAAATAAACAATGCAGGGGGAACCAAATAAACCAGATAACCGAGGACACAGTTCAAACTAGCAATTTAATAAACATAATTTAATAGCAAACAGTTTAAGCAATACAGAAGAAAATGAAGAATAAACTACGATAATCGTACACTGACCACTTCCGGCACTACCACTGACCTGTAATTATTATTATGATTTTTTAATTTTTACAAAACACAAAATTATTGATTTTTAAGGCTCAATTTACCGTAACAGAGAATATGATGAGGAATTCTTACCTAAATCAGTGTGTTGAAATGATGTACTACCCACTACGTCTCCTTACGAGTCTAGGTTTTCTAAATTTTTTCAGCATAAATCAAAATACTCGTCACATACTAAAAAATATACCAAAAACCTAAAGTTGGTATTGAAAACCCTTTTCGGCCAATTTTAAGATTCTGGCACAGCGGTGCTATCGTGCTCTAACGCCGACTGCGCCTTCAACAGTGGCAGTTCGTCTCGACCTGGTCAATTTTGACTGATTTTGGCTGGTTTTACACGTATTCCTATGAAAAAAAATACGTTAGGAAGCTTCAATTGGCCAGAAAAATCAAAAAATCGAACCTACTGGCGAAGAGGTCTCCGGGTGCAGCGGATCTGCCAGTTCTTATTCACGATTGGGGTTTCTTCTTCTGCTAACATGCACAAAAATGGACAATGAACACAATGATCAAAGAATCATATGAAACAGAAAACGGGAAGGACGGTCATCAAAGAGGGTTTAGGGTTTTGGCCGCTCTGGCTCTGTCAAACTTTACCCACGATTTTTTGCTCACCCGCCACGCCTTTTGCTCTGATATGGCCGCATAGAGGCTCAAAATTGAATTCTAAGAAGGGATGAAAAAATTTTACCTTTTTTGGCGGTCCGCAATGGCTCCGGTGCGGCGGCAACCGGTAGCCGGTCTCCTTCTTTAGCATTTAGTTCTTCTTCTCCAGCGAGAGCAGGTGCGGCTAGGGTTAGGGTTCCCTGGGATGCGATGTTTAAATACCTATCATGTGTCGATCTGGACTGTCCGTTTGGGGATACGTAGTCCTCTCTTGTTCGTCGGATCTATCTTATTCAGATAATGAATATGGACTGCGATTGGATTAAATCTGACCGTTCGATGGCGTCTAAAGAGAGAACACATTTGGACCGTTCATGCGTGCATGATGAGATCTGGACCATTGGATCGCCGAACAATTGGATCGCTTGCATGGCTTCCCGCGTGGTGCCGATGTCAGTGAGGTTGTCATGCGCCATGCTCTGATTCGCTGGGGTTGATGACCGGGCTGTCCCACGTGGTCGAATTTTTTTTTTTTTTACAATTTAACTCTGTGTTTTCAAATTTTTTTAAAAAAATACCCATCATATTCAAATTTTACTTATTTTTTTCAAAATTGCTTTCAATTTTATATATAATTTATTTTTTCTCAAAAATTTAATAAAATTAAATTAATTATTTTTATAATTGTTTTATGAATACAAAATTCATTCCAAGATGATTTTCGAGCCCGGACATTATACTTTGTACCTCAAAAAATTACTGGATTAATAATAATTGAACCTGGGCGTTACGTACAATATATTATATATTCATCTTTTAATATTTAATTAATTAATTTTTTATTATTATCATCAGATTTTTGGTATAATGAGATTTGTATATATAACATATATATATATATATATAGTTTAAGTAAAATAATTTTCACCTTATCTTCTGTATACATATTGAAAATATGATTTTTTTTATTCATAATTTAAATATTAATTTTATGATGAGAGATTAAGATTTATAAACTTTGTTAATAACTATTATTATTATGATTAAAACCTAAGTATTAAACCCTAATTACTATTATTACTATAGAGATTAATAATATTTTACCGTAAAATTATTCGTTTAATAGCAAAGCTCATGTGCATTTGTCCTAAACGTAATACTTTTTATACGAATAAAAATAGTACGTAGGATTTTTTAACTATTATGGTTACTCCAGTTATGGAATTTAATTGCTATAGAATGTTTTTTTCGTATAGAAATAAAATAAGTTTGTTAAGACTTAGTCGAATTTAGTTATTACAACCTCACAAATACACTGGTGAATTAAGTTATCGTTCTCACTGAATCAAGTATTATAAGTTAACTACTGTTTTGTTATAATACACTCACAAAATGACGAGTTCTTAAACTTAAAATTTAATTTACTATAATATTTATTAACCATTTATTAATTTGATAGTTTATATTTTTCTTCTTATATAAGTGATACTGTATCCAAACTATATGTTTTTTACGTCATTATTATGATATTGTGTTATAATTGTATAAGCGGTTATGGGTTAAAGTTGTGTTTCTATATACACATAATTACAACATATATGTATTATGATAGTATATTATGTAGTTGTATAACCTAAATGTGCAAGGTATTAGTTCTCACACATTCTAACCAAAAAATTCAGGTTAAGAGCAATATAAAAATAAATAGTTGTATGAATTTTCTCCGATCCGCATAATTTATAGTGTTATAGAGATAAGAGTTAGAATTAGAGAATGTACTGAACAAAATAAGTTATAGAACTTATTACCACATAAGTTAATGTACGTGTAGAATATTGATCTTTCATAAAATAATTTAAGTAATGAATGTAGAATTGTATATGAGGTTCGTATAAAGTTTGCACCATACGGTAGATGTAACGAGTACAGAGATTTGGTCAGTTGATGACTCATAATTTTATGTGCTTATCGGAGTCGTTGTTAAATAAATATAGAAATATTGATAAACTGGTTAACTTTGTGATAAATAAAGTTAATGAGAGATCGAAACTTAAATAAAAGTATAAATAGAATTCAATGGTCAGTTTAAATATCTACATAAGTTTCTTACATTATAAAATTATAACTGTCGGATATTGAATTTGTCTAGCTTTCGAATATCGTAATGTTATATAATTATTATATTATTTTGGTGCTAGATAGTTGTATATTGTAAAAAAAATAAGTAACAATTTTGTAATTAAACTAAAAAAAAAATTATAATTCTATATAATTAATAATTATTGTGTATGTAATTTTTAACTCTTGTAATTAAATTATCATTTGTCTTGTCCAAAAATAATAATTTTTTTAATAAAAAAAAACACTGAAAATAAGGTGTTAAATTCAGGAGTTGCATAGAAAAATGTTTTCTTCTGTCTCGTTCGGAAATATCCGAATAATGGAGTTGACCGGAGGGAGAAAAAATTAGTCTGGATTTTTGAATATAATAAAATAAATATGATCTAATTATTGAAATTATTATATAATTTATTTTTTTCCATAATAATAATTTTTTTTTCAAATTTTAATGTAATTAATTAATTAATTTCTACATATAAATATTCTTAGCTTTAAGTTTTGAAAATTCATGTAATAAATTTTATTACAATTTAATATATAAAGAGTTTTAAGATAAAAATAAAAATTCTCTTTAAGATTAAGATATGTATAATTATTAATAATAATTTAGAGGAATTGAAAAAAAAAATTGAATATTTTTTAATTGATTTATTATATTAAAATACCATATATATATATTTATCACTATTATGTCATTTTAACAATAAATATATAAATAAAAATATTTTTCTTTAAAAATCATATTTTTAAAAATTATAACTCTTAAATTAATTAACACACAAATATTTCCTTATGTATAAAATTCCATATTCGATCTTGTTATGATGTAATAATATTGTTTTTTATATGAATTTCAAGTTTCACACAAGAATTAATTTAATTTAATTAAAAATATCTTAATAACTAAAATTTCATATAAAAAAATTGACATCTTGTTATATATATAACACGAGGTATTCTAAAAATAAAACAAGTATTAGGAGTACGTTCGATTGATTCAGTATCTCTAAATTTTAAAAAGAGAGAGTTGAGTATTAGAACAAACGTATAATAAAAATTCTTAAAATTTCTTAAAAATTTTTTATCGGTGCTGAACTAATTATAATTTAAAATCGTATTTTTTTAATTAATAAGATTCAAAGGATTTAATGATTTTATTTTATAAGATTTTAAATTTTAATTTTTTTTATTTAGCGCCAAAATTTTGTTAACGCGTTAAAATTAAATTAATTTCTTATTCGATCAAAATAAAGATATCGAACCTAAAATTTAACTTAAAATCAATAATTATTTACCATATCTACTATTTCTATTGAAGTTAATTTTGTAATAATAAAAAATAATATATATATATAATAGTAAATTAATTAAAAATATTTACTAATTAATTTAGACACCAAATTTTCTAATAAAATATATATTTAAAAAATAGAAATTAAAAAATAAAAACTGAAAACGGGCATGTAAAAAGTAAAGGAGGTTGGATTTGCTAAACGTGAGAAGTTTTGTCGTTTTGTGCTTTTCATTTTCTTTTTTATTTTTTATTTTATAATTTTAATTTAGTTTTTCTTACATTAATTACTCCTCCTCTCTCTTTTCTCTTATATTTATTACCACCAGCTTTATACGTATATATGCAGCGTATTTATATATATATATATATATGCATCGTCAAGAAAAAGTTTACCCCAGCGGTCTTCCACCCTCTCTCCTCCCCTCATGCTCTCTCTAAAGGTTCGTCACTCCTGTATCTCGACATCTTAAACCTGAAACCTCTCTCTCTCTGTCTCTCTCTCTCTGAAAGTCGTTGTATGTTTTCAGTGTTGACTTTTGAGCTTAGTGGCAAAGACCCGTCTCTGATTTTCCCTGGTAAACTTGTTTCCGATCATTTTTCCCATGTTTTCATTTCATCTCAGCTTTATATGTATATAGCTATATATATTATCCCATATTTTGTCTGGTCTGTGTTTTTTTTTGTGTAATCGATCTGCCTTATCTTTGATTTTTGGCTGTCGATTTTATGTGTTTTTCCAAGTTTTAGGACATGGGTTTTGATTAATTCAAAGAGAAGATTGAGGTTTATGGTTGTTCCTGATCCTGTCAGCTTGAGATCAGTTCCTTTTTTCCTCTGGAAAATTTTTGTGTTCTTCTCTAGTGATTTTACGGGCAAGTTGACTTCTAGGTGAGAGATCTAGGGGTTAAAATTGTTTTTGATGTCTGATTGTTTCAGTTGAGAATCTATCTGTTGTTAATTAATTTTTCTTGTTGTCTTCTTATTGCTTAGTGATTTCAGTATATCCTGCTTACGTGCTACTTGAGGATTATTTTGATCTATTTAATGTTTTTAGGAAATTTTTTGATTTATAAAGATTTTGAAGGTGTTTATTGATGGTTGATAAGGATTAATGTTTTTTTGTTGGAAGAATTATGGGAAAATTTCAGTCAATCTCTAAGATCTAATTTTCTTTACATATGAGGAGAAGAATGGATGATTTTCCCATGAGTACTTTGTTTTTTGGATTTCTATTGAATTAAACTTTTTGATTTTTGATGGGATGATGACTTTGTTGGTATCTGACCTTTTGATGTTCTTAAATCTAGACCTTATTCTAGGATTTTCAGTCATTTGATTCAGTTATTTGACTTAAAATTATGTGTTCTTAATTATATTTTCAGGTAGAAGGATATATCGATTTCAATCTTCTGCAAGTTGAATTTTCTGACTATTCTAACGAATAGTCAAAGGAAAGAAGGGAATTCGAAGCTTGCTGGTTGAAATTTGTGTCAGATTTTGTTGAATTCTGGGTTGATTTGGTGTTGATCGGGAATAAAAAATGATGATGTTTGATGATATGGGACCTTGTGGTGATATGGACTTCTTTTGTGCTCCTTTTTCTGGAGGAGATGTTCCTGCCCCTCAAACCGAGCCAGAGGCCACGGTGGAGGATGATTACACCGATGAAGAGATTGATGTGGACGAGCTTGAGAGGAGGATGTGGAGGGACAAAATGCGCCTTAAACGGCTCAAGGAGCAGAGTAAGAGTAAGGAGGGTAGTGATGTTGCCAAGCAGCGTCAGTCCCAAGAGCAGGCTAGGAGGAAGAAGATGTCCCGGGCTCAAGATGGGATCTTGAAATACATGCTTAAGATGATGGAAGTTTGCAAAGCTCAAGGTTTTGTTTATGGAATTATCCCAGAGAAGGGCAAGCCTGTAACAGGCGCATCTGACAATCTTCGAGAATGGTGGAAGGACAAAGTCAGGTTTGATCGAAATGGTCCTGCTGCCATAGCCAAGTACCAAGCTGAAAATTCTATTCCTGGCAAGAACGAAGGATCCAATCCAATTGGACCTACCCCGCACACGTTACAGGAGCTTCAAGATACCACTCTTGGTTCACTTTTATCTGCACTAATGCAACACTGTGATCCTCCTCAGAGGCGATTTCCATTGGAGAAAGGTGTTCCCCCTCCGTGGTGGCCAACTGGGAAGGAGGAATGGTGGCCTCAACTAGGTTTGCCTAAGGATCAAGGTCCTCCACCTTACAAGAAACCCCATGACTTGAAGAAGGCGTGGAAGGTTGGTGTCCTCACCGCAGTAATTAAGCATATGTCTCCAGACATTGCCAAGATTCGGAAGCTTGTAAGGCAGTCGAAGTGCTTGCAGGACAAGATGACAGCGAAAGAGAGTGCTACATGGCTTGCCATCATCAACCAGGAGGAGGCCTTGGCCCGGGAGCTCTACCCAGATTCCTGTCCCCCTCTGTCCTCAAATGGAGGAAGTGGGTCTTTGGTCATTAATGATTGTAGTGAGTTTGATGTTGAAGGTGCTGAAGATGAGCCAAACTTTGATGTGCAAGAGCGCAAACCTGAGAAACTCAATCCACCTAACTTGGGAGTGGAGAGAATGCGGGCAATTCAGCAACAGCCACCTTTTCCAATCCGAGGAGAAGTTATCTCAAACTTGGATTTCATTCGCAAGCGGAAGCCCTCAAATGACCTAAACATGATGATGGATCAGAAGATCTATACATGTGAGCACACTCAATGTCCATATAGTGAACTCCGCTTGGGTTTTCATGACAGGACTTCGAGGGATAACCACCAATTGAGTTGTCCATATAGAGGCAGTTCTTTGGAGTTTGGATCCTCAAACTTTCATGTTAGTGAAGTAAAACCGGTCATCTTTCCTCAACAGTTTGTCCGACCTAAGCAAGCTAACTCAGTCCAGCCATCTATTGATCTATCTGGACTTGGCGTACCAGAAGATGGGCAAAAGATGATTGGTGAGCTCATGTCAATCTACGACCACAATGTTCAAGGAAACAAGAATTTAAACCAGGGTAACCACTCAGTTACTGAGGCTCAAACTTTTCTTCAGCCAAAAATTCAGCATCACCAGGACCAATACTTCCATGGGCAAGGAGGAGTCATGGAGGGAAACTTCTTTGAAGAATCCAACGTACCCGATAACCATCAAATGTTTTCACAAAACGATAATCAATTAGAACGTCTTAAGGTTATGAACTCTCCATTTGAGGCCAACCATAATAACCACAATTTCCAGCTGATGTTTGGGTCTCCCTTTGATTTGGCTTCATTCGATTACAAAGAGGACCTACAAGCAGTAGGGATGGACACACTGCCGAAACAGCAGGATGTTTCGATCTGGTTCCAGTAACTACTTCAATGAAGGTTCTTGTTTTTGGATGGTTCTTTTTAACTTAAATATCAGAAGCAGCTTTCATATATCCTCTTGGATGCTTTCTTTCATGTCATATCTCTCTGTCTACTGTTACTACTACAAACTACTAAAAGCTTCCATGGCAGGACTTGACCTTGGTACGGCTGTGACCTGCAAAAGTTTCAGAAGCTAAATATTGTTGTCAGTTACTGTAATTTTTGTCTGTTGGGTTTTTTTTTTTTTTTTTTCTTTTTCACTTGTAGCTGTAGAATTTAGCTTTAGCAGGAAGGAGCTGAAATGGGATGAAGAATAAGAAGTTGATATGATCCCATGATAAAGCCTGCCCGCTAAATCAATTATTGATGACTTTTTTTTTGTGACATAAATAAGTTAGGTTTGTAATTTTCTATCTTGTTCTTTCTCTGTGCTTGTCATTTTTTCTCCTCTTCTTTTAACTTGTATTATCTTCAAAACAGCTCTCTGTAATATAATTTGAATCTTTTTTCTTCTCGAATCAGTCTGTTAGTAAGTATCGACTTCTAGTTTAGATTCAGTTCTCATTCTTCTCGACCCAGATCTTTTTTGAAGATTTTTCTTTCTGGGAATATTTTTGTTTTCAATTTGGTGGCAAATACCGATTCTAGGTTAGATGAGGTATTTTTTTACTTTCGACTTTTCTGAAGTATCATCCAGAGAAAAGGTCAATGCTTTCTTTGTAAGTCTCTCACTTTTTGCCGTCGACAAGAGTCGAAACTAATTTTCTAACATGAAAGAAAGTAAGAGTCGAGATAATTGTCGAGTTAAGAGTTCGTTTTTAAAGGCCGAAACGGTTTACCTCATTTGAGGGTAAAAAGTTTTTAACTTTACCATAAATTATGTATTTTTAACTCATGAAAAGGGAATCTAATCTAATCTAACGTGAGGATCCAAGTAAATTTTGTGGGTTTGAAAGGGTGGGGGAAGTGGTATTGGAGTTTAGTGGGGAATTTTGTCTTGTAACGAGAACATGGGGAGGTGGGGAGAGGGAGGGGGGGAGGGTAGGGTTGAAAGCAAGACTTGTCTGGTAATGTAAATGGATATTGATGTGGGTGGTGGTGGGGAGGATGAGAAAGTTATCCCATGTGATGAGACCCACCACCACTACCATGGAGTTGCAGTAGATCGACGGTTGACCGTGAATCATCATCGTGTGCGATGGTGGTGGTGGGACCCATGTGGCGGCTCCCTCTCCCTCCCTCCCTCCCTCCCTGTTCTTTGAAGTCTTCGGTCATTGATTCATTATGTGCGTCGGCCAGCTGTCAAGTCTCTTTCTTCAACTTGTTCTTCCAAGTTCTAATGTTTGGAACTTATCAACTTCATTGCTTTATGGCGGGTGGGCCCCATTTTAATATTATTTAATTAGTATTTAATTATTTAATTATCGCATCTTATCTTCTATCTATATTTATTTATTTAATCTTTTACTTGTATATTTAATTTAACTTTTTCTACCCTTTACTCCAAATATTCTTTTTTATATTATTAAATTTAAAATTAAATTTTTTTTAATGATAATTTAATAGTTTTATTAATAAGACATTATTCTTAAGATGATTTATAATTTTAAAATATTTTTATTTTGCTCAATTTATTAAGTAAATTATTTTAACTTTATTGTTAATTTTTATACGGTTAAAATTGATTTTTATGTTGAAATAAAAGTGCTATATGTATATAAAATAAAATAAAAAAACAATGAAATAATTACATATAGTTTTTTAATATTAAATGTATCTTTGAATGTAATTTAGAAAGTAAAACCAATTTCAACAATAATAAATTTATTTTTTTTAATTAATTGAAAATAAATTCTTATTAATCATACAATTAATAAAATTAATATCATAATAATTAATTAATCATTACAATCAATTAAGGTATAATTATTCTTTTATTGAGTTTTATAATCACTATATTACCTACCAACTATAAATAAATTTAACATTTGCAAATTTGTGAAATTCTAACTTATCTTCCCAATATCAATACACAATAATTTTACATCATGTTATATTATAATCGAACGTGATTAACTTTACATTGCTAGCGAATAAAATTTACAAATACGTCACACCAGTTTTATTTTTTTTTTTACGTCTTCTCGTTTTACTTTTCTAAAAAATATGTTTCACGTGCCTAAAATTACGAAGGTTTATTTCAACGGAAGAATTTATAATTATTTATTAGTGTTTTTAAACATACCATCATGACCATTTTGTTTTGCAAGGTTGTACCCATCTTCTATTTAATCCAAGTAGGATGGACTATAGATGTTAAGTCAATTGTCTTCTTAATTTCATTTTTATCCCTAGAGAGACCAACTATAGAAAATTGACATGTTATGATGATATAATAAAAATTTAATTCTTCATTAATAAATTTCTCGTTTTTTATTGGTCGAATAATTACACTAAAAATTTCTACATATTTTGTATATAAATTTGATAAATTTATTTAATTATCTATTATTTACTGATTACTGTAACACCAAATCGATAAGGTTTATCCGTTGCGATTTTTAACAGTTCTATTTATATAAATTCATATAGAGATTATTATTATTATTTTATTTTATTGTAAATAATTTTTTTCGTATTTTAAAAATTAAAAATGATATTTTTTATAGAAACAAATGCCCCAAAGCACTTTCTTTAATTTTTTTAAATAAAAATACAAATAATAATTATTTATCTAAATTTTTTAATTAACTATAAATTATATGTTATATAATTAATTTTTTAAAATTATAACTTATGTATAATGGGGAATAAAGATGTGGGTATATATTGATATGAATACAAAATAAAATCTATTAATCATATCATATAATTGTTTGTAACATACATATTTTATCTTTTTTACCTTATTTTCAAAAATTAATTTCCTATATCTATATCTATACATACATACATATATATACATATATATATATGTATATAGGGTTAGGAAAGTAGTATATTTTTGGTGGTGTCTTGTCATCCATAGATCATTTTTCATTTGTTGTTGAAACTAAGACAAAGGAATGCCACACATCATTACAATCACATGCACATGGTCATTACTTTCAACATTGATTTTATTATTAGTCAACACAAGTTACATGCCTCTCCATGTTAATTAATTTTATTTTTTTAGTCCTAAAAAAATTATTGGATCAATTTTTGTACGACGAAATTCAATTTTTAATTCCAAATTAAATTAATTTATTTTTACTATTGATAAAATTTAAGTTGTGGAAATTCAAAATTAATTTTATTGGTAACTAAATAAGAATTATTGTTACCAATGATATTGTAATTTTATAATTAAGATTTTTATATTTTATTTGAAAGTTACTGAGTTAAAATTTTATTAATAATAAAAATTTTATCACTTTGTGGAGGTATTATAAGATGACATGATTAATTATAACGTTTAACTCAATAAAATTAACGTAATGTTGAGTTACGACGACCAAATTGAGTTAAGTTTCAGTGAAATTATTATTATTTAATCAAGGTAATCATAACGGATTAAATTAATTCGAAATAATATAGTTTATTATTTGTATTTAATATTTTTATTTTTATTTTCTAAAAAGAGACTTTGATGTCATATTCATTATAATTCGTAATTAAATATTTTTTTAAAATAAAATTTAACAAAAATAATATAATTTATTATTTAATTTATTGATATGTTTATAAAATCCATGAAATAATTTGATCCGAACAACAATTATTGAGTTAGATATATTATTGAACTAAGTAGTTCAAATAAAATTTTACCCAAAAAAATTGAAGATCAATTTCATGATTTATCCCAATATATATATATATATATATATATTATAATAGGGTATGGCATACCATATGATTATAAAAAAAAATTACACCATAGTATTAACATGCATGCCATTGAAAATTATCACAAAGTAACATGTCATATAAAATATATATATATATATATATATATATATATATCACCTAATATGACCTGCAATGTACATTGGGTTTAAATTATTATTTTATAAAAAATAATTAACTCAATTACAATTATATATAAGTATTTAAAAATAATTTATACAACTTATCCCATTTTAATGTATGGTAGAGGACTATCACTTTCTACAAAAATCCTAAATTAATTATATTTTAATTAATTACATATATATATATTAATTACATCAATATATCACCACAAAATTCCCTAACAATCTCCTACCAAATTCTAAAATCATTACAATACATACGTACATACATAGATATTATACATACATATATATATATATATACATATACATATATTCATTTAAGAAATAGAATTAGAATTATTGGCAAAGGTAGAGAAGCTTACAAATAGATTCAAACAAAAGGAATTGGTCAAAGGAATAACATATAAAATCTTTGAAATGATTTTGATAGTTTCGTGTCTATTACGGTTCAAATAATATGCTTTCCAACAATTTATTATTGAAAATTTGTCCCTTTTATATAAAATATGAATTTCAATAAAATTATTTATAGTGTAATCAATATGTTGAAATTAAGGAAAATTTCTCTTATTTTCTTTTTTTTTAATACGAAAAATGTAACACCCACTAATTTTATAATTTTTATTATTATTATTTTAATCTTTTAATTTATTTTATTTAGTTTATTTTATAATTTTTGAATTTTAATTGATTTATTTAATTTAATTTAATTTAATAAAAATAAAATAATAATAATGATAAAATTGGGTAAAAATATTATTTGGATTTAATTGAAATTGATTTTGGGGAAAAGGAGTGAAAATTTAGATTCTGATGCTATTTTTGAAAAGAAAATCAGAAACTGGAGGTCAAAACGCAATTTAGAAAAATTACGCCCCGTCAGCGCCACGTCACCAGCCCAGTCATCAGCCCTGGCCAACCAGGACCTGCTGCGTGGCAAAACCACGTCGACCCGGGAACGGGCCACGTGGGTGATCCGCGTGCGCGCGATTGGACGGCCCAGATGCGTCCCCGCGCGCACGGACGGCCCAGATCAAGCGTGCGCACGGACGACCCAGATTCAATCAAGTACGAACGGCCTAGATTTAATCAAGATGGACGGCTGTGATTAAAAGGCAAAAGGGTATAAATAAAACCCCCACACTTGACCACAAAAACCCTAGCCGCCTGCCCTCGCCGGAGGAGCCACCCGCCGCCACCCGCCGCCGCATCGGGGAGTTTTTCGACCGCCGATCAAGGTAAATTTCATACTCCTGGCTCGTTTTTCAATGCTGAGTTCCCCTGTGGCCAAATCGGAGCCAAAATCCCGGCCAAACGGCCGAAAAACACGGCCAAAACCCAGCGGCGCCGCCGCGCCCCTCCTCAGTTTTTGCCTCCAATGAGGCCCTTCCCGGCCTCCGTTTGATACAATTTTTATATCACCGTGATCACCATTCTTTTTTCTACAGGTTGATCAGAGCCAAATCACCAAAACACGAACCTCGCCGAAAAGCTGCCGCACCCGAGAGCACCACTGCCGGTAAGCTTCAGTTTTTCGTAATTTTTTGGCCCCCCGAGGGCCCTAGGGTTGTTTTATCGCAGGGACCGATGCAAGTGTGGCCGAATTCGGCCAGAAACGGCCGAAAACGGCCAACCCAAGGCGAATCGTCGTCGCAAGCGGCGGAGCCGCCGTGCCAGAATTGTGATATTGGCCGAAAGGGGCCCCGGGTCTAATTTAAGATTTTTTGGGACACGTGCAGGTACCAGTAGTGCGTTTCAGTTCCCCGAAAAAAAAATTCAGGAAAAATTAGGGACAGCCTGTAGGCGCACTGTAGAGCCGTATTCAGACCCCAAAAACAAGTAAGGACCCCTCACCCTATTTTCTATCATGGTATTAAAGTTCAATAAATGATAAAACAGTATTTCATGAATCAATAGATGTGTGAAATTGTTTAAGGTCACTAATGGAGCCTGAGTCTGGTGTGTTTGTCGGTCAGCTGTTGTTTGTCCTATTTTACAGTTTTAAATGCAGTATGAGGTTTGATGTTTTCATTTCATAGTTTCGTGTGCATATTTCACTGTTTTATTGATTATAGATTGAATGACTGAGAACCCGATGTTGTGTGTTGTCTTGTTTGGCATAAATTACTGGTTTGCCTGTTTGTGTGTGATTTGATGATGCTGACTAAGGAAAAAGGGAATAAAATGTTACGTAAATTGATAATTGGATAATGTAGTCAGCCTTGCTAGATATCCTGGGAGATGGTGGACGGACCGGGTCCGTAGGAAACCCTACCAGGATTATGGTCTCTCATACCGAACGAGGTATGGGGACGACCCGTTTTACCCTCATACTGGACAGGGTATTGAGGTTTATGGTTTTGGCGCCCATACCGGACGGGGTATGGGGACGGCCCTGAAATCTGATTACAAGTGTTAAGGGTTCATGGGTAGCGGGACTCCTATGGACCCCCATGGATACTAGTAGGCTGGTAAATGAGGAAAAATATGTTGTGTAACGATTGAAATGCAAAAGGCGTGATAAGTATTATGTTATACAGTTCATATGATTTCATGATGATGATAATGTTATTGCTTTCGTATATTATTTTATGAACTTCAACGAGGTAAGTGGATAGTAAAAGATTTTATTATTGATAAAAGAATTTGTTGTAAATTATGCTCCATTAGTCTTTTTGTGTTTTCTACCCACCTTTACCTTCGTGACGGTGAGATAGTGTGATGTCTTTACTGGGCTGGTGTAGCTCATTCCTTATTTAATTATTTCAGATCAGGAAGACATTGTTCCCGAGCCCGTTCCGTAGGAAGACGGCGAAGGGGACTCCTGAAGACTCCGTAGTTATATTTATAGCTTTTATTTTCGACTTTCCCTTTTTGTTAGTTTGTTCTTTCATACTTTGATCACGTTTTGGGTTTTGGTGTAAGGGATGTTAATCAAAATTTTTATTATGCTTCTGCATTCGACCTTTTTAATACACATATTTCATTTTAAAATTCCGGGGCCGTTACAAAAAAAAATGATGTCAAAATATGTAATTTATAGTTATTGATATGTAATTTATGTATTTAATTAATTAACTTTAGTATATAAGTTTCATAATTCATTATGCATAGGGTAAATTTGTAAATCAATAATTTATTAAAAAAATATTAACGAGTCTAGCCTTTTAAAACACGAAGTTTTCCAATACTCAAACTCATTGTTAAATCCCACTTTACAGAATATGAAAATACTTACGGTAAAATGGGTCAATATGATATTTCACAGTAAAATGATAGACGGAACTATCACAAAACGACTTATCAGCAGATTAATAGATTATTTTGGAATGACATATACATCACTTATTATGAATCAAGTAAAGACTCTGGATTTCCTACAAGCCACAACTATATCTATTTCATTAGGAATTGATGATCTTATAATGTAAATAGATTCAATTATAATTGTATTCTCTAATAGGATACCCAATATAACTTATAATGTAAATCACTTTTTTGTTTGTAATAATAGAATAACTTATCATTTTTTTACTACTAATATATTATAGATATAAAGTGATTATAATATATTTTAGGAACATTTATGAGTATATGATTCAATACAATTGTAGTTGGTTGATTATAAATCTTTATAAAACCTTTGTAATAAAAAATTTAAGCAAAATATTTATAGTTATAAGATCTTCTAATCTATTTGTGCTTCTTTGAGCACTTATAATTAATAAATTTATCTACAATTCTTGCGGTACGTTACTAAAGAAACACAACCTCTTTATATATATATATATATGAAGTAAGATATAGATTAGATACTAGTAGTATTTACAAAAAAAGTTGACTCTTGGTGCCTAATGAGAGTGTGTAATAATCAGGCCCAAGGGAGAGAAGAGAGCCCAGGCCCAGGCTAGAAAAAAAAAAGAGGAAGGAGAAAGAGGAAAAAGGAAGTAGGGCGCACGATGCGTGCGATGCTGAACTCACGGTGTGCGATGTTGGGCGCACGATGCTGGGTGTGCGATGCGTGATGTGCAGTGTTGGGTGCACGACACACGATGCTGGGCACTCAGCGCGCGACGCGCGGTGCTTAGCTGCAGCGCGTGTTGGGTGGACTTGATCCGCGTGAAGCAGACCACGATGCGGAATTCCAGATCTGTTCAAAGATCGTGCGATGCCAAAAATCAGGTAATCAGAGAGAGAGACCGAAACTGCACTCTTTCGAATAGAAAGCCCGAATTCGACACCGATTTTGGCAAATTTTCTTCCCCCTTACATTCAGTTATTACTTTAAATTAAATCCTTAATCATGTATATGAAAATTTTAAAAAAATAGGAAATATGAAACTAAAAAGGAAAGCGACTGTCTGGAACCAAAGTGGTGTGAAAGCTTTGCTATTTCTTCTTTCATTGGAGATTCTGGTAAGAATTAGATTAGTTTTCATTCGAGGATTTTATGTTTTCATAAAATGATTCATTGATCTCAAAATGATTAATTTAAAAGTTTGATGGATGATTTAAGTGTTGTTCTGAAACGTGTTTTGCAAAGTTTCATATGTATGTGAGTGAGTGTGTATTGAGTGTCGGTGTTATATATGGTATATTTATAATAATATGGATACAGACATATCGTGCGTGAATGAATAGGTAAAGATGTAATACCCGAGCTCAAAAATCCACCCGGAATAATTATCTTATTAGATTAATTATCTAATAATTATATAAAAATAATTATTTTATTTATTTTATTTTTATTTAATTGATTTTTTGAGAAAAAATAAATTAGGGATGAAGTTGAAAATAATTTTGAGAAAAATTGGTGAAAATTTAAGTTCGGGGTGTATTTTTAAAAGAAAAATTAGAAATAGAGGTCAAAATACAAAAAGAAAAAATTTAACCACGTGGAACAACCTAGTCAGCAGCCCCGACAAACAGGAGTACGCCGCATGTCAAAACATGTTGACGTCGGTGCCACGCGAGAGAGGTCACGCAAGCGAACTGTGTGCCCAGCGATCCGACGGCCCAAGTTCGACCCTGCGAGTGTGAACAACTCAGATTCGTCTCCTCCTTAGGTGCGATTGAACGAACGAGATCAATCGCGATGAACGATCTAGATTTGCCCACGCAATCGGCCTAAATAAGCAAAGATCGAACGACCCTCCTCGCTCTACGTCGACGTGAATGGACGGTCTATATCGAAACATGATGGGTATAAATAACTCGCATCGCAGGAGAACCCAAACCCTAGCCGCCAGCCCTCACCTGAGAAGAAGAACCAGGCGTCGGAGAAGAATGCTGACCGCCGATCGCTTCCTCACCGGAGTCACTACTGACCGCTAAAAAAGATAAAATTTTCCCCTACTCGTACGAAATTCAATTATGAGCCTCCTAGTGGCCATATCGAAGCAAGAGGGATAGCAGGTGAGTCAAAAATCGCGGGTAAAATCTAGTGGAGCCGCCGCAGCCAAAATCCAAAAATTCCCTCGATGAGCCCCTTCCCGTTTCATGTTTCACGTGATTTTTTGATCATTGTGCTCACCATCCTTTTCTATACAGGTTAAATAAAGAATGAACCCCAGCCGCGAAAGAAGACTGGTGGAGTTGCCGCACCCAGAGACCCCCCTGCCGATTGGTTCGTTTTTTTGTGATTTTTCAGCCAACTGAGGTCCCCTAACGTGTTTTTCCACAGGGATACATGTAAACTAGTCAAAACCGACCAAAACTGGCCAAGGTGGGGTGAACCATCGCCGTGGGCGGCTCTGGCGCTGCCGTCATGCTGAAACTCTAAAATTAATTGAAAAGAGTTTTGGACAGTAATTTTAAATTTTTAGAGTATTTTTAAATACGTGACGAGTGTTTTGGATTCCACAAAAAAAATTCAAGAAATTTAGGACCCGTTAGGAGACGTAATAGATAGCACAACGTCTCGAAACACCGATCTGAATAAGGATCCCTCACTCTATTCCTCGTTACGGTAAATTGAGGTTTAACGATGTATAATTTTGTATTTTGTAAAAATTTAAAAAATTCTAAGAATAATTACAGATCACTAGTAGAGTCGGAATCGGTTAGTTTACAATTGTCCTTATTTCTTGTTTATTTTTATGCACTGTCCTACTTATATTTTATCATATTGTGCATGTTCTCAATTTATAGTTTCTATTATCTTATCGATTTATCTGTTTTATTCGATTATCTAGTTACTCGATCTCTTATTATGACAAGCTATATCGTCTGCATAAATATTGTCTAATTGATCTGTAAATATAATATGAGTCATTGGTATGCGTTTGTTGGTTATTTTGTTAATGAAAATCTCTATGTGAAAAACTTATTAGGTACTCATGGAAAGGGCATACGAGTCTGGTACGTAGAGAACCCTACCGTGAAAGTTACCTCAGTCCAACAGGACTGGAAAATTCCTTATCGAGGAGGTTCGAGAGATATAGTTCACCCTCATACCAAATGGGGTATCGAGGTGATGGAATATTTGGTGCCCATTACTGGACAGAGTATGGGGATGACTGGTTAATTGTTAGAATTATATCCCTCATACCGGACGGGGTATCGAGGCGATAGAATATTTGGAGTCCATTACCAAACAGGGTATGGGAACGACCAATAAACTGTAAAAGAAATGTTTATATATCCATGTGTAGCGGGATCCCTATGGGCCTCCAGTGATACCAGTAAGAAAAATGACAAGATGTAATAGAAATGGAGATGATCTAGATAGTATTTATGAAAGAAATGAAATTATCTGAATACAAATCTAATGCAATACAATGATATTTATAAATGAGAATAATATGTACAATATCTAAATATAAAGATGTTGGAATGGGTAATGAGAAGAATGTGGTTCTTGATTGTTTCTTTTGTTATATTTACGATAATGATGATGAATAAGGTTGTCTTGCAATTTGAATTTCTTTAAATATGAAATTTTCATTGGTTTTATCAAGTCTGTATGAATGTGTGTTTGTATATCTCTATTTTGAACACTACTTTATTCTTGCTAAATCTGTGAAGCTCACTCGAATTCACACCAATCAAGTGCAGATTAGTTCAGGTCATGAGGGAGTTCAAGATCAAAGGAAGACTTCAAAGAATCCTTCAGCTACTTTGGACACTTATTGTAAAGTAGATATGAATGTATTATTATTATGAGATTTCGAAAGATTGTATGATTCTGTACAAGAGATTTATTGTTAATTTATGGAGATCAACATAATATTGCACAAAAATTCATTAGGTTCACATGTGAGGTGACACTCTTTTCTCTCCAGAGTATTCGGGTCGTTACATAGTCCAATTAAGCATCACATGGGTCAAACAACTTATAAAAGGAATTATACATCCATTGTGAATCAAAATGAGCCAACTTTCGATGAAACAATGAGATAAGAATGTGGGCACTGAGTTGGATAAATTATTCAAGTCTCAAATCCATATTGGTTTTGGATGGTTATCATATATAAAGGCCAAGTGAAACACTAGATTTTTCAAATTTTCAAAATAAAAGATATACATGCTGAGAGTGATACTCGAGGCTCTGAGCCGCTCGCAACAAAGATGGGAGCATGAGGGTTCTCATCAATTTACAAAACAATGCATGCATAACGCTGGCTTAGGAGAGTTCCAATATGATGAGCATTTTGTGCATTTATCATTCTTAATAGCAACCTCTTAATTCAAAACCATAATTGTCTAATGGTAAAATCTACAATGATATGCTAAGAATAAGTATAGAGTATAAGAGACTTGCCTCGTATGGGCTAAATTCACTTGTTTACGATATTATCTTCAAAAGTTGGATGAACAAAAGAAAATATAAACAATGTATGCTTAAGGCCATGTACTTCGGCCGGCTTGGAATTTTCATATATTGTGTAAAATTAACATAATAGTAGTTTGGAAAATACTGATAGATGACAAGATTTTAATCGTTAAAGTACTAGACCATTTTGCATAATTGGAATCTATTTCTAATGTTAACTATATATACGTGCATTATGAATATTGTATGATCAAGTCCAAATTTTCTTAGGAGGACATGAACTTGATGAAAAAGAAGAAGACAATGAAACAAAGTGAAGAAAAACGAGAGACAAAATATAAAGAAAACAAAAGAATCTATTGCACGAGAGAGAAAAAAGACAAATAGACTAAAAGAAAGAGGAGAAGAAAAACAAGCAAACGTAGCACTTGATTGGGAAGTACAAATCCCACGGGGAGGTAATCGATCTTGCTTTGTCATTTTCTTTTTTCTTAGCTAAGAAAGAAGTAACGAGCTTAATTTGTTACCGAAAAACAAGTAAAATTTCAATCTACCAAATCCAAACTGGATTATATAAATACAGTTCATAATTTGTAGTTCTTTTTAATCTAAATTCGTAATTCGTAGTTAGAAATATACAATTGATGAGTGGAGAAGTTTTCTTTAGTCATCTACCATACTACATGAAGAACATACTTCAAGAGACTCGAACTATTAAAGGGCATAAGAAACTATATACACTACTTATTCATCAAAGGCCAAAAGTGTATAGGTGGAGAAATTTAAAATACATACATATATACATATGCTCACCATCTCACAAGTGAATGAGGTAACAACAAGCTTGAAACAATAATTAAAAGATCTAGACCAAAAAACACTAGCATATGATGAAGAATAAAATGAGTCATATATGTCAATAAAATTATAAACGAGTCACCCAACATACTCAATGTATGTATATATATATATATATATATGTATGTATGTGTTGTGTGTGTGTGTGTGTGTGTGTATATATATATATATATATATGTATAACAAACATTGGGTTGGTTCCAAATTGAAAGGGTCATTTAAGGGCCACGTCGCCAGGCGTTGGGCTTGGGGAAGTAACAACACTTTTAGCGACAGTAACCATTGCCGAGAAAAACAAAACATATCATTTAATATTTATATATGTATATCTATATGCCTTCCCAGGTGCATGCATCACCCCTCTGCTCTTCATTTCTCGACCTCATTGCAAGTACAATACATTCAGTGTATTAAATATTATTGTGTATATATGTGTATGTCTCCTTATTTGTATATACATATATATATATATATATCTATAAATACATATAGATATAAGTTGACGTCTATTAGTATAATATATATTTTAATTGGAAAAAAGGTGGCGCCAACTTCGAATAATTGGATATATTAATTAATTTAACTAACTTCGATTAAAAAATTAAACTCATAATAATTATTAATTAAATTAATTAATTATCACGGGTAAGAATATTATCATGCTTTAAATGTATTATTGGATTAATTTTTGTATATATTAAAAATAATTTTGTATGAATATAATAATTTTTTATATCGATTTGTACGTACTTACAAGTATTGGATCAAAATAATTAAAAAATATATAATTAATTATTAGCTTAACTAAACTTTTGTCGTGGATGAGTAATACATTTTTGTTTAATATAATAAGATTGTTGACTTTGTTTATATGTATATATATATATATGTGTACATATATTTATATATATATATATATATGTTTATTTGTATATATGTTGTATATGGCGTGCACCCAATATAACTAAAACAGAAGTATGGGGGTTTGTGAAGTTAATCGTGAGTTATTATTATTTTGGTAATAAAATAATACAAAATAATATAAAAATTGCAAGACTTATACACGTATATATATATATGTGTATATGTATGTATGATTGAATTAATTCATGCATTGCATTAAAGTAACTTCACGTGAGTATGCTTAATGTAAGCATGTATGTATATATATATATATATATATGATAAAAGTATATATTTATTATATAAAAATATAATAAAACATAATTCATTTTCCATCTCTCTCTCTCTCTATATATATATATATATATATATATATATGTATGCATTGTACAAGAAAAACACATAAAGCCTGTTTCATTTATACCGACTCAATTCCTTGAGTTAATTATATGTATACCTTAGTAATGGGTGCATGTGTGTGTGCGTATATGTATGTATATATATATTATATATAAAGGCTATATGAAATTTTACTATTGGGCCTAAGAATGGAAAATGGGCTTTTATTATGAGATTAAAAATGGGCTTTTATTATGAGATTAAAAATGGGCTTTTGACTTTTATTAAGTTTTGACTTTTATTCAGATTTTAATTATATAAAAAAATTATAATATAAATAAGATAAAATTTTAAATTCAAATTTTAATTCGAACAAACATATAATAAATACGATATTCTAATTCTACGTAAATTTTATATTTAATTCAAATTACATAATTATATAATTAAAATATACCGATAAAATTAATTCAATTAAAATCAGTGAAATATAACTGATTTATATGTGTAACATATTAAATTTCATAATTCTAGAATTAAAAATATACAAAAATTGACTCATTTATTTGATAATTAATATAAGAACATAAAAGTTTATAATTTTCCAAAAAAATCAAGGGCTGTAATTTAAAATTTATTCTTAAAAATTAAAAACCAAGTAAATTATATTATTTGTGTAATACTTGGGTTCGGAATTTTGTTCGGGATTAATTTTAAAGTTAAAAAATATATATATATAAAAATAATTTTTAAAATTTTAAATTTTGTTTAATGTAAAATTAAGAAAAAAAAATAGGTTGAGGATGAAATTGAAAATAATTTTGAGAAAAAATGGTGAAAATTTGGATTCAAATGACATTTTTGAAAAAAAATCAGAAACTGGAGGTCAAAACTTAATATATTAAGAAAAAATTGTGTAATATATTAAGAAAAATTGTACCACGTAGGACCGCCCAGTTAGCAACTCCGACGAATCAGAGCGCGTCTCGTGGCAACACATGCTGACTCAGTGCCACGCGGGAGGCCACACTGGCAATCCACTTGCCCGCGATCGGACGGTCCGGATGCATTCCCGCGCACATGGACTGTCCAGATCTGTTTTCTTATCAGGCGCAATTAGACAGTCGTGATTAAACACGATGAACGGCCCAGATCCGTTCTTTTTTTAAATGCGACTGTACAATTGAAATCAAATCCCAATGAACGGTCCACATTCATTTCTTCTTTAAACACGATCGGACGGTCGAGATCAAATACGATGAACGATCCACATTTAAGAGAGATGGGTATAAATATCTCTCATCACACCGAACCCAAATCCTAGTCGCCAGCCTCCCGCTGGAGAAGAAGAATCAGTCGTTGAAGAAGGGAGCCAACCGCCGCCACCCGCCGTGCCGAAGCCACATTCGGCCACCAAAAAAAGTAAAAATTCTCGTGTCCGCTCAGAATTTGATTTCGAACACCCTCATGGCCAAATTAGAGCAAAAGAAACGGCGGATGAACTGAAAATCGTGGGTAAAGCCCGCCGGCACCGCTGCAGGCAAAATTCGAAATTGCCTCCGATGAGCCCACTCTTGTTTCACGTTTCGTGTAATTTTTCTACCATTATATTCAACGTTATGTTTTCTACAGGTTGACCGAAGAAAAACACTCAGCCGCGAAAGTGAGTCGGCAGAGCCGCCGCACTAAAAAATTCTACCACCAGTAGGTTTTTGTGTGTTTTTTTTACTTTTTTCGGCCAATCGAGGCCCCTCAACATATTTTCTCGTATTGATGAATATAAAACCAATTGAAACTGACGAAAACTAGCTGAAAATGGTCAGGCCGAGACAAACCATCGTCGTGGGCGGCGGTACTATCGTCAAAGCGCGGCGGTGCCACCATTCCAAAATTCTAAAATTGGCCAAAAAAGTTTTTTAACATTGATTTTGGGTTTTTTATGGTATTTTTAGGTACGTGAAGTATATTTTAATCTTCGCATGAAAATTGAGGAAACCCGATGACCGCTAGTAAACGCTGTAGAAACTTCGGTATTTCGGACACCGATTCAGGTAAGAATCTCTCACCTTATTCCCTGTTATGGAATTAAAGTTTAATTATCAATAATACGGTATTTTGCGTAATTTAAAATTTTGAGAATTAATTACGAGTTACTAATTGAGTCAGAACCAATTATTTATTATTGTTTGTTCTGTTTAACCGATTGTTTAATTTTATAGTTTTAAATGCATGATAATATATTGAAATTGATAAAATGATTCAGTTATGTTTCCTTGTTGCATGTATTATTGTCTTGCGTTGATTTACGTTTAAATTGTGAAACAGAAAATTAAATATAAACAAAAAATTGATTGGTTAAGTGAATGAATGAATGTAGCCTTACGGGATATCCTGGGAGATGGTGGACGGACTGGATACATAAAAAACCCTACCGTGAACGTCGTCTCATACCAGACGTGGTATCGATGATTTGTATTTTTGGCACTCACACTGGACAGAGTATGAGAACGGTCGTTCAGTTTATAATGTTGAATAATGGTTCACGCGTAGTGGGACATCCTTATGAGCCCCTAGGGATACTAGTAAACAAATAAAGAAGGAAAGTTACTATTCTTGGTCACTTGAATATAATATTGAAATGTTATTTGGTTATTGTCTTTATAGATTGATTTTAAAAATCTCACAAACGGTAAATATATGTAATAAATTATTTTTTTATGATAAATGAACTTACTTAAATGAAGAGCTCAATTGGTTGTTTTTATGATTTTTACCAACCTTCAGTTTCTGTATCGGTAAATAGTGTGATATTCTTATTGAGTTAGTATAGTTCACCATTTCATTAACTATTTCAGATCAAGAGAACCAAAACTCAGATTCTGATCAATAAGAGGGTTGTAAATAGTTCACTACTGGGACTCATTCAAAAGCTAGTGAAGGTCCAAATCTGTTTTTTTTTAAATGCGATTGTACAATCGAAATAAAGTCGCGATGAACGGTCCATATTCATTTCTTCTTTAAATACGATCGGACGGTCGAGATGAAATACAATGAACGACCCAAATTTAAGAGAGACAGGTATAAATATCTCTCATTACACCAAACCCAAACCCTAGTCGTCAGCCACCCGGCGGAGAAGAAGAACCAGTCGTCAAAGAAGGGAGCCAACGGCCACCCCCTGCCGCCCCGAAGCCACCTTCGGCCACCAAAAAAAATAAAAACTCTCTTGTCTGCTCAAAATTTGATTTCGAATACCCTCATGGCCAAATTTGAGCAAAAGAGATGGCGGATGAGCTGAAAACCGCGGGTAAAGCCTGGCGGCACCATCGCGGGCAAAACTCAAAATCACCTCCGATAAGCCCACTCTCGTTTCATATTTTGTGCAATTTTTTCACCATTGTGTTCATCGTTTTTTTTTTATAAGTTGATCGAAGAAAAACACTCAGCCGTGAAAGTGAGTCAGTGGAGCCGCCGCATCGAAAAATTTCGCTGCCAGTAGGTTTTTATTTTTTTGACTTTTTTCGGCCAACTGAGGCTCCTTAACGTATTTTCTCGTATTGATGGATATAAAACCTGCTGAAATCGCCCAAAACTGGCCGAAAATGGACAGGTCGAGAGAAACCGCCGTCGTGGGCAACGGTACTGTCGTCGAAGCACGGCGATGCTACCGTGTCAAAATTCTGAAATTGGTCGAAAAAGTTTTTTAATATCGATTTTGGGTTTTTTAGGGTATTTTTAGGTACGAGAAGCGTATTTTAATTTTCGCAAGAAAATGTAAAAAACTCGGGGACCGCCAGTAAACGTAGTAGAAAGTTTGGTATTTCGAACACTGATTCAGGTAAGAATCTCTCACCTTACTCCCTGTTATGGAATTGAAGTTTAATTATCAATAATACGGTATTTTACATAATTTAAAAATTTTTAAAAATTAATTACAAGTTACTAATGAAGTCAGAACCAATTATTATTATTGTTTATTCTGTTTAACCGATTGTTTGATTTTATAACTTTAAATGCATGACAATATACTGAAATTGGTGAAATGATTCAGTTGTATTTCCTTGATGCATATATTGTTGTCTTGCGTTGATTTATGGTTAAATTGTGAAACTAAAAATTAAATGTAAACGAAAAATTGATTGGTTAAGTGAATGAATGAATGTAGGCTTATAGGATATCCTGAGAGATGGTGGATGGACTGGGTATATAAGGAACCCTACCGTGAACGTCGTCTCATACCGGACGGGGTATCGAGGATTGACATTTTTGGCGTTCATACCGAACGGAGTATGGGGACGGCTCATTTCACTCTCATACCGGACGGGATATTGAAGGATGGTATTCTTGTCACTCATACCGGACGGAGTATGAGGACGGTCGTTTAGTTGACAATGTTGAATAATTGTTCACGCATAGTGAGACATGATTATGGGCCCTTAGAGATACCGGTAGGCAAATAAATAGGAAAAATTATTATTCTTACCCACTTGAATATAAGATTGAAATGTTATTTGGTTATTGTCTCTATAGATCAAATTTAAAAATCTCGCAAACGGTAAATATATCCAATAAATAATTTTCTTTATGATAAATGAATTTACTTAAATGAAGAACTCAATTGGTTATTTTTATGATTTTTACCAACCTTCAGTTTCTGTATCGGTGAGTAGTGTGATATTCTTACTAAGTTAATGTAGCTCACCGTTTCATTAACTATTTCAGATCAAGAGAACCAATACTCAAATCCTGATCAATAAGAAGGTTGTGAATGGTTCACGACCCGGACTTATTCAAAAGCTAGTGAAAGTCGTTCTAAAATGCTCAGTTATTTACTTTTCGTTTATTTTTTTTATTTTCGTTTGTTTTTTTAAAATAAATATTTTCATATTTTTATTGGGTATTTTAAATTATTGTGTAAGAAATGTAAACATTCAATTCATATTTTTATTTTTTTTTAAGTTTTAAACATTTATAATTTGGTGATAAAAAATAAAATAAAATAATTTAATTTTTTAATATATATATATATATATATATACAGGTTGATATCATAATAAATAATTGGGCAGATAACAATTTCCAAAGCCTTTTCATTCAATGCCTACACTGCAACTTGTGGAAGCACCCATTAATGCATATTATTCTTTATTTTCTTTTTCAAATAATATATTCCAATAATTAATTTATCCATATATATACATATATCATATAATTATAATTCCAGTAAAAAAAATATATATATATAAATGTATACTCTAACTTAAATATATAATCTCACGAATAACACATATTATAACAAATGTCAAAATTTTTGAATTAATTTGGTAATTTTATCTTAAATTTATAAAAAAAAAATAATTTTTAAATAATTAAGAAAACAATATAATTTTTTTTTTAATTCTGATGATCTTAGAAATTCATAAAATTAACATATAATTCATAAACAAATATAATTTATCTAAATTCAATATACATAACAACGTTTTCAATCGTATTAGTAAATAATAAACTGTATAAAAATACTTACAGTATAAATATATCTCGTAAAACTATATAAAAATATTTACGATACAAATATCTTTTATAAAAATTTATTAAAAAATTTTTTAAAAATAAATCAAATTTTTTTTTAACATAAATCAGATAACCACTTTACTTTTTTAAATTTTAAACAGTAACTGTCGGATAATTATTACTATTAATAATTAATAATAATTAATTAATTATTAATCTAAATCGAGTCGAGTCCTGTCACGAGTGATCCACCCGATCAAATTCAAGAGATACCAGATAAAATAATTAACCGAATTGATTATTTCAAAAAACTTAAAATTATATAAAAGATTTCAAACATTGTTTATATTTTACCACAATCAACATGCTGAAAATCTATATTCAATATTATTATTATTATTTTAAAATATATATATATATATACACGTATATACATATATAATTGGTGAAAAAAATATTTTAAAAAATAAAAAATAATTTTATCTTTTAGTTGGATTGGAGGGTTGAATATCTTTGGGCCCATTATCATTGCGTCGGTTGTGTGGAGAAGAAAATAAAGGAATCAGGAAACATGAAATGGGGCCCAAAATCTTAGTTGATTAGGAATGTAATCAATTGGGCTTCTTTAACAAAAGCATTTATTGTCGAATTATTTTCTATCCTATTTTATTTATTTATTATTTTGATCCGTTGCGATTTGATGGTTTTTAATACGAGACATCGAGATTTATTGTTTTTGGACAATTCATCATCTCGTGATTCGTACGCTAATCAAATTTTTTTTTTTTACCTTTGTAATTTCGTAACTGTTGTTAAAAAATAAACTATAGTATCTTAAAATTAAAAAAAATATTAAATCAAAAAAAAGATCGAACTGAAACCTGTTGTAAAAAAGTATTGGCTCGTATATAATTTATAAGTATCCTTAATCATAAGATTTGTATAGCACGGATATGTTTTTATTATCATTAAATTTACAATATCTTAAATTGAAAACATTAAATCAAAAAAAGATCAAACTGAAACATGTTATAAAAAGTTATTGACTCGTATATAATTTATAAGTATCCTTAATCATAAGATTTATATAGTACGGATATATTTTTATTATCATTAAATTTATATATGTCAATAATATAAGGTATGATCTCATTCAATACTAATGTAATAGACATTGCGGTAAGTATTGGATAAACAAAATTTCGACCTAATCGATAATACAAATACTCTTGTTCAAGAAATATTAAAATGACGCATTAATAAAAAAATATTATTAGATAATTAATACGTTAATAATATCAAACGATGATATTATTTAGTAATCTCGTAAAATAATACAATTTAAACTATTTGTTTTCGTCTGTATACATTACATAAGAGATGAATGAATCGTAAAATCCCGACAAATGTTTTAAGAAAAATGTCACCCCTAATAAACCCTTAGTTTAAGATTTTATTTTCTTCTGCAAGATCAAAAGTAATAACTTGAGATAAAAAAAAAAAGGAGTTCATCAAAAGAAATTTTACCATCATTTCTATTGTATGTTCTAACTTTATAGTTATACATTAGAGTGGAAAGATCTCAAAGATCTTAAAAGTCGAACAGTATCCAGTGTACAAACTTTTTTTTTTTTTACCAGAGGATTGGAAGTTCCCATATTACTAATATTGTTCATCTCCACTTTTAAAAAAATTTTTTTTTTTGGGTTGAAAAAATGAAATTACCAATCAATTTCATACCCACTCATGGTCTCATCCACCCACTAACTACTCTTTGCTGTTGCTTAACTTCCTTTCTCAAAAACACCAATGAAAATTGAGAAAGTTAATCATACTGCTGTTATTTTTAGTGGATGTTAAGGTTGTCAATTTCATTATTCCTCAAACTTTATCAATGGAGTCTCCTGGTATAATCAGCTTCTACCCAAAATTCTGTACTGAAGAACCCCCACTCCACCTACTCTCTTCTCTTTTTTACCACCAGACAGACCCTTAACTATTGCGACCTGCCCCGGAGACCCAAGTGAATCTGTCCTTGTTCTTAATCAATATTATAACCCAAACAGCATCATCACCTACCACTCTCATCTCCCCACTCTTCCTCTCTGCTTCCTTTGACTTTTCACTTCCTTCTTCTTCACCTTCTATTCTGCATCCCGCATAGGCTTCGTTGTAGAGTTTTCCACATTGGATTCCAGAATCGAGTTGCTTCTCTTCCGTACGCGTTGGTTTTTAGTTTTTTGTTTTTTACTGGATTTTTTTGTTTCTTCATCTGGGTTCTTTTCAATTTTTGTACTTTTTATCTCTATACGTTGCCATTACAGAGTCTTTGTTGATAGCCGGGTCTCGATAATGTAGGGTTCTCTGTTGTTTCATTTTGGTATTTGTTGCTCTCTACTTGGTGTTTAGGTGCTTCTTCTTCTTGTTAGTTCTTTTGGGTAGTAACAATTTCTGACATGATTTTGTTACAATAGTGGAAATAATGGTTTTGTTTTTCTCCATTGTTGATCTGCTAGGATATTAATTATGATTATTTGATTCTCAGTCCTGTCTTTTGACCCGTCTGTGTTAATTGCGATACATTTTGTACTTTCAAGACTTTCTTAGTGCATTTTTTCCCAATTATTCTGTTCCGGTGTCATATATTCTATCTGTGTGTCTAGATTTGGAGCGCTGGAAATTTGTTTGAAGTCATGCAGGCAATGTGTTTGATATTGTTAGCTTTTGTAGTTAATGTATTAGGACAATCTGATTTTGAAGCTCTTTTGGTGCTCAAAAATGGAATTGAGGAGGACCCATCTGGGAAAACTCTTATTTCATGGGATTCTAATTCTTTATCATCTGATGGGTGTCCTAGAAACTGGTTTGGAGTCACTTGTATCGATGGTCGTGTGACTTCAATTAATCTAAATGCTTTAGGTCTGGTTGGAAACTTTAGTTTCCCTGTCATAGTTGGCCTTAGCATGCTCCAAAATTTGTCAGTTTCTGGCAATTCTTTGACGGGGACTATCTTGCAAATTGGTTCCTTTCAGTCTCTTAGGTTTTTGGATCTCTCTTGCAATATGTTTCATGGGTCAATGCCATCTAACATTGGGGAGTTAAAGAATCTGGTTCTTTTAAATCTCTCTTCAAACAATTTTGAAGGCAATGTTCCATCTGGTTTCAGCAATCTTGGGCAGTTGAAGTACTTAGATTTGCAGGGTAATGGTTTCTCTGGAGATGTTATGAATCTTCTGTCCCAGTTGGCTAGTGTGGAGCATGTCAACCTGGGAAACAACCAATTCTCTGGTTCTCTTGATTTGGGACTGGGAAAGTCAAATTTCATTTCCTCAATAAAACATTTGAATGTAAGCCACAATTCCATTGTTGGAGAGCTCTTTGCTCATGACGGAATGCCATATTTTGACAATTTAGAGGTATTTGATGCTAGCAACAACAAATTGGTGGGCACTATTCCATCCTTCAGTTTAGTGGTATCTCTTCGCATTCTTCGGCTCGGAGGCAATCAGTTATCAGGATCTTTACCGACACTCTTACTAGAAGAAAGCTCAATGATGCTGTCCGAACTGGATCTTAGCTTTAATCAGCTTAGAGGTACTATTAGTTGCATGGTTAGATTATGCTTGTTATCTAGTTTGCTTGTGCAAAATGAAAAATAAATGGTACCTTACAGCGTTTGTTCTTTGATCGGGTGAGGTACACTTGCTAGAATAGATTGCTTGAAGAAATAGTAAATGATATTTATGGGGAACCTATGACAAGAATGGGAAAACTGAGGATAGGAACTTAAACTACATATGAAAGTGACTTACTATATATATGGAAAATACCCTATTAGTCTCTAACAAACTATATGAGAAGTATTCTCATATAGTGGATTTAAAAAATTAAATAAACAAAAAAGTGTGCTTGATAAATTCCATGAATTACTTGCTATGCAATTGACGAGTTTCACGAACCACCACCTCTAAATGTGCTCAACCAACAACTTGCAATGAGTTAACTAACAAAGGCCATTACAAACTTAAACAATATCAAAAGCTCAACTAGGTATCAACTTTTAGTTAACCAAACTGCTAATTGTGGTACCAGTTTGTCAACAACTTCCAGAGAACTTCTTATGGACTTTCTTTTTTCTCTTAGTAAGGTAACTAGGCTTTGCTCCCCTAAGCAACAAGCTATAAAGGTTCAACGACGAGTCCTCCCTCCTCTGTAACAAGCTTTAAGGATTTAAAAAATTTTCAATGACAATTTTCACTTCCCCAAGGAACAAATTCTAAGAATTTACAACTATTACTTTCTTTTTCTCGGAGCAACTAGCCCTGATGTATGGCATTCTTTGCTAGATCAGGGTATAATTTTGATAAAACTAATTCTGGAAACAGAAAAACTGCACTGAGAAGTACCAGTTTTAGAGGAATAACAACTGGCTTGAAAGGGAAAGAACTGGTCAACGAACTGGTCAAACTTATCTGAATTGATCAAACAGAATAGAGTCAATCAAAACAGATTTAACATTCCTGTGGTGGCCGGATGTGACTCATGCAATGGTGTCCAGTCACTTACGATGGTTGAGCTTCCAGCTATGCAATCCTATGGCAGTTGCAGATCAGAGTTGCACAATTCCGTTGCTGGACGGTTGCAGATTGGTGAAGGCAATGCAAACTCAGGATCCATGGTGGCAGCGAGCGGTTTTCAAAAAGAGATAGCAGCTAAGGCTTATGTGTATAAATATTTCAGTTTTTTCTTCTAGCAAGAGCTAAGATCGAAAGGAGAAGATTAGAGAAGAGGAAACGTTGGAGTTGCTCCCCCTGCTTTTTGAATGTTTTAAAAACAAAGGGAGAGTTTCTAAACCTAGGACTATTGATATGACAAAACACTGGAAGTACAAACTGAAATATTAGTATGGTATTGCTCTTGTTATTATGTTGTAGAAACAGTATACTGTAAGAACTAATAAGGATAAGGAACTTAGTTATACGGGAAACTAACTCGACAGGAAAAGACAGTTATAAAAAAAAATATGGGAAAAGACTGAGAAATACTCTATCATTCTTCAATAGACTAAATTAGAAATATTACAATTATCTAACATCTTTTATTTTTCTGTATTTCAGAGTTTTGAGAAGTGCATGATTTACTCCTTGTGTGTTATATCAGTAGTGACACTATAATTCATGGGGCATCAAACTGGAAGTCTCCTTGCAGTCAATAAGAGAAGTTGTTTTGTTCACTGTCCAGCGTCTGAATTAAGGCAGCTTTTTTTACAAGAAATAAATTGGTAGACATAATTAACACATAAAAGTGATGAAGATTCTGACTTTGTGACAGGCAATGTAGCATATGCTGTTGCCTAAACTTGCTCTAGGATGGTTAAGATTGGAATTTTACACTTACCTCAAGAAAAAGAGAAAGACAAGAAGAGACTGGAATAACAGTATGATAACATAAAATTTCTTATAGATAATCAAGTATATAGAGATCATGCAACCCCTTGAGATTCTCAGCCATTTTGAGAATAAAACAAATAATCATCTTGGTTTGGCTCATGATTTTGTGGAATGCATATTTCTTGGAAATTCATTTTTTTCCATCTAATGGTTGACAATATGCTGAATCATAATTTCCTTTCTTGTGTAACATGATACCATTTGAAATCTTCAATATTCATTCATGACGTATAGTAAATATATCTGCTGATAATACCAATTCATGCTAAGGACTTCATCCTTCTGTTATTTTTTCTTTTTCCTCGAGTTCATTTACTGTTAACATAATTCCTTTGGAAAAAATTGATTCTCGAGTTTTAGAATGCCCTGAAAGATAATGCTACTTTTTCTCTACTGTTCTTGATAATTTACTAAATGTCATGTTCTTGGCAGGTCCCGTTGGAAGTATCACTTCTGCAACCCTGAAGAAGGTTAATATATCTTCAAACAAACTGTCAGGATTTTTACCTTTGAAGATAGGGCATTGTGCCACCATAGACTTGAGTAACAACAGACTCTCAGGAAACTTATCTAGAATACAGGGTTGGGGGAATTATGTGGAAGTTATTCAGTTGAGTTCGAACTCACTGACAGGAACATTACCAAACCAAACTTCTCAATTCTTGAGGCTGACTTCTTTAATAGTATCCAACAATTCATTGGAAGGTGTTCTACCCACAGTTTTAGGTACCTTTCCTGAACTTGAAGTGATTGATCTCAGCCATAACCAGCTTGGTGGGTCTCTCCTTCCAAGCTTGTTCAGCTCAACAAAATTGACTGACGTCAATTTGTCAAGCAACAACTTCACTGGGCCGATTCCACTACAGGAAATTAAAAATTCAGTAGATGCTACCCAAAATTTAAGTTTGGTTACTCTTGATCTGTCAGACAATTACTTGAGTGGGCATTTGCCTGAGGAAATCAGTACGTTTCGTAACTTAGAGTATCTTAGCCTATCCAACAACAAATTTGAAGGAAGCCTCCCAAGTGGTCTTCCAGATGAACTTAAAGGATTCAATGTATCTTTCAATAATCTTTCTGGTGTTGTACCTGAAAATTTGAGGCGCTTTCCTGATGCAGCCTTCCATCCTGGGAACTCCTTGTTGGTTTTTCCTCATTCTCCATCAATAACTAAAGGTGAACCAGATTTGACTTTGAGGGAGCATCGTCACACAAAACCTGCTATTAGGGTTGCACTAATTGCAAGTTTACTCGGTGGTGCTGCTCTAATAGCCCTATTTTCCATAATAATTTATGTCAGGGTTCACCAGGGACATAAGAGAGACAGTGTAGAAGGAAATGGAGGAAAGAAAAGTGTCCAACATGGAGATTCTTCTCATTCTCATTCCTCAGCACCTAACAGGAATCTTGACCCATCATTATCTTCAAGTTTCAACCAAGGTCTGTTGGCATCAGCCCAACTGGGTCCTGCATATGAATCTGGGGATACATCTTTAGTTGAAATGAAGCCTAAGACTCTTTCCTATCCAGAATCAGTTAGAAAAGATGAAGTATTATCTCCCCGCGTGTCTTTCTTGAGATCTGGAAATCCATCACCTTGTAGAAGTCCGCTTTCATCTGATAATGCACCAGGACTCTATGTTTGTTCTCCAGATAAATTGTTGGGAGATTTGCATATCTTTGATGGCTCCATCTTCTTTACTGCAGAAGAACTTTCCCATGCTCCAGCTGAAACTGTTGGCAGGAGTTGTCATGGAACCTTATACCGAGCTGCACTTGACTCTGGTCATGTATTGGCTGTCAAATGGTTAAGAGAGGGGATAGCAAAAGGTAGGAAGGAATTTTCAAGGGAAGTGAAGAAACTTGGTAGCATCAAACATCCAAATTTAGTTTCCCTGCTGGGTTACTACTGGGGGCCAAAGGAGCATGAGAAGCTGATAATATCAAATTATATTGATGCACAATGTTTAGCTCTCTATCTTCAAGGTAAGATCCTGTTCTCTATGTGCTCACTGAAAAAATAAAAAACTGAATATTTTCTACCTGTAATTGCATGCATGAACCCTATAAATTTCTGGATTTTCTTGTTTTGAATAGCTATGGTCATATGTTATTTGAATAACCCAAAACATCCTTCAATTTTATCTTCTGAGATGAACAGGGTACTGATCACCCCTATAATATCACGTCTGCCCATTTATGTCCTGTAAATGTGGTACGGCCAGCTTGCCGTCTTGATAGTTGCATGGAGCACCTTCACCAATATTTCAGTCATAACCTAGTTAATCTCAGAAAAGTGAAACATGGGAGGCAAATAAAATTTTAAATTACTGAAGGCATGAAAATTGCACTGGAAATGATTCTTTTACTCCTTTTCCCCTACACATAGAGCACTAAATAATGAAACATTTTCGTTTCATAAATGCCCAGAAGAAACTGATGAGCCTTTTCATTTTGTAAAATTGGTTTTTCCTGAAGCTTAGACCGATTGTAGTGGAAGGTAGTTCACTTTCAGCCTTTGTTTCATTACCTCCCTTGGTTGATAGTTGACTCAACCAATCAATTTCATCTGGTTCAACTTCGAGCCTACTTCAGCATATCATGCCAATAAAAATATTCCTCTAAAGCATCAATCTGATCCAAGAAAATGGTGAGATCTAAGTATCATCATATGGGGGAACAGTTACCGTAGTCATTTTTGTAGTATATAGGTAAATCCTCATTATTTTGCCAAGCAGATTTACTGCAAATACACTGTTTATATATCTATTCGTCCTAAGAGGATCATCTTCCAAAGGTTGGTTTTCAAGAAGAATTCTTTCCTCAAGATTTTGTTTTTGGTTCCTAGGAGATGTACCCATTATGGATATAATACAGGATCGACTTATCTAATTCCTAGCAAGGTTAGGAAGAAAGTCCCAGGTTGACACTATAGTCTGTTTTGAGTGCCATGTTGCTATATTGAGGGTCAAGTATGTCTCTTTGGGGGGGGGGTGAAGATAATTAAATGAACTCAAATCATCACAATTTGGGGAACCTCTTCCCCATTTTGGAGGGTCGAGTATGTCTCTCCAAGACACATGCTAACAACAAATTGGTACCATTATCAAGTTTCAGTCCCATATTCCTTATCTTCCATGTTGTAGAAGTAAAGAATAAATCCAGCTCAAAATCAATGGTATTTTGTAGAACTCCATGTCTCTAAATTAGAGCATAACAAGGAACCCAATTGGCTTTTAGATCGTTTTCTTTATAAATTCCTGGACCACGATAAGAAGTGTTATTACTGTTTCTTGATCCATTGACTGGAAGTCCACTTTCCTATGCAAAACAGTGTAAGGGTAGATCGAGGCATCTTATCTTCTTATTAATTCGTCTTGCTTGGAGAATATATCGTAAATTTATTTTTGTTTGTCTGATTACAGTATAAATTGGACGTTTTTTGTCATTTGCCTGCAGAGACAGAGCCCAGAAAACTCCCACCTTTATCTCTGAATGAACGTCTGCGAGTTGCAGTTGATGTTGCCCGATGTCTGAACTACCTACATAATGAGAAAATAATTCCGCATGGCAATCTCAAATCAACAAACATTTTATTAGAAGCACCTAATTTGAATGCCCGGCTTACTGATTACAGTCTCCATCGGATTTTGACTCCAGCAGGCACAGCTGAGCAAGTCCTGAATGCAGGTGCTCTAGGCTATCGCCCCCCTGAATTTGCTAGCTCAAGCAAACCTTGTCCATCATTAAAGAGTGATGTATATGCATTCGGGGTAATCTTATTGGAGCTTCTTACCGGAAAAAGTCCTGGGGAGATAGTATCCGGAGATCCAGGGATAGTTGATTTGACAGATTGGGTTAGGTTATTAGCCGGAGAGTCTCGTTCTATCGAGTGCTTCGATAGAATGCTTGTGGATAGGCATAGCGAGCATCACCCACCTAGAATTCTCAACGAAATGTTGCAGGTAGCTCTAAGATGTATCCTATCGGCATCCGAGAGGCCTGACATGAAATCAGTGTTTGAAGATCTATCACAGATAGCATTGTAGAAGATCTCTGAAGGTAAACTAAAATTCTTCTAACTTTCCTTCTGGCACTAACCCATTTATTGGTTCTTTCTTTGTTGTTATTTCGGAATTCGACCTCTAAAATTTCTATTGAACTGCAATTGTTGATTGATCTTGTCAATAAATGATTTTGGTAGATGTTGTAGTTAATAGGGGGAATAAAGATATTTGTAAATGGTTGAGGGTTAATCATCCTCTTTTAACCCTTAATCCAGAATGTAATTTTTTTTAACAGTCTTGATTAGTGAAGACTCGAGTGTATGATGCTTCTTTTGATTGAATTTTAAGAGAGAAATGAATCATCTCTCTGATGATGATACAATTATCAGAAGCTTTGTTCAAATGGGGGAATTCCTAATTTCTTATGTATGTACTTTATGATTTTGCTGTGATTTTTTTAGGGTTTAAGTTGTAGATGTTGGGGATGTGAATTAGAAATTCTGAATTCAAATGATAGAGGATAATCTTTTTTTCTTTATTTGATGAATCTAAAACATTTTGGAATTATTATTTAATCGATTATCTCAAGTTGATTATTCCAAGATCGAGATGACTTATTCCTAAAAAAAAAAAAATTTGTTAAATCCCATCGGAAATTGGTGTTTGAAGTCATCTTTATGATGATAAAGTTACGAGTTTAAATTTTACTAAATATGTAGAATTTATTTTTTTTATAAGTATATTATAAATCGATAGGATGTGATCCGTGATACTTAGTTCGGGAGAGATTAAGACTTATTTTATTAATGTATTTGTGAGATTACATGATTAAGTTGGATTTCATACCAACGAATCATGATATGTTCGACTAAAAAAAAAAAACTTGAACGAGTTAAAAAAAAAAAAAAAAAAACTTCACCTAACATTTTTTAAAATAAAATAATTAAATTTTTAGGCATAAGAAAATATAAATCGAAAGCGATAGAAAAAGAATCGCACTTCTTTATTCTCGTTTCCCATTTATTTCAAAAAACACGAAGAACTACTTATTTTTCTCACTTAAAAATTATAAATATAAATATTAAAAATTGTATTGTTTCAAACGAGACACAAATAAATTATTTAAAATTAAATTATTATTAACGAAAATAAATTTCATTTATTAAAATTATAGGATTTTGGGAAAAGAAAAACAATTTTTCTGAATTTTTTGCACCTAGTTTGATAAAATTTTAATTTAAAACAATGAAAAATTACATTAAAAATAATTTCAATACATTCAAAATTATGTTAATTTCAATAAAATATATATATATATATATATATTGTACTAATTTCACTTGAAATTAAGTGCAATATTATCTTTTATCATCTTTTAATTAATTTTTTTTTTACATATTTCTCAGTTGAATTAAGTGTGAAATTGTAAATAAATTTTACCCAAAAAAAAAATTATCTAATTAAATATAATTTAGGATTTTATTTGGAACTTATTTCTCATTAAATTTTAATTAATTCCTAAATTTTAAGTTAGATTAATTTTAATATGCATAATAAAAATATAATTATTATGTTTAACTTTTCATTATTAACCCACTTTTTACCAAAAGTCAACCTACATCTTCAAAAATTGAAGATAGAAGTTACATACAAAAAATATATATATATATATACGTACACATATATAAATCCAATGTGGGTATAAACTATGCAAATTAAATTTAATATAAAAAATAAAATAGAAAATACTTCCAAATCACAATTAATTATTCTAAAAAAATTAAAATTAATTAAATAAAACCATTGTAAATAAATAAATAAATAAATTTGTACCAACTACTTTAATTAATGCATTCACATCATTTTCTTACTTATAATCAAAATTATAAAATTTATTATTCGTCCGGCCCTAAATTATTTAGGGTTCTTACTTGGTCAAAATTAATCCAAGTTTGGTTGCTTGCTGACTTTCTGTCAATTACCAATCAAATATGAAATTAGGGTTTTTTGCCCAATTGATTTTATGACTAATTAAGAATAAATTAATTGCACCATTAAAAAATGGATTAATAATTTTAATATGGGATTTGGTAAAGTATTGATTTTTAAGTTATCTTTGGATTTTGATTTTACAACAAGAATTTATATATATATATATATATGTATAAATTATATGTGATTATGATTTGATTTCAAATTCTAACCAATCATATAGTGGTTTAATGATTGAAATAATGTATACTACTTTTTTTTTTATAAAAGAATTCATTCATAATATTAATGTATCATTACATTAATATTCGGAGAGAAAATCTCGCAAATTTGTAAATCTGAATACATGCACGCGACTCGAGCTAAATCATGAGCCGTCTTGTTCAACTGACCGAAATATCAAATTTGGTAGATGATAAGGTTCTGCATTCATTCATGATAAAATTATATTTGAAACTATCATTCGCGTCTGTAGTAAGTGTTCTATACACAAGTAATACGTCGAATTCGATTCTATCTGAATCTAAACTGCAGAATATAATATAATTTAAAGTGTTTCGGCATTCCATAATACATGCACGCGACTCGAGCTAAATTATGAGCCTCAAAATTACTATATCGTTTTGTCCAACAGACCGAAATATTAAATTTGGTAGATAATAAGGTTCTGCATTCATCCACGATGAAACCATACTTGAAACTATCATCTGCGTCTGTAGTCAGTGTTCTTCTATACACAAGCAATACATCGACTTCAATTTTAACTGAATCTAAATTACGAAACATAATATAATTTAAAGCATTTCGGCATTCCATAATACTCAATGATCTATGATATTTAATTTAATAAAATATATAAATAATTTATTAACATATTAGTATTATTATATTGTTAATATAGAGTGTATATATATATATATATATATATATGTAGACACACAAGTAAATAGAGTATAGGGAATTGGGTAGGAAGAAAGAAGAATGGGGTAAAGTCCTAATTGGTGTCCTTACCAAGAAAAAAGCCAGCTAAAAGAAAAACAAACCTAAATATGTTGAAAATAAATAAAGTATTAATTAATTGATTAGTTGATTAATTAAGTAATTAATTACCTAATTAAGTAATTAATTAGTTGATTAATTAATTAATTAGTTGATTAATTAAGTAATTAATTAATTAGGAAACTAAGAAGCTTCCCTTTTTCTCTAGGCATGACTCTTTCATGGCATTTTTTTGTTTGACATCCTTCTAATCTATGAACTGTCACCCACTCTTTTACTCCTTCCACTACTCTTCTCTTAATTAATTAATTACACACATAAATAATATATATATATATATATATAACATCCATTTGGCATTTGCTTACCTCCTCAATATTGCATTGCAGGCTCCTCATCACCCACCATATTCATAACATTCATACCTATACATATACCATCTCTCTCTCTCTCTCTCTCTCTATATATATATATATATACAACTTCTCTCAATACAGGTTTCCTAATTTGTCTTGGAATTCTGGGTTTGCCAAAGCTTTTTTTGCTTCCTTCAATTTCAAGGTATGTTATCTTTACTTCCTCTTCCCTCTATATATACATATATATATATGTATCATTAAAAAAAATGATTGAGATATATTGTATTGTGTAAAATAAGAATAGGGTGTTTAAATTTTGATTCAAATTGAAAATTCAGTTTAATCCGAACTAAAATTAAAACGATTCGGGTTTCGATTTAAACTTTAATCTCAATTAGTTATTAGTTTAATGATTCGAGTTTCGATTTAGAACATCTTAATTAATTATTAGTTTAATTTAATTTCGATTTATACCTTTAATCTTAATTAATTATTAGTTTAATGATTCGAGTTTCGATTTAGATCATCTTAATCGATAAATATTTTTTCGTTAGTATAAATTATTTATTATTTGAATGATTAGGAGTTTAATTAATTTTTTTGAAGATGTGGATTAAAATCATAATTATTATAATTATTATAATCTTAACGTATAAGAAAAGTATGAATTTACACATGGGTATGTATAGATATAGATATACATATATGTATATATTTGTTACAATTTTTTGTTAATTAATTAAATATAAAAACTTTAATATTTATATTTATAATTTTAATTTTATGTAGTCATAATTTTTAAAATTTTTATTTTAATAAAATCAGATAAATTAATCATAATAAATTTAATTGGTAATTCGTGCACTCACGTTTACGTATTAGTAAATTTTAAAAAATAAATAATTATATAAATTATGTGGGGCCCACTGTTCCGATAATTGGTGGACGCGTGAAATTCCAGTTTTAACCCCTAACCGCGTACGCGCCTCACGCGGTTTTCTCATTGAGAAAATCGTCCGTGTATATGCGTGCATATATATATACATATACTGAGATGGTGAAGGAGACACCAGCCATTTCTTCCATTCTCACTTTGAACAGAACACAAATCAGTTGCTTGATCGTACTGTTTCCTCTGTGTTGCAGGTCGCCGATTCTTGCTATACCCTAAAATGGCGGAAAGAGTCCATCCTGGCGACTCTCCGACGAATCCCGCCACCGAAACGACGCCGCATCAACAAGTTTCCTCTCCTAAACCAACGGCGGAGAAGCCCGTCACTCCGCCAGGTACTTACGTTATCCAGATCCCCAAGGATCAGGTCTACCGCGTCCCTCCGCCGGAAAATGCTCGTCGTTACCAGCAGCTCACTGGCCGGAAGGCTCGCCGGAGCCGTTGTTGCTGTTGCCTCTGTACTTTCCTCGCTATCATCCTTGTCCTGATCGTCCTCGCCGGAATCGCAGCCGGCGTACTCTACCTCGTTTTCCGACCAGAGGCACCCGACTACTCCGTCGAAAGCCTCTCCATCAAGGGATTCAACCTGACGGCACTGTCCCCAATCTCGCCGGAATTTGACGTCACTGTGAGAGCCCGGAATCCTAACGACAAAATCGGTATATTCTACGAGAAAGGTAGCTCTGTCGACGTTTTCCACCACGACGTGAGGCTTGGAACCGGCGCACTGCCGGTGTTTTTCCAGCCGACGAATAACGTGACGGTGTTCGTCACGGCGTTAACGGGGTCCGGTATTGAGCTGACGAGTGCAATTCACCGAGGTTTGGTGGACGCTCAGAGAAGTGGAACGGTGCCGTTTAAGATTAAGCTGAGAGCGCCGGTTAGAATCAAGATTGGATCCGTCAAGACTTGGACGATTACCGTCAAGGTCAACTGCGATGTGACTGTGGATAAGTTAACGGCGGCGTCTAAGGTTGTGTCCAAGCGCTGTGATTACGGCGTGAATATCTGGGATTGACGGGAAGGGCACGTTTGGTTGTAGAAATAGTTAACGTTCCATTTTTCGTTTATTCTTTTTGTTACATACGGGTTGAAAAGGGACTATACCTTACTTATTATAAGCACTGTAGAAATTATATGATACAATTTTTATTGTTCTTCTAATTTCTGTTTCATAATTTATATCTATTTTTCATTGGGTATTAGTAATTTCTAATACCCAAATCAAACTATGCATTCTGGTGTGCTTACAGTCAAATTTTATGTTATAATAGATGTATATATATATATATATATACATATCATCTTAAGTAATGAAATCTCTAATCACCAAGGACTGTACAACTTCTGATCCACTCTATTCACTCCGTGTAATAAATAACAAAATCTCCACATTACAATTTTTCCAAACACTCATTTTATTTTCTTATTCTAACTTATATGAAAAATGCTCCACCAAAAAATACCCTTTTATTGTATTACTCTCTCCATGTACAAAATCCCACATACCCTCTTGTCTCAACTGCTTATAAAGCTGTCTCATTAGCCGTATCTTACTCCCGATTGCGATTTCCGTTTATCGTACTTGCTCTTCGCATCCTCGATTGCCCTTTCGAGTTCTGCATACATTGTCACGGAACAATCTGCAAAGTTATTCAATTGGCCAAGAAATCCCTCCAAACTTGACCGAAACCGGTCCAGACCTAAATTCCAATCATCAGAAGCTTCATTGTTTAACATATTAGCTGCTGAACCAGTTTCAGTATTCGAATATGGTTGGTTGGTGCCCTTCCCTTGGTTCTTCTCTTGACGTGGTAGAAAATGCGCGGTTTCGGCTGCTAAACCCTTTATAGAATCTGCAACTGCTCTCGTGGGTAATTTCTCAAGACTGTCTAGCCAAACACCACAAGTGGCATATATAGGAGGGCCATAGTTTCTCCATGAAGGGACTGTTGCCCTCTTCTTTCTTCTGGAAGATTTTTGTGGGAGAGAAACACATATCAAAAGCCAAGTATTAATTGCCTGAAGATAGGACTTTTGAGCACCAATCCATTTTGTAAAACTAGAAGAGAGTAAGCTCAGTTCGTTTTCAAGATGAATCGTAATTTGTCTGTGTGACTCTGAATGTACCGGAATTTTGATGGTGTTGTTTCTGTATGCTACGGAGATGATTCCGTATTGAAGCCTGTGACATTCCAACATCACTTCCCACATCCGACTCAACCTGCATCATTGCAAAAGAAAACTCATGAAGGCATTTATCTTTAATACTTCCATACTTCCAATAGGGCGTATAATACCCAAATCGAATTTGGCAACAAAAACGTATATGAAACTTCTAAAATTACTGAAAGTTAAAAGTATCGAAAAGCATATATGTTCCTGCCAATTGTCACATGAACATAAAGATAATCTCACTCATATTTGAATCCCTGGACAAAGTTATCAACCCGCCAAGTTTGACAGCAAGGAAATTGGCTCTAGATGTTTCCACCGTTCAATGTATGTTAGAGTTTCAAGCATTGTAAAATTTGGAACAAATACTTCCCTCACTCAAGAGTTTCAAGCATTGTAAAATTTGAAACAAATACTTCCCTCACTTAACATTCACAGGGATGGTATCCGCGATTGGGCTTTTTTTTTGTACCATGATTTCCATAATGAGGGTAAGTTATTCGTTTTCCTCCCTTATATTTTAGGATAATTATATTCAACGAGCACACTGAATGAGCAACCGGAAAGCTTTAAACTTTGCCATCAATCTCCAGATGAACATTGTAGACGATTATAACTAATCATAAACTTACTTCATGCTCTTATCCAATCATAATAGCAAGACATACCATGTCTCACCCATAGGTAAGTTGTCATTCTCGACCATTTTTGTGTTATGAGTGATGCTGAATATATTATATTAGGTTCAGATTTCCCTATAATGAACAGAAGTTATAAATAATTCTTTTGAATGTAGAACTATTGTAGTGTTTGGGAGTCTATTACTATACAATATTACTATTAGCATTTTATTGCTTTTAACCGTTTAATTCTCCTATTCTTCTTGGTATTTCTTAGCTTAATCCTATTTGGGATTTTTTCTTAGACAAGATGACTAATAACCTCTAGGAGTGAGATTAAGTTTTATTCTAAATTCCCTAACTAGGTAAAACACAAACCCTAATTTCTCTTACAACAACTCAACCCTCTTTCTCACACAAAGAATCATGGAAAAAAATGATTTTTGTAATAAACATGGAAAAAAGTTTATTCGTTGGATTGAAAAAATTGCTCCTCATTGGAGTGAAACAAGGATCATAAGCATTATAATACGTTCCTATCATTTTCAACTATGGAAATATTAGCTTT